>NC_092333.1:492390000-493632500 GCF_046630445.1 Rutidosis leptorrhynchoides | reverse complement strand
TGTTGTAAAATTTTAACAACAAGAACATAGTTTGAATGATTTCAAACTTGTTTGCAAACTAAATAGATCCTTCTAACTTAACTTTTAAAACACTTCAAGACCTGTAATATATCATAATGATATGCTAACTTAACAAGATATAACTTGGTTTTACAAAGAACATCTTAAAAACTGAATCTACGTCGTCGGAGTGCAACCGGGGGCTGTTTTGGGTTGGATAATTAAAAACCATCTTAAGCTTTGAATTGGAAGTTCATGTTCTGGAAAAATGATATTTCTTATGAATATGTTAACATATAAAAATTTCATGGTTTAACTCAAAGTGTAAGTATTTTTAGAAAAATGATCATTAAATGTTGTTTTTATGATGGAAAATGATCACCTTCATAAGTTTCACCAAAGTTTGACCTATAACCTGTGATTTCAAATACAACCTAAGGTATTTTCAGTTCATATTCTTAAAATTTGACTCGATCCAAGGAAGTGGCAAGTTGAACCAACAAAAACGGAGTTGTAATGAAGAAACTACGACTAAAACAAGATCGGGTATCCGAAGCTAGTTTAGCTACGAAAATATTTGGAGAAAAATTAAATTAATCATATATTTCTAATTAATATGATATTTCATATATATTTACTTATGATTTGATTTTATATATTTCAGGACCACCCGTAAACAACACGAGAAGATTAATCATAAGACCTCATGATTGTACGCAACACGTCATTTGACAACACGGTACTTTATGTACGCAACACGTCATTTGACAACATGGTACCATGGGTCAAGATTAATTCTGTTCAATACGAATACGATGGAGTCTTTATTTATTTTATTGAGCAACTAATTGTGGACCACTAACATCGGACTGCTAACTACGGACTAAGAAAATATTAAAAGTATTAAAAGTATATATATATATATATATATATATATATATATATATATATATATATATATATATATATATATATATATATATATATATATATATATATATATATATATATATATATATATAACGATTACTTAAAAAGAAAATATGTTGATATATTATATATATGGTTAGATTTGTGATATCTATCGGAGACCAAGTCGTGATAAATACCTTCAAGGCAAAAGTGAGTATATAGTCCCACTTTTAAACTCTAAATATTTCGGGATGAGAATACATGCATTTTATGATTTACGTTATGGACACAAGTGATTAAAAATATATATTCTACGTTGAGTTGTACCACTGGCATACTTCCCTGTAACTTGGTAACTACTATTTACATGTGTATTGTAAACGCGAATCCTGTTGATAGATCTATCGGGCCTGACAACCCCAACCGGACTGGACGACCAGTATTCAACGGTTGCACAGTACTTCGTATCGGTGACTACACTTGGTACGGTGTAGTAAGATTTCACAATAAAGGGAATATGCGACGTTGATTAAATGTTAAGTATGGTTATCAAGTGCTCAACAACTTAGAATATCTTTATTAAAATGTTTATATATGAAATCTTGTGGTCTATATTTATAACGCTGCCGGCATTAAACCTATATCTCACCAACTTTATGTTGACGTTTTAAGCATGTTTATTCTCAGGTGATAACTAAAAGCTTCCGCTGCAACATGTTGAATTTAAGCAAGATCTTGAGTATGCATATTTGTGTCAAAAATAAAACTGCATATCTGAGGATTTGTAATGTAAAATATGTTGGAAGTCGTATTGTTATTATCACATGTAAAGTTTGTAAGTCTAAGATTATCGCTAAACGATAATCATTATTATCTTGTTTAAACCTTGTATTTGTAATAAAAGTTATGGTTTGTATTGTAAAAACTAATGCAGTTTTTGAAAAACGTCGCATATAGAGGTCAATACCTCGCGATGAAATCATATGTTATTGTATTCGTCCTTATGGTTAAGGTCGGGTTATGACATGTGGTATCAGAGCGTTGGTCTTAGAGAACCAGAAAATTTGCATTAGTGTGTCTTATCGAGTTTGTTAGGATGCATTAGTGAGTCTGGACTTTGACCGTGTTTGATTTCGAAAACTATTGCTTATCCTTGTTGGTTAAAAATTAATATGTAAATATTATGTGGTATTAACGTGCTAGTTGTTATGTGATAGATGTCTGGTTTAGAACTTATTATCACATTCAGCGACTCCGAACCAGAATCTTCAGATGGTGTTTCAGTCATTAACCTATCCGATGATGAAAACGAAACCTTTGGGGAAGACTCACAAGTTCCGGATGAATCAATTGAAGAGGAACCGGAAAGTGATCCTGAGGAGGAAGAAATACGGGAAATTACGAAAGACAAGTTCGAACGAGGAAGGAAACGAAAGGCTACTGAAATGGAAAATCCAAATCCCGAGTCTAGAGAGGATGTTGTGGCACCAACTCCACCAGATACTTCCACACCTATTCCCGCTATTCCTATTAGTTCTATCCCGACATCCAGTTCTTCGGTTCCTCAGCCAAAACGCAGGGAGACAACCAGGATAACCTTTAAGCGATTTCTTTGAACACAAATGCTTTGGGTTAAATGATGCGCTGTTGTTTTAAACCATGGGATCATATAATGTTTTGTATAATATTACTAGTGTGGTTTGCTTAATGTTTGATGTAAGTTAAGCATATGTAAAATAGTGAAGTGTGAAATGCAATAATTTTTCATGGTTAAGTATTATTTGGGTGGTAGTAATTGATTTTCGTACTAAGCTATTAAGTATGAACTTTAACGGGTAGGTACTACCCTAGATATAATTATAAAACGCTAATAAGAAGAAAAGGCTTTTATAATAATAACTGGTTCATATTATTAATAAGCTACGATGTACTGTAAATACATACTACATCTATAATATTCCATGTGAATAATTATTTTTTTCATTCTTGTTGAAGATTATGGCGCGATTGAACCGAATGACGGAACAAGAAATCCAGGAACTCATCAATCAACGAGTGAACGACAGAATGTTATGGGTCGATGCTGCAAGAGGTGCTGCAGTTAACCCAAATCCTCATGTGGGATGTACTTACAAAACTTTTCAAGGTTGCAAGCCCTCATCATTCAGTGGAACAGAAGGACCAGTCGGTTTAACCCAGTGGATCGAAAAGATTGAGTCTGTGTTTAAAATCAGTGGTTGTATTGAGAAGGACATGACCAAGTATGCATCGTGCACCTTACAAGATAGTGCACTCACATGGTGGAAAAACTATGTGAAGGCCGTAGGAGGAGATGTAGCTTATGATACTCCCTGGGAAGAATTCAAAACAATGCTAATCAACGAGTATTGTCCAAGGAACGAGGTTAGGAAGTTGGAAGCTGAATTACGAAGCCTGAAAGTTGTTGGTACTGAACTCACCAACTACAATCAGCGATTCATGGAATTAGCTTTGCTATGTCCCGAATTGGTACCAACCGAAGAACGGAAGATAGAACTGTACAAAGATGGTTTGCCTAAAAATGTCAAAGCAAATGTTACAGCATCGAAACCCAAGACTATTCACGAAGCCATCACCATGGCGAACGAGTTGATGGACCAGATTATTCTGGATAAGAACACCGATGTCAAGACATCGGGAAACAAAAGAAAGTGGGAAGGTAATCATCAACAATCCAACAAGAAATAAGAAACCACGCAAGGTGCGGGTAGCGGTTCGAACTCAGGTTACAAAGGACGAAATCCTTTATGTAACAGATGCCACAAACATCACTCTGGTTATTGTAATGTGGTGTGCGAAAATTGTAATCGAAGGGGTCATCTTGCTGAAGATTGTCGGATTCCTGTTACAAATACAAATGGCACCAAGACTCCTGCCACTAATGCAAATAGAACTGCCTTGGCCACTGTTACCTGTTATGGGTGTGGGAAACAGGGTCATTATAAGAGCCAGTGTCTGAATCCAGAGAAGAATAATGGATCTTCACGTGGAAGAGCATTTGTTATTAATGCTAGAGAGGCGTGTGAAGACCCGGAGCTTGTTACGGGTACGTTTACCATTAATAACTTATCCGCATCTATTATATTTGATACTGGTGCTGATAGAAGTTACGTGTGTAGAGACTTTTACGCTAAATTGAATTGTTCATCATTACCTCTAGATGCTAAGTACATGATTGAGTTAGCCAATGGTAAACTAATTAAAGCCGATAAAATTTGCCGTGATTGTAAAATAAATTTAGCCGGAGAAATATTTAAGATTGATTTGATACCCGTAGAATTAGGAAGTTTTGATGTAATAGTCGGCATGGACTGGATGTCCAAAATAGGAGCTGAAGTTGTGTGTGCCAAGAAGGCAATTCGCATTCCTCGTAAGGATAAAACGCCAGTAATGATTTATGGAGAGAAGGGTAACTCAAAGCTAAAACTCATTAGTTGTTTGAAAGCTCAAAAGTGCTTGAAGAAATGGTGTTATGCTATCTTAGCACATGTTAATAAAGTCAAAACGAAGGAAAAAGTGAAAGGCATCAATGGCGTGCCTGTGGCAAGAGATTTTCCTGAAGTCTTTCCGGAAGAGTTGCCGGGATTACCTCCATGTAGATCTATAGAATTTCAAATAGATCTAGTACCAGGAGCTGCACCAGTGGCTCGTGCTCCATATAGACTTGCACCATCTGAGTTAAAAGAACTTCAGAGTCAGTTAAAAGAATTACTGGACCGTGGATTCATACGACCAAGTACTTCACCGTGGGGAGCTCCGATTTTATTCGTCAAGAAGAAAGATGGATCTTTTAGGATGTGTATAGATTATCGTGAATTAAATAAGTTAACTATCAAGAATTGGTATCCACTACCAAGAATTGACGACTTATTTGATCAACTGCAAGGATCATGTGTGTACTCGAAAATCGACTTAAGATCGGGCTATCATCAATTACGTGTCAAAGAAGAAGATATTCTGAAAACTGCTTTTCGGACACGTTATGGTCATTACGAATTTTTGGTTATGCCGTTTGGGTTGACTAATGCTCCAGCTGTATTCATGGACCTCATGAATCGAGTTTGTAGTCCGTATTTAGATAAGTTTGTTATCGTTTTCATTGACGATATTCTTATCTATTCCAAGAGTGAGCAAGAGCATGAGCAGCATTTAAGGTTGGTATTAGAATTGTTAAGAAAAGAACAGTTATTCGCCAAATTTTCTAAGTGTGCATTTTGGTTGAAAGAAGTGCAATTTCTTGGCCACGTTGTTAGTAGCAAAGGAATTCAGGTTGACCCAGCTAAAATTGAGGCCATTGAAAAATGGGAGACTCCTAAGATACCAACGCAGATACACCAATTTTTGGGTTTAGCTGGTTATTATAGAAGGTTTATTCAATATTTTTCCCGAATAGCTAAACCATTAACAGCGTTAACACAAAAAGGGAAGAAGTACAAATGGACTTCTGAGCAGGAGAGTGCATTTCAATTACTGAAGAAGAAGTTGACTACAGCACCTATTTTATCGTTACCTGAAGGGAACGATGATTTTGAGATATATTGTGACGCTTCGCGATAAGGTTTTGGTTGCGTCCTTATGCAACGGAAGAAAGTAATAGCATACGCATTCCGACAATTGAAGATTCATGAGCGGAATTATACGACGCATGATTTAGAATTGGGAGCAGTAGTGTTTGCATTGAAGATATGGAGACACTACTTATATGGGGTTAAATGCACTGTGTTTACCGATCATAAAAGCCTTCAACACATCTTCGATCAGAAACAGCTGAACATGAGGCAACGTAGGTGGGTCGAGCTGATAAACGACTACGATTGTGAGATTCGCTATTATCCCGGGAAAGCGAATGTAGTGGCCGACGCTCTAAGCAGAAAAGAACGGGAACCAATTCGAGTACGAGCGATGAACATAAAAATTCGCATGAATCTTAACTCACAAATCAAAGAGGCTCAACGAGAAGCTCTTACTAAAGAAAACATAGGAAATGAAATAATGAAGAAGTATGAGAAGCAACTCGTTATACGGGAAGACGGAATTTGATATTTCGCAAACCGTATTTCGGTACCGAAGTTGGGCGGATTAAGGACGTTGATATTGAATGAGGCGCACAAGACAAGATACTCGATACATCCTGGAGTTGGAAAGATGTACCAAGATCTTAAGACGCATTATTGGTGGCCTAATTTAAAGACAGACGTTGCGACATATGTTGGGGAATGTTTAACTTGTTCCAAAGTTAAAGCAGAACACCAGAAGCCATCAGGGTTACTTCAACAACCAGAAATCCCAGAATGGAAATGGGACGGTATTACCATGGATTTCATCACAAAGTTACCTAAGACTGCCTGGGGTTATGACACCATTTGGGTAATAGTTGATCGTCTCACCAAATCTGCACATTTCTTGCCTATAAAGGAAGCGGATAGAATGGAGAAACTATTACGATTATACATAAAGGAAATTGTTTCAAGGCATGGAATACCTATTTCCATTATATCCGATCGTGATAGTAGATTTACATCAAAGTTTTGGCAATCACTACAGGAGGCCCTGGGAACTCGTTTGGATATGAGCACCGCATATCATCCATAAACTGACGGGCAGAGTGAAAGAACAATTCAGACTCTTGAAGACATGCTCAGAGCATGTGTGATCAATTTTGGAAACGGATGGGATAAATATCTACCATTAGCAGAATTCTCGTATAATAACAGTTATCATGCGAGCATTAAAGCTGCACCATTCTAAGCATTGTATGGAAGGAAGTGTAGATCCCCTATGAAATGTCCCGTTCTTATTGATTAAAAACGTTCCATATAAATTGATTTCGTTGCGAGGTTTTGACCTCTATATGAGACGTTTTTCAAAGACTGCATTCATTTTAAAACAAACCATAACCTTTATTTCATCAATAAAGGTTTAAAAAGCTTTACGTAGATTATCAAATAATGATAATCTAAAATATCCTGTTTACACACGACCATTACATAATGGTTTACAATACAAATATGTTACAACAAAATAAGTTTCTTGAATGCAGTTTTTACACAATATCATACAAGCATGGACTCCAAATCTCGTCCTTATTTAAGTATGCGACAGCGAAAGCTCTTAATAATCACCTGAGGATAAACATGCTTAAAACGTCAACAAAAATGTTGGTGAGTTATAGGTTTAACCTATATATATCAAATCGTAACAATAGACCACAAGATTTCATATTTCAATACACATCCCATACATAGAGATAAAAATCATTCATATGGTGAACACATGGTAACCGACATTAACAAGATGCATATATAAGAATATCCCCATCATTCCGGGACACCCTTCGGATATGATATAAATTTCGAAGTACTAAAGCATCCGGTACTTTGGATGGGGTTTGTTAGGCCCAATAGATCTATCTTTAGGATTCGCGTCAATTAGGGTGTCTGTTCCCTAATTCTTAGATTACCAGACTTAATAAAAAGGGGCATATTCAATTTCGATAATTCAACCATAGAATGTAGTTTCACGTACTTGTGTCTATTTTGTAAACCATTTATAAAACCTGCATGTATTCTCATCCCAAAAATATTAGATTTTAAAAGTGGGACTATAACTCACATTCACAGATTTTTACTTCGTCGGGAAGTAAGACTTGGCCACTGGTTGATTCACGAACCTATAACAATATATACATATATATCAAAGTATGTTCAAAATATATTTACAACACTTTTAATATATTTTGATGTTTTAAGTTTATTAAGTCAGCTGTCCTCGTTAGTAACCTACAACTAGTTGTCCACAGTTAGATGTACAGAAATAAATCGATAAATATTATCTTGAATCAATCCACGACCCAGTGAATACGTATCTCAGTATTGATCACAACTCAAACTATATATATTTTGGAATCAACCTCAACCGTGTATAGCTAACTCCAACATTCACATATAGAGTGTCTATGGTTGTTCCGAAATATATATAGATGTGTCGACATGATAGGTCGAAACATTGTATACGTGTCTATGGTATCTCAAGATTACATAATATACAATACAAGTTGATTAAGTTATGGTTGGAATAGATTTGTTACCAATTTTCACGTAGCTAAAATGAGAAAAATTATCCAATCTTGTTTTACCCATAACTTCTTCATTTTAAATCCGTTTTGAGTGAATCAAATTGCTATGGTTTCATATTGAACTCTATTTTATGAATCTAAACAGAAAAAGTATAGGTTTATAGTCAGAAAAATAAGTTACAAGTCGTTTTTGTAAAGGTAGTCATTTCAGTCGAAAGAACGACGTCTAGATGACCATTTTAGAAAACATACTTCCACTTTGAGTTTAACCATAATTTTTGGATATAGTTTCATGTTCATAATAAAAATCATTTTCTCAGAATAACAACTTTTAAATCAAATTTTATCATAGTTTTTAATTAACTAACCCAAAACAGCCTGCGGTGTTACTACGACGGCGTAAATCTGATTTTACGGTGTTTTTCGTGTTTCAAGGTTTTAAATCATTAAGTTAGCATATCATATAGATATAGAACATGTGTTTAGTTGATTTTAAAAGTCAAGTTAGAAGGATTAACTTTTGTTTGCGAACAAGTTTAGAATTAACTAAACTATGTTCTAGTGATTACAAGTTTAAACCTTCGAATAAGATAGCTTTATATGTATGAATCGAATGATGTTATGAACATCATTACTACCTTAAGTTCCTTGGATAAACCTACTGGAAAAGAGAAAAATGGATCTAGCTTCAACGGATCCTTGGATGGCTCGAAGTTCTTGAAGCAGAATCATGACACGAAAACAAGTTCAAGTAAGATCATCACTTGAAATAAGATTGTTATAGTTATAGAAATTGAACCAAAGTTTGAATATGATTATTACCTTGTATTAGAATGATAACCTACTGTAAGAAACAAAGATTTCTTGAGGTTGGATGATCACCTTACAAGATTAGAAGTGAGCTAGCAAACTTGAAAGTATTCTTGATTTTATGAAACTAGAACTTTTGGAATTTATGAAGAACACTTAGAACTTGAAGATAGAACTTGAGAGAGATCAATTAGATGAAGAAAATTGAAGAATGAAAGTGTTTGTAGGTGTTTTTGGTCGTTGGTGTATGGATTAGATATAAAGGATATGTAATTTTGTTTTCATGTAAATAAGTCATGAATGATTACTCATATTTTTGTAATTTTATGAGATATTTCATGCTAGTTGCCAAATGATGGTTCCCACATGTGTTAGGTGACTCACATGGGCTGCTAAGAGCTGATAATTGGAGTGTATATACCAATAGTACATACATCTAAAAGCTGTGTATTGTACGAGTACGAATACGGGTGCATACGAGTAGAATTGTTGATGAAACTGAACGAGGATGTAATTGTAAGCATTTTTGTTAAGTAGAAGTATTTTGATAAGTGTCTTGAAGTCTTTCAAAAGTGTATGAATACATATTAAAACACTACATGTATATACATTTTAACTGACTCGTTAAGTCATCGTTAGTCGTTACATGTAAATGTTGTTTTGAAACCTTTAGGTTAACGATCTTGTTAAATGTTGTTAACCCAATGTTTATAATATCAAAAGAGATTTTAAATTATTATATTATCATGATATTATGATGTACGAATATCTCTTAATATGATATATATACATTAAATGTCGTTACAACGATAATCGTTACATATATGTCTCGTTTCAAAATCATTAAGTTAGTAGTCTTGTTTTTACATATGTAGTTCATTGTTAATATACTTAATGATATGTTTACTTATCATAGTATCATGTTAACTATATATATATCCATATATATGTCATCATATAGTTTTTACAAGTTTTAACGTTCGTGAATCACCGGTCAACTTGGGTGGTCAATTGTCTATATGAAACATATTTCAATTAATCAAGTCTTAACAAGTTTGATTGCTTAACATGTTGGAAACATTTAATCATGTAAATATCAATCTCAATTAATATATATAAACATGGAAAAGTTCGGGTCACTACAGTACCTACCCGTTAAATAAATTTCGTCCCGAAATTTTAAGCTGTTGAAGGTGTTGACCAATCTTCTGGAAATAGATGGGGGTATTTCTTCGTCATCTGATCTTCACGCTCCCAGGTGAACTCAGGTCCTCTACGAGCATTCCATCGAACCTTAACAATTGGTATCTTGTTTTGTTTAAGTCTTTTAACCTCACGATCCATTATTTCGACGGGTTCTTCGATGAATTGAAGTTTTTCGTTGATTTGGATTTCATCTAACGGAATAGTGAGATCTTCTTTAGCAAAATATTTCTTCAAATTCGAGAAGTGGAAAGTGTTATGTACAGCCGCGAGTTGTTGAGGTAACTCAAGTCGGTAAGCTACTGGTCCGACACGATCAATAATCTTGAATGGTCCAATATACCTTGGATTTAATTTCCCTCTTTTACCAAATCGAACAACGCCTTTCCAAGGTGCAACTTTAAGCATGACCATCTCTCCAATTTCAAATTCTATATCTTTTCTTTTAATGTCAGCGTAGCTCTTTTGTCGACTTTAGGCGGTTTTCAACCGTTGTTGAATTTGGATGATCTTCTCGGTAGTTTCTTGTATAATCTCCGGACCCGTAATCTGTTTATCCCCCACTTCACTCCAACAAATCGGAGACCTGCACTTTCTACCATAAAGTGCTTCAAACGGCGCCATCTCAATGCTTGAATGGTAGCTGTTGTTGTAGGAAAATTCTGCTAACGGTAGATGTCGATCCCAACTGTTTCCGAAATCAATAACACATGCTCGTAGCATGTCTTCAATCGTTTGTATCGTCCTTTCACTCTGCCCATCAGTTTGTGGATGATAGGCAGTATTCATGTCTAGACGAGTTCCTAATGCTTGCTGTAATGTCTGCCAAAATCTTGAAATAAATCTGCCATCCCTATCAGAGATAATAGAGATTGGTATTCCATGTCTGGAGACGACTTCCTTCAAATACAGTCGTGCTAACTTCTGCATCTTGTCATCTTCTCTTATTGGTAGGAAGTGTGCTGATTTGGTGAGACGATCAAGTATTACCCAAATAGTATCAAAACCACTTGCAGTCCTTGGCAATTTAGTGATGAAATCCATGGTAATGTTTTCCCATTTCCATTCCGGGATTTCGGGTTGTTGAAGTAGACCTGATGGTTTCTGATGCTCAGCTTTGACCTTAGAACACGTCAAACATTCTCCTACATATTTAACAACATCGGCTTTCATACCCGGCCACCAAAAATGTTTCTTGAGATCCTTGTACATCTTCCCCGTTCCAGGATGTATTGAGTATCTGGTTTTATGAGCTTCTCTAAGTACCATTTCTCTCATATCTCCAAATTTTGGTACCCAAATCCTTTCAGCCCTATACCGGGTTCCGTCTTCCCGAATATTAAGATGCTTCTCCGATCCCTTGGGTATTTCATCCTTTAAATTTCCCTCTTTTAAAACTCCTTGTTGCGCCTCCTTTATTTGAGTAGTAAGGTTATTATGAATCATTATATTCATAGATTTTACTCGAATGGGTTCTCTGTCCTTCCTGCTCAAGGCATCGGCTACCACATTTGCCTTCCTCGGGTGGTAACGAATCTCAAAGTCGTAATCATTCAACAATTCAATCCACCTACGCTGCCTCATATTCAGTTGTTTCTGATTAAATATGTGTTGAAGACTTTTGTGGTCGGTATATATAATACTTTTGACCCCATATAAGTAGTGCCTCCAAGTCTTTAATGCAAAAACAACCGCGCCTAATTCCAAATCATGCGTCGTATAATTTTGTTCGTGAATCTTCAATTGTCTAGACGCATAAGCAATCACCTTCGTTCGTTGCATTAATACACAACCGAGACCTTGCTTTGATGCGTCACAATAAATCACAAAATCATCATTCCCTTCAGGCAATGACAATATAGGTGCCGTAGTTAGCTTTTTCTTCAATAACTGAAACGCTTTCTCTTGTTCATCATTCCATTCAAATTTCTTCCCTTTATGCGTTAATGCAGTCAAGGGTTTTGCTATTCTGGAAAAGTCTTGGATGAACCTTCTGTAGTAACCAGCTAGTCCTAAAAACTGGCGTATGTGTTTCGGAGTTTTCGGGGTTTCCCACTTTTCAACAGTTTCTATCTTTGCCGGATCCACCTTAATACCTTCTTTGTTCACTATGTGACCGAGGAATTGAACTTCTTCCAACCAAAATGCACACTTTGAAAACTTAGCGTACAATTCTTCCTTCCTCAATACTTCTAACACCTTTCTCAAATGTTCACCGTGTTCTTGGTCATTCTTTGAGTAAATAAGTATGTCATCAATGAAAACAATGACAAACTTGTCAAGGTATGGTCCACACACTCGGTTCATAAGGTCCATGAACACAGCTGGTGCATTAGTTAAACCAAACGGCATGACCATAAACTCGTAATGACCGTAACGTGTTCTGAAAGCAGTCTTTGGAATATCATCTTCTTTCACCCGCATTTGATGATACCCGGAACGTAAGTCAATCTTTGAATAAACAGACGAGCCTTGTAGTTGATCAAATAAGTCGTCCATTCTCGGTAGTGGGTAGCGGTTCTTGATGGTAAGTTTGTTCAACTCTCGGTAGTCGATACACAACCTGAATGTATCATCTTTCTTCTTGACAAACAAAACAGGAGCTCCCCACGGTGATGTGCTTGGTCGAATGAAACCACGCTCTAAAAGTTCTTGTAATTGGCTTTGCAGTTCTTTCATCTCGCTGGGTGCGAGTCTGTAAGGAGCACGAGCTATTGGTGCAGCTCCTGGTACAAGATCTATTTGAAATTCAACGGATTGATGTGGGGGTAATCCCGGTAATTCTTTCGAAAATACATCGGGAAATTCTTTTGCGACGGGAACATCATTGATGCTCTTTTCTTCAGTTTGTACTTTCTCGACGTGTGCTAGAACAGCATAGCAACCTTTTCTTATTAGTTTTTGTGCCTTCAAATTACTAATAAGATGTAGCTTCGTGTTGCCCTTTTCTCCGTACACCATTAAGGGTTTTCCTTTTTCTCGTATAATGCGAATTGTATTTTTGTAACAAACGATCTCTGCTTTCACTTCTTTCAACCAGTCCATACCGATTATCACATCAAAACTCCCTAACTCTACTGGTATCAAGTCAATCTTAAATGTTTCGCTAACCAGTTTAATTTCTCGATTCTGACATATATTATCTGCTGAAATTAATTTACCATTTGCTAATTCGAGTAAAAATTTACTATCCAAAGGCGTCAATGGACAACTTAATTTAGCACAAAAATCTCTACTCATATAGCTTCTATCCGCACCCGAATCAAATAAAACGTAAGCAGATTTATTGTCAATAAGAAACGTACCCGTAACAAGCTCCGGGTCTTCCTGTGCCTCTACCGCATTAATATTGAAAACTCTTCCGCGGCCTTGTCCATTCGTGTTCTCCTGGTTCGGGCAATTTCTAATAATGTGGCCCGGTTTTCCACATTTATAACAAACTACATTGGCATAACTTGCTCCGACACTACTTGCTCCACCATTACTCGTTCCGACACCATTTGTTCCTTTCGTTCTATTAACCCCTGGTCCGTAGACCTCACACTTCGCCGTGCTATGACCATTTGTTTTACACTTATTGCAAAATTTGGTGCAGAACCCCGAGTGATACTTTTCACACCTTTGGCATAGCTGCTTCTGATTGTTGTTGTTGTTGCGGTTATTATTGTTGTTGGGATGATTGTTGTAGTTGCTGTTGTTGTTGTTGTTGTTGTTGTTGGGCCGTTTGTTGTAGTTGCGATTGATGTTGCGATTGTTGGGATAATTGTTGCGATTATCCTTTCACAAACGCGTCGATCTTCTCTTCCTCATCTTCGAACGCTCCCGGACACAATAGGCACAATTCTGTGAATCGTCTTTCATACGTGGTAATATCAAATCCTTGGGTTCGTAACCCTCTAAGTTCTGTCTTGAGCTTATTGACCTCGGTTCTGGGACGGTACTTCTCGTTCATCAAGTGCTTGAATGCTGACCACGGTAGTGCGTACGCATCGTCTTGTACCACTTACTCTAGATAGGTATTCCACCATGTTAACGCAGAACCTGTGAAGTTATGCGTAGCGTACTTCACTTTGTCCTCTTCAGTACACTTACTTATGGCAAACACCGATTCGACCTTCTCGGTCCACCGTTTCAATCCGATCGGTCCTTCGGTTCCATCAAATTCCAAAGGTTTGCAGGCAGTGAATTCTTTGTAGGTGCATCCTACACGATTTCCTGTACTGCTAGATCCAAGGTTATTGTTGGTATGTAGCGCAGCCTGTACTGCGGCTATGTTTGAAGCTAGAAAAGTACGGAATTCCTCTTCATTCATATTCACGGTGTGTCGAGTAGTCGGTGCCATTTCCTTCAAAATAGTCAAATGGAACAAGTTAATCATACAGAATATTAAGAGTAGTTAATAGTATTTCGTAGCATAATATGAACTCATTTATAAAAGCTTTTTCTTCATATTAGCGTTTTATAAGTTTAAATTCGGGTAGTACCTACCCGTTAAGTTCATACTTAGTAGCTAATATACAATTCAACTACTACAATTCTATATGAAAAACTGATTATAATAATATTTCGCGTTCAAACTTTTACACAATATTTTACAAACTTACGATACCGCTTATTTTACATATAGCATGAAATATAGAACACAATAAATTTGATACAAGATGGTTGTGAAGATAATTCTAGCTAGTACACAAGTCGTTCAGCAAAGGCAATAAAGACACGTAATTCATATGTCCAGAAACAAGTCATGCATTCTGGTTTTACTAGGATTACTTCCCATCCTTGGTCTTGTGGAACATAACCGTTATGGCCATTGATAAGACAGCGTGTTGTAACGTCGTCAAAGGGACGAGGGTTACGTAATGTCCAACAGTCTCGTAACAATCTAAAAACCTCATTTCTTACCCCAATTACCGACTCCGTCACTTGTGGGAAAGTTTTGTTTAATAGTTGTAGCCCGATGTTCTTGTTCTCACTTTGGTGAGAAGCGAACATTACTAATCCGTAAGCATAACATGCTTCTTTATGTTGCATGTTAGCCGCTTTTTCTAAATCACGAAGTCCAATATTCGGATATATTGAGTCAAAATAATTTCTTAACCCATTGCGTAAAATAGCATTTGGGTTCCCCGCAATATATGCGTCAAAGTAAACACATCGTAACTTATGGATTTCCCAATGTGATATCCCCCATCTTTCGAACGAAAGCCTTTTATAAACCAAGGCATTCTTGGAACGTTCTTCGAATGTCTTACAAACTGATCTCGCCTTAAATAGTTGTGCCGAAGAATTCTGACCGACTCTAGACAATATTTCATCAATCATGTCTCCGGGTAGGTCTCTTAAAATATTGGGTTGTCTATCCATTTTGTGTTTTTATACTGTAAAATAGATAAGAGTTAGATTCATAAAAAAAAAAAAATACTTCTTAATACAAGCAATTTTTACATATATCATAAAGCATAAGCACACTATATTACATATATTACACCACACGAATACAACTATCTTATTCCGAATCACTTGTTTCTTCTTCTTCTTCGGTTTTGGTTCGTTTTGCCAAGTTTCTAGGGATATATGATGTTCCCCTAATACGAGAAGTCAATTTTCACATTGGTTTAGAAAAACCTGGTGGTTTAGAGGTTCCTGGGTCATTGTTACAACTTAAGGACTTCGGGGGTTGACGATACATATAAAGTTCATCGGGGATGGAATTAGATTTCTCTATTTTATGCCCTTTCCCTTATTATTTTCTTTTGCCTTTTTAAATTCAGTTGGGGTAATTTCTATAACATCATCAGAATTCTCGTCGGAATCCGATTCATCGGAGAATTGGTAATCCTCCCAATATTTTGCTTCCTTAGCGGAAACACCATTGACCATAATTAACCTTGGTCGGTTGGTTGAGGATTTTCTTTTACTTAACTGTTTTATTATTTCCCCCACCGGTTCTATTTCTTCATCCGGTTCCGATTCTTCTTCCGGTTCCGATTCTTCTTCCGGTCCCGACTCTTCTTCCGGTTCCTCTTCGGGAACTTGTGAATCAGTCCACGAATCATTCCAATTTACATTTGACTCTTCATTATTATTAGGTGAGTCAATGGGACTTGTTCTAGAGGTAGACATCTATCACATAATATCAAATGCGTTAAGAGATTAATATATCACATAATATTCACATGTTAAAAATATATAGTTTCCAACAAAATTTGTTAAGCAATCATTTTTGAAGTAAACACGGTCGAAGTCCAGACTCACTAATGCATCCTAACAAACTCGATAAGACACACTAATGCAAAATTCTGGTTCTCTAAGACCAACGCTCGGATACCAACTGAAATGTCCCGTTCTTATTGATTAAAAACGTTCCATATAAATTGATTTCGTTGCGAGGTTTTGACCTCTATATGAGACGTTTTTCAAAGACTGCATTCATTTTAAAACAAACCATAACCTTTAGTTCATCAATAAAGGTTTAAAAAGCTTTACGTAGATTATCAAATATTGATAATCTAAAATATCCTGTTTACACACGACCATTACATAATGGTTTACAATACAAATATGTTACAACAAAATAAGTTTCTTGAATACATTTTTTACACAATATCATACAAGCATAGACTCCAAATCTCGTCCTTATTTAAGTATGCGACAGCAGAAGCTCTTAATAATCACCTGAGAATAAACATGCTTAAAACGTCAACAAAAATGTTGGTGAGTTATAGGTTTAACCTATATATATCAAATCGTAACAATAGACCACAAGATTTCATATTTCAATACACATCCCATACATAGAGATAAAAATCATTCATATGGTGAACACCTGGTAACCGACATTAACAAGATGCATATATAAGAATATCCCCATCATTCCGGGACACCCTTCGGATATGATATAAATTTCGAAGTACTAAAGCATCCGGTACTTTGGATGGGGTTTGTTAGGCCCAATAGATCTATCTTTAGGATTCGCGTCAATTAGGGTGTCTGTTCCCTAATTCTTAGATTACCAGACTTAATAAAAAGGGGCATATTCAATTTCGATAATTCAACCATAGAATGTAGTTTCACGTACTTGTGTCTATTTTGTAAACCATTTATAAAACCTGCATGTATTCTCATCCCAAAAATATTAGATTTTAAAAGTGGGACTATAACTCACATTCACAGATTTTTACTTCGTCGGGAAGTAAGACTTGGCCACTGGTTGATTCACGAACCTATAACAATATATACATATATATCAAAGTATGTTCAAAATATATTTACAACACTTTTAATATATTTTGATGTTTTAAGTTTATTAAGTCAGCTGTCCTCGTTAGTAACCTACAACTAGTTGTCCACAGTTAGATGTACAGAAATAAATCGATAAATATTATCTTGAATCAATCCACGACCCAGTGTATACGTATCTCAGTATTGATCACAACTCAAACTATATATATTTTGGAATCAACCTCAACCGTGTATAGCTAACTCCAACATTCACATATAGAGTGTCTATGGTTGTTCCGAAATATATATAGATGTGTCGACATGATAGGTCGAAACATTGTATACGTGTCTATGGTATCTCAAGATTACATAATATACAATACAAGTTGATTAAGTTATGGTTGGAATAGATTTGTTACCAATTTTCACGTAGCTAAAATGAGAAAAATTATCCAATCTTGTTTTACCCATAACTTCTTCATTTTAAATCCGTTTTGAGTGAATAAAATTGCTATGGTTTCATATTGAACTATATTTTATGAATCTAAACAGAAAAAGTATAGGTTTATAGTCAGAAAAATAAGTTACAAGTCGTTTTTGTAAAGGTAGTCATTTCAGTCGAAAGAACGACGTCTAGATGACCATTTTAGAAAACATACTTCCACTTTGAGTTTAACCATAATTTTTGGATATAGTTTCATGTTCATAATAAAAATCATTTTCTCAGAATAACAACTTTTAAATCAAATTTTATCATAGTTTTTAATTAACTAACCCAAAACAGCCCGCGGTGTTACTACGACGGCGTAAATCCGATTTTACGGTGTTTTTCGTGTTTCAAGGTTTTAAATCATTAAGTTAGCATATCATATAGATATAGAACATGTGTTTAGTTGATTTTAAAAGTCAAGTTAGAAGGATTAACTTTTGTTTGCGAACAAGTTTAGAATTAACTAAACTATGTTCTAGTGATTACAAGTTTAAACCTTCGAATAAGATAGCTTTATATGTATGAATCGAATGATGTTATGAACATCATTACTACCTTAAGTTCCTTGGATAAACCTACTGGAAAAGAGAAAAATGGATCTAGCTTCAACGGATCCTTGGATGGCTCGAAGTTCTTGAAGCAGAATCATGACACGAAAACAAGTTCAAGTAAGATCATCACTTGAAATAAGATTGTTATAGTTATAGAAATTGAACCAAAGTTTGAATATGATTATTACCTTGTATTAGAATGATAACCTACTGTAAGAAACAAAGATTTCTTGAGGTTGGATGATCACCTTACAAGATTGGAAGTGAGCTAGCAAACTTGAAAGTATTCTTGATTTTATGAAACTAGAACTTTTGGAATTTATGAAGAACACTTAGAACTTGAAGATAGAACTTGAGAGAGATCAATTAGATGAAGAAAATTGAAGAATGAAAGTGTTTGTAGGTGTTTTTGGTCGTTGGTGTATGGATTAGATATAAAGGATATGTAATTTTGTTTTCATGTAAATAAGTCATGAATGATTACTCATATTTTTGTAACTTTATGAGATATTTCATGCTAGTTGCCAAATGATGGTTCCCACATGTGTTAGGTGACTCACATGGGCTTCTAAGAGCTGATAATTGGAGTGTATATACCAATAGTACATACATCTAAAAGCTGTGTATTGTACGAGTACGAATACGGGTGCATACGAGTAGAATTGTTGATGAAACTGAACGAGGATGTAATTGTAAGCATTTTTGTTAAGTAGAAGTATTTTGATAAGTGTCTTGAAGTCTTTCAAAAGTGTATGAATACATATTAAAACACTACATGTATATACATTTTAACTGAGTCGTTAAGTCATCGTTAGTCGTTACATGTAAATGTTGTTTTGAAACCTTTAGGTTAACGATCTTGTTAAATGTTGTTAACCCAATGTTTATAATATCAAAAGAGATTTTAAATTATTATATTATCATGATATTATGATGTACGAATATCTCTTAATATGATATATATACATTAAATGTCGTTACAACGATAATCGTTACATATATGTCTCGTTTCAAAATCATTAAGTTAGTAGTCTTGTTTTTACATATGTAGTTCATTGTTAATATACTTAATGATATGTTTACTTATCATAGTATCATGTTAACTATATATATATCCATATATATGTCATCATATAGTTTTTACAAGTTTTAACGTTCGTGAATCACCGGTCAACTTGGGTGGTCAATTGTCTATATGAAACATATTTCAATTAATCAAGTCTTAACAAGTTTGATTGCTTAACATGTTGGAAACATTTAATCATGCAAATATCAATCTCAATTAATATATATAAACATGGAAAAGTTCGGGTCACTACACCCTATCTGTTGGAATGAAGTAGGAGATCGACAATTAACTGGTCCCGAGATCATACACGAAACGACTGAGAAGATAGTACAAATCAAGGAGAGATTGAAAACAGCCCGTAGTCGCCAAAAGAGCTATGCGGATGTCCGAAGGAAACCATTAGAGTTTCAGATCGGTGACATGGTTATGCTAAAGGTGTCACCTTGGAAAGGTGTAATACATTTTGGAAAAAGGGGTAAACTGAACCCAAGGTATGTAGGCCCGTTCAAGATCATCGAACGCATCGGACCGGTAGCCTATCGACTCGAGTTACCACAACAACTCGCCGGAGTACATAATTCATTTCACATCTCAAACCTGAAGAAATGTCTTGCAAAGGAAGATCTCACCATTTCTCTTGAAGAAATCCAAGTCAATGAGAAACTACAATTCATAGAAGAACCAGTCGAAATCATGGACCGTGAAGTTAAACGGCTCAAGCAGAGCAACATACCAATCGTTAAGGTTCGTTGGAATGCTCGAAGAGGTCCCGAGTTTACTTGGGAATGAGAGGATCAGATGAAACAAAAGTACCCACATTTGTTTCCCGAGAACGCAAAATAGGTACAACTTTAAAATTTCGGGACGAAATTTATTTAACGGGTAGGTACTGTAACGACCCGGATTTTTCTGATCGTTTTACACTTATAAGATTAATATTTACATAAATTAAACCTTACCAACATGATAAGTAATCTAAATTGTTGAGATTTATGTTTTTAAAAAGAGTTTTACACAACGTTTGACCGTCCAATTTGACCGATGATATCACGAGCTATATAACAAACGATAATTATACGTTTGTGTATATATATGTATTTATATATATTTAACATGATCTAAGAATGGTTTAACATCTCATTGTGTACTAATAACAATAAGTTATAAGTATACTTTGAGACTACTAACTTAAGTTTTCAAAATGATAACTATACGTAACGTTATTTGACATATATACCTTTAACCTATAATACTTATACAAGTATCGTATAAATATGTATTTAATCACTTTTAAAGGGCTTATATACATAAAACAATATAAGTATATTTACAAAAGATAGCTATATTTGAATTCTCGTTCCGTTTTCTCAAGATTTTTATACGCACATCTAGGGTATATGTACCCGTATCATACCCAGCTTTTATACGTATTTACTATTAGTATATACACATCACAATTACTTTATTAGCAGCCATGAGTCAGCCAATTTTGGATCTTAGCATGCATGATTAATCAATTTGGCATATTACAAGACTTTTGCACAATATTACAAATTTATACATCTTTTCACCACCATTTATACTCCATTCCAATTTCATTTTTACTACACATTTTCTCTAACCAAAAACACACTCTTAGGAACCTTAAGTGTTCTTCACAATCTTAGCAAAAACCCATGAAGATCTAGCTTCAAAAACAAGCCTTAATCATCATAATAAATTCCTTACAAGAAAACTTCAATAATCCTTCCAAAAATACAAGTTTACTTCCAACCTTTTGATCCAACTCCACCACTCTTTTGGTTCTAGGATTTTTCTCATCTTTTACAGTAACTTTTTCCAAGTAACTTGAGGTAGTAACCTTATTCATAACCTTATTCGATTCATATTTATATAGCTATCTTATTTTGTGTTATAAAATTTTAACAACAAGAACATAGTTTGAATGATTTCAAACTTGTTTGCAAACTAAATAGATCCTTCTAACTTAACTTTTAAAATACTTCAAGACCTGTAATATATCATAATGATATGCTAACTTAATAAGATATAACTTGGTTTTACAAAGAACATCTTAAAAACTGAATCTACGTCGTCGGAGTGCAACCGGGGGCTGTTTTGGGTTGGATAATTAAAAACCATCTTAAGCTTTGAATTGGAAGTTCATGTTCTGGAAAAATGATATTTCTTATGAATATGTTAACACATAAAAATTTTATGGTTTAACTCAAAGTGTAAGTATTTTTAGAAAAATGATCATTAAATGTTGTTTTTATGATGGAAAATGATCACCTTCATAAGTTTCACCAAAGTTTGACCTATAACCTGTGATTTCGAATACAACCTAAGGTATTTTCAGTTCATATTCTTAAAATTTGACTCGATCCAAGGAAGTGGCAAGTTGAACCAACAAAAACGGAGTTGTAATGAAGAAACTACGACTAAAACAAGATCGGGTATCCGAAGCTAGTTTAGCTACGAAAATATTTGGAGAAAAATTAAATTAATCATATATTTCTAATTAATATGATATTTCATATATATTTACTTATTATTTGATTTTATATATTTCAGGACCACCCGTAAACAACACGAGAAGATTAATCATAAGACCTCATGATTGTACGCAACACGTCATTTGACAACATGGTACCATGGGTCAAGATTAATTCTGATCAATACGAATATGATGGGGTCTTTATTTATTTTATTGAGCAACTAATTGTGGACCACTAACATCGGACTGCTAACTACGGACTAAGAAAATATTAAAAGTATTAAAAGTATATATATATATATATATATATATATATATATATATATATATATATATATATATATATATATATATATATATATATATATATATATATATATATATATATATGTAACGATTACTTAAAAAGAAAATATGTTGATATATTATATATATGGTTAGATTCGTGATATCTATCGGAGAACAAGTCGTGATAAATACCTTCAAGGCAAAAGTGAGTATATAGTCCCACTTTTAAACTCTAAATATTTCGGGATGAGAATACATGCATTTTATGATTTACGTTATGGACACAAGTGATTAAAAATATATATTCTACGTTGAGTTGTACCACTGACATACTTCCCTGTAACTTGGTAACTACTATTTACATGAGTATTGTAAACGCGAATCCTGTTGATAGATCTATCGGGCCTGACAACCCCAACCGGACTGGACGACCAGTATTCAACGGTTGCACAGTACTTCGTTTCGGTGACTACACTTGGTACGGTGTAGTAAGATTTCATAATAAAGGGAATATGCGACGTTGATTAAATGTTAAGTATGGTTATCAAGTGCTCAACAACTTAGAATATCTTTATTAAAACGTTTATATATGAAATCTTGTGGTCTATATTTATAACGCTGCCGACATTAAACCTATATCTCACCAACTTTATGTTGACGTTTTAAGCATGTTTATTCTCAGGTGATAACTAAAAGCTTCCGCTGCAACATGTTGAATTTAAGCAAGATCTTGAGTATGCATATTTGTGTCAAAAATAAAACTGCATATCGGAGGATTTGTAATGTAAAATATGTTGGAAGTCGTATTGTTATTATTACATGTAAAGTTTGTAAGTCTAAGATTATCGCTAAACGATAATCATTATTATCTTGTTTAAACCTTGTATTTGTAATAAAAGTTATGGTTTGTATTGTAAAAACGCATGCAGTTTTTGAAAAACGTCGCATATAGAGGTCAATACCTCGCGATGAAATCATATGTTATTGTATTCGTCCTTATGGTTAAGGTCGGGTTATGACAACTAATGAAGTCACCAACCTTTTGGTTGACACTTTAAAGCATGTTTATTCTCAGGATTGAAAGAAATCTTCCGCTGTGCATTTGCTCATTTTAAAGATATTACTTGGAGTCATTCATGGCATATTTCAAAAGACGTTGCATTCAAGTCGTTGAGTTCAATAAAGATTATGATTAAGTAAATGGTAGATTAGGTCATTTATAGTTGGATATTATGAAATGGTATGCATGCCTGTCAACTTTCGATGTAATGAAAGTTTTTCTTTTAAAACGAATGCAATGTTTGTAAAATATATCATATAGAGGTCAAATACCTCGCAATGTAACCATATGTTATTGTATTCGTCCTTATGGATTAGGACGGGTCGTCTCATAGGGCCCCAAAAAAATTAGCCGAATATAAAGATACCCAGGTTCGTTTGTTAATACAACCGTTATTTTGATTGATCTTAACACTTACGACTTTAGTAGTATTATTAAACTTATTATTATCTACAAAATATTTTCGTATATAAGGGCCCACTTTTATTTATTAAACAGGGTCCATAAAATTAACAAGCCGGTCATAGCTTAGGACTCGGGAGGTAGAAGATGAATGGCGACGTGACGATAAGAATTTAAGTAAGATAATAATGATATAAAAAGATTTGTCTATGTGGATATACTATGTTACATAATAATTCAGTTATGTTACTTATGATAGTGATTGTATTCTTCTTTGTTGAAATAACAAACATGTATAAATTGCAGGACCGGTCCTGATGCCGTGCGGGGTGGGCAAATGCACCGGGCATCAGAATTCAAGGGGCAACAATTTAGGGGTTCAATTTCATCTATAGCAGACGCATATTGGCCCATAGTTATAACTCATATAAACCCTTATTTTAAAAATTGGAAAAAGCCCAAACATAGATTTAGAAATATTGAAAAAAGCCAATTTACATAAACTGATCGTTGCTTCTTTGGGCATCCAAACGTCGAACTGTCAAACTCGGTTCCCCATTGATCAAACCAAAATTGTTTGGTCTGAGTGCAAGTAAATTAAAAGGAGAATTTAACCTTTAGAAGGGGTTCTTTCGGTTAAATGGGATATGGATGTGGTGTTGTTGTTTGTCTTTTGCCGAGCCTCCAAGGTAAGCTACAGAAGAAGATTAGTATGTACGAGTTGATCGGTGGAGTGATTAGCCTCCAAATGAGGCCTGTGGGGTGCTATTTATAAGTTGATAAGTGACGGTTATGCATGATAACTATTATAATAGCACCCACGATCGCTAACTACTACTAGAACCTTCTAATCATGCCTACAACCTACTCCACGTTCTCCACGTTCCTAAAATGTAGGGATATAGTCCAGTTCAGCAAAACCAAGTCAACCTTGTTAGGACGTCACGCTACCAATCGCGCGGGGTTGACTTGAATGCACAAGTTTGACTGGACATCACGTTGTTTCACGTGACACAGCGTTAGGTTCCCGAACAGCTCATGTGTCGGACGTCATGCGTTGTACGTGACGAATCACGTGAGGTGCATGGTGGGACGTACGTCATTACCCATATATCAATCAAAGGAGTTTTGAGGCTATTTTGTTCTTGCCGTCACTTTCCCACATCATCTCATCTGCTCATTTTCAATTTATCAAGTTTTCAAGTCTACTTTTTTGTTAGTCAACAATTGTGAATTGTACTCTCTAACCGTTCGTGTTCGTGTACATCAAGATCACCTAGACTCAAGTTGCTTTGCTGCCAAATTGTCAATCACTCATTCAAAATAAAGAAATAATCATATTTGATTGATACTCCGTATTATTCTGTTCCGTTGTTCGACTGTTCAAATATTATACTTATTATAATTGTCTACATGACTGCATAGCATTCTTTTTATTTGTGATAATTATCAAAATTCTTTAGCTTCTGTGTGTAACATTTGGAAGTAACTTCTTTAGCATTCTTTTTTAACTGTGTAAATTATCTATTTGTGTAAATTGTTTTTTTTATGTAATTAAACAAGTATGCCTCCTCGAATACAACCATCCGGTGCTCAAAAAAAAAAAAAAAAAAACTTACTCAATCTTTACAAGGGTCTATGAATAAGTATCTTGTTAGACATGAAAGTAATATAAAAATATAGTTGAAGAAAACAATATTGAAGAACCTAATGTTTGAACAAATGAAACATTTTGAATCAATTTTTGATTTCATGTTTGATGCATCAAAGTTATATTATTTAGATCATGACCTCTTGAAAAAATGTTGCTTGAATCTTGAAACAACTATGACATATAATAAAGATTCAGATATTGGTGAAAATGGCTTGTTTAGGGAGCTAGAATATTTGCAGAGCTTGTTGCCGAATGTAGCTTGTGTGTAACGACCCAACTTTTTCGACTTATATTTGTGCTTTATATTTTCACGAAACTGCGTATTTGTGCGTACAATGTTAGATTATATTCTGGGATATTATTTCATGTTGATTACTTTCGTTTATATTTTAGAACGTGTTGTTAAGTACTTAGTTACTTAACTTGATCCTCGAATGCTTTTATGACCGTTAGTGTCACTTGACGTTTATAACGATTGTAATGCTCGTTTAATGTTCCGATTGATATTAAATAAGATGAATTCAAACTTATATAATTTTAAAATAAATGGTGATCTAAAAATGAGTTATATAAACTATAGACTTATTAAAAATATAATTAGGAACTATTTGTTTAATTTTAAGAATTTTTATATTTTACTTAGGAGTGGGGGTGAATAATTAGTGTAATTTTTAATTAATAGATAGTGACTGAATTTTATACCATAATGACCAAAATAAATAAATATAGTTAATGTAAAAAAATTTGGGATTTTTCTGAATAAGTTTATCAGTCATCGTTTAACAACAGAGTACGAAATTTAATCCGTATTATAAACAATCCAAAAGTGTCGGCAGGTGCAATACAAAAATTTAGCTGTATTGTTTTATTATTCTTCTTATGCACATGGGATTTAATTGTTTATTATTATTTTGTTAAGTAGTATTTTTTAATTAAATTTATGATAATTACTAGCTATTATTAGTAGTAGTTTTAAATTATAATTATAATCGATAATCGATGATCAATACACTACCAAAATGATCCATACACCACTATATATGTTTTAATTGTCGTAATGTACAACCTTAAATGTGTAACTCTTTTTGTAACTTTGATTTACAATTTCTACATATTACTTACCGTTTCTATGATCATATAAATTGTGAAACAATTTTAGAGAATCGAAGTGCTTCTAATGAATAATTTGCTTCTCATTTGATCTTGATTCTTGGTTAGGATAAATAAAAAGGTGTGTATTTATTTACTAAAAACTTATGTTTGAGTTTTAGGTTCTAATAGGATCGTGTAGCCTAAAGTTCATCCTTTTCTAAAACCAATTGGTGATAGAGGGACTTCCCCTTATGTGACGACCCGAATTATTTTTCTCATTCCATATTTAATATCAACACATTCTAACTATATAAATTTTGACATGTTAGATATCTTTCATTAAAAGTAGACCTTTTGTATTAAAACTCACATGAAACATAAAGCGGTAGAACTAAATTTCCCGATTGTTGATTCCAGGACAAAACTATTTTTAAGTGTGATATGTTATAATAACCTAAATTATCTTAAATATTATATTATATATTAGTAGTAAATATAAATTTAATAATATTAATGTAAAAAATAAAATAAAATAAAAAGAATAAAACTAAGAGCCGCTTAAAAGAAGAAGGTGAAGGTGTGGATACGTTTTGAGTTTGATAGCAACTAGGACTTCAAGATATCGATTACGTTATATGTAACAACTCTTTTGTTAAAACTCATTCTTATTAGATATTATATATTTCAATGGATAATAGGAACACTCGATTAATTGAGATTGATATGATTAAACGTACTTGTAATTATATAGTTGATCATTGTTAGATGATTGACATTTTACCATAAGCTAACAATCAATTTAGTTATAAGTTAGATGAACAAGATGACCAATCATGGAGTTAAAAATTATTAGTTTGTTTTAAATCTCCTAGACTACACTCGCTATAGTCAAATTAAGTTTTGAAGATACACTTTTGGTCTTTTAACACTATATTCAAGTAACGATTAATCTTTAAAACAAGTGTGTTTTCATTTTTATTAAAAGTGAAACCTAAGGTGATACGAGTATTTTAATAAGATTGATAAGTGTTTAATATAAATCTATGTTGAGTTACAAGGGATAGCTATTCCAACGTTTATGCTACCCTACAAGCACCATTTTTCAACCTTACTTTTTAAAAAAGCTAAAAAAAAAGCTCGTTAATTGTTTCACACATGAGTCTTCATTTACAACCTTTCCTTTTCACTATCCCTTAATCAGATGTTGTCATTATCGGTAACAATAACATTTATATTAAAGTTATATGTTTAGTCAGAAAACATTATCATCTAAAATCATGGCCTACCATTGCTATTGCTATCTTTATTATTACTCCGTACTATCTTATATCTTATATATATATATATATATATATATATATATATATATATATATATATATATATATATATATATATATATATATATATATATATATATATATATATATATATATATATATATATATATATATATATATATATATATATATATATATATATATATATATGTTACCATATTTCATTTACACATACCACAGTATATTATAACTTTCTTCGCTTAAAGGAAAACCCAATCTTTTCTCACAAAATAAAAGAATTCATTTAGTCACAAAAGGAAGTATAGGAGAAACAAAAATCATTGAGTGAAGTAAAGAGGAAACATTAAGTTACGGGTGTTTTAGTTGAGTCTCAACTCAGTTTCATTTTGAAGGGTATACTCGGTTAGGGTCTATCTCTCGTATATTTATTAGCTTTCATCACTCGAAGAACTAAGGTGAGTTTCATTACTCCCTTTTTATATATATTTTTGGGCTGAGAATACATGCGCTGTTTTATAAATGTTTTACGAAATAGGCACAAGTACTAAAACTAATTCTATGTGGGTTTAAACCAGAAATATACCCTTAGCTTGGTAACATTAAACTACTTGTCTATGTACGGTAGGCGCGAATCCTAAAGATAGATCTATTGGGCCTGACAAACCCCATCCTGCCTATGGGATGCTTTAGTACTTCGAGATTATTTTAAACACACCTGATCTGGTGTACTTCAGAGGGTAAAACATGAACGTTAAGGCTTGTTACCGAGTGCCTACAGCTTATAGAATACTTTTATACACTTGCGAGTGTACATATATTTATAAATGGAAATCTTGTGGTCTATTAATATATTGAAATGATTGTTATGATAAACCTATGAACTCACCAACCTTTTGGTTGACACTTTTAAGCATGTTTATTCTCAGGTATGAAAGAAGTCTTCCGCTATGCATTTGGTCATTTTAGAGATATTATATGGAGTCGTACATGGCATATTTAGGTCAGTACCTCGCAATGGGACCAGATGTTAATGACTTCGTCCAGGAGGATTAGGACGGGTTATCACAAAAAGTTCCCTTTTGTCCCCCCAAACCTACGGCCACCACCACCCTTCACCACTATATATATCAAGCTTATTTCACCCATTTCACACTTGATCTCACTAACTTTTTACACACACCTGCTCTCTAATTTTCTCTCTAGTCTTTCTCACACTAAAAATTGTAAGTTTTAAATTTTCTTCTTCTTCTTCTTCTTCTTCTTCTTCTTCTTCTTCTTCTTCTTCTTCTTCTTCTTCTTCTTCTTCTCATAATCACGACATCATCATCATAGAAAGATCAACCTTTTTAGCTTTTTGATCTTGTAGATTCAAACTTTGATTTGAATCCTTCAAGAACATGAAAGATTCAAGCTTTCTAGCTTTGAATCTTCATTACTTTTGTTGGATCTAAGTTTTCTAGCTTATGATCTCTTTATTTTATTTAAAAGATCAAAACTTGTGTTTATGATCTTCATGAAACTTGAAGATCTAGCCTTTTGCTTTAAAGATCTTCAAGAACATAAAAGATTCAAGCTTTCTAGCTTTGAATCTTCATTACTTTGATGGATCTAAGCTTTATAGCTTAATATCACTTTGATTTTGCTAAAAGATCAAAACTTATGTTTATGATCTTCATGAAACTTGAAGATCTAGCTTCTTGCTTTAAAGATCTTCAAGAACATAAAAGATTCAAGCTTTCTTGCTTTGAAATCTCATAATTATTTGTTAAAGGATCCAAGCTCTCTAGCTTAGGGTTCCATTACTTTGATCTATCAAATTTATATCTTGCTTGTTTGATTGAATCAAAGTTTGTAGCTTTAATCTTGAATAGAACTTGCATTTGTGTTAAGACTAAGAACATGATGTAACCTTGGTTCATCATCCTTCTAAAATTCTTAAGTGAGTTGTATTACTTCTTAGTCTTGACATTATGTATTGATGGTTGAAACTTGGTCAAAGTGATGCTAAAACATCAAAGAGTTGTACACTTGAAGCTTACACGCATCAAGGATGAGAACCGTGATGAGCATCAAGCACCAAGGAACCCACCGGAGCATTTGTTTTCTATTTTTTGGGGTCTGATCAGACTCCTGGGACTTCTGGAAAATTTATTTTTAGATAGTTCGGTTCGAGTAGATGACTTTTCATTTAAGACTCGCCTAAATCAGATATACGGTTTAGGATTTATAGCCTTCCGAAAATCACTATGCCTTTGTAACGACGTGCTGAAAATTCTGACCTACTCGCGCTTGAACCGTCGACACGGTCAACGACATTGAGTTAGGATCTGAAAATTGGACAGCGGTACAAGGACTCACATACGGAGCCTTGGCCACTGACAACGCTTCTTTTCAGTTTGTATAGAGGTCGTAACAGCTGTACGAAGTCAGCCTTTTGTTTCGATCTCTATTCTTGTTGAAAACTTATTTTATCTTTTACGAATGATGATGATGATACTTAAGACTTAATTTATTTACTTTAAAACCTTTTGGGACAATATACTGACTTAGTAACCTTTTACTTAGGTTGAGGACCTTTCGGACCGACTTACTACTTGCATACTTTTCATATCGACTTTTACCGCATTTATCATTGTAAGTTATAGCTCCCTTTCTACTTTACTATTTTTGGGACTGAGAATACATGCACTTTTTATGTTTTACTTACTTGACACGAGTACTTAAACTTTATATATGTGTGGGTTATATAACGACATAAAATTTCCCCTTAGCACGGTAACGTTTAACTATTGGTTTTTGAACTGGTAGACGCGAATCTTAGATATGGATCCATAGGGTTTGACATCCCCACTCGGGCTAGTCGCACTAGCATTTAATGGGTGTTTAATACTTCGAGAACATATGCACTAGCCAAGTGTACTTTTAGAGGGTAATATATTATTCTTACATTAAGTTAGTTACCGGGTGCCCATGGATAAGCATATACTTTTCATACTGTTTTGAAAACGAAATCTCGTAGTCTACATTACATTGTTGTTTACAAAAACTATAGCTCACCAACATTCGTGTTGACTTTTTAGCATGTTTTATTCTCAGGTAACTAAGACGCTATTTGCTTCCGCTGTAATAGACTGTTGTGTTAGACTTCCGCTGCATTGTTTAGAGATGTCTCAATCGTGGAACTTTTATCTTGCATTCACAACTTATGTTATTTTTGAATAATGGCTTTCTAATGACCTTTGAGTCACATACTTATGTTTATGCTTTCTATTCGTAGAAGCACGTTATCTTTTGTAAAACTTTTGACGTTATCTTTTCATGAATGCAAAACTGGTTTTTAAACAGCATATAATGTTTGACATTGTAATGATCCTGTTGTTGATGATCCATACACGATGATTTTGTGCAGGGCGTCGCATTATGAGGGAGAAAGACCGTGGACATCAATTGAAATATTGGAGTTTGCAAAGGAGATGGATATGTTCCAAATGTGTTACTTGCATACAAGATTTTGCTAACTATATTAGTCACTGTTGCATCTGCGGAACGAAGTTTTTCATAATTGAAATTATTGAAGAATAATTTACGAAGTACAATAAGTCAAGAACGGTTAAACGGGTTAGCAATTTTGAGTATTGAAAGTCGGTTTTTATCTAATGTTAAATTATGATAAAATAATTGAAGATTTTGCATCAAAATATGCACGTAGACATCATTTTAGGTGATTTCGTATGTTGTAATTTCAATTTATTGTTTATTTGTAAAATTGTATTATGTTTATTGAATAAAAATCGGCGTAGGGATGAACCGTCTTGCTTGACTAGGTTCTAAACCCTTAACAAAATGTGGTGTGCTATTTAATTTTTTGATATGGGAATACTCTCAACCATCTCGTACTGGGCATCCAAATTCTCAGGCCCGACCCTGATAAATTGGAAAGATGTTTTCATTCGAGAATGAAAGAATCCAATAAAGGTACAAGATAAAAATCGAACCCTACCAACTAAACAAAAGAATGAACCAAAACGCCACGACAAAATCTAACGACCTAAAACAAATGAGCCATAATAAAACACAAGCCAAGCCAAACTAGAGAAAAAGGGCAAAACAGAAAAAAAAAAAAAAAAAAAAAAGAAAAAAAAAACACAACACTATATCAACACAACGAAATACAAACAAAAGTAACAACAAATACAAGGCGTCACATTCAAATAGAAGAACCAAACGAATAGAACCAAAATCACAAATGGCTCGATGACCCATCAAAGTCATCTAAACCATTTATAAAAAGTCAAATTCTTCGCAGCTAAACTAGCCTCCATCCTCTATGATAGTAATTAGTATAAGTACTTTTCCTTTTTGAGGTCATTATTAAGTGTCTTATCACATTTGTTTTTAGAAAAAGAAAAAGGAATGGACTTCTCACCGAAGGAGGCAAAAGAAATGAAAGAGGTAGGAAGCCATTAATAAAAAAAATAAAATAATAATAACAATAATATTAACATTATTATTATTATCATTATTATCAATATATATGTAAAAAATGCATTGACCTTTTCTCTCACATGGGCTATCTTTTTGTTTCCCGCTCGTTGCTTAACCCTAGCTTGTTTCTTCCATATCCGATTCGTCATCCATAATCAAGTTTGTAGCTTTTTCTTCTCCGTTTTTCCTCCGACAATTGGCATCTCTCCAGTAGTCCGGAGGTTTTTCTCCTCTCCGTTTGTTCCCCCTTCCCCAGAGTTTGATTACTTCCCCTCTCTGATGGTGGTTGGTAGATCTGGTAACCTTCTTACTTCGCTGTTCTCGTTGTGATAGGGGTTTCGTTTGCTTGGATTTCTTTCTCCCATCACGTGACATTGCTATCCTTTCTTTGGCATCGTTCTTTTCATGTTCTTCTTTTTCTCCAACTAAATTTTGGCCTCTTTCAGGTAAAAGAGGCTTCTTCTGACGGCCGTAGTCACTCCCCACCAACGTTCTCGTGGTGAGTTCGACTACGATTGCGTGTGCGTGTTGTTTCGCTGCTGATGCTAGTGATCTTTCTTCCCCGGATCTCCTAGATGCTGTTTTTGTGACCTTCGGTGGTGCACCACCCTGTTGGCAATGTTGGAGAACTCGGATCTCGGGGAGATCTCATTTGGACATTTTTTGAGAGATCTCGGCATCTCGAAAAAAATCTAGGGGAGATCTCGGACGTTGACTTATGTTGACTTTTTGGTTTTTTTAGTATATATATATATATATATATATATATATATATATATATATATATATATATATATATATATATATATATATATATATATTTATATACACTTTTATGAGATTTTACAAGATCTTTTGAGAAATGAGTGAGAAAATCCGATAAATTATGAGACTTTACGAGAAATTTCAAGAAATGAGCAAGAAAATCCGAGAAATCGTGGCTTTGACCAAGTTTGACCCCGTTGACCAGAAAATTTTAGGAGATGGACATCTCATCTCAGTTGCCTTCTAAAAATGAGATCTCGGGGAGAAATAAGGAGAATTACAATACTGGTGGAGGCCACCGAAGGTTGTAGATCTGTATAGATTTTCTGTTGTTGCTCTCGCTGGTGACCTTGTTGTAGTCGAATTTGTCCAAGTTATTGTCATACGGTGAAGCACCACCCTGTTGGTGGTGGCCACCGGTTTTGCTTAATTTGCGGGTCATGTTAGAGTACCATTGTCACGACCTTACTTTTTCCGTTCTTTTACCGTTTATTATTTAACGTCCGTTAATTGTTATTCGTGCCACGTCATTTCTATGACTTATATTATTATTTTAGTAATAATATATTAATTATAATGTGTTATATGAATATTTGTATTCGTATTTAAAATTATACGTTTCTACGTGTCGTGGATTTCTATCCGGCGAATCTTTTCGGTTTTCAAACCAACGGTCAGACGTTTGAGATTTTCGAATCCCAATTATTTTAAATATGATATTTTGATGTCATATGTATATATATAGTGTTTATATATTTTATTTGTCGCGTGTACGTTATCTCTCTGAAGATTTAATCGCGTAACGGCGTTTTCGCGTTTCGGGCTTCGTTCGGGCGTTCAGGCTAAAAGCAAATTATCATTTATCAATTTTGGGCCAAAGGGGCCCACCCCATACCCCACATTCAGCTGAACCCCATATGTAGGGGGGAGTGCCTTGATTTTTTTTATTTTTGCAATTCCATTTCAAATTACATTTTCATTTTAGCAAACCCTTATTATTTTTCTCTCATTCCTCCTCTCCTTTTTTCCCTTCCTTGCCATCGCCAACCATCATCAACATCATCATCATCTTCATCAATTAATTTCTAGCTTGGATCATTCAATTGCTTGCATATTCGGGTTGCTCTCTTCATCCTCTACGCGATCATATCATTCTTTTCTCGATTAGGGTATAAACCCTAACCCTAAATTTTTCATTTTTATTCATTTTAACTGTTTTTGATGATATTATGATTGCATATTACTTGTGTATTGTTGCATTGATGATTGGATGCATAGAAATACTCGTTTGTATATGTTTTCGGTTTGATTAATTTGGGACAGCGGACTTTTTGATGAAATCAGTAAACTTAACAAGTGTTTTTGATAAAATAAAGTGTATACATGAGTTCCTCTCATCAATACAATAATTTTAGGCTTTGGATTCATGTTATTTCGAGTCCCGGATCAAAAGTTATGCTTAATTTGGTGTTTTGAAGGAATTAAAATGTATAAACGTGTGTAATCAGTTTTGGTCCGACTTTGTGACCATTTTTGAAGTCTCTAGGGTGTATTAGTGGATTAGGATTGATGATTGGATGAACATTCATGTTCGGGTCATCGAAATCCGAGCCACGGATCACCCGGAATGGCTAAAACAAGATTTTGAGCGGATTAACGTTCTAAGTTGGTTCATGGCTGTTTTTCACAACTCATGAACTGACCTTAGGATGTTCTTGAGTGTACTAATGTGTCGGTTGGTTTGGTTAGACGAAGATATATATAAAATTCATCGAAAACCGACACCCGAGGCTCAAGATATGACCCGGCGAACTTTTAATTAAACTTATGGTTGTAAAATTGGAACTTATGATATAAATATTGATTTTCATTATTATTAAATTACTTATGATATTATTAAAAAAATTTATTATTAATTAATAATACTTATGTTATGATTAATATTTAATTAATTAATCAAATACTTATGTTATATTAATTATATCATTTAAACTTATGTTAACTTTATAAATTTAATTTAATTTAATTAAACTTATGATATGACATGATTATACATATATGAATTTAAATAACATTATAACTTATATTATTAATAAATATAAATTACATTTTAATTTCAATGTTGACTAAGTTTGACCAAGGTTGACTTTTAAGTTGACTTTCAGTTGACTTTGACTTTCAGTTGACTTTTGTTGACTTAATTAAGGAAACTTTCCTAAGTTAAAATTTTTTCTAAAATAGTAACTTTCTAAAAATAGAAATTTTTCCAGAAATGGAAACCTGCTAAAAATAGAAACTTTCTAAAAATAGAAAGTACGTGTTATACGCTGTCCTGATCATACCGAAACATACTGAGTGTTGTTTTATGCTTATTTGCAACAAGTACTATAGCTATCATACTAAGACTTGACATAAGTTAGTTATTTATATCGACCTGCTTTATTTATAGGTCGGCGTTGTGGTCATTCTTGATCACTTTACCTTTTGCTGTTCGCATTTATGTGATTGTTGCTTCGTTTACGTTAAGGTGAGTTATAGTCCCATTTTTCTATTTTAATCTTATGGGATGAGAATACATGCATTTTATTTTTACATATTGAACACAAGTGGAAGTTGGTTTAAATTATTCATTGTGAGTCAAATAAAAATATTCCCTAATCTAGTAATTGTAATCACTGGTTTCTACTGGTGAACGCGAATCCTATGGATAGATCTATCAGGCCTGACAGCCTCATTTCGTGCTAGTCGCGCTAGCAGTTTATAAGCGGAATGTATTAGTACTTCGTATTTTGGAAGATACACCTGTTCAGTGTATAATTTTTATATTGGTTTTGTTAAGGGTATGGAGTTGTTAAGTGATTACCAGGTGGCTCATGGGTTAATAGAATAATGTTTTATATATTTTCGAGCATATAATTTTGTGGTCCAAGATGAGTATTTATGTTTTCAAACATAAATTTTTATGGTTTAAATTAAATATTGTTTGCAATGTTAAACCTATAATTCACTCAACATTTTTGTTGACAGTTTACTCGCATGTTTTATTCTCAGATTGATGATTGATTGCTTCCGCTGTGCTTAGAGAGTCTGCATATTTATGATAGCAGCTTTTGTTAAACATTAAGTTGCATTCTATTTTGATACATTAAATTGTGGGTGTTTGTTGACTTTGTTTTGGTCAACTTTTGGTTAAGTATTTATGTATGGTTTTTCTAAACTTACATATTTTGGTAGGTTTTCTTTATAGGAAATCATTTTTTTAAATAAAGAATGCAAGGTTTTTTATTAAATTCATTTAGAGTTATGATCAAGCTGTGGGATCAAGATAACGATGGTCGTCAAGTGTACTTTGACGGGTCATTAAAGTTGGTATCAGAGCCTTGGTTGTAGGGAATTAGGCTGCATTAATGTCGTTACCCGAGTCAATAGGGTGCATTAGTGAGTCTAGTCTACAGCCCGACCTATAGCGTATTATTATATGTGGTTATTTGTATCCTATAAGTAGGTATATTGTTACCATACATACATTTCTTTTATCTTCTGATTCCTGGAGGAACTTCCAATCCAATTAAATGTATTCTCTATCTCTTATGAGAGTTTATCTTTTATAAGAACACCTCGGTTAGTGAAACCTAGGGATGTCATTCCTGACTTCTGGAATTCTCGACATTTCTATGTCATCTATTATGGTTAAGTATATAACATTTGAGTTATATTACGCGAGATGTCATTCTTGACTCCTAAATGCTCGGCATTTCAATGTCAGCTATTATGTTTAGGCATATAACATTCTTGTTATTTTACGTGCCTTTGTGCTTTGGGTTACGAACCGGAAATGTCACTCTTGACATTTAAAGATTCTTGATAATTCAAAGACATTTTTATATCATCGTTACTCTTATTCATTACTTTTGATGTTTTTGTCTCTTTGTGCTATCCTTAGCACACTGTTTAAGAAATCGTTCTAAAGAAAATTGTGTTGAAATTCGAGGTTGACCACGTATCCTGACCTTATGTAGTGCTATTGGAATGGAACTATGAATTAGTGAAATATAATGGCGTCTGGCCAACAGGATTATATTACGTTAATTCATATAGAAATTCCAATATTGTGACATGAGGAATGGAAAGCGAGTCAAAGAAAATTTTTACACCACTCATTCAGAAATTCCAATGTATGACAAGAGTAAGGAAAATACTCATCATCTTATTTGTTGGCATACGAGAAACTCGTTCGAACCAAACTACTTATCTCATGTTTTATCCTTCATACCTCACCTGTTAGCAACAGCTTCGCAGGTGAACAGTTTTGGCCCAAGGACTTATGTCCTGATAATAGTCAAAATGACATTTAATTTATTGGTTTTCATAAACATTTGTTGGTCAATGTCGCACGACGATCCAAGTCCTCCACTTGATCTTCTACGATCTTACTTTAACTCGTAACCTCTGAAATACGAATACTCTGTTTATCATCAGGATTTTTACAAATTTGTTTAAATCGGGCGGTCCTCATGAGATTTATGGACAAATAGAAGTAGTATGATTTTCTGTCACGTATGCAATTTATAAAACCACATAGGTACGTATAAAATCAAATAAATAAATTTACCTTAACTTATTTTGGTTAGTACATACTAAATTATACCTTCAAAATCATTTTAAAACCACTCCTTTATTGAGATGTTTAATAGAGTCAAATTGTTTTATATAAAATGGTACACGTTGTACATACTTTTAAATTTACTAAGAACTTCGTTCCGTTTATGTTGTCACATCAAACGTTTAGATTTTTTTTTCAAAACTTCATTGATTGATTATATTAAAATTTTCGCAATTACTCTACCATGTGTTTGGGTCACAGTTCTTCTTGTCCCGTATTTAAGGATAAAACTTACCATTAAGTCCATTGATAAAAACCCTTACGCCACTTTGGATGGCGGTTTTATAAAATTTTTTGGGAAGACTTTGCGCTCATAAAATTTTTCCTCTTATGGTTGGACATGGCTAGAACGCGGACCGATAAATCAATGTTCTGAGGTAAACCCGGTGGTCGCCCTATTATAGGAAAGGCACTGGGTGGGTTTCTACTCCAACTATTGTTATAGTTGGTATCATGGATATTTATTACACTAGACCATTTGAGAAGTTTCAACTCTCAATGTTCACGGCTAACCGCAACACCCTCGTAAACATCAATCCTAGGATTCAATACTTTGAGGTGCACAAAATCATTTTTGGAGATTCATCTCACCTGGAGTCGACCATTCTTTATAACCCATGATTCGCGTTTCTGTTCATCCGCACATAAATTTAAGAATAAGGACGAATTCGAAATTGCCTCGCTCATTGTGCATGGAAGTTCACTCTCGTTGAAAGATCACACCTTTCTTACATCTTCCTTTCGAAAATGTAATGAAAATTTACTTTGAAATCTATGATCCTCGTTATTCTCTTTGGAGGAATTGCCTTAAACATCTATACACTGTTATGACTACTCTATATATTTCTTCCTTTGTTGGTTGCAACTATATCTCATTTGTCCTAGTTCGTCCCCTTGGAAAACTCCTGTTTTTTTGTTAAGAAGAAAGATGGTTCGTTCCGATTGTGTATTGATTATCGCGAGTTGAACGAGCTTACTAATAAGAATTGTTACCCCCTTTCGAGAATTGATGATCTGTTCGATCAGCTTCTGGGTTCGTCTGTTAATTCTAAGATCGATCTTCGTTCTGGTTATCACCAATTGCGCGTTAAATAATCTAATATTCTGAAAACTGCTTTCCGAACCCGTTATGGTCGCTACGAATTTCTGGTTATGCCGTTTGGATTGACTAGCGCACCTACAGTGTTCATGGACCTCATGAACCGTGTGTGTAGTCCTTATCTGGACAAATTCGTTATCGTTTTCATCGATGATATTCTTATCTATTTCAAGAGTGATCAAGAGCACGAAGAGCATTTGAGATTAATGCTTGATTTATTAAGAGAAGAAGAGCTGTATGCTAAGTTTTCAGAGTGTGCATTCTGGTTGAAAGAAGTTCAATTCCTTGGGCACGTTGTTAGTAAACAGGGAATGCAAGTTGATCCTGTCGAGATTGAGGCAACTGAAAAGTGGGAAATTCCGAAGACTCCTACTCAAGTTCATCAGTTCCTAGGTTGGCAGGTTATTAAAGAAGGTTCATTCAAGATTTTTCAGGAGTAGCGAAACCTCTTATTGCTTTAACGCATAAGGGGAAGAAGTACGAGTGGAAGAGTGAACAAGAGTCTGCTTTCTAAACTCCAAAGAAGAAGTTAACTTCTGCACCGATATTACCACTACCTGAGGGTAATGATGATTTTTTTTATCTATTGTGATGCTTCGCGTCAGGGCTTTGGTTGTGTTTTGATGCAGCAAAAGAAAGTCATTGCTTACCGTCACGTCAATTGAAGATTCATGAACAGAATTATACGACCCATGATTTAGAATTGGGAGCTGTTGTGTTCGCACTCAAGATTTGGAGACATTACTTATATGGGGTCAAATGTACAGTGTACACTGATCACAAAAGTCTTCAACATATCTTTGATCAAAAACAGTTGAATATGAGACAACGAAGATGGGTGAAATTGTTGACCGATTATGATTGTGAACTCCTTTATCATCCGGGAAAAGCCAATGTTTTGGCTGATGCTTTGAGTCGTAAAGAGAGAGTTAAACCTCGTAGGTTTCGAGCCTTGAATATGACTATTCGAACAAACCTCGCAAGGCAGATTCTTGAGGCACAACAAGAAGCCTTGAAGGAGGAGAATTTCGTACACGAGAAATTCAGAGGCCTGAGAAAACATTTTAAGGTACGAACCTATGGTACTCGGTATTTTGCGGGACGCCTTTGGGTTCCGAAATTTGGTAATTTGCGACAACTTTTTTTAGATGAAGCTCATAAGTATAGATACTCTATTCACCCTGGTTCATGGAAGATGTATCATGATCTTAAGGAGTTATATTGGTGACCTAACTTGAAAGCTGATGTGGCTACTTATGTGGCTAAGTGTTTGACTTGTGCTAAAGTTAAAGCTGAACATCAGAAACTGTCCGGACTTTTAGTGCAACCTGAGATTTCCAAGTGGAAGTGGGAAGGTATTGCCATGGATTATATTACGAAGTTACCAAGAGTTGTGGGTGGTTATGATACCATTTGGGTGATTGTTGACCGACTCACAAAGTCAGCTCATTTCTTGCCGATTAAGGAAATAGAGTCGATGGAGAAACTTACTCGTTTGTATTTGAAGAATATTATTTCAAGACATGATGTTCCCGTATGTAACAACCCTGCTTTTTCCGTTAATTTCGTTAACCTTCCGTTAGTTTATTTAACGGCGATTATTTAACTTTTGTGCGTTTACGTGTAATAAATGCATATTTGATCTTTGGAGGGTTATAATAATTAATATGGGTTGATATTAATTCAAATAAATATTTTGGATAATGAAATACGATAAAAAAAGATACGATTTTGATAACTGCTTTTTGAGCAACGAAATGCTCGGGTTTATTTTAATAATTAATTTATTAATTATTAACTTTTAAAAAAATAATTAATTTATTGGGTTTTTAATAAATTAACGTTTGGTTGCGTTTAACGATTGGTTTAGCGTTCCGGGCCTTCGGTACGACTAAACGACACTTAAAACGGACCACGATTACACGGTATTGCAAAACACGAGGCCGGGATACCCATGGTGGGCCCATTCGGTCGAACCACCCCCTCCCCACCCTTTTATGTTTAATTTTGATTACTTGGAGGACTTATGTGCAATTTAGGAGAACTAGGGTTGGTATAAATAGAAGTATTAACAAAAATTAGGTAAAACCCTCACTAGAAAAATTGTGCAGTCGATCCTCTCCCTCCCTTTCCTGCTCGTCGACCACCATCACCATACAATAGCCCTCAATTTTCAATTTTTGATAAAACCTTCAACACGAAAGTTACAATTCACGTCGATAGCTACGCGTTGGTATAAACGATTTGTTGATCTAAGGTATATTTGCATGAACCCTAATCTTAAAAATCTGATTTTTAATAAAGTTTCATGGTTATGTTATCAATTGCTGAAGTCTATACGCGTACGTGTTAACTGTTATCGTTATATTGATTGTTTGATGCGTTAGGGTTTAAAAACGAATTTGTTTTTGCATGATCAGAAAAATTAAGTTTTTCAAATGTTAATTATTATGTTATATTCAGATTCCTTGCAAAAAACTATTGAGTTTAGGCTTTGAATTCGCTTGATTTCGTTTCCGGATGATCAAGTTATGCTCAAATGAAATTAACGTTGTGTTTTTGTGTGTAATCAGAAATCTGGAATTGTTAGACAAAGAATTGGCATGTGAAACTTGTACCACTGGAAATATAATTTAAAAACACTCAATTTAGACTAGGATATCATGTCGTTTGCTTATGTATAACCCAAGATATGCTTGAATTAGTGTAAAAGTAGTTTTATACAGCACTTGCATGAATATAACCTTGTATGATTAAATGTGTTAACTTGTGTGATCAAAGCTTTGCATATTTGAAATTTACACAAAAATTACTTCACCTTTCATGTAGATATCATAGGCTAATTGTATCTAGATCTTCGAATAATCGCGTGCGAATGTGACTAGCTAAACTAGAATCGAATCTGTAAATTGCTCTCTTTTTTATACTCTGTGGATTGTATTTATTGAATGAGCATGTAATCTTCTGGAATATGAATTTTAACATGATATGTGACTTATTGTTAGTTTTTTTCAATCTCTGAAACCTTATGCATTGGGCACAATAGAGCCGTACTTTATGTGGATTCTGATTTGAGCTGAAAAACTGAGCATCTAACTTGCATGAATAAACTGTACAAATTGGCTAAACAAAATTTGCTAGATTTTTTATATGTGTTACTTTGACTTGTCCTTGAACTATGGCCACTAGTCTTGTATCAAATTCATGTCTCTAACTCCGGTTATAGCCAAAACGAAATCAGTGCGCGGTCAGAAACTGACTGGGCAAACCCCAAATGTACCCCTTCTGATTCCTGACTTTTAATTATTGTATGAGTCCCTGGTCAGACTTTTTGGAATTGATTTTAAGTATATTTATGATCTGGAGTTTTCCATGTTTACTTGAATTTTTTACTATGAGATATTGTGCTAAGTATGCTACGTGTTCATGAACTTTGTGCACAACGATAAACTGAAATTGTGAAAATGATTATTCATGGCCTGAAACGTATTGTTTGACTTAGGTTTGACATGTTGACCAAAATTTGACATGAAACTACTGATGTTGACTTTAGTTGACCACATTGACCAAGTTTGACTTTCGGTTTGACTTCGGTTGACTTTGTTTGACTTGCACGAATTACTTGACTATATGTTGACTTTTACTTTGAAACGCATCGGGTTGAGCAATAAGACAACTTATACTATGAAACCACCCTTATTTAAGATATATATATTGACCAACCTAAATACGTATACATAGGTTGCATTATTCAGCTGTAAACCGTACAAGTTTTGTCTGTCATCCAAGCTTATTCAAAGGTGAGTCTACAGTCCCACTTTTTACATATTTTCAGGGATGAGAATAGACACTGTTATACTTACTTTATCAAATGCTTTTGTATTGACATGAGTCTATATATGCATATTGAGTTTGTTCAAAAAGCCTCTAGCTTGAATACTTTTAATACCATCGGTGTAAGCACAATTTAGATGGACGGATCCGTTAGGTTGACAACCTCACCCTCTATAAAAACTGTGGTGCATTTATTTTGAACATTAGATACACTCGAACAAGTGTATAACATTTTAGGAGGTAAAGGCGGCTATAGTGGCTTCTATACTCGGGTCATTGCTAGTATTCAGGTGCTCATATTATGCAAACGTTTTTATGACTTGGTGTTGTACTTGTAAAATCTCGTGGTCAAGGAAACTAAACTATTTTTTTGATAAATATTTTTCAGATACTATACAACGTTATTTAAACTGTGGTTTACGAACAAATGAGATAAAACATGACAGGGTGTTGTCTACAAATGATTGAGACTTGACATGGTAGTGTCAACAAACTTTTGAAACGAGATTCGGTGTTGTCTAAAGAACTTTAATATTAAACCTTGGTGGTCTCCCACTAATAAACGTTTTCGAAATATTATTTCTTAAACATATTGTATTGTTTACCTAAAACCTGTAGATTCACTCAACATTATTGTTGATCCGTTTTGCGTGTTTTATTCTCAGGTATTAATTGCTTCTGCTGTAGAATATTGATGTTACATAGAAGTCAAGCCAAACACTGGGACCAGAGTTAACATTCCGTTAAAGGGATTTTTGACGGGGTGTTAAAGATGGTATCAGAGCTTTGGCTATAGGGAACTAGGATACATTAGTGTGTCTAACCGTAGGACGCATTAGTGAAGTCTAGTCTATAGCCGTGTGTCTTGGACGAATTTTATGCATCATACTTGCACTGTTTGTGACACCATGCTACATGTAGGGCCACACATCACATCACAAACATATACACCTTATACCAATACGATACGGACTTAGACTAAATACTGATCACGAATCGCATACGTACACACGACGCGAGACTTAAATAAATTAAGTTGACTGCGCTATCTTGAACTTATGGAGTGATGTCGAATGGAAATGCGAGATAGCGTAATGTAATGACCGGGATTACATTACGGTAACTCATATAGAAGTTCCGACATCACAAAATAAGGAATTGGGTCCGAGTCAAGTAGGTTACTTGGATAATCAACGTTTAGAAAACAAACCGTGTAATCCCAAATGTGAGAAGAAACATACAATGTGCAAACTAATTGTTAATACAACTTGTAAGTAACTTGTAATCATGACACAACTCGTCACTGCTTGACACTGACCGCCACCACCGATCACTACTTATCACTACAAAGACACTACTTGAACACACTCGTCACCTCATACCACTACTCAACACTGTTTAACGCTACTAACTACTACTCAACGCCGCCTCTCACTACCAGTCACAACTGATCACTACTTCTCACTGTTTGTCGTTACTAAATACTACTTAATGCTACCCCTTGCTACTTGCTACTACTCAATACTAATCATTACTACTTACCACTACCAAGTACTACTCGTCCCCACTAACACATCCACGATTTACTACTCACTACTGTGCATCACAACTCAATTCTGATACGACTTTAGAGGAGGATTTCCTAGTAACAGCCCGCACAATACGTAGTAGGTATTGTCCACTCGATTTCCAACTTACCTATCATTCAGCCACCCGCCGTTCATGATTTTGTTTCCAAACACGAGCCTACCGACTGATGACTATTATGCCTTTTTGGGTGCATTAGAATACATGTGTATATACTTATGATACGAGCATGCTACCTAACAACTTATACATCCCTACTATTATCACTGCTTATCACAACCCGTCGCTATTTATCGCTGACACCATCACTCATTACTACTAGTAATACTACTTGTTACCATATCCTTTCTCATTCTGTCTCAACGTACTTTTCTCAAGCGGCAATCATTTTCGTTATACCCACAAACATTACCAACCAATTTTGGACACATCAACGCGAACTACACTTTATCTGTTCCCGCGAGACACACCCATCTGGGAGTTTGTATCAAACCTTTTCGATTAAATATCATATTTTTTTTGAGTTCCCATTACACCTTGTTCAATTTCGTTTTCCATGAAATACGTCACAAGATTGTTCTCACTCATCGATCATACTGTTTATATATGTTGTCAACACCGATGCTGATAGAAGCTTTAACGCTAGAGAATTTGGTCACAACGTTTATAAACATGTACCTTCCTTAGACAACGTGTACTCTATAGAACTATTAAACTAAGAAGTTTTAACCTCGTGGTTAAAACAAACTGGTTACCTGACGATACAACCAAGGCAGCTACGACCAGAAGGCTATTAGAATTCCTTTCACCGACGGTAATGGTGTACGGAGAGGAGATTTGTACACCGTCATGCTACACTAATTACTCGAAGGTCCAGAAGTACATGAGACGAGAATGTCTCGCAATTCTAGCACATGTAAGTAAGGATGAGCTGACATTTAAGAGACCCGAATATTTCTCGACTATTAGAGATTGTCCTGAGGTTACACGCCCACCCCACCGTGAAGTCGAATTTCGGATTGATTTGGTGCCTGCAGCTGCACCCGTTACACGTATAATATACGAACTTGCACCCTCAGAACTACAAGAGCTTCCCATGGTGAAGAACATCAGGGTTGTAATGCCCTAATTTGTGATGATACTAGAAGGTGGGTCGCATAGCCATGATATTTCCGAGTTAGAGCTCCGGTCTTGTTTGTTAAAAAGAAGGATGGGTCGATGAGATTGTGTATCGACTACAGAGAATTGAACAAGTTGACAATCAAGAATCGGTATCCGCTACCGAGGATTGATGACTTACTTGATCAGCTGTAGGGATTTAGTTACTATTCGAAGATTGATTTGAGATCCGGGTATCACCAATTGAGAGTCAAAGAAGCTGATGTCCCGAAGACAGCGTTTAGAACACGTTATGGACATTATGAGTTTACAGTGATGCCGTTTGGTTTGACGAACGCACCAGCAGTGTTTATGGATCTCATGAACCGTGTGTGTAAGCCATACCTAGATAAATTCGTCGTTGTGTTTAGTGATGACATATTGGTGTACTCCAAGAACAAAGAAGAGCACGAACAACATCTACGATCGATTTTGACTATGCTTAGAGATGAGCAGTTGTATGCAAAGTTCTCTAAGTGTGACTTTTGGTTACCAGAGGTACAATTTCTTGGCCATGTTGTAGGGGCCAATGGAATACAGGTCGATCCAGCAAAGATTGAGTCGGTTAAGAATCAGGAAACTCCTAAGACGCCAACGCAGATTAGGCAATTTTTGGGTCTAGCTGGTTACTACCGGAGATTCATCAAAGGATTCTCTAAGATCGCCCGACCATTGACCGCGTTGACTCATAAGGGTAAGAAGTATGAGTGGTCAGAACCGCAAGGGTCCGCATTTCAATTGTTGAAAGAGAAGTTAATAACTACACCAGTATTGTCTCTACCCAAGGGAAGTGAAGATTTTGTTGTTTATTGTGATGCCTCACGTCAAGGAATGGGTTACGTGCTTATGCAACGAAATAAGGTTATTGCTTATGGATCGCGTCAGTTAAAGATTCATGAGCAGAACTACACTACGCACGACCTTGAACTAGGAGCTGTTATCTTTGCACTTAAAATGTGGAGACACTACCTGTATGGAACCAAGTTTACTATCTTCACTGACCATAAGAGTTTACAGCACATATTCGATCAGAAACAACTCAACATGCGACAACGACGTTGGATGGAACTACTTAATGATTATAACTGCGAACTTCAATACCATCCGGGCAAGGCGAATGTTGTGGCAGATGCTTTAAGCAGAAAAGAGCGAGAGAGACCTCTTAGGGTTAAAGCTCTTAACATAGTTGTCCGTACGAATCTCACATCACAAATCCGTGAAGCACAATGAGGAGCCGTGAAACAAGAAAATGTCGATGTTGAATTTCTCAGAGGAATGGATAAGAAATTTGACATCAAAGAGGACGGAACACGGTACTTTGCTAATCGAATCTGGGTACCAAAATTTGGTGGATTGAGAGAACTAGTGTTGGAGGAAGCGCATAAGTCAAGGTACTCAATTCATCCGGGATCAGATAAAATGTACCAAGATTTGAAAGCATTTTATTGGTGGCCAAATTTGAAAGCTGATATTGCTACCTATGTAAGTAAGTGCTTGACTTGCGCTAAAGTCAAGGCTGAGCATCAAAAGCCATCAGGATTATTAACTCAACCAGAGATTCCCCAGTGGAAGTGGGAAGGTATTACCATGGACTTCATCACGAAACTTCCGAGAACGACGGGAGGTTACGATACTATTTGGGTTATCGTGGATCGTCTCACTAAGTCTGCACATTTTCTACCGATAAGAGAAACTGATAAAATGGAGAAGTTGGCTCAGATCTACATTAAGGAAATCGTCTCTAGGCATGGAGTGCCTATATCCATTATGTTCGATCGCGACGGCAGATTCACTTCCAGATTTTGGCAGTAATTACAGAAAGCAATAGGGACTCGTTTAGATATGAGTACAGCATATCACCCCCAGACAGATGGCCAGAGCGAACGAACTATTCAGACTTTTGAGGATATGTTGAGGACATGTGTCATCGATTTCGGTAACGGATGGGATAAGTATTTACCACTAGCTGAGTTCTCATACAATAACAGTTACCATGCCAGCATTAAGGCTGCACCTTTCAAAGCATTGTACGTAAGGAAGTGTAGGTCTCCCTTTTGTTGGAACGAATTGGGAGATAGTCAGTTGCCAGGCCATGAGATTATTCAGGAGACAACTGAGAAAATCCTACAGATTTAGGAATGATTGAGAATGGATCGGAGTTGTCAAAAGAGTTATGTCGATGTTAGACGAAAGGACATAGAATTCCAAGTTGGTGACAAGGTTATGCTTAAAGTATCACCTTGGAAGGGTGTTGTATTTGGGAAACGAGGTAAACTGAGTCCTAGATATGTTAGACCGTTCGAGATAATTGAAAGAGTTGGTCCGATAACTTACAGATTGGAACTGCCACAAGCTCTCAGCGGTATACACGACGTTTTTCATGTATCCAATCTAAAGAAGTGCCTAGCAGATGAGAATTTGATAATTCCTTTAGAGGAACTACGTATCGACGACAAACTTCATTTCATTGAGGAACCTGTCAAAATTTTGGTCCATGAGGTCAAACAATTGAAGCAAAGTAGAATTCCTATCGTTACAGTTCGGTGGAACGCGAGAAGAGGACCAGAGTTCACGTGGGAGCGTGAAGACCAGATGAGGCTGAAGTATCCACAACTGTTTCCCGAGGAAACCACTTCAGAGGACGAGCACTAAAATTTCAGGACGAAATTTTTAATAACAGGTGGGTAATGTAATAACCCTACTTTTTCCGTTACTTTCGTTAACCTTCCGTTAGTTTATTTAACAGCAATTATTTAACTTTTGTGCGTTTACGTGTAATAAATGCATATTTGATCTTTGGAGGGTTATAATAATTAATATGGGTTGATATTAATTCAAATAAATATTTCGGATAATGAAATACGATAAAAAAAGATACGATTTTGATAACTGCTTTTTGAGCAACGAAACGCTCGGATTTATTTTAATAATTAATTTATAAATTATTAACCTTTTAAAAAAATAATTAATTTATTGGGTTTTTAATAATTTAACGTTTGGTTGCGTTTAACGATCGGTTTAGCGTTCCGGGCCTTCGGTACGACTAAACGACACTTAAAATGGACCACGATTACACGGTATTGCAAAACACGTGCCCGGGATACCCATGGTGGGCCCATTCGGCCGAACCACCCCCTCCCTACCCTTTTATGTTTAATTTTGATTACTTGGAGGACTTATGTGCAATTTAGGAGAACTAGGTTGGTATAAATAGAAGTATTAACAAAAATTAGGTAAAAACCTCACTAGAAAAATTGTGCAGTCGATCCTCTCCCTCCCTCTCCTGCTCGTCAACCACCATCACCATACCATAACCCTCAATTTTCAATTTTTGATAAAACCTTCAACACGAAAGTTGCAATTCACGTCGATAGCTACGCGTTGGTATAAAGGATTTGTTGATCTAAGGTATATTTACATGAATCCTAATCTTAAAAATCTGATTTTTAATAAAGTTTCATGGTTATGTTGTCAATTGCTCAAGTCTATACGCGTACGTGTTAACTGTTATCGTTATATTGATTGTTTGATGCGTTAGGGTTTAAAAATGAATTTGTTTTTGCATGATCAGAAAAATTAAGTTTTTCAAATGTTAATTATTATGTTATATTCAGATTCCTTGCAAAAAACTATTGAGTTTAGGCTTTGAATTCGCTTGATTTCGTTTCCGGATGATCAAGTTATGCTTAAATGAAATTAACGTTGTGTTTTTATGTGTAATCAGAAATCTGGAATTGTTAGATAACGAATTGGCATGTGAAACATGTACCACTGGAAAGATAATTTAAAAACACTCAATTTAGACTAGGATATTATGTCATTTGCTTATGTATAACCCGAGATATGCTTGAATTAGTGTAAAAGTAGTTTTATACAGCACTTGCATGAATATAACCTTGTATGATTAAATGTGAAAACTTCTGTGATCAAATCTTTGCATATTTGAAATTTACACAAAAATTACTTCACCTTTCATGTAGATATCATAGGCTAATTGTGTCTAGATCTTCGGATAATCGCGTGCGAATGTGACTAGCTAAACTAGAATCGAATCTGTAAATTGCTCTCTTTTTTATACTCTGTGGATTGTATTTATTGAATGAGCATGTAATCTTCAGGAATATGAATTTTAACATGATATGTGACTTATTGTTAGTTTTTGTCAATCTCTGAAACCTTATGCATTGGGCACAATAGAGCCGTACTTTATGTGGATTCTGATTTGAGCTGAAAAACTGAACATCCAACTTGCATGAATAAACTGTACAAATTGGCTAAACAAAATTTGCTATATTTTTGATATGTGTTACTTTGACTTGTCCTTGAACTATGACCACTGGTCTTGTATCAATTTCATGTCCCTAACTCCAGTTATAGCCAAAACGAAATCAGTGCGCGGTCAGAAACTGGCTGGGCAAACCCCAAATGTACCCCTTCTGATTCCTGACTTTTAATTATCGTATGAGTCCCTGGTTGGACTTTTTGGAATCTATTTTAAGTATATTTATGATCTGGAGTTTTCCATGTGTGATGACCCAGAAATTTTGACTAAATTTAAACTTAATCTTTGTATGATTAACATTTTCGACACGATAAGCAAAGTCTGTAAAACTGAATCTCAAAATTTTTGAATTACTTTTATATATTTAAATACCCTTCGGTTGTTTTCGACGATTCGCGAACAATTATATGTAAATAGATACATATATACTATAACATGAAAAGGTAACAATGTATTAATTGTTTGATACCCTACATTAAACTTATTGGTTTAAATATCTATTTGAATGTATATGATAAGTTGAAATATTTATTATTAAAATTTATTTATAAATAACTTCCAATGTGTATTTAAAAACTGATTTATGTATATTAAAAAGATATATACATATATATAATAAACGATAGTAACATTCGTTTATTGATTCAATTGATATTTAGATAAGTTAACTAAAACGTTTAAGATGAACCAGTTAAACACTAATTTGCTACAGTGTTTTCAAATTGCCACATTACTCAAAATGCTACAGTGTTTTCGAAAATCACTATTTGCTACAGTGAAATTGACTTTGCTACAGTGAATTGCTACAGTATATATTATATATATATTAACAAATAGCGAGACGATAATTTATAGAAGTAAATGACCAAAACATTTGAAAGTTTAAGTTATACTATGAGTGGTATAGTTTATGAATAATTTAAGGCTATATTTTGACAAAGGTACGTGACACGAAACGTAAAATGCAAGTGTTCTAAAGGTACGAAAGGACATTCGAAAAACCGGAACCGGGACATAAGTCGAGTGATGACGTACGACTTATCGGAACGAAAATTACAAGTCAACTATGCACGTGAATTTAATATAATATATAATTAATTATATAAATTATATAAATTATATTTATATTAATTTAATATTATGTCGACAAACAAGAAAACAAAAATTTGTGAGCTGGAATCTGAGGCCATTCGATCGCATGGCCACAAGCCTATAAATCCATGCGATCGCATGGAGGCAAAAGTCTGGCCTGATGCTATAAAATGGCATTTTGCTCGACACATTAACACACACACATACATATTACTCCGTATTTATTTTATTATTATTATTATTATTATTATTATTATTATTATTATTATTATTAAGATTAATATTATTAATAATCTTATTATTATTATTAATTAGTATTATACATAAAATACTACGACGAGGTTATGAGCTTGTCACTTTCAAAATGGTTTCCAAGCGAGCTAGAGCTAAGAAAATTATGGGATATTGCCAAGAAAATTATGGGTAATGTTCGGGGGTATTTTTGTGAATCAAACCTCGTGTTTATCATCTCCGATGCGTCTACGTGCTTTCCTACAATATTGTATATCAATATTAAACAGTGAGTTTCATATGATCCCTTTTACTCCCTACATTTTTGGGCTGAGAATACATGCAAATGCTTTATTAACCGATATACAATATTTATATGCGTGAGTTTCATTTGCTCCCTTTTTAATTGCTTTTGCAATCTATATTTTTGGGCTGAGAATACATGCAAATGCTTTATTAACCGATATACAATATTTATATGCGTGAGTTTCATTTGCTCCCTTTTTAATTGCTTTTGCAATCTATATTTTTGGGCTGAGAATACATGCAAATGCTTTATTAACCGATATACAATATTTATATGCGTGAGTTTTATTTGCTCCCTTTTTAATTGCTTTTGCAATATATATTTTTAGGCTGAGAATACATGCACTTTATTTTAAACACAATGGATACAAGTACATACTAAATTCTACACTGAGTTTGAACCAAAAATCCCTTAGCTTTGGTAACTAGTAACTGCCAGTTATAAGAACTGGTGGGCGTGAGTAGTAGTATATGGATCCATAGGGCTTGATATCCCCGTCCGAGCTAGAGCACTAGCCTTTTAACGGACGTATGCTATTTGAGAAGCGTACACGTTGGTTTGCGTGTATTATTAAGATGATTATACAAAGGGTACAAATTATATATACGTTAAAGTTTAGTTACCAGGGTGCTCAATTTTGTAGAACCGATTGATAAACGTTTCGGATGAAACAACTGAAATCTTGTGATCCACCTTTTATGTAAAACCTATTGATAAACATTTTGAATAAAACAACTGAACTTTTGTAATCCACATTGATATACGGATTATGTGTAATATTAAAACTATGAACTCACCAACCTTTGTGTTGACACTTGAAGCATGTTTATTCTCAGGATTCTAGAAGTCTTCCGCTATTTGTTTATACGTGATACAAGATATGTGCTTGGAGTCATACATGCTATATACAAGAAACTTACATTCACCAAACCATTACCATGTATCTTATTTTGACTGTATTGTCAACAGATGTATTATTGTAAACCATTTAAATGGTGATTGTCTATACGTAGGAATCATCAGATGTTAAAAACCTGGAATTTATATATTCATTTATGAAATACCTTTTCAAACGAATACAATGTTACAAAATGTATCACATAGAGGTCAAATACCTCGCAATGAAATCAATGAATGACGTGTTCGTCCATATGGATTTGGAGCGATCGTCACACCATGTTTACGTGAATTTTTTACTATGAGATATTGTGCTAAGTATGCTACGTGTTTATGAACTTTGTGCACAACGATAAACTGAAATTGTGAAAATGATTATTCATGGCCTGAAACGTATTGTTTGACTTAGGTTTGACATGTTGACCAACATTTGACATGAACCTACTGATGTTGACTTTAGTTGACCACATTGACCAAGTTTGACTTTCGGTTTGACTTCGGTTGACTTTGTTTGACTTGCACGAATTACTTGACTATATGTTGACTTTTACTTTGAAAAGCATCGGGTCGAGAAATAAGACAAATTATACTATGAAACCACCCTTATTTAAGATACATATATTGACCAACCTAAATACGTATACTTAGGTTGCATTATTCAGCTGTAAACCGTATAAGTTTTGTCTGTCATCCAATCTTATTCAAAGGTGAGTCTACATTCTCACTTTTTACATGTTTTCAGGGATGAGAATACACACTGTTATACTTACTTTATCAAATGCTTTTGTATTGACATGAGTACTATATATGCATATTGAGTTTGTTCAAAAAGCGTCTAGCTTGAATACTTTTAATACCATCGGTGTAAGCACAATTTAGATGGACGGATCCGTTAGGTTGACAACCTCACCTGCTATAAAAATTATGGTGCATTTATTTTGAACATTAGATACACTCGAACAAGTGTATAACATTTTAGGAGGTAAAGGCAGGTATAGTGGCTTCTATACTCCGGTCATTGCTAGTATTCAGGTGCTCATATTATGCTAACGTTTTTACGACTTGGTGTTGTACTTGTAAAATCTCGTGGTCAAGGAAACTAAACTATTTTTCGGATAACTATTTTTCTGATACTATACAACGTTGTTTAAACTATGGTTTACGAACAAATGAGATAAAACATGACAGGGTGTTGTCTACAAATGATTGAAACTTGACATGCTAGTGTCAACAAACTTTTGAAACGAGAAATGGTGTTGTCTAAAGAACTTTAATATTAAACCTTGGTGGTCTCCCACTAATAAACGTTTTCGAAATATTATTTCTTAAACATACTGTATTGTTTACCTAAAACCTGTAGATTCACTCAACATTATTATTGATCCGTTTTGCGTGTTTTATTCTCAGGTATTAATTGCTTCCGCTGTAGAATATTGCTGTTACATAGAAGTCAAGCCAAGCACTGGGACCAGAGTTAACATTCTGTTAACGGGATTTTTGACGGGGTGTTAAACCGTATATATTATTTCAGACCGAGACAGTCGATTCACATCGAGGTTTTGGCAATCTTTACAGGAAGCATTGGGAACAAAGTTGGATATGAGCACTGCTTATCATCCATAGACGGATGGTCAGGGTGAAAGGACCATTCAAATGTTGGAGGACATGTTGTGAGCGTGCGTTATTGATTTTGGTAATGGTTGGGATAGATATTTCCACTAGCTGAATTTTCTTATAATAACAGCTATCATACAAGTATTAAAGTCACACCGTTTGAGGCATTATATGGTAGAAAGTGTAGGTCTCCTATCTGTTGGAATGAGGTTGGGGATGCTCAACTCATAGGCCCAGAAAATCATGAGACTACCGAGAAGATCGAGCAAATTAAAGGAAGATTAAGAACCGCCGGGAGTCAGGAAAAGAGTTATGACGATGTTAGAAGGAAATCTTTAGAATTTCAAGTTGGCGACCGTGTCATGTTGAAGGTATCACCTTGGAAAGGTGTGGTACGTTTTGGTAAGAGGGGAAAGTTGAGCCCTCGATTTGTTGGACCGTTTGAGATTACTAAAAGGATAGGACCCGTGGCTTTTCGTTTGAAATTGCCACAAGAGCCTAGCGCTGTTCATGACATTTTTCATGTATCTAATTTGAAGAAGTGTTTGACCGAGGCCGATGAAACCATTCCTCTTGACGAACTTCATGTTGATAAACAACTCCATTTTATTGAGGAACCCGTTGAAATTATGGATCGAGAGGTTAAGACAATCAAGCAAAGTAAAATTCCTATCGTCCGAGTTAGATAGAATGCCATGCGCGATCCCGAGTTCACTTGGGAACGTGAAGATCAGATGAGGCAGAAGTACCCGCATTTGTTCCTAGATGACGAGTCAACCCCTGCACCTACTTAAATTTTGGGAAGAAATTTCCGTAATGGGAAGGTACTGTCGCGACCTTACTTTTTCCGTTATCTTTTACCATTTATTATTTAACGTTCGTTAATTATTTTTCATGCCACGTCATTTCTATGACTTATATTATTATTTTAGTAATAATATATTAATTATTATGTGTTATATGAATATTTGTATTCGTATTTAAAATTGTACGTTTCTAAGTGTCGTGAATTTCTATCTGGCGAATCTTTTCGGTTTTCAAACCAACGGTCAGACTTTTGAGATTTTTGAATCTCAATTATCTTAAATATGATATTTTGAAGTCATATGTATATATATAGTGTTTATATATTTTATTTGTCGCGTGTGCGTTATCTCTCCAAAGATTTAATCGCGTAACGGTGTTTTCGCGTTTCGGACTTCGTTCGGGCATTCCGGCTAAAAGCAAATTATCATTTATCAATTTTGGGCCAAAGGAGCTCACCCCATACCCCCCATTCAGCCGAACCCCATGTGTAGGGGGGAGTGCCTTGATTTTTTTATTTTTGCAATTACATTTTCATTTTAGCAAACCCTTATTATTTTTCTCTCATTCTTCCTCTCTTTTTTCTCCCTTCCTTGCCGTCGCCAACCATCATCACCAACATCGTCATCATCATCATCAATTAATTTCTAGCTTGGATCATTCAATTGCTTGCATATTCGGGTTGCTCTCTTCATCCTCTACGCGATCATATCATTCTTTTCTCGATTAGGGTATAAATCCTAACCCTAAATTTTTTATTTTTATTCATTTTTACTGTTTTTGATGATATTATGATTGTATAGTACTTGTGTATTGTTGTATTGATGATTGGATGCGTAGAGATACTCGTTTGTATATGTTTTCGGTTTGATTAATTTGGGACAGCGGACTTTTTGATGAAATCAGTAAACTTAACATGTGTTTTTGATAATATAAAGTGTATATATGAGTTCCTCTCATCAAGACAATAATTTTAGGCTTTGGATTCATGTTATTTCGAGTCTCGGATCAAAAGTTATGCTTAATTTGGTGTTTTGATATAATTAAAATGTTAAAACGTGTGTAATCATTTTTGGTCCAACTTTGTGACCATTTTTGGAGTCTCTAGGGTGTACTAGTGGGTTAGGATTGATGATTGGATGAACATTCATGTTCGGGTCATCGAAATCCGAGCCACGGATCACCCGGAATGGCTAAAACAAGATTTTGAGTGGATTAATGTTCTAAGTTGGTTCATGGCTGTTTTTCACAACTCATGAACTGACCTTAGAGTGTTCTTAAGTGCACTAATGTGTCGGGTGGTTTGGTTAGACGAAGATATATATAAAATTCGTCGAAAACCGACACCCGAGGCTCAAGATATGATCCGGCGAACTTTTAATTAAACTTATGGTTGTAAATTTGGAACTTATGATATAAATAATGATTTTCATTATTATTAAATTACTTATGATATGATTAAAAATTTATTATTAATTAATAATACTTATGTTATGATTAATATTTAATTAATTAATTAAATACTTATATTATATTAATTATATCATTTAAACTTATGTTAACTTTATAAATTTAAGTTAATTTAATTAAACTTATGATATGACATGATTATACATATATGACTTTAAATAACATTATAACTTATATTATTAATATAAATTACACTTTAATTTCAATGTTGACTAAGTTTCACCAAGGTTGACTTTTGAGTTGACTTTCAGTTGACTTTGACTTTCAGTTGACTTTTGTTGACTTTTCTAATTAAGGAAACTTTCCTAAGTTAAAAACTTTCCTAAAATAGAAACTTTCCTAAAATAGAAACTTTCCAAAATAGAAATTTTCTAGAAATGGAAACCTGCTAAAAATAGAAACTTTCTAAAAATAGAAAGTACGTGTTATACGTTGTCCTGATCATACCGAAACATACTGAGTGTTGTTCTATGCTTATTTGCAACAAGTACTATAGCTATCATACTAAAACTTGACCTAAGTTAGTTATTTATATCGACCTGCTTTATTTATAGGTCGGCGTTGTGGTCATTCTTGATCACTTTACCATTTGTTGTTCGCATTTCTGTGATTGTTGCTTCGTTTTAGTTAAGGTGAGTTATAGTCCCATTTTTCTATTTTAATCTTTTGGGATGAGAATACATGCATTTTATTTTTACATATTCGACACAAGTGAAAGTTGGTTTAAATTATTCATTGTGAGTCGAACAAAAATATTCCCTAATCTGGTAATTGTAATCACTGGTTTCTACTAGTGAACGCGAATCCTATGGATAGATCTATCGGGCCTGACAGCCCCATTTCGTGCTAGTCGCGCTAGCAGTTTATAAGCGGAATGTATTAGTACTTCGTATTTTGGAAGATATACATGTTCAGTGTATAATTTTTATATTGGTTTTGTTATGGGTATGGAGTTGTTAAGTGATTACCAGGTGGCTCACGGGTTAATGGAATAATGTTTATATGTTTTCGAGCATATAATTTTGTGCTTCAAGATGAGTCTTTATGTTTTCAAACATAAATTATTATGGTTTAAATTAAATATTGTTTGCAATGTTAAACCTATAATTCACTCAACATTTTTGTTGACAGATTACTCGCATATTTTATTCTCAGGTTCATGATTGATTGCTTCCGCTGTGCTTAGAGAGTCTTCATATTTATGATAGCAGCTTTTGTTAAACATTAACTTGCATTATATTTTGATACATTAAATTGTGGGTGTTTATTGACTTTGTTTTGGTCAACTTTTGGTTAAGTATTTATGTATGGTTTTTCTAAACTTACATATTTTGGTAGGTTTCCTTTATAGGAAATCATTTTTTTAAATAAAGAATGCAAGGTTATTTATTAAATTCATTTAGAGTTATGATCAAGCTGTGAGACCAAGATAACGATGGTCGTCAAGTGTACTTTGACGGGTCGTTAAAACCACCACCCCGTTGGTGGTGGTGAATATGGTGATCTCATTTTCTGTTGACTTGGCGGGTGAGTCAACTGCCCTATTGATATGGATTTTCATGGTTAACAGAGGGCGATGATTGGTGGTGATTCGGGATGCAATGTATCGGATATGGATCGGGTGATGCAATATTCATTTTGTATTTGTTCATCCAAATCTATTTATTTTCAATTATACATCCATATTCATATCCATTGGATTAAGCAGGTTAACAGATATCCACTGGATATTTAAGAAATGTTATAATATATTTCAATATGTAATGAAAACAAAAAAGTAAAACAACAAAAATGAATATAACATGAATAAACTAAAATGCTTCTACCAAAACTTATAATCTTTGTCGAAAATAGAAGAATTTGTAAATTTAATATTAAACATAGATTATGACAAATTAAACGTGTAAATTGTATAGTTATTAAGTTAGAAATATATGTTTTATTGTGAATACTCGTAGTGAATTCATTATATGGTTGCAAGCAAAATATACGTGTAATACAAATAGTAAATACATTTTTAATAGTTATTGTGTATGCATATATTTATATTTATGTATTTGTATATGTATTTCGGGTATTAACGGATATATCCATGGAATTTTTCATTCATTTTCATTTAGTTTCATCCATATTCGTATCAATATCCATTATTAATCAGATGGATCGAATAAATATCCAGTAGATCGGGTGACAATTACCATCCCTAGTGGTGGTAGGCAAATATTGGTTACGATTGGCGATGCGGCTGCTGTGATCCTAATGCCTGGTTTAGTCTTTTCCGGTTGCACCATGGGGTTAGGTGTGACGACCCGAAAATTTCTGACCAAATTTAAACTTTATCTTTATATTATTCCGACACGATAAGCAAAGTTTGTTAAGTTGAATCTCAAGGATTTTAAAATATGTTCATACATTCATTTAACCTCGACCAAGTTCCGACGATTCACGAACCATTATATAAATGGATACGATTATATATGTATATATATACGTATATATATTAATTTGAAAATGTTAACAAAGTATTAGATGTATAATACTTTACATAAACGTTTTTGTTTCAATATATGTTAACATATCTATCGACGAAATTAAAAGATAATATCAAATGATTGAGTTATCAAGATTCATTATGATTACGAGACTCTGTTGAGAGGTCCACTTTGATTTAGGAAACCTTTCCTTTTAACGGTATTCGGAATAAATGGTAAAGTGATCTTAAAGTAAGGACAAAGTGTCATGTAGCGAGAGCTAGACAGATTGGTGAAATTTCCTGTTGAATTCCAATACATGCCTTACAATAATTGCCTCGTGACTTTTGATAAGATAAACTATTTAACTTTCATATTATTTAATGTAAAAGTAAAATTGGGGAATATAGATAACTTAGAAAATGAATATCGATAAGTTAAGTAAACGATTGTAACACTTGTTTATTGATTCGATTGATTTATAGATATGTTAATTAGAACGTTTGAGAAGTTAAATTAAACGTTGGCGCATAAATGAATCATATCAAATTATGAACTAGAGTGTAAAACGTAAGGTGATATAATAATATCTAATATTTAAACGATTTTTAAATATATTAAACTTTGAAATATAATTAGTTTTTGAAAAACTAAATATTATATTAGTAAGTAAATATTTCTAAAATATATAAGATTATATTTTTAAATGATAATATCATTATTTTACAAAGTGGTAAAATATAATATTAACTTAGTCGTAAAACGTTTTGGATTTAAAATAGTATTATTATAATATATATTGGTAAATAACGAGACGTCGATTTATAGAAGCAAATGACCAAAACACTCAAATGAATAAGTTACACTTTGAGTGGGATAATTTTTCATTGATTTAAGTCTAATTATTGATAAAGGTACACGTCGCGAAACATAAAGTACAAGTTTTCTAAGCGTACGAAAGGACGCTCGAAAAACCGGAACTGGCACGTAAGTTGAGCGTCAACGTACTATTCATCGGTGCAAAAATTACAAATCAACTATGAACGAGAATATAATATAATATTTAATTAATTCTAAAGATTAAATATATTATATATTAAATAATATAAATAAAGTTTTCGTAAGATTGAAATTGGAGAGCAAAGAATCTCATGCTATTGCATGGCTTCTCCATTTGCCTCCCATGCAATCGCATGGGTGTCGATGACAAATTGATTATATATACGCAATTCGATTCTGGTTTCATTCAATCCATCTATCTTTCACGATATCTATATTTATATTAGTATTATTATTTTTATTATTATTATAATTATTAATTATTATTATTATTATAAATCATATTATTATTATTATTATTATTATTATTATTATTATTATTATTATTATTATTATTATTATTATTATTATTATTATTATTATTCGTATTAGTATTATTAGTATATACATAAAATACTACGACGGAGTGATGTTTGAGTGATTTCAAAATGAGTCTTCGAGCGGGACGGAGCTAAGGAAATTATGAGTTATGGATATGGAGGTGATGGGTAATATTCATGGGTATAGCTCGTGAGGCCAACCTAGCGTTTATCATTTTCGATTGCGTCTACGTACTTTCCTGCAATATTGAATCTCAATATTGATACGTGAGCACTCATAACTTAACTTTTATATATTATTAGTGTATCCCTGACTAGTGCTCGAGTAGATATGATTATACATGCATGTATGTTTAATTTAGTCGTTAGATAGTTTTGATGAATCATGAGTTTGATACATATGCTACTGAGATAAGGTATAAGATATGCATGTCGTTGGAAAGCTGACGAAAAATTAATAACTTTTCATTTTGAACTCGTGTGATTTCGATAAACAGATTAGAAGTTATAGTCAACTGAATTTTTGTATTATTGTTAAAATGATTATTATTACTATCGTCATTATTATCGTCGTTATTATTATTATTATCTAATTATTATTATTATTATTATTATTATTATTATTATTAATATTATCATTATTATTATATGTATCATTATTTAAAAATCGTTATTATTATTATTATTATTATTATTATTATTATTATTATTATTATTATTATTATTATTATTATTATTATTACTATCATAAAAAATTATTATTAATATTTCATCATTATTATTATAATTACTAGTATTATTATTAATATTATTATAATACTTATTAGTAACATTATCATTAAAACTAATATTAGTAACATCTAATTATTACTATTACTATTATTATTATCATAAATGCGATATAAAAGAGGATTAAAAACTATTAAACAAATCGATTAGGAAACAATGAGTATATGTATCATAATGAAATAAAAATATTGTAAATTATTGAATTAGATAAAAATATCGTTTTCATTATTTTTTTATCATTATTATTATTAAAAATATTATTAATAGTAAAACTATCATTTTTACAAAAATTATTATTTATAGGAATATCATTGTAAAATATCATTATCATTTTAATAAAAATTATCATTTTTATCATAATATCATTTTTAGTAAATATAATATTGTTATTATTATAATAATAATTATTATTATTACAAAATTATACATATTCCGTAAATTCCTCCGTAATCTACGAAATCTTTTATTCTATATAGATATTCCCTGTGAGTAGAATACCATCCGATAGTCAGAAATCATTCATATCGAAAAATCTTTTATTCAATCGTACGAAATGGAACTCTCCACTAGTTCAAGTTCCTTGAATTCCGATATGGAGTTTCACTTAAGCTCCAAAAGCAGTGTGACCGGAATGGACCAACCAATCAGTCATCATCTATTCTGGATGAATTGGAGATGGGTTCGTAGCCTCCTTAATCATTGGAGACAAGAAGAAGGCGATCCTTACCATCCACCACATTGCTCTCTTGGCGAAGTTTCATGACCCGTCCTAATCCATCTGGACGAATACATTACATTTGGTTACATCGCGAGGTACTTGACCTCTATATGATACATTTTACAAACATTGCATTCGTTTTATAAAAGACATACGTTTATCACATCGAAAGTTGACAGGCATGCATACCATTTCATAATATATCTAATCTGTCATTTACTTAATCATAATCTTTATTGAACTCAATGACTTGAATGCAACGTCTTTTGAAATATGCCATGAATGACTCCAAGTAATATCTCTAAAATGAGCAAATGCACAGCGAAAGATTTCTTTCATACCTGAGAATAAACATGTTTTCAAGTGTCAACCAAAAGATTGGTGAGTTCATTAGTTTATCATAAACATTCATTTCCATTATTTTAATAGACCACAAGATTTCATATATTTAATTGTACACGTAACCCGAGTACAAAATAATACGCGTAACCCGCGAATTAAAAATCATTCATATGGTGAACGCTTGATAACCGACTTAACTTTAATGCATAGAATATCCCCAAATAGAACCTCTCGTATGTATAATAATAATAATCTCGAAGTACAAAAGCATCCGTACCCCGGATGGGACTTGTCGAGGTCCATAGATCTATCTTTAGGATTCGCGTTGCCAAGCTAAAAAAGGGTGATATTCAATATTCATAATCCAGCCATAGAATGTAGTTTTTGATCACTTGTGTCTATTTCGTAAAACATTAGTAAAATCAGTGCATGTATTTTCAGTCACAAAAATATATATAAAAAGGGAGTAATGAAACTCACTATACTGTATTTTGTAGTAAAAATACACATGACGACATTGAACAAGTGCAGGGTTGGTCTCGGATTCACGAACCTATATCAATTGTATTTCTATTAAAACATATAATAGAAATATCATATTTTCATTTATTAATAGAAATTATTTATATATATTTTGTAGTTATATAAGATTTATACTAAATTCCATTTAAAACATATACTTTATGTTATATGTTAAATCATATGTTATATATATTTATTTTGTATATGTATTTAAAGTTATTAATATACTTATATTAATATATATATATATATATATATATATATATATATATATATATATATATATATATAGTATTATATCAAAAATATCTAATTTGTTGTATGTAATATATATATATATATATATATATATATATATATATATATATATATATATATATAGTATTATATATATATGTATATATATATATATAGTATTATATCAAAAATATCTAATTTGTTGTATGTAAGTTTTTATATAAGTAATGTTAATATAATTTATATATTGTTATACGGGATATTAATATAATTGTAGTATATATAATAAGTATATTTTATGTACATAATATTTATTTGTTTAAAAAAGATAGTTTTGATATTAATGATTTACTAATAATAATAATACAACTTTATTAATATTAATAATACTAATAATAATAAGGAGATTGTTAACAATGATACTTATGATAATAATACTAATAATTATAAAAATGCTACTCATACTAATATTAGTGAAAATAATAATAATTTGCATCATTTTATTAATAATAATATTAATCATTGTTTTTTTTTATGTTTACAAAATAATAATGATAATACATATATTAGTTGTCCATAAATATAATAATAATAATAATAATAATAATAATAATAATAATAATAATAATAATAATAATAATAATAATAATAATAATAATAATAACAACAATACTCTTAATTATAACTATGATCATAATAATAATAATAACTAATGATATTAATGATAATAATAATAACAATAATAATAATAAATGATAATAATAAGAATAATTAGATTGCTACCTTTAAGAAAACAGCAAAAAAAGAATGCCCCTACCTGGGCTCGAACCCTAGACCTCTCGTATAATGCAAACATCCTCTACCAACCATCCGTCTGTTTCTATCTTTCTGATTATATACACTTTTATTTTCTTTTAACCCGTTTTTATATTTATATTCTTCTTCAAGATCAAATCAACCAGAGCCCAAATTCCAACTATCAACGAGTTAACTACTTAGTTTTAGGACTTTCCAATGAAACAGAAAACGATTTGTATTTGTGAAATTAATTTAACAGAAAAAGAATTTTAAGAAATCTGTTGTTCGCGAAGAACAATACAACTCAATAATTGATTTCAAAATCTAGCTCGTTTTGGGTTGTAATTACAACACAAATTATACTCTAAATCTTCATTAAAAACTTTCTGAATACCAAGTTGATCCTAAAACATCAAGTTGAAATCGAATTTCGTGATGAACACTTGCTTTGACTTTTTGAAATTAAATTTTGACTCAAAAATTCGAGCTCGATATTAGGAATTGTTATTTGAAATTTTGAAGATAGTTTAAATACGTGATTCCTAACATAACTGCAATTTTAGTTTTTGAAATTGATTCGATTTCGGGCTTTTGATGAAAAAGAATAAGAACATAGATATCGACTCAAATTTCATTGATTTTCTGTTTAATTTAATTCAACAACAATGTTTAATGATATTTGTAATTGATAATAGGGAAAATTGAATGAGTCGTTTACAGTTGGACTGATTAATCTATATTGGAGTGTACCTGGATGTCGACTGCATAAATCAAGCAGACAAAAATAAAAAAAAAAATAATTTGGATCGTGACTTGCAACAGATTTTGTTGTATCTGTGATTGAAATTGGATTTTAACAAGATTAGAGACAACAAGGAAAAAGCCTGATGGTGACATTAACAGAATCGTACCCTGATTTTGTAATTGATATAATTAAACTATTATTAATAATTAATAAATATATTAATATTAATAATAATACTAATTAATAATAATAATAATAATAATATTAATAACAATAATAATATTTATTGATAAAGATAAATAATAATAATATGGTAATATTATTAATAACATTAATGATCTCTTAAAAAAATAATAGGTTTAATAATAATTAACACTAATGATAATTATTATAATAATAATGATTTTTAATAATGATGATAATAATGATTATAAAAGTAATAATATTAATATTAATAATTATAATAATACTAATAATATTTAAATTACAACTTATAATTTTAATTATACTTATATCCTTTTTATCATACCTTACGATTATTATAATAATAATGATAATCATAATACTAATATTAATAGTGACACTGAAAGTAATAATAATATTATTACAACAACTATGTCTTAATTTGTAATTAAATTTAATATATTAATATCACATATTTTTATTTATGTAATATGTAATAATTATATAATGTGTATATATATATAATAACATATATTGAATATTTAATATAGTATATTTCAATATATATATATATATATATATATATTACAATACACATATTTTATAATGAATAGAAATCATATATATTTATTCATAACAACTTTTATCTTGTATATATATATATATATATATATATATATATATATATATATATATATATATATATATATATATATATATATATTTACATTTCTAACTCTGATAATTAAATAGTATTTTATTATTTCAATTTATTATATAAATTTATATTCATATATACATATACATATTTATTTATAACAATCGTTCGTGAATCATCGGGAACGGTCAAAGGTTAAACGAATCCATGAAAATAGTTCAAAAATTTTAAGACTCAATTTAACAGGTTTTGCTTATCGTGTCGAAATCATATAAAGATCAAGTTTAAATTTGGTCGCAAATTTCCGGGTCGTCACACGAAGAACCTGAAGCACTTACCGGCGAACCTATCCGAGACACCATTTTCTCTCTCATTTCCAGAGTATCTCGGCACGATTATATACTATATCACATTCTAGATCTTATTCACCCACTCGTCTGAACCACCAATCATCCCGGAATAATAGAAGAAGTTGGCGAGCTTCGCGCTCAGGTGGTGGCTTTGGAGAATATGGTGCAAAGGTTATAAGCACCAGCAGCAGCACCAGCAACATAACCAGTACCACCATCATCAACGTCAATAGTACCATTACCAACCCCAACCGCGTCGTAAACCTCAACTTTACAATCTGTACCTCGAGCATCAACGTCATACACCCTGTAGATACCAATGAGTACCAACAACAATAACCGATGAGGTATTAATCTATAACTTCATGGGAAAAACATTCTGCGGCGATTATGTAATCTCTAAAGTTTTTGAGATTATCTATTCTAGCCCTAACCATAAATTAGATGAATGAACCAAAATGATAGAAGGAAGAATAGAAACCCTGTCCGGAATGGTGCACGATTTACAAGCTAGACTCGTTTTACCAACAGCATCAACAGTATCGTCAACATCACCAGTACCGTCAGTACCAACAGCATCTATAATATCACAAGCTTCGCCAGTTCAAGAATCACCATGGAAATCATTACAAATCAACAACAAGTATGCCATATCAACGAGTTATGAAGTGTTAACTCATTCCAACTAAAGAATTTATATGTATATCTTATATATATAAAATTTTAAACCATAATAAATCTTTCCGTACTAAGCTATTATGTGTGAATCTTAACTACTCGGTTAATTCGTATTACTAATATGCTATGATATACATCATTTGTCAGCAACTTAGCCATCGTTAATTACAATCTCTGTTTCAATTCAATGAATTCCATTTCAGAATAAATCAAGTGTATTATTCAAATATAGGTTTAATTTTACACTTTCATTATCGATGTACTCGAAACTTTTCAGATAACATCATTCGTACCTTGCGAAGTTCACAAGAATTCCATGAACATCAAATAACGAAGTATTAATTCAAAATTCCAATTACATTGAAGAAATACTCGGTAAAAGTTATGAAATTTTAAAGTTTTAAGGATTACTCAATTCTAGTTTCAACCGTAAATCAAACGAGTTTAATTTGATATTAACTCATTAAATCCATGTTACATCTAAAGAAAATATACACATATATATTTTCATAAAGACTGTAATAAAAAAATTCTTTTGTACAAAACATTAATTAAGAATTTTTTTTAACGGGCAGGTAATACCCGAGAGATATATAAATTCACAATTAATATGTTACATTTTACGAATCTGATTCAGCAAATCATATATTATACTCCCTACTTTCACAACACTATACATTATTTTATAGAAATTAAAACAATCATACTCATTCAAAATCTAATTACATATTCTAATTTTGAAATCTCAGAATTCAACTCGAGATATAACCAAAATCATTACTCTTAAATCTTTACATCTTTCAAAGCTATACTTTGACTTCAAAACTGTGCTAGAACATCATGTGTATATTAACGATTACAATCGGTGTTCAAACCCTTCGAACTTCCTTAGAACACTTCAAATAATGAACAATCGCGATGATGATCCAACCACATGTTACCCACAGTTATGTACCTGAAAAACTCTTGAAACCAAAGTAAAAGTTTAAATACGTATCCGCGTCAGATTCTTTGGCATTTATTAGCAAAAATAACTTTGCGATTCCTTTTCAAAGTAGCCAGTTTTGTCACAGCTCCAGCAAGTCAACTTCGACTTTTCAGTTGAAACATCTTATTATAACCTCGATATATACGTTGCACTTTCACCATCGTTACTGGGGAACCGTTTATATTCCACCACTTTAGCAATAAACTTACCAACAACTCCACTGATCTTTGATGATTTTCGAAAAATCATTATATTTATCAAAACCCCATCATTTATTCATCTACATCTTGTAACGAGAATTGCCATACCAATAATTGGGAATTAGATATCAGTATTTTGAAAGCTCGCAGCATGTCTTCGCCAACACTTATATGTGTACATATAACAGACTTACATACTTCGAATGTGAAGTTTCTGAAAAACACCCCGAACTGCGGAATAATTCTTGAAATACTGATGAAGCAGCAAAAACTATAAACGACCTTAACAGTAAAAAGTTTGATGATAAAGAATAGCGTGTTGGCAAAGCTCAGTAAAAGAGAAGGTTTGGAACTGGAAAATGGATTGCGTAAAGTATCCAAATGATTCAGTATCTGCTGAAGTCATTAACGAATACCTTACTCCTTACTCTAAAACCCTTGCGGACAATATTCTTCATATCCTCTGATCTTAAATATTCTAAGATATCATCGTATCTTTCATTATAAATATCTTCGATATTTATGAAGATATCTTCATAACTATTGTTATCCGAAATCATTTACCTCTTCGTGCTATCTATGTTATATCATAAAAGAAACTATTTTAGTTTCTAAATTTTGAAACCTTCGAGTTTAAAGTATGAATGTTTTAGAAGTAGTGTTGGGAACTGAAGCATGAGTTAGTATAATATAATGACACTTGATCAACGTGATTATATTACAGTAAGTCATGCTGAGTTTCTAATGGGACATGACGAATCACAGACAATACCGTCATCATGTGCCATGTTACACAACTCTGGTATTCTATTTAACCTCTAAACATATCAAGAAAATATTTTCTTGATGACTCGGTCTTTTTCGAGGTATTCTGGTAATTTGACAAATCAAGATCGTGTCATTAAAATTTTCTTCTTAGAACATTAACTATGTTCATTCTGAAATTCATATCTGCAAATTCTGGACTATTACAAGCGGTGCTTAATCACAAGAAGAGGAAACGAAAGAATGAAGCTCTGAAATAAAAATGGGAGTATAAATCGCAGCAAATAGGATATAGCATTAATTGTGGGTGTCAATGATTATAGAAAAACAGAATCAAAGACATCGAAATATAAGGGAAGATATAAAGCCAACAACAACCCATAAATTACAAACCGTGTATATCGATGAGTATAGCAATATAAAGACACGGAAGAACTAAAAACACTATAAAACCAAGAGTATAGTAGAAGTGAATATATTCTTTCGGCGGCAGATGAAAAAGGAGAATGACAGATATGAAGGTTAGGAGTATATCGAGAACCAGAACTGGATGGAGCATATTGACAAATGATTCAAAGTACGAATTAAAGGAGAAAGAATAGAAGGTGTGAGTTGTAAGAAAACGAAGGGGGTGAATTTATAGTAAAATATCCGACAAAGCAATCAAAACGGATGATTGCATTTAAAGCGGATCCTAATTTCCTTATTTATCGAAGAATCAAATCTTATTACTAAGATCTTCCCCAAATCTCTTGAACTCTGAAAATCAACCTGTCTACATCAAAGATATGACGAATCACTATAATCTTATTTCATTCATTTACGATAACTCCCCTTATACGCTTCGAGTAATCGAAGTATTTTATCCATACTTCTTAATCATGATAAAACTCTATAATCGTCATAATAACATTCTCATTGTTAGCCATGACGACCTCTATCAAATTTCGGGGACGAAATTTCTTTAACGGGTAGGTATTGTGACGACCCTGAAATTTCTGACCAAATTTAAACTTTATCTTTATATTATTCCGACACGATAAGCAAAGTTTGTTAAGTTAAATCTCAAGGATTTTAAAATATGTTCATACATTCATTTAACCTCGACCAAGTTCCGACGATTCACGAACCATTATATAAATGGATACGATTATATATATATATATATACGTATATATATTAATTTGAAAACGTTAACAAAGTATTAGATGTATAATACTTTACATAAACGTTTTTGTTTCAATATATGTTAATATATCTATCGACGAAATTAAAACATAATATCAAATGATCGAGTTATCAAGATTCATTATGATTACGAGACTCTATTGAGAGGTCCACTTTGATTTAGGAAACCTTTCCTTTTAACGGTATTCGGAATAAATGTTAAAGTGATCTTAAAGTAAGGACAAAGTGTCATGTAGCGAGAGCTAGACAGATTGGTGGAATTTCCTGTTGAATTCCAATACATGCCTTACAATAATTGCCTCGTGACTTTTGATAAGATAAGCTATTTAACTTTCATATTATTTAATGTAAAAGTAAAATTGGGGAATATAGATAACTTAGAAAATGAATATCGATAAGTTAAGTAAACGATTGTAACACTTGTTTATTGATTCAATTGATTTATAGATATGTTAATTAGAACGTTTGAGAAGTTAAATTAAACGTTGGCGCATAAATGAATCATATCAAATTATGCACTTGAGTGTAAAACGTAAGGTGATATAATAATATCTAATATTTAAACGATTTTTAAATATATTAAACTTTGAAATATAATTAGTTTTTGAAAAACTAAATATTATATTAGTAAGTAAATATTTCTAAAATATATAAGATTATTTTTTTAAATGATAATATCATTATTTTACAAAGTGGTAAAATATAATATTAACTTAGTCGTAAAACGTTTTGGATTTAAAATAGTATTATTATAATATATATTGGTAAATAACGAGACGTCGATTTATAGAAGCAAATGACCAAAACACTCAAATGAATAAGTTACACTTTGAGTGGGATAATTTTTCATTGATTTAAGTCTAATTATTGATAAAGGTACACGTCGCGAAACATAAAGTACAAGTTTTCTAAGCGTACGAAAGGACGCTCGAAAAACCGGAACCGGCACGTAAGTCGAGCATCAACGTACTATTCATCGGTGCAAAAATTACAAATCAACTATGAACGAGAATATAATATAATATTTAATTAATTCTAAAGATTAAATATATTATATATTAAATAATATAAATACAGTTTTCGTAAGATTGAAATTGGAGCGCAAAGAAGCTCATGCGATTGCATGGCTTCTCTATTTGCCTCCCATGCAATCGTATGGGTGTCGGTGACAGATTGATTATATATACCCAATTCGATTCTGGTTTCATTCTATCCATCTATCTTTCACGATATCTATATCTATATTTATATTCGTATTATTATTTTTATTATTATTATTATTAATTATAATTATTATAAATCATATTAGTATTATTATTCGTATTAGTATTATTAGTATATACATAAAATACTACGACGGAGTGATGTTTGCGTGATTTCAAAATGAGTCTTCGAGCGGGACGGAGCTAAGGAAATTATGGGTTATGGATATGGAGGTGATGGGTAATATTCATGGGTATAGCTCGTGAGGCCAACCTAGCGTTTATCATTTCCGATTGCGTCTACGTACTTTCCTACAATATTGAATCTCAATATTGATACGTGAGCACTCATAACTTAACTTTTATATATTATTAGTGTATCCCTGACTAGTGCTCGAGTAGATATGATTATACATGCATGTATGTTTAATTTAGTCGTTAGATAGTTTTGATGAATCATGAGTTTGATACATATGCTACTGAGATAAGGTATAGGATATGCATGTCGTTGGAAAGCTGGCGAAAAATTAATAACTTTTCATTTAGAACTCGTGTGATTTCGATGAACAGATTAGAAGTTATAGTCAACTGAACTTTTGTATTATTGTTAAAATGATTATTATTACTATCGTCGTTATTATCGTCATTATTATTATTATTATCTAATTATTATTATTATTATTATTATTATTATTATTATTATTATTATTATTATTATTATTATTATTATTATTATTATTATTAATATTATCATTATTATTATATGTATCATTATTTAAAAATCGTTATTATTATTATTATTATTATTGATACTATCATCAAAAATTATTTTTAATATTTCATCATTATTATTATATTTACTAGTATTATTATTATTATTATTATAATACTCATTAGTAACATTATCATTAAAACTAATATTAGTAACATCTAATTATTACTATTACTATTATTATCATAAATGCGATATAAAAGATGATTAAAAACTATTAAATAAATCGATTAGGAAATAATGAGTATATGTATCATAATGAAATAAAAATATTGTAAATTATTGAATTAGATAAAAATATCGTTTTCATTATTTTTTATCATTATTATTATTAAAAATATTATTAATAGTAAAACTATCATTTTTATAAAAATTATTATTTATAGAAATATCATTGTAAAATGTCATTATCATTTTAATAAAAATTATCATTTTTATCATAATATCATTTTTAGTAAATATAAATATTGTTATTATTATAATAATTATTATTATTATTACAAAATTATACAATTTTTAAGTACTATTGTTATTATCGATATTATTTTATCAAAATAAATATGTGATACCAAGATATTTTTCTACGTGTAATATAATTACACTAATAATACTTATCATATTATTTTACTAATAATACTTATCATATTATTTTTATGATATTAAATGAACTTTATAAATTTTATTAATAAATGAATTATATTATTTACTCTAATAAATCTGTTAAAAATATTTAAAAATATAAAATGACTATATTTAAACTATATAATAATCATGTATAAATTTTGGAAATCATTTTGAGTCAAATTGACTTTTGTTAACTTTTGCATAGTAGTCTCGAGCATTAGGATTGTGGTACACTATGACTTGACCTAAATTGTTAGACAGATATTGATCATTATATAAATATATACATACTTAATATATGTTCGTGAATCCGAGGCCAACCTTGCACTTGTTCAAGTGCCATCATATGCATTATTGCTACGAAATACAGTTTTGTGAGTTTCATTACTCCCTTTTTATATATATTTTTGGGACTGAGAATACATGCGCTGATTTTATTAATGTTTTACGAAATAGACACAAGTAATCAAAAACTACTTTCTATGGCTGGATTATGAATATTGAATATCACCCCTTTTTAGCTTGGTAACCTAATAATTAGGAAACGGGTATGGCCCCTAATTGACACGATTCCTAAAGATAGATCTATGGACCTCGACAAGTCCCATCCGGGGTACGGATGCTTTAGTACTTCGAGATTATTATTATTATACAGACGAGAGGTTCTGTTTGGGGATATTCTATGCATTAAAGTTAAGTCGGTTATCAAGCGTTCACCATATGAATGATTTTTAATTCGCGGGTTACTTGTATTATTTTGTACTCGGGTTACGTGTACAATTAAATATATGAAATCTTGTGGTCTATTAAAATGATGGAAATGAATGTTTATGATAAACTAATGAACTCACCAACCTTTTGGTTGACACTTGAAAGCATGTTTATTCTCAGGTTTGAAAGAAATCTTCTACTGTGCATTTGCTCATTTAGAGATATTACTTGAAGTCATTCATGACATATTTCAAAAGACGTTGCATTCGAGTCATTGAGTTCAACAAGATTACTATTAAGTCATTTATAGTTTGGATATATTATGAAAGGGTATGCATGCCTGTCAACTTTCGATGTAATGAACGTTTGTCTTTTAAAACGAATGCAATGTTTGTAAAATGTATCATATAGAGGTCAAATACCTCGCAATGTAATCATATATTATTGTATTCGTTCTTATGGATTAGGACGGGTCTTTACATTAGGCCAGATGACGATCTCCCTGTTGTATATTTTGCTCCTGCCCCGGAGGTGGTATGGGTATTTGCAAACGGATTCATTTTTGTGGTGGCTTGAAAAGACTTGTAGAGGTCAATTTACTTTTGTTCCCGATTTTCGGCATCATAGCAGCCGTTGGCGTTCTAATGAACGGTAGGTGCTTTGCCGAAAATGGTTTAGGTTTTTGTTTGGTCGTCACGGTGGCGGCCTGGCAGATGGCGTTCTCCCGTTTGTTGCCGTTGTTTTATTTTTATTTTTTGTTTAGTGCAATCGATTGTTAGGTTATCCCATTTTGTGGTTATTGTTTCGTATTTAGTTCCCTAGTAATCGTTTTTTTTTTCAATTGGTGGGACTGATTATTTAGGTTACTTATGTCACTTGGTTGGCTAAGTTTTTAATATATACTTTGAAATCGGTTGTAATTGTTGATCTTCAAATATATTAATGTTATTAAGTTTTTTTTGAAGGAAAAAAGCGATAATATAATATTATAATCTAATTAATATTTAAAATCAAATATCTAATATTATCAATAATAACAATAACAAAAATGTGTTATTATGTATGCTTATACGAAACTAAAGACGTACATATTACAGAAACAGAAAATTCATATGATGTTCATGCGATACAAATATGTAATCATAAACTGAAAATTAAATCGATCAAACCAAAATGAAGGGATGAACCGGGCTTGTGTTTCACACAATTCCCTTAAACAGATTCGTCGTCTGTTCCCAGGGTACACCGGTTCGAAGTAGCGTACTGCCGGACTTATAACACTTGCCTGAAAAAGAGTCGGATGCGTGAAACTGAGATGGAACAGATTTCGTGAACTGTGTAGTTGCAGGTTTTTGTTGTGTGTTTAGTTTGCGCAGATTGAGGCACTATTTATTTACAGAAAAGTTGCAGCTCAATTATTCCAACAAGTGAGTGGGTAATCATTCTATATCATGATCAACCATTCCACTCAATCATTCCAACAAGTGAGTGGGTATCTAATCAATCACTTGTGGGTCTCTAACAGCTCATCACCAAGTTGGACAATCCTGATCCAACTACAACTGTATGGACCAAAAATAAATCCTATTGCAAAAATAGGCCACGCACGGGCCGGAATTTTCGGAGCTGCATTCGTGTCCTCAGGTCGTGCGGGCACGCCCATTGGATTACAGGAAATCCAAAGTTTTTGCACCCCCCCTGCGCGAGAGTAGGTGCTAGAGTAAAATATGGCATAAGGTCTTGACATAGGTTTGGAGATAAGAACTTATATACCTCTCATAAGTTTATCTCCACTCCTATGTGGGACAAGATGCATTCCACTAGATTTCCATATTTTTGCATCAAACACACAACATTGAGACTCGATATCTCATTCACATTCTATCCATTTTGGACACGCTTTAGCTCGTTTTAAAGTCCTCGTCAAGGACTACAAAATCCACTAAATAGCTACTAATATGTATTACGTTATCATATATTAATATGTGTCCAAAGTTTGGTAAAAACCATTTGTTTTATCCAAAATTTCCAACAATCCCCCACATGAATGGAGATCGCTCTCAGAAACAACAATATTCCGATTAAATTGCAGCAGTTGAATCTTGCATACGATAGGTAGGTGTTACCCTTTGAACCTTCGCTTATGAAACGCACTTAGTCTACTGGCTCTGAGTAGACGACGATGTCTTTGAACTCGTCTGCCGTTTGTGTAGGCGACAATACGCTTCATACAAGACTCTCCCTGACAAATTCAAGTCCTCATAGTTATGTTCGTTATGGTCATGAACATTCGCCTGGTTCTGCGAGAGCTTATCAAATATTGTGCCCCAACAATATCCTTCGAAGCAACCCCACTTCTCTCTCACATATGTGATTCACCACATCGTGGCTACTAATTAACCACGCATGTTTATTTCAGTTGAATCATTAAAAGCCATAGGCTTATCCTCTTACTTGTCACTTTTAGGAATGGACTAGGAAGTCTACTCTTAATTAGTAAACTCCCTTTAAAAAGTGTAGGAGTTGCTAGTCTAGTAATTAACTCCCCCACAGTGACTTCGCTAGTTCATACAAGTAGGTTGTCCTATTGAACTCAGATCTTGGGATCTCCAGTCAACTGAGTTAGGTTTTCCTTCATATAAACTTAGCCTTTCATGGGCTTTAGTCCTATTCCCACGCACGACTTATACACTAACTCTCTGCTTAAGCCTTTTGTCAGCGGATCCGCAATATTATCCTTTGACCTCACATAGTCAATAGTGATAATTCCTGTAGAGATTAGTTGTCGTACTGTATTATGTCTATGTCGTATATGTCTATTCTTACCATTATACATTGTGCTATGAGCTCTGCCAATCGCCGATTGGCTATCACAATGTATACTTATGGCCGACACCGGCTTAGGCCATCTTGGTATATCTTCAACGAATTGGCATAGCCATTCTGCCTCTTCACCAGCTTTGTCTAAAGCGATGAATTCTGATTCCATCGTGGATCTAGCAATAACCGTTTGTTTAGACGATTTCCACGATATAGCAGCACCTCCAAGTGTGAATACATATCCACTTGTCGCTCTGGAATCATTTGTATCAGATATCCAGTTTGCATCACAATGATCTTCGATCACTGCAGGATATCTGTTATAATGCAGCCCGTAATCCCTAGTGTATCTTAAGTACCGGAGTAACCTGGTCATACACCTCCAGTGAGACGTACTTGGATTACTCGTGTATCTACTTAGCTTGCTTACATCATATGCTAAGTTGGGTCGAGTACAACTCATTAGATACAATAAGCTGCCAACAATTCTTGAGTACTCTAATTGGTTAACAGGTTCTCCTCTGTTCTTAGCTAGATGTTGACTCGTGTCAATGGGAGTTCTAGCTACATTAGAGTCATTTGCATTGAACTTCTCAAGAATTTTATCCACATAATGGGTTTGACTTAGAACAAGTCCACTTTGGGTTCGTGTGATTTTTATTCCCAATATCACATCTGCCAAACCCATGTCTTTCATGTCAAACTTCGATTTTAACATGTCTTTTGTAGATTTAATCATCTTCTCATTACTACCAGCAATGAGCATATCATCCACATATAGACAAAGGATAACATATCCATCTGGTGTGTCTTTCACATAAACACACTTGTCACATTCATTGATCTTAAATCCTAAATCAAGCATGACATGATCAAACTTCTGGTGCCATTGTTTTGGAGCTTGTTTTAGTCCATACAAGGACTTAACGAGTTTACAAACTTTCCTTTCTTGTCCAGGCCCTTTAAACCCCGCGGGTTGTTCCATGTAAATATCTTCTTCGAGATTTCCGTTTAGGAAAGCGGTTTTCACATCCATTTGATGTACTTCCAAGTTTCTAATGGCGGCAATGGCAAGTACCAACCTGATTGAGGTTATTCGCGTTACCGGCGAATATGTATCAAAGTAATCTAGACCTTCTCGTTGTCTATAACCTTTGATCACCAACCTTGCCTTATACTTATCAATGGTACCATCTGGCTTTAACTTCTTCTTGAAGATCCATCGATAACCTAGTGGCTTGCATCCCGGAGGAAGATCCACTAACTCCCAAGTATGGTTTTGTAAAATAGAATCTATTTCACTTTTAATGGCCTCCTTCCATTGAGGTCCTTCAGAGGAAGACACCGCTTCATGGTAAGTTGTAGGTTCATTTTCAACCATGTAAGTGTGAAAATCAGGACCGAATGATTTTTCTGTCCTTGCTCTTTTGCTTCGTCTCAGCTCAAGCTCTTCTTCCTCAGATTCTACTAGTTCCTCATGAACTTGTTCATGAGGTGTCTCAACTTCAACATGTTCATTCGCAATGCACATAAATACATTTTCAAAGAACGAAGCATTTCTCAATTCCATGATCGAACCTTTATGTATATCCAAAATCTTGGATTCATGCACAAGGAACCGATAAGCCGTACTGTGTTCAGCATATCCAATAAATATGCAGTCAACAGTCTTTGACCCTATCTTTTGTGCCTTAGGTAGTGGAACAGCTACCTTTGCTAGGCACCCCCACACTTTGAGGTACTCATATGATGGTTTTCTTTTCCACCATAACTCGTATGGGGTTTTATCCCTTTTCTTTTGGGGTATCTTATTTAAAAGATAGTTTGCCGATAGGATGTCATCCCCCCACATTGACTGGCTTATACCCGAACTCACCAACATGGCATTCACCATTTCTTTCAAGGTTCTATTCTTTCATTCAGCAGTGCCATTTGATTGGGGTGAGTAAGGTGCAGTGAATTCATGTCTAATGCCATTTTGCGCACAAAATTCAGCAAAAGGTGCAACATATTCGCCACCTCTATCACTGCGGACAACCTTGATTTTCCGTTCAAGTTGATTCTCAACTTCATTTTTATAAGCAATAAATTTCTCAATTGCTTCATCTTTACTTTTCAATAAGTAAACATAACAATACTTCGTGCTATCATCGATAAACGTAATGAAGTACTTGTTTCCATTCCTCGTTGGAATGGATTTCAAATCACACACATCAGTGTGAATCATATCAAGGGGTTCGGTTATTCGTTCAACCGATTTGAAGGATGATCTTGTTAATTTGGCTTCAACACATGTTTTACATTTATAGTTTGAGTCAATGTGTAACGTTGGTATGCAATTCAATTTAATTAAGCGACGAATGAAATTAAAATTAACATGACCTAGTCTACCATGCCACACATTAGAAGACTCAAGAAAATAAACAGAAGTAGTACTTGTTTTATTAGCTTCATTGTTAATAACCATTGCATTTAGCTTAAACATGCCATTAAGGGCATAACCCTTACCAACATAAACACCACTTTTGGTCAACACGACCTTATCAGACTCAAACACAAGTCTAAAGCCAAACTTATTCAATAACCACCCAGACACAAGATTCTTACGAATCTCAGGAACATACAACACATTAGTCAAAGTAAGTTCCTTTCCAGAGGTCATTTTCAGGATCACATTTCCTTCAACCTTGATATCAGCTGTAGCAGAGTTTCCCATAAACATCTTATCTCCACTAGTAACCTCTTTGAAAGTTTTAAAGAGGCTCTTATCAGCACACACATGACGGGTATCCCCAGTATCAACCCACCACTCTCTGGTATTAGAACCAACCAGATTAACCTCGGAAATCATAATAGTGAGGTCAGAAACCATAGCAACCAGGTTGTCAGCATCATCAACCATGTTAGCTTGTTTAGAAGTATATTTCTTTAGCTTAGTACACTGATCAGCACGATGACCCGGCTGGTCACAATTAAAGCATTTGCCAAAGAAATTTTTCTTCTTGGCAACACCCCCTTTAGGTCCAAACTTGAATCCTTTTCCCTTGTTACTCTTCTCAGTCTTCCCTTTGCTCTTGCTACCTTTTGAGGATTGATCGTGTTCAACAATATTAACCTTTGCTGAAATAGGGGTAATGCTCCTTTTAAGAGAAAATTTGTTGTCTTCCTCAATACGAAGACGGACCACAAGGTCTTCAACGGTCATTTCCTTTCGCTTATGTTTCAAATAATTTTTGAAATCAACCCAGCTTGGTGGCAGTTTCTCAATCATAGCTGCAACTTGGAAACCCTGACTGATTTCCATTTTTTCCGCATGTATGTCATGAATAATGACTTGTAATTCTTGGATTTGACTCATAACAGTCTTAGAGTCAACCATCTTAAAGTCCAAGAATTTAGCTACTACCCATTTCTTGGTACCAGCATCTTCAGTCTTGTACTTTTGCTCTAAAGACTCCCGTAATTCTTTGGCAGTCTCTATTGTGCAGTACACGTTATAGAGAGAATTCTCCAAACTATTCAAGACATAGTTCCGGCACAGGTAATCCAAATGTTTCCATGCCTTAACCGCGCTCACAGTTTGAACATCCCCATCAATAAGTTGGGGAGCGGTTTCAGTTAAGACCCTCGCAAGGTTCAACGTTGTCAGATAAAAGAGCATCTTTTGCTGCCAACGTTTAAAGTCCACACCAGTGAACTTTTCAGGTTTCTCAGCATGAGAAACTACCGCATTCGGTAGTGATGCAACTGTCGCAACAGTAGCGTTAACAGTGGAGGAGCTTGGGATCGATACTGTCGCACCAGTATTCGTAGCAGCAACGGTAGTGAAATCCGGGTTTGACTGAGTATTCATTCTGAAAAAGAGTCGAAAACAAAATTAATAATCACGAATGAAAGTAATTTTATTTCCACACAACTTTGTATCCTTCAAAACTTCACATAATTACCAATACTAATAAATTCAAAGTTCTTCGATATGTATTAACCAAAAATACAATCAATTTTCACTATGCAAATATATAATAATACAATACCACATACAGTAACATGTTAAACAAAACATAAATATTCAGCTATAAAATTGCATTCATATTAACAAAGCAATACAACAAGATAGACCATTAAATATAAATTAACTAATATATAAGTAATTTAAATTTTTGGTCTACTGAATTTACATTGAATAAAACATGTTCGGCCCATTAGTACAAATAATAATCATATCATATTACTGGCCTAATATACATGGATAATCGAATTAATAACAGTTTACATGCGATTAATATATCAGTAGTTTAACAGAACATGAGCATAATCGATTTAATAACAGTTTACAAGCGATTAATACACACACAATCTGTATATCAGTAGCAAATATCAAAATATATTATTGATTAATGACATATTATGTATGCAACCGAATATGTCAGGTCTTAGTGTCGTAACTCGCAAGGATCTGTATAAGATTGTTATTATGTATGCTTATACGAAACTAAAGACGTACATATTACAGAAACAAAAAATTCATATGATGTTCATGCGATACAAATATGTAATCATAAACTGAAAATTAAATCGATCAAACCGAATTGAAGGGATGAACCGGGCTTGTGTTTCACACAATTTCCTTAAACAGATTCGTCGTCTGTTCCCAGGGTACACCGGTTCGAAGCAGCGTACTGCCGGACTTATAACACTTGCCTGAAAAAGAGTCGGATGCGTGAAACTGAGATGGAACAGATTTCGTGAACTGTGTAGTTGCAGGTTTTTGTTGTGTGTTTAGTTTCTGCAGATTGAGGCACTATTTATTTACAGAAAAGTTGCAGCTCAATTATTCCAACAAGTGAGTGGGTAATCATTCTATATCATGATCAACCATTCCAACAAGTGAGTGGGTATCTAATCAATCACTTGTGGGTGGCCACGCACGGGCCGGAATTTTCGGAGCTGCATTCGTGCGGGCACGCCCATTGGATTCAAGTGCGACGTCTCAACAGAAAAATGAATCCCTCACCGTTGGATTTCATATCTAACGGACCCTCGTCTTAAATTAGGCTCACACAAACAATCAAATTAATCCCTCACCGCAAACGTTTGATAGTTGTGTACTTGTGTGTTACTATGCTTGCGTTAACTGTAGCTGTAGATATTTATTTACAGCCACATTCATCAGTATTATAGGTTGATATAGACACTCATTTATATATATGAAATCTCATATATATGCAGTCTTTCATTCGTCATTGTTACTGTATTAAGTTTCATATCACGTATTTTCTATTACGTTAACCTCTACTTAACTTATAGTAATTAATCATTAAGAATATTAAATGTAGCTCTAATAACTTCTTATTTTTAGTGTATTTTAAGTTGTGATTTAACGTGAACATAGTCTGTAAGTCCAGTTGATGATTGTTGTAACTCTTTTATTTTTCACTTATTTGTGAAACATCCTTCTATTATAAGTTCTTATTTTTCGGCCAAAAATAAAAATAAAAATAAATAGTTGTGATTTAACCAGGGACGGAACCAAGAATTTAATTTACTGGTGGCACAAAAGTATAAGTTATGATTCGATACCAAAAAAGAAAAAAGAAAAATCAAGTTACCATTTATTACAATGTCCTTACAATCTTTCATTCGTTGGAAATGATCCATAACTCATTCATCCCTAACATTAGTCGGTGCTTTTCTTTACTACTAAATCATACATTTATACGAATATATAAACCACAAGTTACAATACATAGGTTACTATAAATCACAAGATCCTTTAGTTTATATTACACAATGTACAACAATATTTATATAGAAGCTTAGAAAAAATTAAAAAATACACTGTTAATATTATAATAAATAAATAAACATAAACAAATGATATTAATAATAATAAACAGATAAATAAATAAACATAAACAATGGATAAGATTATAATTAGAATTAGAATACTATACTATAATAGATAATAGATAGATTGTATACCTAAATGTTACCGAGTAGTCAGTAGTCACACAAGAAATAGGTTCTTTTTATTATTTTATAATCCTTGTATGTTAACCTATTCAGTAACCTTAACCGAAAGAAACAATACTCCGTATATATACTTCGTATATATACTGGATCAAAAGACCGACCACTAGTTTATTTATTGGGCTTTTAGGTGCACAGTTATTTTTTTAATGGGTGCACAAGACTATATCCCAAACTTTAAAGCCTATTTTTTTTTATTTATTAATCTGGGTATTCAACCATTTTTTTTTTGAACTGACTAATCCTAGGGCGACTACCCGCTTTGCGAGCAGCCCGAAGTCATTGCAGGCGAACCTCCGTGGCCATGAGGGAGAATAACTTTGTGAATGGCAGGAATCGAACCCTTAACCTCCATATTACAAGGCTAGGGTCTTACCATGCCACCACCCTCATGGTTACTTTAAAGCCTATTTGCACCTAAGTTTTAGCCTACTTATACTTAGTTGACTGGTGGCATGTGCCACCATAGTTAATATGGTGGCTCCGCCCCTGGATTTAACGTTGATCATAGGTACATTTAATCATGATCACTATAAATGCAATTAGGCGATAGTACACTTTTAAGTGTGTGTTGCGTTTATATTTGGACAACGAAGACAAGGAATCATTTGATGATAGCCCTTAGGAGTTACGACTCTCTTTAAGATTATATTATACCCATAATTACTAATAATTACTAGTACAATTAAGGTAGTAAATGAGGTAATTATTAGTAAAAATTAGTGGACATGAACCATTAGAGTATTAATTAGTGTGTGTGTCCGAATATATTAATGTTAGTCTTATTAGAGTTATCATTAGAAAACTGGTACTAAAAAAAGTAAATTAAACTATTACGATGACATTTTCTTTAATTTCAAGGGGAGTAATTCGGAATACGTATATTGTCAAACGTGTCTTGTGCTATTGTATACTAGAACCTTGTAAAACATGTTTCATGATGTGAGAATGATAATTAGTTATGTACAAATTACCAATCTAACTCTAATCACGTATCACACATTCATCTTTATAAAATCTTAATGCAAATTTAAATAGCATTGATGATACGACTTATTTTACAATTCTTAAGACAGTTTAATTAAGGTCACAATGCATTAATATTGATCGTTTAATAATGCATCAAAGATCCACCGTAGGTGCATGCACAAAATTTGAATTTGACTTTATGGAAAGAGTCAAAATTACTCGAAGCTCACGGACTAACCACCTTTGAGTGGGATTGCCAATTGCCAACTTCTATTTTTATAAAAAATTCACATGACTAAATCAATTATATTTTAAATCTTTTGTTTGTAAGATTAAATTAAATAAGTAACAATCTACGTTCATTAGGGCAAACAAATATTAAACGATCCTCTTATTTTGAATGAACTTTCGAATGGTATAAATAGAATAAGAAAAAACTGACGTTTTTAAAGTTGATTTTGAAAAATCATAGGATACGGTCAGCTTAGATTTTCTGGCACATGTTATCCGTGTTGGGTTTTAGAAATACTTGGAGATTCTGGTTTAGATGTGTCTACGATCATCCCGTACATCCATCCTTATTGATGGCAGCCCCACTGATGAGTTTACGGTTCATCGTGGCCTACGGCGAGGTGATCAATTTAGCACTTTTTTTTATCGTCATGGAAGGGCTTCATTTGTTTTTAAAAAAAAGGGTAAACTCGGGTGGAATTCGAGGGGTTGTTATTGGTAGTCCTTCCGTTAAAGTTTCACACTTTTTTATGCAAGCGTCGTGACTTTTATTTCGGGTTGGAGCAGGGATAGTCTTGATGCTTTTTTGCAGGTGTTTAACTCCTTTTACAACTATTCTGATCTCAAAATCAACTATGATAAGTCACATATCTTCGATTTATGAGTAACAAATTCCAAGCTCTGTTCATTTACTTCACATGCTGGATGTTCTATTCCTTTTACTTAATTAGGCATCTCTATTGGCTCTAGCATGTCTCGTATCGACAACTGGAAGATGTTATGTGATTGTTTAAGAAAACGACTATCTGGTAGGAAAAGTAATTTTCTTTCTATTGACGAATGTTTAACTCTTATTAAATTTGTGTTAGGTAGCTTGGCCAGTTATAATTTCTCTATTTATAATTGTAACACCTCAAATTCTGAATAAAGGTGTGCGCCGCACACTACCTGGTGCGCTCCGTGCACACTGCTGGTCAGCTAGGGCAACTTCTGAAAGTTTAGGGGTTGAAGGTGTAACTTATAATTAAACTTTATAGCTGGAAGTTTAGGAAGTTTCTACCTCGTTCTAAGAGTTTTTAAAGGATTAATTTAAAGAAAGAACGTTCATAAGTGTTGGTGGTGATACAAATAAGAAATCTAAAATAATAAAATAATAATAATAATAATAATAATAATAAATAAATAAACAAGGCTCTAAGGCGGTGTTGGATGAAATTGAGTGTCTAACATAAATGAGATGTTATTATAGCTGAAATCATCCTCAATCATCTCTTAATTAAGTGTTGGTAAGAACCCTAACTTTATCTCTTGCATTAAGTTTTAGGGTTTTAAGTTGATGAAATTGGGTATTGTTATAGCTTAAAGAGGGTGTTTTACCTTTAATCAAATGTTTAGAAAGCTGAAATTTAAAAGAGTTATGTGAAACTAAAGTTTATGGTGTCTAAATGGTGGTTTATGTGAAATATAAATGATGATTATAATCATATGTTTATTGTAGCAAAGATGAAATTTTGATTGAAATGCTTTAGTTTGGACTTTTGTCTAGTTAATAACTTACAATGTTAATTTGTGGGATTAAATGTCTAGGTGAAAATGGATTTGATTATAATTTGACCTGTAAGGTTTAAATGTGACAAAAATCTCTTATGGGTCAATTTAGGTATAGGAGTGTTGTGACTAAGAATGAGAAATAAATATGTTTGAGATACACTTCTAGTAAAGAATTAAGGGAGTTTTAGTTTCAAATGAGTATGTGTTGGTCCCTTGATAAACAATAGGAGCATTGTAGAGGGGGGAGGGGGGTGGTGGGGGGTGAATACAATTTTTTTTGTTTATCTTAACAGTTTAAGCAAATTAGTATTCATGCAAGTAAACTAAATAAGAGTCAAAGGTAATTTTTCAACGATTATTCTTTATTGATATAAATCACAAAGAATCACAACTATCTTTGGCGAAATGATAGTTGGTTGATACAGATTCACTTAAGTTATAGCTATTGAGGTTATCTAAAGCTATTACACGTTTGAACTCTTAATAAATAAAACCCACACCACTAATTGTTACAATAGTGAATACATCAATTTATAGTAGTCCTATTAACCGTGTAATTGTTATATTGTTCACTGGTACATAGGATGTCTGTACTTGTGCGGATAATTGTGTCAGAGAGCGTGCTCCCTTCTTTCCTCTTTGGTAGCTATTTGCAGGAACAGCCTAATTCGGTTTGGCACCACTATTTGATTAAACAAATAGAATGTTGTGTTCCCTAGGCGTTGACAAAGGATAACACATGTCTGCACATGCGTTAAACTTCTGCATTCCCACGTGGTCTTGTAAGGTCACTTGTCAGCCGCCGACGCGTATCCTTTTCTGTTCAACTTTGTCTTTGACTTCTGTTGAATAGTACATTGATGTAGATCACTCAGGAAACCACTATGCTTGTAATGGAGCATTGCTGTCTTGTGTTGTATGCTACTTTCCAACCATGCTGGTTCTTCTATGCTGAGTCACTTGATATTCTTGAATTGCTGGGTACACATCATGTGTTGATCGAAGAATACTAGACACTCGACATAGCAATTATGTTGTCTATACATAAACAAATTTGTGCTGGCTGCAAATTACATTTTAGTGCAAATAAATTTCTGTTTTGTCATAATTAAATCCTTAATTACTTTGGGGACTCAACAATCTCCCCCCTATTTGATGATGAAAAAACCTATGACATATAGAGAAAACACTAAAGCCAGCACTAAGGGACCTAATGAAAAATAGGCAGTAAATGTGTCCCTTTTTGGGATCTTTTGCTGAGTTTTCTATATCTTATAAATTGATATGATTTTGAAGATAAACTCATTTCATGTTTACTACAACAGTATATATACAATAATTACAAGACAGTATAATAAAACATGAAATAACAAAAGATAAATTTAAGCACTAGAAGGCTATCTGTTTTTATCCTTTTCTTTATCTTGTTCATCATCAGATAGCTCTTCTTCCTTCACTTTTACGGCTGCCCAGGCTTCAGGAAACAGGATAGGTAGCTCACAAGATCAAACATTGGTATTTAAGGAGGTAGAATGATGAGATCTCTTCTTTATGGGCCAGCACCAATAGATTTCTTCATTTTAGGCTTCTGTGAGAGAACTTCTTCGACATTCACTTCTGGTGCATTCCCATACTTGACTATTTTGTTGAAAAGTTCTTGAAGTTCAGGTTTCAGTGTATTTTTAATAGCACTTTTACCTTTATCAATGAAGTACTACAGTATCTCCATCCATTCACTGAATCCAAAAGTTCTTAGATTCGTGTAATCTACCCTCTCATAGACATTATTGTCCCTGCTGATACTGAAGGACCTTTTTGTACGTTTATGCACTTTGATGATCTTAGCAGGATTAGATCTTCTGGTCATCACATCAGCATACTTACTCCTGAAGAAGTGATCAGATAGCTCTTTTGTTCTTTCAGTCTCTATAGGAGTCTCAGTAGGTACCTTCTCAGCAGATTCCAGTTCATCCAATGCCTTGTCCCGAGCTTTGACTATGGATTTTGCTAACTTGAGAGATTCAGACTCTTGCTTTCTATCAGCAGCCAATTTAGCCTCTTCTTCCATGAGCCTCAGCCTTTCAGCATACTCAGTATCATCCCTTGTTTGTTGTTCAAGCTGAACACTTGGAACATAGTCATTAATAGTGATGTTCAGGGATTTTGCTGTTGCAATCAATTGCCTGCCTTCATTAGTTGTTAAGGCATCACAATATTATTTTAAATCCATGTCCAGCTGCAAAGCCTCATAAAAGAGGGCTTTCTTTTCATCCGTGTAAAGCCTTTGACCACTGTTGTATAAGTACACACTAATATCAATGCCGAACTCCAAGGCATTAATGTAGAATTGCTGGTTAAGTGGATGATACAGCAGTCTGATATGGTGTATTCTTTCTGGTATTCCTGCTGCTCTTTGTTCTAGCACTTCAGGAACAGTTATCTCAAGTCTGTAAGCCTCCCTTTCATATGGATTCATTTTTCTGATGGCAGGCTTACTCCTTGCAGCTGAGTCATCTTCCCAAGTGGTATGCTTATCATTCTTCTTAGGGGAAGATGGAGGATATACAAAAGGTGATTCTGCTGTGCCAGAAGGACCCACTGGTTCAAAGTCAATACGTTCATCCAGTGTCCTGTCAAAATAAGCAAGAGTCCGTGCAGGTATTGGTGATTGAAAGTTGAACTACCCCTGCCCCAGACTGTGAAATCAGCAGCAACAGAATCAGTATCATCATTAGCTCCCAGCCCATCCACCTTAGCTGGGTCTTCAGATCTTATTTCACCCAGCAGCACACTTCTGGCTGGGTCTTTTATCACAGCACTCCTTGTAGTGTCTTCAGTACCAGCTGACTGATTAGTATCAGCTGGCACAACTGTCGCAGTATCTTCACCAGTTGCATCAAATAAGGGCTCTTTCCTTAGGGGCTGGTTGTCCCTAGGGGTAGATTTTACCCTTTGTTTATCGATTGGCTTGGGTTCAGCTGGTGGTTCTTGTGGAGGCAGATAGGGACTGATTACAAGATACTCCCCCTCAGTAGCAGACATATATGTCTCTACTGGTTTCTCTTCATCATCATCAAGGTTGATAAATTCTGCTGACTGTTATGGTGCAGCTGGCTGAGCAGAAGATGCAGGTCGAGAAGATTGGCTGGTTTTCAACATAGCATCCAGCCATTTCATAAATACATCAGCTCTTTCTCCTCCTGACCTAGTCGAATTCAAATATCTTTGCATCTCTTCAGGTGTCATCTTTTTAATTCTATCTGCTCGCTCAGCATACAGCTTTTCCTTCTTTCTTTCATACTTCACCATGAACTTAGCATTTCTTTTTAAAGCATCCCTCTTGTATTTGTCTATGCTAAGCAGTTCATCATGAATATCAAGCTTTTCAGGAGTAAGGCTTCTTCTATGCTCTATTCTATGTCTTTTTCGAGCAGCATAAGCCTCAAATTTAGCATTGAAGGCATCATTTAAATCCTACTATCTCTTCTGATGCCTCTCCATTTTTCTTTTCATCTTTCTTTCAATAGTTTTAGAGACAACAAAAGATTCAGCTACAGCCAGTTCAGAAACATCACTGGGCTTACTGCTAGAACCAATATCATCCACAGAAGTGGCAGGCATACTGGGTTGAGATTCACCAGCAGCCTTAACACCTGCTTCAGTATGAGCGTTGCTAGGCTTAGGGCTAGTACCTTGACCAGTACCATCACCACCATCATCACCATCTCTCATTTGCTGTTTAGGAGCTTTCTCATGCTCATGCTCTCCCTCAGATTGTTTTCTCTTCTTATGTTTCTTAGCTTTCTTCTCCCCCTTTTTGTCATTAGCAGGGGTAGAAGCAGAGTCTGGGGAAACACGCGAATCAAGATTACTATCTGACTCAAGAACAGAAAAAGCAAAGTTGTTCCAGTCAGCATCAGCAGGAGACAGATGTGCACCAGGGTCAACGCCATATTGCCTGAGACACAGGTTTGAAGATCTGAATTCATTCCTAGCAACACCCATGGCCATTTGATTTACGCTGGCTCTAACATCAGCTTGAAGAGCAGCCATGCGTTGCATTGTCTCCACCAAGGTAACATAAGCAGAAGCAGGAATCATGGTAGTCATCTGCTGTTCCTGTGACTCCAATCTCTCTTCCAATACCCTGTTCTCTTCATTCAGAAATTGATTCCTTCGATTAGAAGCATCTAGTTCTGCATAAAGACGGGTAATGTGGTCAGTATACTCGTTGTGAGAGATGATTTGCTGCTTAAGTTCAACTTCTTCTTCATAGTGGCGGCGACTGGTATCAACTACTAGATCTGCAAAGGCAGTAACTTTCTTGAGCTGGGTTTCTGTAAGACCCTAATATTTAGTATACTTAGAGTATAAATGATGTGCGTATAATGGGTGAAGCGTGGTATAAATCAAAAGGCTCAGATTCTGCCCAGACCAGTGTGCGCGCCGCGCACCCTTGGGTGAGCGCGCCGCGCACTAGCCCAGCGACAGAATCCTGTCTTTTTCTATTTTGAGTTTAATGAAGGGCATTTTGGTCTTTTCACATGAGGCCGGATCTCAGGCCATATCAGCTGGTTTGGATTCACTTTTGGATCATATTTCACATCCACAAACACTCTCAAATATCTAGAGAGAGAGAGAGTTCTAGAGAGGGAATTGGGGTTTTGGTGAAGAAGAAGCTTGGTTTGATCAAAAGCTCAAGTGTTAAAGTTGTTCACCTCGTTCCTAGCTACGTTTTGGTTGTTGTGGTAAGTTCTAACTCCGAATTTCATTGTTTGATTTGATATTCAAAGTTAGGGTTTGAACTTAAACTGTTAAGAAACCCATTTAAAACTCTTGAAGTGAGTTTGTTGATGCTAGTAATCGGGTTTATTGTTGGTGGATTTTGGGTTGGTGAACAAATCGGTCTTGTTTATGACTTGTAATTGGGTTTAATCACTAGGTTTAGTGATTATGGAAGTATTGGAACCCTTTTTGGTGTGTTTGAAAGACTAATTTTGGAATTGAGCCAAAATTAGGGTTTTTGGGTGATTTTGAGATTGATAAGTGTTAAACACTTAAGTTTGGGTTCAATTGGCTTATTAGGACCATTTTCACTTGTGATTAGTGATTAGTGGTTAGTTTGGACGCGTTTGGTGTTTGTAAGTGCAATTGGTCGAATTTGCACTAAGTGTCGAATTGAGTTGGTTTGTAAATCCACTCTAAGTGTGTTATTGTATTTGCGATAATGGATTAGGTACTTTCCATTGACGTGTTGCGGAATTACTCGGTTGCATTCATCAAGGTGACAAGGTGAGTGTTAATATCCTATGTGCATATGTATGTGTAGGATGGGTGCGGGTCGGGTGAAGTGGTTCTCGGTTATAGAGCTCACTTCACATATAGGTGGATTTGATGGACTTGCGTTTAGATCCAATTGGCACGGTTGTGCGTTTTGGTTGACCACCTTTGGCGAGGTACACGTTTTGTGTGTACACTATCACACGTGGTTGTGATGTGGATGATATAACCCCAATAGCGAAGGGTTTTGATGTTGAAAGTGAATCGCGTGTGGTTTCGGGTTCACGATGACATGTGTAGTTCGGTCATCTTATTGAGGTAGTGATCTCGTGTAGTTCGGATTACTAAGGCTCGTGTAGTTCGGCCAACCTCGATGTTGTCTTGTTAAAGATAGTAATCTCGTGTGGTTTCGGATTACTAAGGCTCGTGTAGTTCGGCCAATCTTCATTGTGGTGTTTGGTATTCGGTAATGAGTTAAGGGGTTAACCTTATTCGTTTATATATTGTTATATATATACTGTTGTATTGTCGTGATGTAGCTAACCCTCCGGGTGTAGCTTCTTGGCGTTGTTCGCATCGTCGTTGGTGAACTTATGTTTGTTGATGCATAGTTAGCTTGTTGCTTAGTGATCGTACGGTATGCTTAGATTAGCTTGCCTTTATGCTTGGATGCTCCGGTATGTGATATTTGATATTTTGTGGCGTGTCCATTTTATGCATATATATGTATGTAGTATATTTTCACTCACTAAGCGTTAGCTTACCCTCTCGTTGTTTACATTTTTATAGATTGCATGGACGTGGTGGCTCGGGTAAGCGTGAGACTAGTGGACTCGCGTAGTTGCTTTAGAAGGCTTGCTTTTGGATTGTTTAGGATTGGGTAGCGTATCCCCAATCGCCATGCTCAGCTTTATTTTGTATTAAAAGTCGTGTGGTCGAAACTAGTATTATGTACTTAAGGGTAATTTGAGCATATGTGGGCCCGGTGTCGTAAAACCCTTTTTATTAATGGAACGTGTTAATTTTAACTATTGTATTATGTTGTGAAAAGCATTTGGTTTAAATGTGTCGGGAAGTCGAAGATCTTTTCGCGTGAGTTGGAAAATCCGGACAGCGGGCTGCCAGGCCCTGTGCGCGCCGCGCACAGGTAGGTGTGCGCGCCACGCACAGGTAGGTGTGCGCGCCGCGCACCCCATCTGGTCAGCCCAGTCAGTTTTAAATTTTTTTTTTATTCCGCGTTTTTGGTTGGTTAACGGGTTGGGATGTTACAAGTGGTATCAGAGCATGGTCTAAGGGATTTAGGTGACTTGAGATAGGTGCCTAGACTTTGACTTTTATGTGTGCTTAATTTGTTGCGGGACTTATAGGATTACGGGTCGGAATGGGTTATGGTTAGTGCCTTGCTTGTAGGTGGACTAACGTTTATATTAGTAATGCGGGTATTATTAATATATTATTTGTGTTATGGTGTAATTCTCGCGTGTGTTTATATCGCGTAGAATTTTGTTTGTGTTGTTTCTATCATCGAGCGAGGCGGTCGTTGTACTAACGAACTGATACGGCGTGTATGCGTAATAAGGACTTGCAAACCTTATTACGGGTGCAAATCGTGTCTAGCAAGTGATGTACGACGAGTATTTAGCAAGATAGGGCGGTGTTGTGTGTGTGCTTTATACGTTCGTGATCTAATCACTTTGCATTCCTTAGAATGGCGACGGGAAACGGGATCGAGACGAACGATGTGGAATTTAACGCTAGAGTTGTGGCCGCCGTTTACGAGAAGAAATGGATAGGAAGTATTCCGAATTTCGGGGTAGTAGTGAAATGGAGCGTCGTCTTAAGAGCTTCATGAGGACTAAACCCCGGATGTATGACGGGAAACCGGATCCTTTGATAAGTACAACTTGGATTTTGGATGTCGCAGGGTGTTTTCGTACTATTGAATGCCCTCCCGAGAAGAGGACAAGACTCGCTACTAGTTTGTTGCGGGGTAGGGCAAGGGATTGGTTGGATGGTAAGATTGATCTTGTCGGTGGCGAAACGTTTATGACCTATCGTGGGACGAATTTAAGGAGGAATTCTTCGAGGAGTTCCGGACTTCAGCCGATTTGTGGGAGTTGCGTAATGAGTTGCAAAATTTGCGACAAGGATCTATGGATTTGAATACTCTCAAGACGACCTTTATGGCGAAGGCTCATTTTTGCCCGGAGTATTTGGGGAATGATCGTTTGTTGATGGGGGATTTCTATCGGACCTTAAATGATGACTTGAAGAATAAGATTAGCCGGGGTCAAGCGAAATCGTTTGCGGAGTTATTTGCCTTGGCTAGAGGTTTCGAGTCTTATTCGCGATCGAAGGTTGGTGAACCTTCAAGTGAGAGAAGGGTTGTTTCTTATGGTGCTCCAAGTAAGAAAACTAAGGGCGCGAGTGCGAGTATGGGTAACGTGGAGAAAGGTTCGACGAGTTCTCATGCGCCTAGATGTTTCAATTGTGGTGTTAGGGGCCACAAGTTATGGGAATGCACAATGCCGAGAAGTAATGACGGAATGTGCTACTATTGTCATAAAGAGGGACATCGCAAGCCGGATTGTCCCGAGTTGGCGGCGGTGAATGCCGCAAGGAGACGTTGAGGTACGTTTCGTTTTAATAGATACGTCCTTTGATTATTTATTTTGTGCCGATGAGTTTGAGTTGTTAAATGCCTTGTGTTGTGCATATTGTTGTTATGGGTGACGTTCCTAATGGAAGTACCCTATGGTGACGTTTTGATTGTCGGGCGAAAGGCGTAAGACTTGGTGCAACCAAGAATTCCTTAGTATTGGGAATTGTTTCTACCAAGCCATGTGTGTGGGCTTCGGTGTTCGGATGTTAGAGCGTATCGCTCTCGTGTTAAAGTTGATGAACCATGAGGTTCGTCGAGTGGGATGAAACCCGAGAGATCGAGTGTTGGATGTCGATGTATGTTGGTAAAGGAGTCTACGTAACGCGACATTAGGTGCCTCTTTCATACCTATTAGCGTGGTGTTCGACTCCGATTGTGTTGTGGTTACATTGTACTTAGGGTACCAAGATGAAACCCTTAAGTACATGAGTGACTAGGTGAAGTTGACAAGCTATAGCAATTGGATGATTGCGAGAGTGTAGTTGTGTAATTTGTGGTACACTTTTCGTTTGAAGTGTTTAAGGATAGGTTAAAATCCTTCGTATGCTCAAGGTTGGAGCAAGGAATGGTGATGGGTCGTGTGAACCCAATTGTTGGTAAAGTCTACCTTTGGTAGCATTGTACGGTTGTTCGAGTTGTGACATTGGAACGTAGTTCCAAGTGGGGGAGTTACACTCCCGCACGAGGAAGTTTTAGTGTGAGATTTCGGATGATGCTTTTGGTAGATCCGGAAAATGTTGTCGAGACCTGGTTTTGGTCGATTTGTGGTAGATTACAATTTCGGATAAATTGTACTTATGGTTTGGATTTGAATTATCACCGAGGTGGTAATGTGGTAAATCTCGTTGAGAGATAATGGACGTGTTTGGTGAGCAAGGTGAAATCCTTCGGTTAAAGGATGTGTGTGTCGGATTCTCTTCTAGAGAATTATTGTTTTGTGCCTATGTTTGATATAGGTGGTTCTTGCTCGAGTGTGTGAATGGTTAGTGGTATCCGTTAGGATTCACTATGGAGTAGCAGAGCGCGATGTTACGCTACTCGTTGTTCGAGGCCAAACGGGCGTTGATTGATGAAGCATGACCTTCGGGGTCCGCTGACTTCATCATGGTAGTACGTGATTGGTGGAGCATGACTTTCGGGGTCCGCTGACTTCATCATGAGCGAGGTGTTATATCGGTGAAGCATGACTTTTGGAGTCCGCTGACTTCATCCGGTATTGAGATTGGTGAAGCATGACCTTTAGGGTCCGCTGACTTCATCATGGTTGTTGATTGGTGAAGCATGATCTTCGGGTCCGCTGACTTCGTCATGGTTGTTGATTGGTGAAGCATGATCTTCGGGTCCGCTGACTTCATCAAGGGAGTAGTGTTATGTCGGTATGGTGTAACATTATAGGGAAATGTGAGTACCGGTGGGAAATGCGAGTACCATTCCTGAGTTGTTGTGGGACGTGAATATCGGGTTATTCGTATTCACAATATTTCGGGTAGTACGATTGTCCATGTTGGTTGGACTCATAGTTTGAGGTAGTGAATGTCGGGTAGTTCGGATTCACTAAGGCTCGGGTTGTACGGCCATCCTCGGTTATACTATGTGGCGTTGGTGGTGAATATCGGGTTGTGCGTATTCACGATGACTCGGGTTGTGCGGTCATTTCGTTGTGAGATATATGGATTGGGTAGGTGAATTTCGGGTTGTGCGAATTCACTAAGGTTCGGGTTGTTTCGACCATCCTCCATATGTGTTCAGGCTCGGGTTGTTTCGGCCATGTTGAGTTGTGATCTATTGGTTGTTTTATGCACCAATGGTGGGGTCGTAAGGACCATGTTGTGCGAACTATCGGTTGATTTATACACCGATGGTGGGGTCGTGAGAACCATGTTGTAGGATTAGTGATGCGATAGCCGTGCTTCGCTCACATGTTGTTACAGGTGTGACGAATTGTCAATTTTGGTACACCTTTGGTTTAGCATAGCCATAGTCATTTTTGGGCGCTTTTGGTTTTAGCCGTTTGTTTATGATGTTACGGTGGTTGCGTATTGGTCGTATTGCGCACTACAAGGGATGATTAGTGATTGGTGTTATCCGTAAGGAGTCGTTTGGATCAGTCTTCATCGCTTCGGGTTGTTGACCATAGATTGAGACTTGGTTGCTTTTAGCGTTGTACTCGGTAAGGGTACGCTAAGGGATTGATATCTTGGTACGTGATTGGTTGAGTTTTCCCGATGTTAGAGAATGAGCATGGTTTTAGTGCTTGGATTGTGGATTTGATAAATCACGGGTGACGATGTAGTTGTTAAAGGCGATTCATTGGGAAGAATTGCTTAGGAAAGTCGGATTGGGACTTATGCCTGAGGACCGTGGAGTGTGGTCTGTTTGGTTAAGTGACAAGGATCACGAGGACGTGATCGATTCTAAGTGAGGGAGAGTTGTAAGACCCTAATATTTAGTATACTTAGAGTATAAATGATGTGCGTATAATGGGTGAAGTGCGGTATAAATCAAAAGGCTCAGATTCTGCCCAGACCAGTGTGCGCGCCGCGCACCCTTGGGTGAGCGCGCCGCGCACTAGCCCAGCAACAGAATCCTGTCTTTTTCTATTTTGAGTTTAATGAAGGGCATTTTGGTCTTTTCACATGAGGCCGGATCTCAGGCCATATCAGCTGGTTTGGATTCACTTTTGGATCATATTTCACATCCACAAACACTCTCAAATATCTAGAGAGAGAGAGAGTTCTAGAGAGGGAATTGGGGTTTTTGTGAAGAAGAAGAAGCTTGGTTTGATCAAAAGCTCAAGTGTTAAAGTTGTTCACCTCGTTCCTAGCTACGTTTTGGTTGTTGTGGTAAGTTCTAACTCCGAATTTCATTGTTTGATTTGATATTCAAAGTTAGGGTTTGAACTTAAATTGTTAAGAAACCCATTTAAAACTCTTGAAGTGAGTTTGTTGATGCTAGTAATCGGGTTTATTGTTGGTGGATTTTGGGTTGGTGAACAAATCGGTCTTGTTTATGACTTGTAATTGGGTTTAATCACTAGGTTTAGTGATTATGGAAGTATTGGAACCCTTTTTGGTGTGTTTGAAAGACTAATTTTAGAATTGAGTCAAAATTAGGGTTTTTGGGTGATTTTGAGATTGATAAGTGTTAAACACTTAAGTTTGGGTTCATTTGGCTTATTAGGACCATTTTCACTTGTGATTAGTGATTAGTGGTTAGTTTGGACGCGTTTGGTGTTTGTAAGTGCAATTGGTCGAATTTGCACTAAGTGTCGAATTGAGTTGGTTTGTAAATACACTCTAAGTGTGTTATTGTATTTGTGATAATTTATTAGGTACTTTCCATTGACGTGATGCGGAATTACTCGGTTGCATTCATCAAGGCGACAAGGTGAGTGTTAATATCCTATGTGCATATGTATGTGTAGGATGGGTGCGGGTCGGGTGAAGTGGTTCTCGGTTATAGAGCTCACTTCACATATAGGTGGATTTGATGGACTTGCGTTTAGATCCAATTGGCACGGTTGTGCGTTTTGGTTGACCACCTTTCGCGAGGTACACGTTTTGTGTGTACACTATCACACGTGGTTGTGATGTGGATGATATAACCCCAATAGCGAAGGGTTTTGATGTTGAAAGTGAATCGCGTGTAGTTTCGGGTTCACGATGACATGTGTAGTTCGGTCATCTTATTGAGGTAGTGATCTCGTGTAGTTCGGATTACTAAGGCTCGTGTAGTTCGGCCAACCTCGATGTTGTCTTGTTAAAGATAGTAATCTCGTGTGGTTTCGGATTACTAAGGCTCGTGTAGTTCGGCCAATCTTCATTGTGGTGTTTGGTATTCGGTAATGGGTTAAGGGGTTAACCTTATTCGTTTATATATTGTTATATATATACTGTTGTATTGTCGTGATGTAGCTAACCCTCCGGGTGTAGCTTCTTGGCGTTGTTCGCATCGTCGTTGGTGAACTTATGTTTGTTGATGCATAGTTAGCTTGTTGCTTAGTGATCGTACGGTATGCTTAGATTAGCTTGCCTTTATGCTTGGATGCTCCGGTATGCGATATTTGATATTTTGTGGCGTGTCCATTTTATGCATATATATGTATGTAGTATATTTTCACTCACTAAGCGTTAGCTTACCCTCTCGTTGTTTACATTTTTATAGATTGCATGGACGTGGTGGCTCGGGTAAGCGTGAGACTAGTGGACTCGCGTAGTTGCTTTAGAAGGCTTGCTTTTGGATTGTTTAGGATTGGGTAGCGTATCCCCAATCGCCATGCTCAGCTTTATTTTGTATTAAAAGTCGTGCGGTCGAAACTAGTATTATGTACTTAAGGGTAATTTGGGCATATGTGGGCCCGGTGTCGTAAAACCCTTTTTATTAATGGAACGTGTTAATTTTAACTATTGTATTATGTTGTGAAAAGCATTTGGTCTAAATGTGTCGGGAAGTCGAAGATCTTTTCGCGTGAGTTGGAAAATCCGGACAGCGGGCTGCCAGGCCCTGTGCGCGCCGCGCACAGGTGGGTGTGCGCGCCGCGCACCCCATCTGGTCAGCCTAGTCAGTTTTAAATTTTTTTTTTATTCCGCGTTTTTGGTTGGTTAACGGGTTGGGATGTTACAGTTTCAATAACAGACGTGGTAATACAACCAGCCCTTGGAATAGCTTCAACCATGTAGTCAACTAGAGTTTCCCTGATTGTTTTGGTGATATCAGGTGTGATTCTGGCAACTGTTCTGTAAACAGCCCGAGTAGATACTTCAGCCACCTCAGAAGTAGCACATTCACTGGTTGAGGGGTGATCACTAGCAGCCACAATAGGAGTACCTCTGTGGGGTGGTGAAGGTGGAAGGTCAGTGTCTGACTCATCACCATGATCACCATCATTTTTACCTTCACCCGAAGGTTTAGAACCACTGGTATCCTTTGCAGTATCATCATTAGTTGCATCATCATCCAGATCCACTAGTTTGTCTTTGGAGCCAGTCACATTATCATGAATGACTGACTCTTCCTTACCAGTACCTTTATCAGCATCACCATCAGATGAAGAAGATAATGAGGAAGAAGCTGATGAATCAGAAGGTATTGGCGAATTAGAAATATTCTGCATCACACATTTACCAGTAGTAGGATCAATGATGAACTTAAAAGGCCTCCAAGTACCAGGCCATGGAGAAATAGCTGGAGCCATGCCAAACACATGGTAGTAAGGTTGTTCATTAATCTGCTCCAGTGTGGCCAGCCTCTCAAAAACTTCTTCACGTGCTGGTTGATCAAGCTGAGATAGTAATGCACTTTGTGGATCAATAGTCAGCTGATCCACCAGTAAGGCAATTTTGGGGGGTGATAGAAGCTCCCCTATAGATGAAGTTAGGCACCACTTCATCTGGATCTGGTACCTTACAAACATACTTAGACTTTTCACCAGAAGCAGAAGCCTGAGTAGAGTTAGTTGCAGTAACAGCAGGGGTACCAGCATCCAATTTAACACTCTGTTCACCACAATCTGAACCAGGGATGACAATGACATTTGCTGTATTTGGAGGAATGGATTGAAACTTCATATCAGATGAATCAGTAATATCAGCAGCAGTAGCAGTTATTAGCACAGTGTCACCCTTGGCTTCAGTGACAAGAACCTCCTCTACAATGTTATCAATAACTTCGTCAAGAACAGGAGGAGGATCAACAAGCATCTCATCAGCCACTTCTGGAACAGTAGTGGTTTCAGCAATACTGGTAATTGGAGGAGGAATAACAGTAGCAGTATCATCAGAAACCATCTCCTCAGAACCAGTAGGAACGGTTGAACCATCATCAACTTGATCCCCAATATCACCAGCAACAGTAGTATCAGCACCACCAGAAGGAAAATCATCAGCACCAACACCAGTAGCAGAAGCAGAGAGCTTATCAGTACCAGTTTCAGAACCAGTAAATACAATAGGATTCCTTTCAATCTCCTCCTCTGCCTGTTCATCTACCCTGCTAACAACTGAAACAATAGAACATTTTATGTTAACAACTGTAGAACCAAATAAATTTGACTTAACAATTGCATCTGGTTTTGGTCTCTGGGGACAGACTGGTGATTTAGTCAGCCCTTTGATTGAGACAGAGTAAGGTGTCTGTAAGTGCAGCTGTGACTCTGCTGACTCACTGGCAACACATGTTGACCCAGATTGTGTAAGAGTTCTGGCTGGTGATAATGTAGGAGTGTGAATTTTATCATGATTCAAGTAACATTCAGGTTGTGTAGTATCCTGAGCTGGTTCAACACAATGAGGAGCCAGCTCAAGTCTGCTTTGAGGGTCAGGTATGTTCTCTGCTGGTTGTACCGTCAGCAGAGGATATTTCATGAAGTATAATTTTGAAAAATGTGGAAGTGTCTGGTTAGAAGAGTATGGGTTGCTACTCTTCTTAACACTAGTTTTAAAACCAGTCATCTTGGGAGCCAAGGTTATACCCTTAACTCCACTTTCATTTTTCAAGTTAGCAGTTAAAATATTTTTAATTATGTTAGAGATTTCTGTTGTTTGGTCTAGAGATGCACAAGGCTCCATAGCAACATCCTTTTCAGGAGCAGCGGTTGAGACTGGGGAACCTCCCCTATGGCGTGCTTGGAGCCAGCTTTTGCACGTTTGGATTTGCTTGTTACCAAGAAATAGATGAGCAATGGATTCCAATACTAGAAGTGGGTAGTCAGTATATAAGACTATGGCTGTTCTTTATTATTAGAGAGCACTAAATTCTAATACAACTACTGCGTTACCAGTATCTGAGATGGTGGTTGTTCTAGTTGAGGTAGCTGGCTTCTTCTGTCGAACAACTGCCTTTCGCTGAGGTCCCTTCCCCTCAGCTGGTGCACTACCAGAGGTAGTCGATTGGGTAGCTCTACCCCGAGCAGTAAGATACTTGAGCATTCCTAGCATCAAACCAGCATATGGAGCAGCTGGTGCTGCCTTTGCCATCACCCTTATTTCAGTGGAAGGTCAAATGATTCGTCAGTAATCTGCTGGTAAGCATCACCCAGCTCGTTATCAAACACAAGGCTCAAAAACCTTGGAAAAGGGACTAAATGTGTTCTTTATGGTGCAAGCACCATTTCCCTTAACCTTAGGTAGATTTCTACAGCATAATCGATGTTCCTGTTGAACAGCAGCCCATGAGCCATCTTTAGCTCAAAATCTGAGCATTGATCAAAGCTTCCTGACCTCTGGCTGATGCATTGGGTCAGCTAATCAAAGAAATAGTACCACAACGGAGGCATGTGCTTCCTCAATGGGCTGTGGGCCACAGCACCCGTATATCTGATGATTTCCAGCACCTCCCTTCTCACATCATCACTAGATGGTGAAGCAACAAATGGTCCACCTGGAAATTGTAGGGCTCGTCTAATAGCATCGACGGTGACGAAGCATGTTAGGGTTTCAGTAACCATGCCATGAACACATGGTGTACCCTGTGGAGTGTTGGTAATGGTAGTCGTGTACCAAAATCTGCCTAAACAGGCTAGATAGAGTCTGGAAGGAACTACGGTGATAGCTCTAGCCAATGGACATTGCCTGATGTATGCAATTAATGTCTCATAGCCCATGTTGTCTTTAGACTTGGGAATGGAGAGAGCATGTGCAGCATTGCCTCGAAAAAGGCAGATAAGATCATGTGCTGGTGCGTTTGTAGCCTGTACAAGGCTTGGATGCAAGGCAAATAACTATGCATGTTCTTGTTGCTCCTCCGGTGCCGGTGATTGTTGTTGTTGTTGCTGTTCAGGCTGTTCCGACTGTTGCTGTTATTGTTGCTGTTGTTCCTCAGGTTAGTTTTCGATTAGTTATGGTTGTTGTTGTTGGTCTGCCATTGATGATTGTAGAAGATGAATATTTGGATGATTTGAAGATCTGGGAATTTTGAGAGAAGAGTGTGATTTTTGAAAATTAAATAACCGAAGTTTATTATGAAAAATGAATCACCCTTTTATCCTTTCTGATTGGTGAAAAAGTGCAGGAGATAGAAAATGGCAACTGTCATCTGCAGGCGTGTGGGCAGATTTGACAGACTGGCATGTTTTTGAGGGGACACAGACTGTTGACGTGACGTTTAATCGGCTAGAACACTCATACCTCCCATTACGCATTAAATGCAGTAGGTTTTTAATTCAAGTTGAAGTTAAAGACCACAGCATAAGTTTGTATTAAATAAAAAAAATTCTTTGTTACATTTAATATGTCATGTATTTAATTTAAATCATTGGGAGTAAATGAGTTTCAGTTTTAAGGTATCATTTTAATATTGTGAGCTATTTATTACTTCATTTTAAACAGTGTATAACCATGACATAAAAGACCTTGTTGTGCTGATTGTTTGACATGTAGACAGTAAGTAAAGAATTGTGAGTTACTGGTTTGCCCTACATGCTGTAGAACCAGCACACCAACAAAATTGTCTTTTATTTTAGAGTTCAAGCATACCCATCTCAGAAATGAGGTAGTTAAGACGCTTTTCATCTAAGAGCTTTGTGAAAAGATCTGTTAACTGCTGGTCTGTTGAATTAAAATGTAGCTCCATATCTCCTTTTTGAACATGATCCTTTATGAAGTGATATCGAACATCAATGTGCTTAGTCCTTGAATGCATCACATGATTGTTGGTGATAGCAATTGCACTGGTGTTGTCACAGTAGATTGGAGTTTTTGTAACATGAACATCGTAGTCCTTCAGCTGGCTTTGCATCCATAGTACTTGAGCAGTAATTTAACGCCCCGTCCTAATCCATCCGGACGAAGTCCATATCGATTATAAACGATTCACAACAGTACATCGCGAGGTACTTGACCTCTATATGATACATTTTACATTGCATTCGTTTTTGAAAAGACAAACTTTCATTTCATCGAAAGTTGACAGGCTTGCATACCATTTCATAATATATCCAACTATAATTGACTTGATAATAATCTTGATGAACTCGACGACTCGAATGCAACATCTTTTGAAATATGCCATGAATGACTCCAAGTAATATCTATAAAATGAGCAAATACACAGCGGAAGATTTCTTTCGTACCTGAGAATAAACATGCTTTAAAGTGTCAACCAAAAGGTTGGTGAGTTCATTAGTTTAACATAAATAATCATTCCATAATTTTAATAGACCACAAGATTTCATATTTCTATTTCTCATAAACATACGTCCCATGCATAGAGACAAAAATATCATTCATATGGATTGAACACCTGGTAACCGACATTCACAATATACATATTAGAATATCCCCATCATTCCGGGATCCTCCTTCGGACATGATATAAATTTCGATGTACTAATGCATCCGGTACTTTGGATGGGGCTTGTTGGGCCCGATAGATCTATCTTTAGAGTTCGCGTCAATTAGGGTGTCTGTTCCCTAATTCTTAGATTACCAGACTTAATAAAAAAGGGCATATTCAGTTTCGATCATTCAACCATAGAACGTAATTTCGATTACTTGTGTCTATTTCGTAAAACAGTTATAAAAGTTGCGCATGTATTCTCAGCCCAAAAATATAAAGGGTAAAAAGGTAAATGAAACTCACAATACTGTATTTTGTAGTAAAAATACATATGACGACATTGAACAATGCATGGTTGGCCTCGGATTCACGAACCTATATCAAGTATTAACACATTATAGTATAAATCAATTAAGTTTATATATTTGTTATGTATTAATTATTCTTATAATATATTATGATACTTATTTGATATTTAATTAATGTTATATCAATAATATTAGTTGAAACATAATTTTATATAATATTAGTATATTTTATGTAATAATATATTTACATATATATCTTTTGTTTTGCAAAATTAATAATTGTAGAAATACCTGACTAAGGATAATAATAATAATAATAATTTTTAAAAGTATAAAACTACCTTAGGAGTCAGTTTTAAAAAGATTGCACCAAGCCGGGCTCGAACCCGAGACCTCTCGCTCACTCATCAACACCCTTAACCATTCCTCCATTTCAGTTTTTCTGATTTATAATACAAACCCAAATACTTATCTATTACATGTTTCAACCCACTTCATCTTCTTCACCAAAATCTAAACAATCAAACAACTTCATTCTTAATAGTCAATCATCAAAATGGTTTTAGGACTTCTAAACAAACATGAAACAAAAAATAAAAATGTGTTCATGATATAAAAAAATGAGAAAAAAAAACAAAAAAAAAATCCTACTGCTTGCTGGTAGCTAGAAAAAAAAAATTTTGTTTTCAATTTTGAGTTCGTTTTGGACAATCTTTACAACATGAAACATGTTTCAAATCATTCCTAAAAACTATTGAAATCGTCAATTGAACTTAAAACATCAAAACAAGCTCTAATTTCTCCAAGAACAAAACAGTTGACTTTTGACAATTTAACTTTGACTCGCAAATTCGAATTCGTTATTAAGAATTGGAACTTGAGATTTTGCAGGAAGTTTAAGTAAATGATTCCTAACAACTCTGCATTTTTATTTTTTGAAATTTGTTTCTAATTTACGTTAATGTATATTACTGTGAAGAACTCAAGAACTCAAAAATTGATTTTTAGATTAAGAGTGTTATAGGTTATGATTACAACATGAATTGTGTTGCAAATCATTCCTATAAACTTTATGGATCATCAAATTAATTGGAGATATCAAAACAAACTCGAATTTGATTCAAGAATACTTAGTTGACTTTGAAAACCAAAACTTTGACTCTCAAATTAGAAATTGATAGAAAGAATTGAAGATTGAAAACTTACAGATAGTTTAGATAGACGATTCCTAACAAGACTGCATTATTACATTTTGGAAATTCATTCGAAATCAAAATATGGTGAAAAAGATGAATGTATAGAGTGTCGTGCTTATTTTGTGATTTTTTTATGTTTTACTTAATGAATTGCAGAATAATTCTTTTATAGAGTGATTGCATTGATCCTAATTGAGTTGTGAAATGGACATCTAACAGATTACAGACAGAAAACAAAATTTGAAAAAGTTGGATTGAAATGGGTAACGGAATGGTACTAGTTCTTGATTTTTTTTTTATTTTTTTTAGATTAATATTAATAATTAATAAATATAATAATAATAATAATAATAATAATAATAATAATAATAATAATAATAATAATAATAATAATAATAATAATAATAATAATAATAATAATAATAATAATAATCATCATCATCATCATCATCATTATATCCATAATAATAATAAGTAATAATGATACAAAAATCATAAAAAATGATAATAATATTATTAATGATAAAAAAAATAATGGTTTCTTTAATAATAATATCTAATTCACGGAGTATTATATTGTGTCCATTGCTAAACAGTTAACATATAAAAGTGTTCCTAAAAATCCCAATTTTTTTGATTAAACATATTTAATTATTTCACTCATTACTTGTTTGAAACCTGATCAAAAAGGTTCGAAAAATATTTATTTTCTGTTCCAATTTATATGTACGGAGTACAAAAACTTAGATTGAAATGGTAAAAAAAATATTTATCAAAACTATTGTCTTTTTAATCAAATTTTGAAACAACATTTATTTTAGAACTTCTTGTATATATATTAGATCTATTTTAAAATAATTAAACGTCAACCGAAAGTTACAGACATTTACCATTTAAGCTCAAAATTAAATATATTTAATATGCACTATGTATATATATAAACAGTTTTAAATAACAAAATTTACTATTCACATAAATATATATTAAATGATTAAAATATATATACATATAAAATAATAGTTTTTATTACAATGTATTTTATTGTACATATTTATTTATAACAATAAATGTATATAATAGTTTATTAATGTTCATGTTATTATATATATTATACATATATTTATATATACACATATTTATATATATCCACATATTTACAAGCAATGGTTCGTGAATCATCGGAAACAGTCGAAAGTCAATTGAATATATGAACATTGTTTCAAAATTTTCTAGACTCAACATTACATACTTTGCTTATCGTATCGAAATCATATCAAGATTAAGTTTAAATTTAGTCGGAAATTCCCGGGTCGTCACAGTACCTACCCGTTAAAGAAATTTCGTCCCGAAATTTGAGTGAGGTCGTCATGGCTAACGATAAATATGTTTTCCTGACGAATATGAGCTGATAAATAGAGTTTTTTCATTATTGCATAATACAGATAAAATAATTCGATTATTCGAAGAGCACGAATGAAGCTATCACCAAAGAGTGAAATAGGAAAGTAAAGATTCATCTTAACTTTTGGCAGAGTCAGGGTTGAATTTAGAAAATAAAGTTTGTCTTAACTTTTGACGTCGTCTTGATTAAATTCCAGAATTCCAGGGATATAAAGAAAATCTTCGAAATCTAAAAGATTTGATTATTTGGCGAATAAGGAAATTAAGATCTCTATAATTAAATGCAACGATTTGTCCCGATTACTACATCTGATATTTCCATTATAATTTTACCTTTTCCGTTCCATTAGTTTTCACCACTTCTATACTCAATTCCCAAATCCAGAAGATTGTGAAAATGCTTAATCCAATTCTAATCCTTGTCCTTATCCTGACTGTCGTAACAATCATTCTCCTTTTCCAACTTCCACAGAATGAATCTGTTTATTTCTACTATGCTCTAGGGATTATTGTATTTATAATCCTCCCGTGTCTTTATATTGCTATACGCACTGATATCCACAGTTTGTAATTTCGGTGTTGTTGTTGGGCTTTATATTCTTCCTTATATTTCAATGTCCCTATTCCTGTCTCCTACAATCACTTTCATCCACAGTTAATACTTCCCCCCTTATTTGCTGCGATTTATACTCCAATTTATATTTCGGAGCTTTGTCCCTTCGTTTCTTCTTCTTCTTGCGATTGTGCATCTCTGGTAATGGTCTAGAATTCGCAGATATAAGTTTCAGAATGAACATTGTTAGTGTCCTAAGAAAGAAACGGTAATAGCACAATTTGATTTGTTAAATTACCAGAATTCAAGGAAAGATAGGACTATCAAGAAAAATATGTTCTTAATATGTTTATAGATTAGACAGAATGTAAGAGTCGTGTAACATGGCACATGATGACGTTATGATCTATGAATCATCATGTTCCATTTAGAAACTAAGCATGACTTATTGTAATATAATCACGTTGATCAAGTGTCATTATATTATACTAACTCATGCTTCGGTTCCGAACATTACTTCAATAACATTCATATTTTAAGCTCAAAAGTTTACAGAATATAGAAACTAACAGTTTCTATATGATGTAACACTGATAGCACGAAGAGATTAATGATTTCAGATTAGAATAGTTATGAAAATATCTTCAGAAATATAGAGGATATTTATAATGAAAGATACGATGATATCTTGGAATTTCTAATATCGAAGGGTGGTGAAGAAAATTTATCCACAAGAGTTTGGAGTCAGAAGCAAGGTATTCGCTAAAGATTTCATCAGAAACAGAGTTATCAGGATTCTTAATGTACAAGCTTAGTTCTTGTGATTTGTTCAAAGACTCCTTCGTAGTTTGCTCAATTAGTTTTCCAGTTCTAACTTTTCTGAGCTTTTCCAACATACTATTCTTTATCATCAAACTTCCGATGATTAAGGGCGTTTATGGTTGTCTATGGTTTCTGCTGCTTCATTCAGCTTTTTTCAACATTCAGAGTATTGATTTGTGACTGAGTGCTTTTCAGAATTTCAGAATGAGAGATCATAATTCTAAGAGATAAATATCATACATATAACTGTTGATGTAGATATGCTGTGAGTTTTCAAAGTACTGATTGCTGATTCCCAGTAATTGGTATGGCAGTTCTCGTTACAAGATGCGGATGAGTATATGATAGGGTTTCAATGAATAAATATAATGATTTGTCAGAGAGATTTAAGCCAAGAAGCAACAAGGTTGCTGGTACGTCTGCTGGTAATATGGTGGAATATAAAAGAATTCTCCAGTATCAAAAGGGTAATTGTATATATCAGGATTTATAGTAAGATTACTTCGAATGAAAAGTCGAAGTTGACCTGCTGGAGCTGTGACAAAATTGGCTACTTTGAAAAGGGATCGCAAAGTTATTTTTGCTAATAAATGCCAAAGGATCTGACGCGGCTACGTGTTAAACTTTTACTCAATTGCCGATAGTTTCTTAGGTGCATAACTATATGCATAAATCTTTTCTTCCGTAGATGAAGTGTGGTTGGTTCATCCTCTCGATTGAGGTGTTTTCAAGAATCATGAAATGTTTGAACGCAGACTGTAATCGTCAAGATACAAATGAGGTTTAAGATGAGACTAAGTGGCAAACTTGAAGAAATGTTTAGTTTCATATGTTATAATCAATATTTTAATTCATTTTAATTGTCCAATGTTGATAGTCCACAGTTAGCAGTGTACAAATAATAATTCATATATAGTTTACTATATAATATTCGAATTAATTAATACGTGTCGTGACCCGTATACGTCTCAGACTCGATCACAACTCAAAGTATATATATTATTATAGAATCAGCCTCAACCCTGTATAGCTAACTCCCGCATTACTGCATATAGAGTGTCTATGGTTATTCCAAATAATATATATAGATGGGTCGATATGATATGTCAAAACCTTGTATACGTGTCCCGATATTTAAAGTGCGTAAAAATAAATAACAGAAATTAAATGACGATAAATAAAGTGTGTAAAGTAAATAACAGAAATTAAATGACGATAAATAAAATTGCGAGAATGTAAATTGCGATAATTAAATTGCGATAAATAAAGTTTAATCAGTTAGCTGGGAACAATTAGTTAGGAACAGTTAGCGTGGATTCTTAACAAAATTTCTCATAGTTAATTTGTTTGTTTCTAACAAATTTTATTTTGTCAAATGTTTCCTTCATTATGCCACTTGATTTTTGATAAATCAAAATCCAAATATGAAATTGGATGAATATGGTTATTCTGTGGTGAACGGATTTGTATATCGGTGGACGTAAGTAGGATAGTAAACGACTGTTGAATTATATTCGAAGAATGTACAGTGTAACTTATTAATGTGAAATCTAAATACTCCTCGGGTATTACGTACCCGTTAAAATATTTTCACCATTAACAGTTTGTACACAAGAATTTTTAATTACAATCTTTATGAAAATATATATACATATATATTTTCTTCAGATGTAATCATGGATTTAATGAGTCAATATGATATTAAACTCATTTGATTTACCGTTGGAACAAGAATATATAATCTCTAAAACATTAGAGATTACATAATCGCCATGTCGAACGAAGATAAATGATGTAGAACGATACGTAGAACGATGATTATACTTGAGGTACAGAGTGAGATGTTGAGGCATGGATTGTTGATTGTACTGGTACTGTTATTGATGGTACTGTTGATGCCGGTGATGTTGCTGAAGCTGGTAAATTTTGCACTATCTTTTCCAAGGCTACAACTCGGGCGTGAAGCTCGTTGACTTCTTCTATTATACTAAGATGATTGTCGGTTCGAACGAGCGGATGAATGAGGTTTAGAATCTGAGATAGTATATGATCGTGACAAGACACTCTGGAAGTGAGAGAGAAAATGGTGTCTCGAACAGGTTCGCCGGTAAACGCTTCAGGTTCATTGTCAATAGGTGAATTCGTTTGATGGAAGGGATCGCCTTCTTCGCGTCTCCATTGATTAAGTCAACTACGAACCCATCAGATGAATTGGGGATGACTGATTGATTGATTCATTCCGGTGACGCTGATAGGTGAAACTCCATATCATAATAGCCATCGGAATTCGAGGAATTCGAACTGCTTGAGGAATTCATCTCGTACGATCAGACGAAGGATTTTCGATAAGAAATAGATTATATGATGTAGATTAGTACCCTGCAATACATAGTTTACATATGCATATATAATACTAAAATCCCATAAATTATGGAGGAATCTACGGAAGCTGTCAGGAAAAGGTAACAATAACATATACGCTAAGATATGAACTTATCTATATACTGTCTATGCAATAGAGGCAGTAAGACGTGTCTAGATTTTAAGGATGATAAGCAAATAATTTTCGACACTAAATGATAAGCAAAACTTTTGACATGCAGACACGGTCGAAGTCCATACTCACTAATGCATCCTAACGACTTATCAGTTAGACACACTAATGCAGACCTAGTTCGCTAAGACCACCGCTCTGATACCAACTTTAACGCCCCGTCCTAATCCATCCGGACGAAGTCCATATCGATTATAAACGATTCACAACAGTTAATTACATCGCGAGGTACTTGACCTCTATATGATACATTTTACAAACATTGCATTCGTTTTTGAAAAGACAAACTTTCATTTCATCGAAAGTTGACAGGCTTGCATACCATTTCATAATATATCCAACTATAATTGACTTGATAATAATCTTGACGAACTCGATGACTCGAATGCAACATCTTTTGAAATATGCCATGAATGACTCCAAGTAATATCTATAAAATGAGCAAATACACAGCGGAAGATTTCTTTCGTACCTGAGAATAAACATGCTTTAAAGTGTCAACCAAAAGGTTGGTGAGTTCATTAGTTTAACATAAATAATCATTCCATAATTTTAATAGACCACAAGTTTTCATATTTCTATTTCTCATAAACATACGTCCTATGCATAGAGACAAAAATAGCATTCATATGGATTGAACACCTGGTAACCGACATTCACAATATACATATTAGAATATCCCCATCATTCCGGGATCCTCCTTCGGACATGATATAAATTTTGAAGTACTAAAGCATCCGGTACTTTGGATGGGGCTTGTTGGGCCCGATAGATCTATCTTTAGAGTTCGCATCAATTAGGGTGTCTGTTCCCTAATTCTTAGATTACCAGACTTAATAAAAAGGGGCATATTCAGTTTCGATCATTCAACCATAGAACGTAATTTCGATTACTTGTGTCTATTTCGTAAAACATTTATAAAAGTTGCGCATGTATTCTCAGCCCAAAAATATAAAGGGTAAAAAGGTAAATGAAACTCACAATACTGTATTTTGTAGTAAAAATACATATGACGACATTGAACAATGCATGGTTGGCCTCAGATTCACGAACCTATATCAAGTATTAACACATTATAGTATAAATCAATTAAGTTTATATATTTGTTATGTATTAATTATTCTTATAATATATTATGATACTTATTTGATATTTAATTAATGTTATATCAATAATATTAGTTGAAACATAATTTTATATAATATTAGTATATTTTATGTAATAATATATTTACATATATATCTTTTGTTTTACAAAATTAATAATTGTAGAAATACCTGACTAAGGATAATAATAATAATATTAATAATAATAATAATTTTTAAAAGTATAAAACTACCTTAGGAGTCAGTTTTAAAAAGATTGCACCAAGCCGGGCTCGAACCCGAGACCTCTCGCTCACTCATCAACACCCTTAACCATTCCTCCATTTCAGTTTTTCTGATTTATAATACAAACCCAAATACTTATCTATTACATGTTTCAACCCACTTCATCTTCTTCACCAAAATCTAAACAATCAAACAACTTCATTCTTAATAGTCAATCATCAAAATAGTTTTAGGACTTCTAAACAAACATGAAACAAAAAATAAAAATGTGTTCATGATATAAAAAAAAAATGAGAAAAAAAAAAAAAAAAAAAAAATCCTACTGCTTGCTCGTAGCTAGAAAAAAAAATTTGTTTTCAATTTTGAGTTCGTTTTGGACAATCTTTACAACATGAAACATGTTTCAAATCATTCCTAAAAACTATTGAAATCGTCAATTGAACTTAAAACATCAAAACAAGCTCTAATTTCTCCAAGAACAAAACAGTTGACTTTTGACAATTTAACTTTGACTCGCAAATTCGAATTCGTTATTAAGAATTGGAACTTGAGATTTTGCAGGAAGTTTAAGTAAATGATTCCTAACAACTCTGCATTTTTATTTTTTGAAATTTGTTTCGAATTTACGTTAGTGTATATTACTGTGAAGAACTCAAGAACTCAAAAATTGATTTTTAGATTAAGAGTGTTATAGGTTATGATTACAACATGAATTATGTTGCAAATCATTCCTATAAACTTTATGGATCATCAAATTAACTGGAGATATCAAAACAAACTCGAATTTGATTCAAGAACACTTAGTTGACTTTGAAAACCAAAACTTTGACTCTCAAATTAGAAATTGATAGAAAGAATTGAAGATTGAAAACTTACAGATAGTTTAGATAGATGATTCCTAACAAGACTGCATTATTACATTTTGGAAATTCATTCGAAATCAAAATATGGTGAAAAAGATGAATGTACAGAGTGTCGAGCTTATTTTGTGATTTTTTTATGTTTTACTTAATGAATTGCAGAATAATTCTTTTATTGAGTGATTGCATTGATCCTAATTGAGTTGTGAAATGGACATCTAACAGATTACAGATAGAAAACAAAATTTGAAAAAGTTGGATTGAAATGGGTAACGGAATGGTACTAGTTCTTGATTTTTTTTTATTTTTTATAGATTAATATTAATAATTAATAAATATAATAATAATAATAATAATAATAATAATAATAATAATAATAATAATAATAATAATAATCATCATCATCATTATATCCATAATAATAATAAGTAATAATGATACAAAAATCATAAAAAATGATAATAATATTATTAATGATAAAAAAAATAATGGTTTCGTTAATAATAATATCTAATTCACGGAGTATTATATTGTGTCAATTGCTAAACAGTTAACATATAAAAGTGTTCCTAAAAATCCCAATTTTTTTGATTAAACATATTTAATTATTTCACTCATTACCTGTTTGAAACCTGATCAAAAAGGTTCGAAAAATATTTATTTTCTGTTCCAATTTATATGTACGAAGTACAAAAACTTAGATTGAAATGGTAAAAAAAATATTTATCAAAACTATTGTTTTTTTAATCAAATTTTGAAACAACATTTATTTTAGAACTTCTTATATATATATATTAGATCTATTTTAAAATAATTAAACGTCAACCGAAAGTTACAGACATTTACCATTTAAGCTCAAAATTAAATATATTTAATATACACTATGTATATATATAAACAGTTTTAAATAACAAAATTTACTATTCACATAAATATATATTAAATGATTAAAATATATATACATATAAAATAATAGTTTTTATTACAATGTATTTTATTGTACATATTTATTTATAACAATAAATGTATATAATAGTTTATTAATGTTCATGTTATTATATATATTATACATATATTAATATATACACATATTTATATATATCCACATATTTACAAGCAATGGTTCGTGAATCATCGGAAACAGTCGAAAGTCAATTGAATATATGAACATTGTTTCAAAATTTTCTAGACTCAACATTACATACTTTGCTTATCGTATCAAAATCATATCAAGATTAAGTTTAAATTTAGTCGGAAATTCCTGGATCGTCACAAGTAAAACTACCAGCAGAAACATATTCTGCCTCAGCAGTATATGTGGATACAATATTTTGCTTTTTGCTCGTTCAGCTGACTAGCCTACCACTCAGTAACTGGCAACCACCAGTAGTACTTTTCCTGTCTATTTTACATCCTGCAAAATCAGCATCTGAATACCCAATTAGTTCAAAATCCTGGTCTTTGGGATACCAAAGACCACGTTTAGCAGTAGCTTTCAGATACCTAAATATCCTCTTTACTGCCAGCAAATGTGACTCTTTAGGATCAGCTTGATATCTAGCACAGAGACATGTGGCAAACATAATATCTGGTCTGCTGACTGTGAGATAAAGCAGGGACCCAATCATACCTCTATATTCAGTGATATTGTCTGGTTCACCATTGAGATCAGCATCTATTTTGATAGATGCTGCCTTTGGAGTCCCTATATCTTTTAAACAGGTCAGACCAAATTTCTTTAACATATCTTTGATATATTTATCTTGACTTATAAAAATTTCATCATCAAGTTGTTTAATTTGCAATCCTAAAAAGTATTGCAAATCTCTTTGTATGCTCATTTCATATGTCTTTGACATAAGTTTTTAAAAATCTTGACAATGTTTTTTATTTTTAGATCCATAAATAATATCATCCACGTATATCTGTACCAGCAAGAGATCACCATCTATCTCCTTTGAGAATAGTGTGGTATCAATTGTTCCAACTTTAAAACCTATACCAGTGAGATACACATGAAGTGTCTCATACCATGCTCTTGGTGCCTGTTTTAGGCCATATAGAGCTTTGTCTAACTTGTAGACATGGTCTGGATATTTACTGCTTACAAAACCAGGAGGTTGTTTGACATAGACTTCTTCTTGCAGCTTCCCATTTAGAAATGCAGACTTAACATCCATCTGGAATACCTTAAAGTTCATCTTAGCAGCATATGCCAAGAACAATCTAATAGCTTCCATCCTAGCCACTGGTTTATATGTCTCTCCATAATCCAATCCTTCTTCCTGTTTGAAATCATGAGCTACCAATCTAACTTTATTTCTTATCACAATCCCATCTTCATCCATCTTATTCTTGAAAACCCACTTGGTACCAACGATCTTCTTGGTTTCATCATCAGGTTTAGGTACCAATGTCCAAACCTTATTCCTATCAAACTGGGAGATCTCTTCTTGCATAGCTCTTGCCCAGCTAGGATCTTTGATTGCTTCTTCAGGACATGTAGGTTCAATGGTAGATACAAAGTTTACATGCATACAAAAGTTGCTGGTTGCATGTCTCCTAGTCTTAACACCACTGGCCAGATTACCAATAACCTGCTCAATTAGATGCTCCTTTGTCCATCTAGTGTTATGAACAGATGATCTTATTGTGGAACACACAATATCTTGATCATTAGCTGGTTCAGCAGTATGAGCAGCAGCAGAAGACAACTGTTCATTATGAGTGTAACCAGTACCAGCTTGTGATCCTTCAGAACCAGTAGACCTCTGCTCAAGTTGTAGAACTTCAGTAGAGCCAGTAGGTCTACTAGGTTTAAACACAAATGGAGCAAAATGTTCTATTTCATCATCAGAGAACTCAGCAACATGGATTGGTAAGGGAGTTGCTGCTGGTTCTTCTTCATCATCAAGGGCTTGCTGAGTAGGCTCTTCAAATAATAACTCTTCATCTTCTTGTCCAGAAGGTGAAGTGGGAGCAGTTTCATCAAATATAACATTAATGGATTCTTCAAAACAACCCCTTCTTTTATTGTAGACCCTATATGCCTTTGACATGTTGGAATATCCAAGAAATATACCTTCATCAGCCTTAGCATCAAACTTGCCCAGTTGATCCCTATTGTTTAGAATGTAACAGGGAGTGCCAAATACATAAAGAAATGAAATTGAGGGTTTTCTGCCTTTAAGAACTTCATAAGCAGTTTTCTGATGTCTTTTCACAAATAAAGATCTATTATGGGTAAAACAAGTAGTATCCACAGCTTCTGTCCAATATTAATTTTTCAGCCCAGACTCAGCCAACATAGATCTTGCTGCTTCAATGAGAGTTCTGTTTCTTCTTTCTGCAACACCATTCTGTTGAGGTGTTCTCACAGCAGAAAAGTTGTGTGAAATACCTTTGTCAGCACAAAATTCTTCCAAAGATGCATTTCTGAATTCTGTACCATGATCACTTCTTAGCTGTTTCACCAGTTGCCCATTCAGTAGTTCCATTTTTTGATAAAATTGATAATTTCATCAGCAGCTTCACTCTTTTGCTTCAAAAAGAATACCCAAGTGTACCTAGAATTTTCATCAACAATAACCAGTGTATACTTCTTCCCACTACAGCTGGCTACATCAACATGACCAAAAAGATCCATATGAAGTAGGTGAAATGGTTTTTCAACAGATGAAATCTGCTTTGACTTGAATGAAGCATGGTAATGCTTTCCTTTTTCACAATCAGGACATAATTTGTCCTTCACATAAGACATTGTGGGTAGCCCAGACACCAAACTTTTACTAGATAATTTGTGAATATCTTTAAAGTTGAGATGAGAGAGTCTCTTATGCCATAACCACTTGAGGTAGTCTGTTGCCTTTGAATAAAAACAAGTATCAGTTATTGTGACTGCTGTGTTCATGTTGATTTGATACATGTTCTCATGTCTTTTTGCTGTCAGCAGTGGCTTCCATGTCTTATCAAAAATAGTGTCAATTTTCCTTCTGAATTGGAATATCTTCCTTTTGCTTGTCAGTTAGCTTATGCTGAGTAGATTGTGTTTAAGCCCAACGACATATGCCACATTTAAGAATGTAACATTCCCATTTGTTAAAGTGCCAAAACCCTTTGTGTAACCCAACGAATTATCTCCATATGAAACAACTGGACCATCTTTTTCTTGATAGTCCATTAGCAGGGACTTACATCCGGTCACATGTCTTGAACATCCACTATCGAGATACCAGATTTGCTTGTTTTGAATGCCCTGCATAGTAGCTAAGAGATTAGTTCTTTTTGGGAACCCATCCGAGGATGGGTTCTGAAAGATTCATTTTTGATGATCTCTTCCTGTCTACTGGTTTGCTTGAAGAGGCAGCAGCAGATAGGAATTGGGTTTGAGTACACTGGTTGGCCAAGTGAAATTTGATACCATACTTGTAGCATTTTCTCACTTTTGGTCTAGGTGACTGGTCATACACAGACTTAATGGGGGCAGTAAGATCAGGTCTGCTCTCGGCTATAGCAGCTATGAGCTGGTCAAGCTTAATAGTCATTATCTCAGTGATCGATGACCCAGCACACGATTCCACAATTTGGTCCACTTTAGCTTTTCCCTTAAGGGCAGCTTTCTTCTTGGAACCAGTACCATAATCATGGTATACTGCTTTACCTTTGTTATTTGACGATCCAGTGTGGGAAGTTACTGGCTTGTCAGCTGATACTGGTTGACCAGTATGAATCTTGATTGCTGCCTTTGACTTGCCAGTATTACGTTTTGCTGGCTTGTCTGCAGCTACTGGTTGACCAGTACAATTTTCATCAGCTGGCTCAACATTGGTGGAATTTGAACATGAAGGGGAATCAGTTGATTTTAACTTTCTTCGATTGTTTTCAGTGATTTCCCTTTTAATACGTCTTTCCTTTGGAGTCATGTAGTAGATGCTAGAGGGGTCAGTAGTCTCATCAGTTGAGGTACTGGCTTCTCTTGCTCTTTCTTCATCCTCCATTATCTCTTTCATGGCAGGCGGTGAGTTAGCAGCAGGTCTTACAAATTTATTTGTGAAGACCTTGTTACCATTAACTATCTTGGCAAAAGTATTTGGCAAGACAGCATCAGGATCAGTTTCAAGCACAGGGTCCATGAAAGTGACTTCATCATGTGCAGCAGCAGCAGCATAGTCACCAGCAAAGAATGCCTCAATCTGGGTAGGTATCTGCTCATTAATGCACTTTGTTGTGTGGTGAGCAGACAAACACCAAGAGGCTACTACCCTTTTAAGGTCAGTAAGCTGGTTTTGGACTACTGATGCATCTGAGTGAAGAGATTTTAAAGCATAATTTTGTTTTTCAAGTTTAGAAATTTCATCTTTTAAGATCTTTATTTCATCAGATCTTTAAGTTTTTCATTTAAAGATTTAATTTCAGTTTTGAAAACTTCTTCACGTTTGCTGCCTCTTCTTAAGTCAATTCTTAGGTTGTCAAACATTTCAACTTTTTCATCATCAGTATAAGTTCAAAAGTTTTCAACCTTATACAGCATTTCAGATTTCCATTGAGGTGAATCCCTTTTTAGGTCAGCTTCCCTCATATCAACTACAATTGTACTACCATTATCATCCTCATCAAACTCCTCAACCTCTTTGGCTATCAAACACATCTTTTTATCAAAAGCATAACCAGCACCATCATCATCAGTTTCACTGTCAGAGGATGAAGATGAACTGGTTTCATCCCAATCATGATGTTCAGCTACTAGTACCTTTTCTAGTTTCTTTTCCTTCTTACCAGTATTTGAGCTTTCCTTCATCTGAGCCTTTATAGCTTTGTACTTGTTCTTGTACTTTTCAACTTTTGAGAAGGAGTTAGCATGTGATGTTGAAGATTTCCTGGACATGCATTCAGCAGTAAAATGTCTAACCTTCCCACAATTGTAACACACAGATTTAGAGCCCTTGACTGATTTGTTGCCATACCTAGCACTTGACTTCTTACTCACTTTGTATGGCTTGCTGGTTCTACTATTATTGAACCTTTTGAACTGCCTAGCTAGCAATGCCATACCTTCAGCAAACCCTTCTACATCATCCTCATCATTACTGCTTTCCTCGAACCCAGTACCACTATCCTCCTCTTCAGCTGACTCTTCTTCTGCCATCGGCTTTTGAACCAGTAAAGCCTTTTGGGCTTTCTTTTTAATAGCAGCAACAAGAGCAGTATCATATGACTTTGTAGATTTTGAAGTGGTGGGAGCAGAGTTAAAGTTTTACCTTCAAATTAAGCTCAAGTTTGGCCTCTGCCTTCTCATGGTTCCAAAATGTACCATACAGAGAAGACATGTTAAAATTCTTTTAAGTCTGAGTGGTTCTTAATGGGTCGGTAACAGGTTTTCATTTTGTAGGCAGTGAGTCAATGAATTTGTTGACTTGTTCAAAGTCAGTATATGTGACTTTCAAGGTGAGCAAGTCAGCAACTAACGAGTTAAACCTAATGAAAGTTTGCTTAAGGGTCTCACTTTTGTAGGCAAAGAACATTTCATATTCTCTTTTCAAAGCTATAATCTTATTTTGCCTAACTTCATCCATACCCTCATATGTAACATCAAGATAGTCTAACATGGCTTTAGCATTTGATTTTCCTTTAATTAGTTTAAACAAATGGTTAGGTAATGTGATAGCTATCAAGGTTCTGATCTTAGGGTCAAGTCCAACACGACGTTTGTCCCCATCCACCCATCTAGATGGAGGTAGCACAACTTCTTTGCTAGGAATAGCAGGAGTGTCTGCTATAGCAGGAACACTGCCAAGTGTTTCAGTAGGAATGAATGGACCATTAGTAGCAATGACATGCATGAGTGGGTCAATAGACTCAAGGTGAAGCAGAAACCTAGCCTTCAAGTTTCATACTCGTCTTCATCAAACTTAGGTGGTGTATTGGATGACCCATTTTCAAGGTAAGCTGAGTTTGTGTATGCAGCCATGAGAGAATTCATATCCAAGATATTAAATTATCAAGACTGAAGCTCTGATACCAGTTGTTGGTCCCTTGATAAACAACAAGAGTATTGTAGAGGGGGGGGTTTGAATACAATTCTTTTGTTTATCTTAACAATTTAAGCAAATTATTATTCATGCAAGTAACCTAAATAAGAGTCAAAGGTAATTTTTTAACGATTATTCTTTATTGATATAAATCACAAAGAATCACAACTATCCTTGGCGGAATGATAGTTGGTTGATGCAGATTCACCTAAGTTATAGCTATTGAGGTTATCTAAAGCTATTACACGTTTGGACTCTTAATAAATAAAACGCACACCACTAGTTGTTACAATAGTGGATACATCAATTTAGAGTAGTCCTATTAACCGTGTAATTGTTCTATTGTCCACTGGTACATAGGATGTCTGTACTTGTGGGGACATTTGTGTCAGAGAGCGTGCTCCACTCTTTCCTCTTTGGTAGCTATTTGCAGAAACACCCAAATTCGATTTGGCACCACTATTTGATTAAACAAATAGAATGTTGTGTTCCCTAGGCATCGACAAAGGATAACACATGTCTGCACATGCGTTAAACTTATGCATTCCCACGTGGTCTTGTAAGGTCACTTGTCAGCCGCTGACATAGCAATATCTGATGTCTAAACATAAACAAACTTGTGCTGGCTGCATGTTACATTTTAGTGCAAATAAATTTCTGTTTTGTCATAATTAAATCCTTAATTACTTTGGGGATTCAACAGTATGCAATGAATCGTTATGTCTTTAGGTTAAATAGGGTAGTAAGGTTTGATGAGTCAAGCCTTCAAGATGGAAAAACTAAATTGATAGTTTAATGTGTAATGTTTTAGGTTTATAAGAATGTGGTTTTAAGAGGTAGATGTGTATATTGATAATATTTTGTGTATGTGTGTATGTGAATAGGTGATGTTAAAGACTTATGTAATTGTTTCTCCTTAAGTTGTCTTCAATCCAAGGTGAGTACATGCTTAATTGACTAGTTGGGGAAAAATTGTGTGTTATCGAATTTCACCCGTGCAAGAGATGATATGCCATTCGAAATTCTAAATGATGATATTTATATTTTCATATATATGTATATTGTGATGGCAAGTGCCCAATAAACCCAACGGGTTGAGTTATCCTTATTTACATTTTATATATGTGCGTATTGTGATGGCAAGTGGTCAATAAACCTATCGGGTTGGGTTATCCTAGAAAGGGGCTAGTTTATGGGATTATATTAATTGTAGGGTTAATTATGATACTAACGTGTATCGACTAGGTTTGGGGAAGCAAGGTTATTATGAGTTCGGTTGACTATTTGACATATGGGTGTAAGTTGTCTATTGTGATTATGTATCGTCAGTTGCTTTAAATATGTTGTTACTAATTTGTGCTCACTAAGCAATTTTGTTTACCCGTTAATTTGTGTTGTGAGTTTTAGGTTCAAGTGAATTGAATACATATAGGGAGAGTAAGCATTTAGCTTAGGATTAATGTGGAAGACCATAGTGGTAAGTGGATTTATCTAGCTCTTACTACCGCAAAGATAAGCTGCTTGTTGATAAACGCCACTTTTGAGGTTGTACAGTTGGGTAAAAAGAAATTTTTTTTGGTGTTATGAATCATACAACAACAACCAAACCCAATCCCACATCTGTGAGGTATGGAAAAGGTGAGACGTAGATTGTGTAAAGTGTTTTGGGTCATTTGGTCTATGTAAGTGTATTTTGTGTTAGTTTGCATAGTCATTAACATTTAAGAGTTTTTTTATGGGAATTGAAATTGTTTTTATTGCGTTGGGATATTTTATAACTCTTCATGAACGTATTTGTGAGAATCCAAATATTGGTTATCGCACTTATGTGTAAGACAGGTCAAGTGTCAAATTGGGTCAAAATCTTAAAAGTTGATATAGTAGAAATGCGCTCCATGCACTTATTGTGTGTTTCACACACTATAATGTGAAACCGAAATGAAATTTTACAAAGGAGTGTGCGCCAAGCACATGAAAAAAGTGTGCCCCATACACATATACTGTAAAAGAAATTTGAGTTTAAGGTCGTTTCAATAAATTTTCGAGAATTATTCTTAATGAACTTGAGAGCATTTGAAATAAGTTTTTTTGCGGTACTTTGAATGGGTTCAATAAGATGCGTTCAGTTCGTTGAGATCAAGTCTTTGCTTCATTTTATCAAGGGGGTCTCCAAGTTGGTATTCTACGCGAGTTCAACCATTCTTTGCTTTTGAAATGGATTTTGCGGTATGTGAATAAATCTAAATCTATGTGGTCCTTGGTTATACATGCAATCATGGTTCATGAGCTAAACTCGATAGAAATCATGTTATTTCACCTTGAAACCAATGATGAATGATCTATAGCTTATCGTATTAGTCTCCAAGGCTGTAACTGGAATTGGAAACATGTTAATATCGGGTCTCATACCACTTCCTTGGTTTGAGACATGGAGTCTGTCATTGGAGTGCTCTAGCTTTCTAGCAATAATGACATGCGGAGTGGTCATAAACATAACTTTCAAACTGTAACTCCATTTTTGACAAATAAGTTGTCTGGGAAACCGTCCTCACATATGTCAAAAAAGGAGTAGGAAAGGAAAAACGACCGTTTTACTTTAGCACATGAGGTTGCAGGTTTGGCTAGGTAACATAACGGGAATGTATTAGACTATGAATCTGTAAAAACCTGCCAAAATCACCATTGACGCGGTACGTTATCTCTGGTCCTATTGCGAGGTATTGACCTCTATATGATACGTGGTGATGATTTTGAATGCAGAGTCTTTCAAAAATATGCCATGAATGACTCCATGTAATGTTGTTTTCAATTAGCAAATGCACAGCGGAAGCATTATGTAATACCTGAGAATAAACATGCTAAAAAGTGTCAACGAAAAGGTTGGTGAGTTCATAGGTTTATCATAAATCATGATTTCAGTATTAGTATTAGACCATAAAATTTCAGTTTAAAGTTGATTGATACAAAATATATCAATCTAAAAGTGTTGCTGCAGTTTGTAATATCGCGACTAAACAAAAGTTACCCCATAACACCTTGTACAGTCAGTGTCGTTGAACCATTATTATGTAACCAAAGACCAACGGTCAAATGGTTAGAGACGTTACTCTCAGTAGGCCTACTCATAATAATTAAGTTTGCGTTATACCAAGCAATTAACGATATTACAGTGAGGATTTGCATGAATCAAAGCATGACAGCATAATAACATTTGAGTACTTGTGTCTAAAGTGTAAAACAGTTATAAAAATAGCGCATGTATTCTCAGCCCAAAAATATAGATTGCAAAAGCAATTAAAAAGGGAGCTATGAAAACTCACGATACGATATTTCGTAGTAATTATGCGTATGACGGCACTGAACAAGTGTAGAGTTGACCTCGGATTCACGAACCTATATCAATTATATATATTAAAACATATAATCGTAGTCGAACAAGTTTATGTATTATTATTAATTGTTATTTTAGTAACTTGTATGTTTCATTAATAACTAAATTAACTATATTTGTTTTATATACTTTAGATAAATAATTAGTATTTATTATGAAAATATTATTGTTGTTATGTAATATGTATTAAATATATTCTTATATAGCTATTTATTTGATAAAATAATATCAATAATAATAAATAAAAATTTGTATTTTTTTATGATAATAATAATAATACTAAAAATAATTAGATTTAGTAATGATTCTAATATTAATTTGATAATAATACTAATAATAAAAGTAATGATAGTAATAATAATTTTAATAAAAATGATAATAATGATAAGATAAAAATGTTAGTTTTTATAAAAATAATATTTTTAATAATAATGGTAATTTTAATAATAATGATGATTTTAATAGAAATTTTAATAGTTATATTAATAATAATACCAATATTAATGTTAAATGATAATTCTAATACTATTATTAATGATAATAATAATAGATTATATTATTTTCATAATAATGATAATAATAATCATAATCATAATCATAATAATAATAATACTTTTTTCATATTAATAATAATAATAATAATAATACTAATAATACTTAATGATAATACTTAGTAATAACAAAAATGATAATAATATAAATTATACTAATAATCTTATTACTAATATTGGTAATAATAATAATTACTTAATAAAAACAATAATAAATAATAATAATAATAATAATTATAATAATAATAATAATAATAATAATAATAATAATAATAATAATAATAATAATAATAATAATAATAATGAAATAATAATAGTAATAATAAAATTATACCTCACAAGAATAGGCTTAAAAAAATAGATGACACCAGCCGGGCTCGAACCCAAGACCTCTCGCTAACCCGACACTTAACCAAACCATCTGATCTGTTTTGCTTTTTCTGATTTTTAACACAACCCAAAATATATAAACCGTATACCTATCTATTCCTTCTTCTTCTACAACTAGTCGACCAGAGGCATAATTAATCATAACAGCTAATTACCGAATCGATTTTAGACTTTGAAATTTAATCAGACATCTTGCTGAGAGTGTTTGATGAAATGACTCGTTCATACCGATTATAAACGATTCATAATAGTTGATTTCATTGTGAGGTATTTGACCTCTATATGATACACTTTACAAACATTGCGTTCATTTTTAAAAGACAAACTTTCTTTACATCGAAAGTTGACGGCATGCATACCATTTCATAATACATCCAACTATAATTGACTTAATAATAATCTTGATGAGTTCATTAATTTATCATAATAATCATTTCCATTAATTTAATAGACCACAAGATTTTCATTTCATTTCTCATAAATATCATCTCATATCAGGCATTTCGCAAACTGCATAGAGATAAAAATCATTCATATGGTGAACGCTTGATAACCGAACTAACAGGATGCATATAGAATATCCCCATCATTCTGGGACTCTCATCGAACATGATAATCGAAGTAATAAAGCATTCGTAACCCGAATGGGACGTGTCAAGGTCCATAGATCTATCTTTAGGATTCGCGTCAATTAGGGGCCATTTCCCTAATTCTTAGGCTACCAAGCTAAAAAGGGGCATATTCGATTTCGATAATCCAACCATAGAATGTAGTTTCGATTACTTGTGTCTATTTCGTAAAGCATTTATAAAACAGCGCATGTATTCTCAGTCCCAAAAATATATATTGCAAAAGCATTTAAAAAGGGAGCAAATGAAACTCACAATACGATATTTTGTAGTAAAAATATGCATACGGCGGAACTGAACAATGTAAGGTTGGCCTCAGATTCACGAACCTATATCATTATATATATTAAAACACTTAATCACAATCAAACAAGTTTATATATTAATACTTTATTAATTTTTATGTCATGTTAATAAATAGATTAATTGTAACTATTTTATATATATTATATATTAAATTCTTATTAAAGTGTTTTAATGCATATCATTTATTACAAATATTATATAATGTTTTAAAGTTAAAATTTACTTATATGATTATATATACCCAAAAATATATTCATATATGCTATGTAAATTAATTAATGTTAGATAATTATAGATAATAACATTTTAAAGAAAATAGTATGTAATATTAATATAGTCATGATATAGGTAGTAAAATATATTTTTATATAAGTATCTTTTTGTTTGTTAAAATAATAATTATAATAATACTAAAATAATGATAATACTAATAATAAAATGTTATATGTTAATACCTATAATAATAATAATAATAATAATAATAATAATAATAATAATAATAATAATAATAATAATAATAATAATAAAAATAATAATAATAATGATAATGATAATGATAATAATGATAATAATAATAATAATAATAATAATAATAATAATAATAATAATATTAATATTAATATTAATATTAATAATAATAATAATAATAATAATAATAATAATAATAATAATAATAATAATAATAATAATATAATAATAATAATAATAATAATAATAATAATAATAATAATAATAATAATAATAATAATAATAATAATAATAATAATAATATTAATATTAATATTAATAATAATAATAATAATAATAATAATAATAATAATAATAATAATAATAATAATAATAATAATAATAATAATAATAATAATAATAATAATAATAATAATAAGATGATAATATGAATAAATGAATAGGTAAGTAGCTACCTCAAAGGAGTAGTCCTAGAAAAATGCCCAAGTTCGGGTTTGAACTCGCGACATGCCGCTAACCCAATAACAATCTTAACCATCCCTTTGTTCGTGTACTTCTGAAATTATTACCACCTCAAAATATACATGACCAGTAACATCTCGTTCAAACCCACATCCGCCTAACCATCATCTAATCGTTTGCCATTTATTATTGTACACATATTATTATTTATATCATATTAACATCATTGATATCGCATCATCATTATCGAATATTTTTATCATTATAGATTTATCATCGTCAACCTAATTGTTATTAACTCTCTTGGCCCAACCACAAAATGAATTCGGCCCTAAATAAAAACCAGAACTCGACAGCCCCATAAAACAGCCCAATTTGCTTCGGTCCAATAGTAAATTCACAAGCCCAAAGAGCAAATCCAATTATTGGATTCAATATGCCCGACACTGTATCAATAAATTGATTAAATGGGTGTGTGCGGATTGAATTCGATCAGGTAATTTTTCAAACAGTTTCTTGATCATTGTCATCATACTTCAAGTCATACATCACCATTCATATCGTTAATCCATCAGAGGTATAAATAGAAACACAACAGTGGTTGTAAGCAGGAGGAAATAAGTTGATGGATATAACCCAAAAATATCAGCACATAAATCATCTTCATATAATATCATAATCATAATCGCTTTATCATTCTAATCTTATCAATATTATCATACTCACCTTCATCACCATCATACACGTTCTCTTATAATCTATATCATCGTCTATGTCATAAACTGTTCGACATCGTCATCATCTTACACCTAGATTCATCATCTTTTAAGGCTACCATCATCATTTAATATCATTTTTTATTTATAAAATACTTTCATCATAATCCTAAACCCTTATTGGTTTTAACAGTTCCGTTTCTCCTTATCAAATTTTATCCCTTTTTAGTTCAATTCGAAAAAGAAAAAAAAAGGGAATGGGTCACAACCCAATCAATGAACACAGCCAATTAAGTAAAGGGAATATTGTTAAATTAAATTGAAGTTTATAATTACCAACTCCCACTCTAAGTTGTCGGCATAAAGTTCCATATCCACTTGCGTGATTCAAATCGATGTATGATAATATATTGTATATCCAATTTGTCAACTGTTAGACAAGGCCCTCATACACCTCTTCCATTTTGTTAAAATGTCCGATAGGAAGAAAAAAAGAAAGGGTTGTTTGGTTTGTTTGAAAAAGAACAGAAATAAATATTTGAATGGTGGTTGTGGTGATAATTTGTGATAAGTGTTGATGATGATTTGGTCCTTTGTGGATGAAACAGAAACAAAATACAGCAAAAGCATGTGACAGAAGGTATTCGTTGGTTTAGATTGTTGTGGGGATGAAATGGTGGTGAAGATAGTGTTCGACGTTCATACTCATTTGATGAAGGTGGGTTTGTTGGGTGGTTCAAGGAATCGAGGGTGGTAAGGGTTTATGACAGGAAATAAAAACAAATGGGTTCAAGGGTGTTGTGGTGTGCTTAGTTCGTAACAGAAGCAAGAAGCAGCAGTACAGCAGTAGCACAACAGTGACGAAAAGAATAAAAGAAAATTGGGTTTTGATGGTAGTAAAGGTGGTGGTTAAATGACGAGATGGTGGTTGTTACTTTGATGGTTGTGAGGTGATAAGTAGTGGAAGAGAAAGGTAGTTCTCGGTTCCATAATAGAAGAAGAAGAAGAAGAAATTGAGTTGATGATTATGGTTTCATGTTGGTGATTGAAGTTTGAAGATGGTCTTCGGGTGGTCTCGATTACAAACGAATGGAGGTCAAATAATGTGGTTCATGGTTGGGTGTTCTGTGATGCATGAAAAAGTAGAAAACTAACAATAGTAGTTTTAGAGTGGTAGTAGGTATTCGAATGAGGTGGTTTTATGGGATCTTTTGCAACAAAAGAATACAGGGTGCATGATAAATTATATAGATGGAGATGAGCTGTAATGCATAATATATTCAGTGTATTAATATTGATATTTTCAATATGCAAACAAAAACACAAGTGGCCACACCATTGACCCACTTTACCTTACTTCCAAAATAGCAAGAACGTGATTTGAGGAAAAAAAGTAGCAGCCATGGTTTTTGTAATTATCGAAATATTAATATTTACATATATAGAAAGTTAAATGATAGATAGAGATAGATTAGATAGAATATATGGATTTAGATGGAATCTCAATTACCAATAGTGAAACACAATCATAATTCATATACACAGGTGTAATAATCTATTACCTGCCGACATTTTTACGCGGAGTGGATTTCGTACCCATTGTTAATTCAGGGGCGGATAAAAGTTCAAAGAAAAATCCTAAATTTTTATAGTAAATATCTTTATTTATTTAAGCCATTATGGTATAAAATGGGTCCTTAATTAGTAAATAAAAATTAAATCAACTGTTCGCGCTCGGTCCTTGGTAAAATATAAAAAGTGTTAAAATTTATTATTTAGCTTCTAAATATATTTTTAATAGGCCTGTGATTCTTATAACTCATTTTCGGATCACCGTTTATTTTAAAATTATATAAATTTGAATTTAACTTGCTTAATATCAATCGGAACATCAACCAGTATTACAATTATTTAATATTTATTTATTTTTAATATAATTATTTATATATATGGATATATTTTAAATAATAATTATTATAATATCCTATTTTTATTTTAATTTACATAATTAAATTTTCAATAGCAATACATATAATATTTCAAATTATTTTTCCAATTATTATTTATATATATATACACACACCCATATCTATTTACAATTAATTATTCGTGAATCGTCTAGAACAGTCGAAGGTCAATCAAACAGTTCAAAATTTTTGAGACTCAACTTAACAGACTTTTCTTATCGTGTCCAAAATACTAAATCGCATCGTGAGTTTGGTTTAAAATTAGTCGAAATTTTTCGGGTCACTACAGTACCTACCCGTTAAAGAAATTTCATCCCAAAATTTGAGTGAGGTCGTCATGGCTAACAATAAGAATGTTTTCCTGACGAATATGAGTTGATAAATAGAGTTTTATCAATATTGATTAATATAGATAAAAAGATTTGATTATGTGAAGCGTACGATTGAAGATGTCACAAAAGAGTGAAATGAAGTGAATAGAGGTTCGTCTTAACTTTTAACGTAGTCACTGTTGAATTTAGAGAAAATCTACGTAATATATCTAAGGTTTGATTCTTCAGAATTTAATGAAATTAGGATCTCTTTAATTAAATGCGATGATCTACCTCGATTTCTCTGTCAGGTAATTTCATTATAAATTGACCTCTTTCGTTTTATTATTATCACCATTCCTATACTTTTGTCCCTAATCCATAAATCTAAAAATTGTAACAATGCTTAATCCAGTTCTGATCCTTGTTCTTATTCTGACTATCGCATCTGTCTTTATTCTTTTCTAACTCCCACTGGAGGATTCTGTGAACTTCTACTATTACCTTGGGGTTATAGTATTTTTCATTCTCCCGTGTCTTTATATTGCTATACGCATTGATATACACGGTTTGTAATTCATGTATTGTTGTTGGGCTTTATATTTTCCCTTATATTTAGAAGTTCCATGCTTTTGTTTTCTCTTCCCGACTACAAGTCAAGCGAATAATGGTCCAGAACTCGTAGATGTAGAGCTTCGAATGATTATGACGTTCTAAGCATGAAGGAACGTATTCTCATGATTTGATTGGTTAAATTACCAGAATCACTGAGAATGGAACTATTAAGAATATAATTTCTTGATACGTTCAGAGATTAAGCAGAATGAAAGAGTTGTGTAACATGGCACATGATGATAGTATGATCTATGAATCATCATGTTTCATTACAACTTCAGCATGACTTACTGTAATATAATCACGTTGGCCAAGCGTCATTATATTATACTAACTCATGCTTTAATCCTCAACACTTCTCCAGAAATCATTTATAATTTAAACTTAATTTTTACAGAATATTGTAAACTAAAACAGTTTTCAATATAATGTAATATAGATTGCACTAAGAGGTATATAATTTCGGACGAGAATATTTATGAAAATATTTTCAGAAATATCGAAGACATTAATGATGATATTTTGGAATTTTCTAAGTTCGAAAATTGATAAGGAAATATTTTCCGCAAGATTTTAACATAACTTCGGAGCAGGATATTCTCTAAAGATTTCATCGGATCCAGAATTACCTGGATTCTTTGAATATAGGGTTTGGTCCTTGTATTTGTCCTTAGTCTCCTTCATGGTTAGCTCAATCTGTTTTTCAGTACCAAATTTTCTATCGAGCGTTCCCAACATTCCATTCTTTATTATCAAACTTTTGGTCATTTAGACCATCTACAATTTTGCTGTTTCCTCTACATTTAATGCTACCATATCTGAATCATCGATTATCAATCTGAGGTGGTTTCAAGGGAATTGTGTTTTTAGATGATTAAACGCTGATGGTAATATGGTAGAATATAAAAGGTTACCCGGTAACAATAAAAGAGCACGCATATATATCAAAGTTATAATAAGGTTATTTCGAACGAAAAGTTGAAGTTGACTTGCTGAAGCTGTGACAAAATTGGCTAATTTGAAAAAGAATTGCAGTGTTATTTTCGGTAATAACAATGCCAAAGGAGTTAGCACAGATACGTGTTAAACGTTTACTCAGGTTTCGAGAGTTTTCTGGGTGCATAACTGTGGATAACATGTGGTTGGATCATCTTCTCGATTGTTCATTAGTTGAAGTATCTTCAGGAATTTTAAAGAGTTTTATGAATAGAAGTGATATTCTAGCACAGTTTGGAAGTCAAAGTATAGCTTTGAAAGCTGTAAGGATCTAAGAGTGATGTCTTCTGTTAAATCTCGACTTGAATTTTGATTTGTCAAAATCAGAATATGTAATCAAATTTGGATGAGGATGGTTGTTTTGATTTCTATAAAAGAATGTATATTGTTATGAAAATAGTGAGTATAGTTGATTATTGCTGAATCAGATTTGAAGAATGTAACATATTAATTGTGAATTTATATATTTCTTGGGTATTACCTACCCGTTAAAAAAAAAATCACAATTAATATTTTGTACAAAAGAATTTTATTACAGTCTTTATGAAAATATATATATGTATATTTTCTTCAGATGTAACATAGATTTAATGAGGTAATATTAAATTAAACTCATTTGGTTTACGGTTGAAACTAGAATTGAATAATCCCTAAACCTTAGAAATTACATAACTTTTACGGAGTATTTCTTCAATGTGATTGAAATTATGAATCAATACTTCGTTATTTGTTGATGCATGATGTTGGTATTTGTGGAATCCTTGAGAACTTCGCAAGGTACGAATGATGTTGTCTGAAAAGTTTCGAGTACATCGATGATGAAAGTGTAAAATCAAACATATATTTAAATAATACACTTGATTTATTATGAATTGGAATTTATTGAATTGGGATAGAGATTCTAGTTAACTATGGTTAAGTTGCTGACGAAGGACGTACATCATGGCATATTTGTAATATGAATTAACCGAGTAGTTAAGATTCACACACAATAGCTTAGTACGGAAAGATTTATTTTGATCTCAAAACTTTTATATATATATATATATATATATATATATATATATATATATATATATATATATATATATATATATATATATAAAATATACATATAATTTCTTCAAAGGGAATGAGTTAATACTTCATAACTCGTTGATACAATATACGCGTTATTGATTCGTAATGATGTCCACAGTGATTCTTGAACTGACGGAGTTTGTGATGTTATAGGTGCTGCTGATTCTGATGATGCTGACGGCCCTGACTGTGCTGGTGATGCTGACGGTACTGTTGATGCTGTTGGTAAAACAAGTCTAGCTTGTAAATCACGCACCATTCTTGTTAGGATTTCTATTCTTCCTCCTATCATTTTGGTTCATTTATCTGATTTATGGTTAGGGCTAGAATAGATAATCTCTAAGACTTTGGAGGTTACCTAATTATCGTGGAGTGTTTCTCCAATGAAGTTATGAATCAATACTTCATCATTTATTGTTGTTGGTATTCCTTGGTATCTATAGAGCATATGACATTGGTGCTCGTGGGATATAGGTTGTGATGTTGAAGTGTGGGATGCGGATGTTACTATTGGTGGTGGTGATGGTATTGTTGGTGTTGCTGATGGTGGTACTGATGTTATGCGAGGTGTATATAAAATAGCTTATATTTTACAAGGAAATACTATTAAATACGATACAATTTTACACAAGATATTTATTTATTTAGAGAATGGATATACTTAAACCTTGCTACAACACTTATAGGCAGTGTAGCTAATTGTACAGTAGTGTAGTTTTTAGTAAGTCCGGTTCGTTCCACAGGGAATCTTTTAATCAAAGCTTAACGCTATATTAGTTTTATTTTATAAAAATACAAATATATATATAAGTAATATTATTATTATAAAGGGGGGTTTTTACCGTTTAATGACCGGTTTGTCGATTTTTTAAAACTTTAGTCGCAGTTAAAACTAAATGTAAAATATTAAAAATAAATAAAAGACTTAATTTAAAGCGTAAAGTAAATAACGATAATGAAATTGCGATAAATAAAAGTGCGATAAAATAAACTTTCGATAATTAAAAAGTACGATAATTAAAAGTGCAATTAAATACAATAACAATAAATAAAAGTGCGATAATTAGAAGTGCAATTAAATATAAAATAAAGGAAATTAAATATGAAATAAAAGAATTATGCTTATTTAAACTTCCGTAATCATGATGTTTGACGTGTTGATTTTAGCTTTATGCCCATGGATTAATTGTCCTTTGTCCTGGATTATTTAATATGTCCGTCTGGTTTTTGTCCATAATAGTCCATCAGTCATAAATATAAAGTGCGAGTGTCCTCGTCAAATTATCCTTATACCCGAAGTTAAATATTCCAACTAATTGGGGACTTAAACTGTAACAAGATTTTAATACTTTGTTTAATAATTACACCAGGTTATCGACTGCGTGTAACCCAAGGTTTTAATACTTTGTTAACAATTATGCCAAGTGTCCTTGTACATAATTTCACCCCTGTTTTAATAATTCCATAGACTATTAATCCATTCCCGTGTCCGGTTAAATGAACGATTATTCGTACATATAAATACCCCGCCCATCGTGTCCGGTCGAGTGTATATGGTTATTTATAGGGATGTCCAATTGTAAATCTTTATATTAAAATTAACAAATTATCATTTAGTTAAACAAATATAAAGCCCATTAATAGCCCATAGTCTAATTTCCACAAGTGTCGTTCTTTTGTCCAAACCCCAATTATGGTACAAAGCCCAATTACCCAATTTTAGTAATTAGTCCAACATCATGATTACTTCATTTTAAATAAGCATAATAATAACTTAGCTACGAGACATTAAATTAAAAAGGTTGAACATAACTTACAATGATTAAAAATAGCGTAGCGTTACACGGACAGAATTTCGACTTACACCCTTACAACATTCGCTAACATACCCTTATTATTAGAAATTAAAATTAAAATATAAAATATAAATATAAATATTACGTATACATATATAGAGAGAGATTGATTTATGATATTTTGATCGATCAAACTGTGTTTGCTTTTATAGGCAGTTTCATTTTTTGGGGCTCCGAGACTCGAGTCCTTTTTGCTCTTCAAACTCCGCGAGTCGCCGAGTTTGTATTTACAGCTCACCCAGCTTTGGCTCTTTGTTTACCGACGGATTTTTATATTATATAATATATAAATAATTATAAGAATTATTTAAATATTATATTATATTTATGTGCATAGTTGATTTGTAATTTTTAGTCCATTGCGTCGAGAGTTGAGAGTTGACTCTGGTCCAGGTTCCGGATTTTCGAACGTCCTTGCATACAATTTAATATCTTGTACTTTGCGATTTGAATCTTGTACTCTTGTAATTTCGAGACGTTTCTTATCAATAATTGGAACCACTTTAATTGTATTTTGTGCTTTTGAGCTTTTTGGACCTTTGCGTCTTCAATTCGTCGAATCTGTCTTTTGTCTTCACCTTTTATTATTTAAACGAATATTACTTCTAAATAGAACAATTGCAACTAAAAGCTTGTCTTTCTTGAGGAATAATGCTATGAAATATATGTTCATTTTTAGCATTATCAAATATTCCCACACTTGAGCGTTGCTTGTCCTCAAGCAATATAGTCTTGAAATACTAGAATCACTTCTTTATTCTTCACACTTTGTACATCAGTGATTTCTATACGGCGGTATAAACAATGGTAGTAACGATATGGTTTACAGTCCCACATGACTATAAAAATTTAGATCCATTAAGAAAATTGGATCTTTATGAAAACATTTGATCTTTTGAAAATTAAATCTAGCTTTTACCCTAGATAAGTTTTCCGGAATAACCCTTCACCGGTGTTTGCAAATTATTTTTGTGGGTTTGGTGGGTTTCATATTTGAAAATTTTAGCTCAAAACTTGCGGTTTTGTGTCACCCACTTGCTAACCTTGTATTAGGAACGCAACACGTCCAGTATACTTGCTCCGAATATTACCTTTCGGTAAACTACCGTCCGGTTGTAAAGGAAAGCGTTGAACAAGCAACTGTTAAGGCAATGTCCCCTGACATGCTTTTAATTATGGTCTATAACGTGTCGGACGCAATTACTATCCTTTGTAGGAGCAATAGTAAAGCTCACCCTTATAATTTGTTGGTCTGGCACAAGGTCCTGTCTTTGAACATGCTATGCAACCACCGTTCTTACGGTTGACACCCGATTTAGTTCAGGTGACCTAATGAATTACAGGTGAATTCCTAGGATTTTACGTTCAATGGTAATGAACGCATTGAAAATAGGTTTTCAGAAAACAAATCGGTTTGTAATTTTGATCAAAATATTTTCTCGTTCAAGCTCGAGTTTAGATATCATTGAATTCCATGAGTTTGTAATTCTCAATCTTTAAGGTCAATCTCTAGGATTGAGTAATATCAGGCTTAAAAGCTGATTTTTGATCTTTTAAGAAGATTATCCTTTCTGGGGGTCTGATTCATTAGTCTTATCAAGCTAATTTGCACGGTGCCCCCTCATTGTACGAGATAAATCCTTCTCATGGTTAGGATAAATCTAACCACTTAGCGACCCTGTTTTATGCTGAGGTCCGTGGATTTCCTGCTGATTTTAGTGATGACTTTTCTAGGTTTTTCGTCAACCTACAGCTGGTCTGGACGACAACTTCATGACCTAAATCAAGAAGCGCGTGTCTTTTTCGGAAGACTTTACTTCCTTTTAATGATGGAATTGATTCATCGTGTAGATCCATCTTTCTTACAGTAAATCGGCTAAAACAGTTAATTATCGTCCAAAACAAAAGTATCTTCAATTATTTGTTACAGAAATATGTGACATATGTTTAAGATAACTTGGTAATTTTTCCCACACTTGGCTTTTATTTTCCTTTTTATTGTCCTCTATTCCATTTTAAATGAATTTTAACATTTTGGTTTGTTTCTCAATTTATGTCCTTTCCAAGGTAACAATAATTTCGGTGTTAACACCTAGTTTTATCGTTCATAAATATGTATAAACATGATTTTAAATTCATTTAGTTGAAAATTTTGAAAAATTTTACTAGAATTGGGTAGTCAGTATATAAGACTAGGGCTGTTCTTTATTATCAGAGAGCACTAGATTCTAATACAACTACTGCTTTACTAGTATTTTTAATGGTAACTAAGTGTATAAAGTAAAAATTTTAAAAATCTGAAAGAATTTAACCCCTTCCCACACTTAAGATCTTGCAATGCCCTCATTTGTAAGAAATCAGTAACAATTTAAATTATTGAGGGTGATTAGCGTAGAAAAGATTAAATTTTACCAAATTTTCCAAACATATTTGTGTTTGTTTGCTGAATGACAAACGATGCATATCATTTGTTCATTCCGTCTTGTTGTTATTTCACATATATTTTGCATCTTGTCATCAAAATTAGTTGCTTTTGCTGAACTTAATGCCAGTCTTTGAAAATGCGTTGTTTTACCCTGTTGTGTACATAAAATAAACTGCAAACATATATACATATTTTTGAAGTTTGGAATATTACCCCACATTCAAAAATTATTAAAATCTAATAATAAAAGTTAGAAAATTATAAAAACTATTACAATATTAACATAAGTATTAAATGTATCAACATTACAAATTATAAAATAAATAAAACTAAGTAAATTAGGGATGATACTGATACCAGTAGGGGTTCCATGCATAACCGTATGTGTTATAGAATGCTTCGGCTGGGTTATACTTAGGATACGGTGGTTGGATCTCTATAGACCAGGGAGGAAATATGGGCGATGGAGTAGGAATATAGTTTCTACCTACATGTTGGCAATGAGCTATGATTTGGTTTTGATGAACTTGCCAATCTTCAAATGCTCTATGTCTAGCATTTTCATACTCTTGTAAAGCTATAAACCTTTGCATTTCTGTCATTTCATTTCCCCCTCCCACATTACCTGGCTGTTGGTTTCTCTCAACCTGTAGATGTCTACCATTATATCGTACTGCGGCGTTATTTCGTCTCTTCAAAACTTTAGCACCATGGTATACATTTAAACCAATTGTATCGTGGGGTTCTGGTTCTTCGATTAATAATCCCCCCGACTTATATCCACACCGAGATATTCAGCAATCAAAGTAATAAATATACCACCTCCTATTATGCTATGCGGTCTCATCCCCCTAACCATAGCTGATAAATAATAACCCACACAATACGGTATACTTACAGCGCTTTGTGGGTCTCGAATACACATGTGGTAAAACAAATCCTGTTCATTTACCTTTTCCTTATTCTTACCTCGTTGTGTAATCGAATTGGCTAAAAACCTATGAATTACTCTTAACTCTGCTCTATCTATATCCAAATAAGAGTAATTTCCCCCTTTAAATCGGTGATGGCTAGTCATTTGACTCCATACACCATGCGTATCAAAATTTTCATTAATTTTCCTACCGTTCAATATCAACCCTCTACAATCGGCAGATGCTAACTCCTCAGGTGTATATATACGTAAGGCCTGAGCCATGTCTAGTAGAGACATGTGGCGCATCGAACCTCCTAACAAAAATCTAATAAAAGATCGATCGGTTAAACTAACTACCCAATCATTTATTTCTATACTACACAATAATTCTTCACACCATACTTTATATACAGGTCTACGCATGCTGAATAATCGTACCCAATCGTTAAAAGTAGAATTACCATACCTCTGTGTAAGTAATTCTCTAATTGGCCCGGCCAATTCTACAGCTTCTAACGGTGCCCATTCTATTACCCTAGGTACTTCAACAACTTTATAATGAAGAGTATGCAAGCCCCTTTGGTATTTTGGATAATCTATCCAAAGTCTGTCAAATCTCAAGTTCGGGTGCAAATCTTCCAAGTGCATATCAGAAAATGTCATAACTGGATGAGGTATATCTTGTTTGTAGTAGTTATCCACCTCCTGTTATTCCGCATTCTCAGCAGGAGCATTGCGAGCTTGGGATGAAGATTCACCCCTTTCAGTCTGCAAAACACATCAAACACAATTTTTGTGCATCCAAATATGCATTAGTGTCAGCAAAATCATCAATCAAAATAATTATAATGACATGTCCAATTTATATCAAACTTAAGCTCATTTTCATATTTTTATCAAATCTACACTTTTTCAAATAAGCATGTACGAAAATGTTCGCCAAGTTCATAAGCATTCAACTCTAATAACATTTCAAAATAATCATTACTAGCAATTAAACAAGTTTCAAATGGCATTATCTCTTAAAAATCAAGTTCATGAATTTTAGACTTGAAAAAGTCCACTTTAATTCTCAAAATCATGTTTAGGCTCAAAGTTTGGATCATTTAACTACCTAAACATGTTACACTACTTAATTTAGCAATAATTCATGACAAAAATCGGCCATAACCTGTTTATATCAAAAAGCCCCAAATTGCTCAAGAACACAAACCCTAGATTACCCAAAATTTGAAGTTTAAGGCTTCTAATCATATTAAATAGCATCAATCTAGGTTATACAAGCATAATACTCAAGCAATTTAAGCATAATTACACTAAAAAGCATTAAAATCAAATTGTGGAAAAAAATTGCTCAAGAACACTAATTTTTGGATTAAATGGTGTTTAGGTGTAGAAATTTACCGTTTTTCTTGAGTAATTCCTTGATAGCATCCTTCTTAACATGATTTTAGTAAAAGATTTGATGATTTTCGGTGAAAAAATTCGATTTTGGGAGTATTTTTTCGGTATTTTTCGCAGTTTATGTGGGTGTTGTGTGTGGACTGAGCTGATTCCAGCGTTTTTTTTTCCTGTAATTTGGTCTCTCCGCGACTTGCGGTGAATTTTTTTTTTTTAAATAATAATCCTTACTTATAAAACAAATATAAAATAAATTTAAAATTTTGTTTTCCTTTGTTTTAGGACGAGGTCGTTTCGGATCGATGTCCTAGTCCGTCCTACGACAAAATTTTAAAATTTGTCTATTTAAAGCGCGGTTTTAAAAGCAAAGATTTTTGGGTTTTTTTTTTTTTTATGTTTTTGGCATACTTTAATTCAATAAGATTAAAAATAATGATAATAAAAGTTCTCGTCCCTCCCTCGGGTAAAGCAATTTCGGTTCAAAGACCTAGTCTTCAACTTAGAACGAATTTTAAAAATCATATTTTTAACTTAGCGAAATAAAGTAAATTTTTGTTTTTAAATTCACACCACTTAAATTTAAAATGCATAAAATTAAAAATTCATATTTTTAAAAATTAAAAATTCACACCAAACTTAATTTAAAAATTCATATTATAAATTCACACTAAACTTATATTTAATTTTGTTGTTATACATACAAACTTATATTAAAAATATTAAAAATTTTCAAATATTGACAAACTTAAATATATTGATCTTACAAAGTTCACAATATTAATTTAAGATTTATATGTTAATTTTAAAAACATGGTAAAAATAAAATTAAAAATCTTTTTGGCTTTTATCCCACTTTAATCAATCAAATATTATCAAAAATATGCGCCCCTCTTTTCGGTAAAGTAATTTCGGTTCCATGACCTAATTTAACTCATGACGAATTTTTAAAATATTTTGGGTTGATTGATTAAAGATATTTATACCTTAAGAATAAACGTTAAATTTCGCAGTGATGTAATAAATTTTTGAATGATATCAATAATTTCGGTCGCCAAACCTAATTTCATCGAATACCAATTTAATACTTTATAGCGAACAAATTAGCGTTTATTATCAAAAGGTTAAAAATAAAAATAAAAAATAAAAACTGTACAGACTTACCTGTTAGATAATATTCTTAGTGATATGATATATCCCATTCATAAGATAGTCGGTTTAATTGATTTTCCATGGCTATATAGGCGTAACCTCGAGCATTCAGTGTTTTTTCTTCTAAACATATGAACGGTCCGTCTCTGCATAAAGTAACAAATTCGGTGTTTGAATAGGTTTGATTATTTGAACATTTACCTCCATGTGACCATTTTCTGCATTTGTGACATCTTTCTAGGTGCCGTGCTCTTCTTTTCGCTGCGGATTTTGATTTTCCTTTACCAAATTGTAACTTATTATCTTCGCATCTGGATTCTTTTCTTACTCCGTCCAATCTTTCTCTGATTACTGATACTATTTCACTCGGAACTGTGTCATTATTACGTTTAGTGATCAAAGCATGTAGCATTAGACCATGGTTTAGTTCACAGGAAGTCTTCATTTCGTAAAAACCTAAAAAAATAAAAATTCAGAATGGGGGGAGAAGACTAGTTCTTTAGGGTCTGCTAGGGAAAGACCATTCGGGTCCCATTTTCGAGAACTACACGAAAACAGAAAATCTAACTCTAACATAAATACATATTATCCTTTAAAAGACTTGATTCTTCCTACACTTAGTTAGCTGTGGTATCGAAATTGTGATTAACTTCATTGTCAACTTCCATTGGACTATCTATGTAATGTTTAACTCTGTGACCATTAACCTTAAATTCAATCCCATTTGAATTTATTAATTCTATCGTTCCGTATGGGAAAACTCTTTTAACTATGAATGGTCCAGGCCATCTTGATTTCAATTTTCCAGGAAATAGCTTGAATCGTGAATTGAAAAGAAGAACTCTGTCTCCTTCTTTAAATTCTGTTAAACTTCTGATTCTTTTATCATGTCATTTCTTCGTTCTTTCTTTATAGATTAATGAATTTTCGTATGCTTCATGTCTTAATTCTTCTAATTCGTTTAGTTGACTTAACCGTAGACGTCCAGCTTCATGTAAATCAAGATTACATGTCTTCAAAGCCTAAAATGCTTTGTGTTCAATTTTTACTGGAAGATGACATGCTTTTCCATAAACGAGTCTAAAAGGTGTGGTTCCAATTGGAGTTTTGTAGGCTGTTCTAAAAGCCCAGAGTGCATCCTCCAATTTAATGGACCATTCCTTCGGATTTGATCCTACGGTTTTCTCTAGAATACGTTTTAAAGCTCGGTTGGTATTTTCAACTTGTCCACTTGTTTTTGAATGATATGCGGTGGAGATTTTATGAGTTACTCCATATCTTTTAAGAACTTTCTCAAGTTGATTATTACAGAAATGAGTTCCCCGATCACTTATTAAAGCTTTCGGTGTTCCAAACCTTGCAAAAAGACGTTTTAAAAAGTTGACTACAACTCGTGCATCGTTAGTTGGGAGAGCTTGTGCTTCCGCCCATTTAGATACATAATCAATGGCTACGAGAATATATAGATTATTATGAGATTTTAGAAATGGACCCATAAAGTCAATACCCCAAATGAAAAATACTTCACATACTTGAATGACATTTTGTGGCATTTCATCACGTTAACTTATTTTTCCGGCCCTTTGACAAGCATCACAGGATTTACAAAGAAGGTGAGCGTCTTTGTAAATTGTAGGCCAATAGAATCCAGCATCATAAATTTTTCTTGCTGTTAGTTGAGGCCCATAATGCCCTCCTGTTGGTCCTGTGTGACAATGGTTTAAAATTTTACTAGCTTCATCTCCGAATACGCATTGGCGTATTATTCCATCAGGACAACTTTTAAACAAATGTGGATCTTCCCAGAAATAGTGTTTTATATCACTGAATAATTTCTTTCGTTTTTGGTATGACAATCCTTTTTCAAGGAATCCACATACTAAGTAGTTTGCATAGTCTGCAAACCATGGAATTTCATTATAATCTATCTTCAATAGATATTCATCAGGAAAGTTGTCTTGTATGGCCGATTCATTTAGAACTTCTAATTCGGGATTTTCAAGACGAGAAAGATGATTAGCGGCGAGATTTTCTGCTCCTCTTTTATCTCAGATTTCAATATCAAACTCTTGTAAGAGTAAGATCCAACGGATTAATCTTGGTTTGGCATCTTGTTTTGAAAATAGGTATCTAAGAGCAGAATGGTCGGTATAGACTACCGTTTTTGCTAGAACGATATATGAACGAAATTTGTCAAAAGCAAAGACAATAGCAAGGAGTTCTTTTTCAGTAGTTGTGTAATTTGTTTGTGCTCCTTGTAACGTCTTACTAGCATAATATATAGGTTGAAATCTTTTTTCAATCCTTTGTCCTAAAACGGCTCCCATTGCAAAATCACTTGCATTGCACATTAGTTCAAACGGTAGATTCCAATTTGGTGTTATCATGATCGGCGCATTAGTGAGTTTCTCTTTAAGAATATTAAAAGATTTGATGCATTCATCTGAAAAGATGAATGAAGCATTCTTTTCTAGGAGTTTATTCATAGGAGTGGCAATTTTAGAAAAATTTTTTATGAAACATCGGTAAAAACCGGCATGACCTAGAAAACTCCTAACTCCTCTAACATTGGTGGGATGTGGAAGTTTAGCAATTACATCTACTTTAGCTCTATCCACTTCAATTCCTTCTTTTGAAATTTTATGACCAAGAACGATGCCTTCTTTAACCATGAAATGGCATTTCTCCCAATTAAGTACTAGATTTAATTGTTCGCATCTAATAAGCATTCGTTCCAGATTAACTAGACATGATTCAAAAGTATCACCGAAGACTGAAAAGTCATCCATGAAAACTTCCATGCATTCTTCTATCATGTCGTGAAAAATCGCCATCATGTACCTTTGAAAGGTTGCAGGGGCGTTGCAAAGTCCAAATGGCATGCGTTTGTAAGCAAAAGTACCATAAGGGCACGTGAACGTGGTTTTCTCTTGATCTTCGGGTGCTATTGGAATTTGAAAATATCCGGAAAATCCATCAAGAAAACAATAGTAACTATTTCCGGCTAATCTTTCCAACATTTGATCAATGAAAGGTAAGGGAAAGTGATCTTTTCTGGTGGCATCATTTAATTTTCTATAATCAATACATACATGCCATCCTGTTACAGTCCTAGTAGGAATAAGCTCATTTTTTTCATTTGTAATGACAGTCATGCCACCCTTCTTAGGCACGCATTGAACTGGGCTTACCCATGGACTATCAGAAATTAGATAAATTAAACCTGCGTCTAGCAGTTTAATAATTTCTTTTTTAACTACATCTTGCATATTCGGATTTAGTCTTCGTTGGCGTTGCACATACGTTTTATGACCTTCTTCCATAAGGATTTTATGTGTGCAATACGAAGGACTTATTCCTTTAATATCATGAATCTTCCATGCAATGGCTGGTTTATGAGCTTTCAACACAGAAATGAGTTGTGATTTCTCATTTTCAGAAAGAGAAGACGATATTATTACAGGTAATTCAGATTCACCATGTAAATAAGCGTATTCCAAATGGTTTGGAAGTGGCTTTAACTCTAATGTCGGTGGTTCTTCTATCGATGATTTATATCGATATATGTCTTCTTCTTTTAGCATTTGAATTTCTTCTGTTGTTGGTTCATATCCATTAGCCATTAGTGTAGCTAATATTTCAGCTTCATCAATTGGTTCATTACCTTCTCCTAAAGAACATTCTCCTGTTCCTTGTAATTCTGGAAATTCTTCTAACAATTCTGCATGTGAATCTATAGTTTGAATATAATAACATGTATCATCTGCAGATTGCGGTTGTTGCATTCCTCTATCAACTGAAAAGGTAACACTCTCATCCTCTATACTTAGGGTCAGTTTCTTACCAAACACGTCTATGATTGCTTTAGCCGTGTTTAAGAATGGTCTTCCTAATATGAGAGGAACTTGAGAATCTTCTTCCATGTCCAGAACAACAAAATCTACTGGAAATACTAAAGTACCAACTTTAACTAGCATGTTCTCCATTATCCCTCTAGGATATTTTATTGATCGATCGGCTAGTTGTATACTTATTCTTGTTGGTTTCAATTCTCCAAGGTCTAGTTTAGCGTATAGTGAATACGGCATTAAATTTATACTAGCACCTAAGTCTGCCAATGCTTCTATTGAACTAAGACTACCCAGAAAACATGGAATTGTGAAACTTCCTGGATCAGATAATTTTTCTGGTATCTTATTCAACAGCACTGCTGAACAATTAGCATTCATAGTAACGGCCGAGAGTTCTTCCATTTTCTTTCTATTTGTGATTAGATCTTTCAAGAATTTAGCATATCTAGGCATTCCTGAAATCACATCAATGAAAGGTAGATTTACATTTATCTGTTTAAACATATCCAAGAATTTGGATTGCTCGGCTTCAAGTCTTTCTTTTTTCATTTTACTCGGGTAAGGAAGCGGTGGTTGGTATGGTTTAATATAAGGTTTAGCCTTAACTGTGTTATCTTCAATAACCTTTTCAACTACCGGTTCTATTTCCTTATCTTGCTCAGGTTGTGGTTCTTGTGGAGTAGGAATAGTTTCATCAGAAGTTACAGGTATTTCAGGTGGTTTAAGTGTTGTACCACTTCTTGTGGTAATGGCTTTAGCTGTTTCATTTCGGGGGTTTGCATTTGTATCACTAGGTAAACTTCCTGGTTTTCTTTCACCTATTAACCTTGCTTGGTTACTTACTTCTTGTTCTAAATTTTGAATAGAAGCTTGTTGATTTCTAAATGCTTGAGCATTTTGTTCATTCGTTTGTTTCTGAGATGTGAACAACTGCGTTTGAGTTTCAACTAGCTTCATCATCATATCTTCTAAATTCGGCTTTTTATCATCGGGTTGTGATTTGTTTTGAAAATTAGGTCTTTGCTGGTTGTAAGTATTATTGGATGCTTGTTGATTGCTAGGACCTTGTTGGTTGTTGTATGGAATATTTCGGTTATAATTCTGGTTTTGATTGTAAATCGGTCTTGGCGGTTGATAATTATTCTGATAATTATTTCCAGGCCTTTGGTTTAGATATGAAACATTCTCTCTTTGTTCCATTGTTAGTTCAATACTGAGACAATCTTTTGTCAAATGTGGTCCTCCACACTGCTCACAACTAATTCGTATTGAGTGGATATCTTTAGTCATCTTTTCCATTCATCTCTCGACAGCATCTATCTTTGCAGAAATGGAATCTAAGTCATGGCTAGAATCGGCTCTAGCTGCTTTAGATGATCTAACGATATCTTTTTCTTGGTGCCACTCATGTGAGTGGGAAGCAGTGTTATCAATAATTTTATAAGCATCAGTTTCGGTTTTCTTCATAATAGAACCACCAGCTGCTATATCGAAGTCTTTCCTTGTAGTGATGTCGCATCCTTGGTAGAATATTTGTACTATTTGACAGGTGTCTAACCCATGTTGCGGACATCCTCTTAATAACTTTCCAAATCTAGTACACGCCTCATATAGAGTTTCATTTGGCTTCTGTGTGAACGTAACAATTTCTCCTTGAAGTCTTACGGCTTTAGATGCCGGAAAGAATTGTTTAAGAAAATTTTCAACTAAAACGTCCCAGGTATCAATCGCCCCTTCAGGTAACGATTCCAACCAATCTTTGGCTTCTCCCTTTAAAGTCCAGGGAAATAACATGAGATATATCTGTTCATCTTCCACTTCTCGGATTTTAAATAGTGTGCGGATCCTATTAAAGGTACGAAGATGTTCATTTGGATCTTCTAAACATATGAACGGTCCTTTGATTGGCATTGATTAGTCACCATATGTAGAATTTGTCCTTTGATTTCATAATCTGGCGCATTAATGTCTGGCATTGATTAGTCACCATATGTAGAATTTGTCCTTTGATTTCATAATCTGGCACATTAATGTCTGGATGAGTAATTGTGTGACCTTGGCCAGTGCGTTTAGCTCTCATTCGGTCTTCCATACTTAAAGGTTCCAGATTCTCCATAATTGAATTTGTTGAATCGGAATCACTAGAGGATTCTGATTTAATGGTTTGTTCCTCAACAATCTCTGTTTGAATGATTGGTGGTTCCGGAGGAAAATTTAATGGTTCAGGATCTATGAATTGTCCCAGAATATTCTCCGGATTCTCAATTGTGAGGTCGGGTTCAAAAAATGGATTATCGGAAATTTGAACTGAAGTACTTGGTTGACTGGATGACGATTCTAAAGAAAAATCAACGGCGGTAATATTAGCTAGATGTCTTGATCTAGTTACAGGTGGTGAACGTACAAAAGGTGGTGAACGTCTTGCTCGGTGCATTCACTGAATATCCTATTAGTTTTTAAAAGGAAAGAAAAATTATATAAGTTATCCAATCAATAGACTTTTCTGATTTTGCCCACGTTTCGAATAGCCAAAAGATGCAGCAGAGGGGCAGGATTCGTTTGGTCTCAATATAATTGAGGACTGTTTGGCTCCAATAACCCGGTCCACGTACAAATCCAACTATTACTACGAACCAGAAAATTTTGATGTCTATCAATTTAACCACTTAAAATAAATTTTCGTAATTTTAAGAAATTTAGATAAGAAGTAGAATAAAATTCTATGTCCTAAAAACTAGAATAGCGAGAAATAAGAAAGAAAAAGAGCGCGTCGAAAAAGGTCGAAAAAGAAAAAAAAATTGAAAAAGAGTGAATATAAAACTTAAAAACACTTGACTAACCCAACCTTATTACTATTACTAACTTAAAATTATAATCGCAAATTGAGATTACTAATTGGAATGATAATTGATACATAGTAAAAGGCGTCTAAATATATTAAAGCTTACAAGTAAAACTATATCCCAAATGGCAATATCTTAAAAAGGTATTAAAACTTAAAAAGGTGTCACAAAATTCTAAAGCACTTAAATCTTAGTCTAAAGAAAAGGCACTTAAGGGATTTTACGGCAAAGCCTAAAAATCTAGAAGTAAAAATAACTATGGCAAAAACTATGTTTAAAACTAAATATGAGCGAAAAACACAAATATTACGCTAAAACAATTAAAAAGGGACAAAATATAAAAATATATTAAAAGTTGTAAAAATTACAATTTTTATAAAAAATATTATTTTTATATTATTTATTTTATAAAACTATTAATTTTAAATTTTAATTAAACTAATTTAACTAAAAATACAAAATAAAAAATAAACTAAACTAAATTAATTAAAATAATTAAACCTAATTAGGGTTAAATTTAAATAATAAAAATAAAAAATCGTAATTAATGCCTGATTAGGGTTCTGTGTACCCGTATTCAGGGTTCCTCAACGAGTCGCGGTTCCACCTGGCAAAAATCTCCGCGAGTCGCGGGGTTCGAGATTCCAGATGACAGGCTATTTCAAATTCGACGCGTTTTTACGTAATTATATTTTTTTTTAAATTATATTTTCTGTTTTAATAATTAAATAAAATATTTATAAAAACTAAATAAAAATTTATGTTTTAAAAACTAAAAAAATAGAAATACTCTATAATTTTATAAAAATCTTAAAAATAGATTTATATATATATATATATATATATATATATATATATATATGTATATATATATATATATATATATATATATATATATATTTTCTTTGATTTTATGTTTTAAATAAAAACAAAATATTTAAATAAAACTTATATTTTTATAAAATAAAAATAAAGAAACTGTATAAAACTTAAATATTTAACAAACTCTTAAAAATATTTATATTTTTGTTTTCTTTTTATGTTTTCGAACATTTAAAACGTATTTTTACAAAAGCGTCTTTTTATAAAAGTAAACTAAAAATAATTTTTTTTTAATATTTAGCATTGCGCTTTCGGCGTTTAAGTTTTATAAATATATTACTATCCCCGGCAGCAGCGCCAAAAATACTTGATGTTATGCGAGGTGTATATAAAATAGCTTATATTTTACAAGGAAATACTATTAAATACGATACAATTTTACACAAGATATTTATTTATTTAGAGAATGGATATACTTAAACCTTGCTACAACACTTATAGGCAGTGTACCTAATCGTACAGTAGTGTAGTTTTTAGTAAGTCCGGTTCGTTCCACAGGGAATCTTTTAATCAAAGCTTAACGCTATATTAGTTTTATTTTATAAAAATACAAATATATATATAAGTAATATTATTATTATAAAGGGGGGTTTTTACCGTTTAATGACCGGTTTGTCGATTTTTTAAAACTTTAGTCGCAGTTAAAACCAAATGTAAAATATTAAAAATAAATAAAAGACTTAATTTAAAGCGTAAAGTAAATAACGATAATGAAATTGCGATAAATAAAAGTGCGATAAAATAAACTTGCGATAATTAAAAAGTACGATAATTAAAAGTGCAATTAAATACAATAACAATAAATAAAAGTGCGATAATTAGAAGTGCAATTAAATATAAAATAAAGGAAATTAAATATGAAATAAAAGAATTATGCTTATTTAAACTTCCGTAATCATGATGTTTGACGTGTTGATTTTAGCTTTATGCCCATGGGTTAATTGTCCTTTGTCCTGGATTATTTAATATGTCCGTCTGGTTTTTGTCCATAACAGTCCATCAGTCATAAATATAAAGTGCGAGTGTCCTCGTCAAATATCCTTATACCCGAAGTTAAATATTCCAACTAATTGGGGACTTAAACTGTAACAAAATTTTAATACTTTGTTTAATAATTACACCAGGTTATCGACTGCGTGTAACCCAAGGTTTTAATACTTTGTTAACAATTATGCCAAGTATCCTTGTACATAATTTCACCCCTGTTTTAATAATTCCATAGACTATTAATCCATTCCCGTGTCCGGTTAAATGAACGATTATTCGTACATATAAATACCCCGCCAATCGTGTCCGATCGAGTGTATATGGTTATTTATAGGGACGTCCAATTATAAATCTTTATATTAAAATTAACAAATTATCATTTAGTTAAACAAATATAAAGCCCATTAATAGCCCATAGTCTAATTTCCACAAGTGTCGTTCTTTTGTCCAAACCCCAATTATGGTACAAAGCCCAATTACCCAATTTTAGTAATTAGTCCAACATCATGATTACTTCGTTTTAAATAAGCATAACAATAACTTAGCTACGAGACATTAAATTAAAAAGGTTGAACATAACTTATAATGATTAAAAATAGTGTAGCGTTACACGGACAGAATTTCGACTTACACCCTTACAACATTCGCTAACATACCCTTATTATTAGAAATTAAAATTAAAATTAAAATTAAAATATAAATATAAATATTACGTAAACATATATAGAGAGAGAGATTGATTTATGATATTTTGATCGATCAAACTGCGGTTGCTTTTATAGGCAGTTTCATTTTTTGGGGCTCCGCGACTCGCGCCCTTTTTGCTCTTCAAACTCCACGAGTAGCGGAGTTTGTATTAACAGCTCACCCAGCTTTGGCTCTTTGTTTACCGACGGATTTTTATATTATATAATATATAAATAATTATAAGAATTATTTAAAATTATATTATATTTATGTGCATAGTTGACTTGTAATTTTTAGTCCATTGCGTCGAGCGTTGAGAGTTGACTCTGGTCCCGGTTCCGGATTTTCGAACGTCCTTGCGTACAATTTAATATCTTGTACTTTGCGATTTGAATCTTGTACTCTTGTAATTTCGAGACGTTTCTTATCAATAATTGGAACCACTTTGATTGTATTTTGTACTTTTGAGCTTTTTGGACCTTTGCGTCTTCAATTCGTCGAATCTGTCTTTTGTCTTCACCTTTTATTATTTAAACGAATATTACTTGTAAATAGAGCAATTGCAACTAAAAGCTTGTCTTTCTTGTGGAATAATGCTATGAAATATATGTTCGTTTTTAGCATTATCAGGTACTGGTTATGCTGGTGGTGCTGCTGCTGGTGTTTGTAACCTTTGCACCATATTCTCCAAAGCCACTACCCGAGCGCGAAGCTCGTTGGCTTCTTCTATTATACCGGGGTGATTGTCGGTTCGGACGAGCGGATAAATAAAATCTAGAATTTGATGTAGTATATAATCGTGACGAGATACTCTGGAAATGAGAGAGAAAATGGTGTTTCGGACAGGTTCTGAAATGTCCCGTTCTTATTGATTAAAAACGTTCCATATTAATTGATTTCGTTGCGAGGTTTTGACCTCTATATGAGACGTTTTTCAAAGACTGCATTCATTTTTAAAACAAACCATAACCTTTATTTTATAAATAAAGGTTTAAAAAGCTTTACGTAGATTATCAAATAATGATAATCTAAAATATCCTGTTTACACACGAACATTACATAATGGTTTACAATACAAATATGTTACATCGAAATCAGTTTCTTGAATGCAGTTTTTACACAATATCATACAAACATGGACTCCAAATCTTGTCCTTATTTTAGTATGCAACAGCGGAAGCTCTTAGTATTCACCTGAGAATAAACATGCTTTAAACGTCAACAAAAATGTTGGTGAATTATAGGTTTAACCTATATATATCAAATCGTAACAATAGACCACAAGATTTCATATTTCAATACACTTCCCATACATAGAGATAAAAATCATTCATATAGTGAACACCTGGTATCCGAAATTAACAAGATGCATATATAAGAATATCCCCATCATTCCGGGACACCCTTCGGATATGATATAAATTTCGAAGTACTAAAGCATCCGGTACTTTGGATGGGGTTTGTTAGGCCCAATAGATCTATCTTTAGGATTCGAGTCAATTAGGGTGACTGTTCCCTAATTCTTAGATTACCAGACTTAATAAAAAGGGGCATATTCGATTTCGATAATTCAACCATAGAATGTAGTTTCACGTACTTGTGTCTATTTTGTAAATCATTTATAAAACCTGCATGTATTCTCATCCCAAAAATATTAGATTTTAAAAGTGGGACTATAACTCACTTTCACAGATTTTTACTTCGTTGGGAAGTAAGACTTGGCCACTGGTTGATTCACGAACCTATAACAATATATACATATATATCAAAGTATGTTCAAAATATATTTACAACACTTTTAATATATTTTGATGTTTTAAGTTTATTAAGTCAGCTGTCCTCGTTAGTAACCTACAACTAGTTGTCCACAGTTAGATGTTCAGAAATAAATCGATAAATATTATCTTGAATCAATCCACGACCCAGTGTATACGTATCTCAGTATTGATCACAACTCAAACTATATATATTTTGGAATCAACCTCAACCCTGTATAGCTAACTCCAACATTCACATATAGAGTGTCTATGGTTGTTCCGAAATATATATAGATGTGTCGACATGATAGGTCGAAACATTGTATACGTGTCTATGGTATCTCAAGATTACATAATATACAATACAAGTTGATTAAGTTATGGTTGGAATAGATTTGTTACCAATTTTCACGTAGCTAAAATGAGAAAAATTATCCAATCTTGTTTTACCCATAACTTCTTTATTTTAAATCCGTTTTGAGTGAATCAAATTGCTATGGTTTCATATTGAAATCTATTTTATGAATCTAAACAGAAAAAGTATAGGTTTATAGTCGAAAAAATAAGTTACAAGTCGTTTTTGTAAAGGTAGTCATTTCAGTCGAAAGAACGACGTCTAGATGACCATTTTAGAAAACATACTTCCACTTTGAGTTTAACCATAATTTTTGGATATAGTTTCATGTTCATAATAAAAATCATTTTCCCAGAATAACAACTTTTAAATCAAAGTTTATCATAGTTTTTAATTAACTAACCCAAAACAGCCCGCGGTGTTACTACGACGGCGTAAATCCGATTTTACGGTGTTTTTCGTGTTTTCAGGTTTTAAATCATTAAGTTAGCATATCATATAGATATAGAACATGTGTTTAGTTGATTTTAAAAGTCAAGTTAGAAGGATTAACTTTTATTTGCGAACAAATTTTGAATTAACTAAACTATGTTCTAGTGATTACAAGTTTAAACCTTCGAATAAGATAGCTTTATATGTATGAATCGAATGATGTTATGAACATCATTACTACCTCAAGTTCCTTGGATAAACCTACTAGAAATGAGAAAAATAGATCTAGCTTCAAAGGATCCTTGGATGGCTTGAAAGTTCTTGAAGCAGAATCATGACACGAAAACAATTTCAAGTAAGATTTCCACTCGAAATAAGATAGTTATAGTTATAGAAATTGAATTAAAGTTTGAATATGATTATTACCTTGTATTAGAAAGATAACCTACTGTAAGTAACAAAGGTTTCTTGATCTTGGGTGATTACTTGGAATGGATTTAGAAAACTTAGAAGTAAACTTGCAATCTTGGAAGTATTCTTGATTTTATGAAACTAGAACTTTTGGAATTTATGAAGAACACTTAGAACTTGAAGATAGAACTTGAGAGAGATCAATTAGATGAAGAAAATTGAAGAATGAAAGTGTTTGTAGGTGTTTTTGGTCATTGGTGTATGGATTAGATATAAAGGATATGTAATTTTGTTTTCATGTAAATAAGTCATGAATGATTACTCATATTTTTGTAATTTTATGAGATATTTCATGCTAGTTGCCAAATGATGGTTCCCACATGTGTTAGGTGACTCACATGGGCTGCTAAGAGCTGATCATTGGAGTGTATATACCAATAGTACATACATCTAAAAGCTGTGTATTGTACGAGTATGAATACGTGTGCATACGAGTAGATTTGTTGATGAAACTGAACGAGGATGTAATTGTAAGAATTTTAGTTAAGTAGAAGTATTTTGATAAGTGTCTTGAAGTCTTTCAAAAGTGTATGAATACATATTAAAACACTACATGTATATACATTTTAACTGAGTCGTTAAGTCATCGTTAGTCGTTACATGTAAATGTTGTTTTGAAACCTTTAGGTTAACGATCTTGTTGAATGTTGTTAACCCATTATTTATAATATCAAATGAGATTTTAAATTATTATATTATCATGATATTATGATGTACGAATATCTCTTAATATGATCTATATACATTAAATGTCGTTACAAGGATAATCGTTACATATATGTCTCGTTTCAAAATCATTAAGTTAGTAGTCTTATTTTTACATATGTAGTTCATTGTTAATACACTTAATGATATATTTAATTATCATTTAACATAATTAACCAAGTGTATCAATATCTTAATATGATTCATATGTACCTAGTAAGACGTTATAACGATAATCGTTATATATATCGTTTTTTAGTTTCTTAATTTAATAGTCTCATTTTTATGTATATAACTCATTGTTAAAATACCTAATGAGATACATACTTATAATAAAATCATGTTAACTATATATATAACCATATATATGTTATCGTATAGTTTTTACAAGTTTTAACGTTCGTGAATCACCGGTCAACTTGGGTGGTCAATTGTCTTATATGAAACCTATTTCAATTAATCAAGTCTTAACAAGTTTGATTGCTTAACATGTTGGAAACACTTAATCATGTAAATAACAATTTCATTTAATATATATATAAACATGAAAAAGTTCGGGTCACTACAGTACCTACCCGTTAAATAAATTTCGTCCCGAAATTTTAAGCTGTTGAAAGTGTTGACGAATCTTCTAGAAATAGATGCGGGTATTTCTTCTTCATCTGATCTTCATGCTCCCAGGTGAACTCGGGTCCTCTACGAGCATTCCATCGAACCTTAACAATCGGTATCTTGTTTTATTTAAGTCTCTTAACCTCACGATCCATTATTTCGACGGGTTCTTCAATGAATTGAAGTTTTTCATTGATTTGGAATTCGTCCAACAGAATAGTGAGATCTTCTTTAGCAAAAAATTTCTTCAAATTTGAGACGTGGAAAGTGTTATGTACATTCGCGAGTTGTTGAGGTAGCTCTAGTTGGTAAGCTACTGGTCCGACACGATCTATAATCTTGAATGGTCCAATGTACCTTGGATTTAGTTTCCCCCGTTTACCAAATCGAACAACGCCTTTCCAAGGTGAAACCTTAAGCATGACCATTTCTCCAATTTCAAACTCTATATCTTTTCTTTTACTATCCGCGTAGCTCTTTTGTCGACTCTGGGCGGTTTTCAATCTTTGTTGAATTTGGATGATTTTCTCGGTAGTTTCTTGTATTATCTCCGGACCCGTAATCTGTCTATCCCCCACTTCATTCCAACAAATTGGAGACCTGCACTTTCTACCATAAAGTGCCTCAAACAGCGCCATCTCAATAATAGAATGATAACTATTGTTGTAGAAAAATTCTGCTAACGGTAGGTGTCGATCCCAACTGTTTCCGAAATCAATAACACAAGCTCGTAGCATGTCTTCAAGCGTTTGTATCGTCCTTTCGCTCTGCCCATTAGTTTGTGGATGATAGGCAGTACTCATGTCTAGACGAGTTCCCAATGCTTGCTGTAATGTCTGCCAGAATCTTGAAATAAATCTGCCATCCCTATCAGAGATAATAGAGATTGGTATTCCATGTCTGGAGACGACTTCCTTCAAATACAGTCGTGCTAACTTCTCCATCTTGTCATCTTCTCTTATTGGCAGGAAGTGTGCTGACTTGGTGAGACAATCAACTATTACCCAAATAGTATCATAACCACTTGCAGTCCTTGGCAATTTAGTAATGAAATTCATGGTAATGTTTTCCCATTTCCATTCCGGGATTTCAGGTTGTTGTAGTAGACCTGATGGTTTCTGATGTTCAGCTTTGACCTTAGAACACGTCAAACATTCTCCTACATATTTAGCAATATCGGCTTTCATACCTGGCCACCAAAAATGTTTCTTAAGATCCTTGTACATCTTCCCCGTTCCAAGATGTATTGAGTATCTGGTTTTATGAGCTTCTCTAAGTACCATTTCTCTCATATCTCCAAATTTTGGTACCCAAATTCTTTCAGCCCTATACCGGGTTCCGTCTTCCCGAATATTAAGATGCTTCTCCGATCCTTTGGGTATTTCATCCTTTAAATTTCCCTCTTTAAAACTCCTTGTTGCGCCTCCTTTATTTGAGTAGTAAGGTTAGTGTGAATCATTATATTCATAGATTTTACTCGAATGGGTTCTCTGTCCTTTCTGCTCAAGGCGTCGGCTACCACATTTGCCTCCCCCGGGTGGTAAAGAATCTCAAAGTCGTAATCATTCAACAATTCAATCCACCTACGCTGCCTCATATTCAGTTGTTTCTGATTAAATATGTGTTGAAGACTTTTGTGGTCGGTATATATAATACTTTTGACCCCATATAAGTAGTGCCTCCAAGTCTTTAATGCAAAAACAACTGCGCCTAATTCCAAATCATGCGTCGTATAATTTTGCTCGTGAATCTTCAATTGTCTAGACGCATAAGAAATCACCTTCGTCCATTGCATTAATACACAACCGAGACCTTGCTTTGATGCGTCACAATAAATCACAAAATCATCATTCCCTTCAGGCAATGACAATATAGGTGCCGTAGTTAGCTTTTTCTTTAATAATTGAAACGCCTTCTCTTGTTCATCCTTCCATTCAAATTTCTTCCATTTATGCGTTAATGCAGTCAAGGGTTTTGCTATTTTGGAGAAATCTTGGATGAATCTTCTGTAGTAACCAGCCAATCCTAAAAATTGACGTATATGCTTCAGAGTTTTTGGGGTTTCCCACTTTTCAACGGTTTCGATCTTTGCCGGGTCCACCTGGATACCTTCTTTGTTCACTATGTGACCGAGGAATTGAACTTCTTCCAACCAAAATGCACACTTTGAAAAATTAGCGTACAATTTTTCTTTCCTCAATACTTCTAGCACTTTTCTCAAATGTTCTTCGTGCTCTTGATCACTCTTTGAGTAAATAAGTATGTCATCAATGAAAACAATGACAAACTTGTCAAGATATGGCCCACACACTCAGTTCATAAGGTCCATGAACACAGCTGGTGCGTTAGTCAATCCAAACAGCATAACCATAAACTCGTAATGACCATAACGCGTCCTAAAAGCAGTTTTTGGAATATCATCCTCCTTTACTCGCATTTGATGATATCCAGAACGTAAATCGATCTTCGAATAAACCGACGAGCCTTGTAGTTGATCAAATAAGTCGTCAATTCTCGGCAGTGGATAACGGTTTTTGATGGTAAGTTTGTTCAACTCTCTGTAGTCAATACACAACCTAAATGTACCATCCTTCTTCTTGACAAACAAAACAGGAGCTCCCCATGGTGATGTGCTTGGTCGAATGAAACCACGTTCTAATAGTTCTTGCAGTTGGCTTTGCAGTTCTTTCATCTCGCTGGGTGCGAGTCTATAAGGAGCACGAGCTATTGGTGCAGCTCCTGGTACAAGATCTATTTGAAATTCAACAGATTGATGTGGAGGTAGTCCCGGTAATTCTTTCGGAAACACATCGGAAAATTCTTTTGCGACGGGAACATCATTGATGCTCTTTTCTTCAGTTTGTACTTTCTCGACTTGTGCTAGAACAGCATAGCAACCTTTTCTTATTAGTTTTTGTGCCTTCAAATTACTAATAAGATGTAGCTTCATGTTGCCCTTTTCTCCGTACACCATTAAGGGTTCTCCTTCTTCTCGTACAATGCGAATTGCATTTTTATAACATACGATCTCTGCTTTCACCTTCTTCAGCCAGTCCATGCCAACTATTACATCAAAACTCCCTAACTCTACTGGTATCAAATCAATCTTAAATATTTCGCTATCCAGTTTAATTTCTCGATTCCGGCATATATTATCTGCTGAAATTAATTTACCGTTTGCTAATTCGAGTAAAAATTTACTATCCAACGGCGTCAATGGACAACTTAATTTAGCACAAAAATATCTTTTCATATAGCTTCTATCCACACCCGAATCAAATAAAACGTAAGCAGATTTATTGTCAATAAGAAACGTACCCGTAACAAGCTCCGGGTCTTCCTGTGCATCTACCGCATTAATATTGAAAACTCTTCCGCGGCCTAGTCCATTCGTGTTCTCCTGGTTCGGGCAATTTCTAATAATGTGGCCCGGTTTTCCACATTTATAACAAACTACATTGGCATAACTTGCTCCGACACTGCTTGCTCCGCCATTACTCGTTCCGACACCATTTGTTCCTTTCGTTCTGTTAACCCCTGGTCCGTAGACCTCACACTTCGCCGCGCTATGACCATTTCTTTTACACTTGTTGCAAAATTTAGTGCAGAACCCCGAGTGATACTTTTCACACCTTTGGCATAGCTGCTTCTGATTGTTGTTGTTGTTGCGGTTGTTATTATTGTTGGGATGATTGTTGTAGTTGCTGTTGTTGTTATTGTTGTTGTTGTTGTTGTTGTTGGGCCGTTTGTTGTAGTTGCGATTGATGTTTCGATTGTTGGGATAATTGTTGCGATTATTATTGTAATTGATGTTGTTGTATTGGTGATTCTTATCACCGTTTTCCTCCCACTTTCTTTTAACTTGCTTCACATTGGCCTCTTCAGCCGTCTGTTCTTTAATTCTTTCCTCAATCTGGTTCACTAGTTTGTGAGCCATTCTACATGCCTGTTGTATGGAGGTGGGCTCGTGTGAACTTATATCTTCTTGGATCCTTTCTGGTAATCCTTTCACAAACGCGTCGATCTTCTCTTCCTCATCTTCGAATGCTCCCGGACACAATAGACACAATTCTGTGAATCGTCTTTCGTACGTGGTAATATCAAAACCTTGGGTTCGTAACCCTCTAAGTTCTGTCTTGAGCTTATTGGCCTCGATTCTGGGACGGTACTTCTCGTTCATCAAGTGCTTGAATGCTGACCACGGTAGTGCGTACGCATCATCTTGTCCCACTTGCTCTAGATAGGTATTCCACCATGTTAACGCAGAACCTGTGAAGGTATGCGTAGCGTACTTCACTTTGTCCTCTTCAGTACACTTACTTATGGCAAACACCGATTCGACCTTCTCGGTCCACCGTTTCAATCCGATCGGTCCTTCGGTTCCATCAAATTCCAAAGGTTTGCAGGCAGTGAATTCTTTGTAGGTGCATCCTACACGATTTCCTGTACTGCTAGATCCAAGGTTATTGTTGGTATGTAGCGCAGCCTGTACTGCGGCTATGTTTGAAGCTATAAAAGTACGGAATTCCTCTTCATTCATATTCACGGTGTGTCGAGTAGTCGGTGCCATTTCCTTCAAAATAGTCAAATGGAACAAGTTAATCATACATAATATTAAGAGTAGTTAATAGTATTTCGTAGCATAATATGAATTCATTTATAAAAGCTTTTTCTTCATATTAGCGTTTTATAAGTTTAAATTCGGGTAGTACCTACCCATTAAGTTCATACTTAGTAGCTAATATACAATTCAACTACTACAATTCTATATGAAAAACTGATTATAATAATATTTCGCGTTCAAACTTTTATACAATATTTTACAAACTTACAATACCGTTTATTTTACATAAAGCATGAAATATAGCACACAATAACTTTGATACAAGATAGTTGTGAAGATAATTCTAGCTAGTACACAAGTCGTTTAGCAAAGGCAATAAAGACACATAATTCATACGTCCAGAAACAAGTCATGCATTCTGGTTTTACTAGGACTACTTCCCATCCTTGGTCTTGTGGAACATAACCGCTATGGCCGTTGATAAGACAGCGTGTTGTAACGTCGTCAAAGGGACGAGGGTTACGCAATGACCAACAGTCTCGTAATAACCTAAAAACCCCATTTCTTACCCCAATTACCGACTCCGTCACTTGTGGGAACGTTTTGTTTAATAGTTGTAGCCCGATGTTCTTTTTCTCACTTTGGTGAGAAGCGAACATTACTAACCCGTAAGCATAGCATGCTTCTTTATGTTGCATGTTAGCCGCTTTTTCTAAATCATGAAGTCCTATATTCGGATACATTGAGTCAAAATAATTTCTTAACCCGTTGCGTAAAATAGCATTTGGGTTCCCCGCAATATATGCGTCAAAGTAAACACATCGTAACTTATGGGTTTCCCAATGTGATATCCCCCATCTTTCAAACGAAAGTCTCTTATAAACTAAGACATTCTTGGAACGTTCTTCGAATGTCTTACAAACTGATTTCGCCGTAAATAGTTGTGCCGAAGAATTCTGACCGACTCTAGACAAGATTTCATCAATCATGTCTCCGGGTAGGTCTCTTAAAATATTGGGTTGTCTATCCATTTTGTGTTTTTATACTGTAAAATAGACAAGAGTTAGATTCATAAAAAAAAATACTTATTAATACAAGCAATTTTTACATATATCATAAAGCATAAGCACACTATATTACATATATTACACCACACGAATACAACTATCTTATTCCGACTCGCTCGTTTCTTCTTCTTCGGTTTTGGTTCGTTTTTTCAAGTTTCTAGGGATATATGATGTTCCCCTAATACGAGCTGTCGTTTTCCACAACGGTTTAGAAAAACCTGGTGGTTTAGAGGTTCCCGGGTCATTGTTACAACTTAAGGGCTTCGGGGGTTGACGATACATATAAAGTTCATCGGGTATGGAATTAGATTTCTCTATTTTATGCCCTTTCCCTTATTATTTTCTTTTGCCTTTTTAAATTCAGTTGGGGTAATTTCTATAACATCATCGGAATTCTCATCGGAATCCTATTCATCGGAGAATTGGTAATCCTCCCAATATTTTGCTTCCTTGGCGGAAACACCATTGACCATAATTAACCTTGGTCGGTTGGTTGAGGATTTTCTTTTACTTAACCGTTTTATTATTTCCCCCACCGGTTCTATTTCCTCCTCCGGTTCCTCCTCTTCCGGTTCTGATTCTTCTTCCGGTTCTGATTCTTCTTCCGGTTCTGATTCTTCTTCCGGTTCTTCTTCGGGAACTTGTGAATCAGTCCAATATATATTCGACTCTTCGTTATTATTAGGTGAGTCAATGGGATTTGTGCTAGAGGTAGACATCTATCACACAATATCAAACATGTTGAGAGATAAATATATCACATAATATATACATGTTAATAATATATAGTTTCCAACAAAAATGTTAAGCAATCATTTTTAAAGAAAACACGGTCGAAGTCCAGACTCACTAATGCATCCTAACAAACTCGATAAGACACACTAATGCAAATTTTCTGGTTCTCTAAGACCAACGCTCGGATACCAACTGAAATGTCCCGTTCTTATTGATTAAAAACGTTCCATATTAATTGATTTCGTTGCGAGGTTTTGACCTCTATATGAGACGTTTTTCAAAGACTGCATTCATTTTTAAAATAAACCATAACCTTTATTTTATAAATAAAGGTTTAAAAAGCTTTACGTAGATTATCAAATAATGATAATCTAAAATATCCTGTTTACACACGACCATTACATAATGGTTTACAATACAAATATGTTACATCGAAATCAGTTTCTTGAATGCAGTTTTTACACAATATCATACAAACATGGACTCCAAATCTTGTCTTATTTTAGTATGCAACAGTGGAAGCTCTTAGTATTCACCTGAGAATAAACATGCTTTAAACGTCAACAAAAATGTTGGTGAATTATAGGTTTAACCTATATATATCAAATCGTAACAATAGACCACAAGATTTCATATTTCAATACACATCCCATATATAGAGATAAAAATCATTCATATGGTGAACACCTGGTAACCGACATTAACAAGATGCATATATAAGAATATCCCCATCATTCCGGGACACCCTTCGGATATGATATAAATTTCGAAGTACTAAAGCATCCGGTACTTTAGATGGGGTTTGTTAGGCCCAATAGATCTGTCTTTAGGATTTGCGTCAATTAGGGTGTCTGTTCCCTAATTCTTAGATTACCAGACTTAATAAAAAGGGGCATATTTTATTTCGATAATTTAACCATAGAATGTAGTTTCACGTACTTGTGTCTATTTTGTAAATCATTTATAAAACCTGCATGTATTCTCATCCCAAAAATATTAGATTTTAAAAGTGGGACTATAACTCACTTTCACAGATTTTTACTTCGTCGGGAAGTAAGACTTGGCCACTGGTTGATTCACGAACCTATAACAATATATACATATATTTCAAAGTATGTTCAAAATATATTTACAACACTTTTAATATATTTTGATATTTTAAGTTTATTAAGTCAGATGTCCTCGTTAGTAACCTACAACTAGTTGTTCACAGTTAGATGTACAGAAATAAATCGATAAATATTATCTTGAATCAATCCACGACCCAGTGTATACGTATCTCAGTATTGATCACAACTCAAACTATATATATTTTGGAATCAACCTCAACCCTGTATAGCTAACTCCAACATTCACATATAGAGTGTCTATGGTTGTTCCGAAATATATATAGATGTGTCGACATGATAGGTCGAAACATTGTATACGTGTCTATGGTATCTCAAGATTACATAATATACAATACAAGTTGATTAAGTTATGGTTGGAATAGATTTGTTACCAATTTTCACGTAGCTAAAATGAGAAAAATTATCCAATCTTGTTTTACCCATAACTTCTTTATTTTAAATCCGTTTTGAGTGAATCAAATTGCTATGGTTTCATATTGAAATCTATTTTATGAATCTAAACAGAAAAAGTATAGGTTTATAGTCGAAAAAATAAGTTACAAGTCGTTTTTGTAAAGGTAGTCATTTCAGTCGAAAGAACGACGTCTAGATGACCATTTTAGAAAACATACTTCCACTTTGAGTTTAACCATAATTTTTGGATATAGTTTCATGTTCATAATAAAAATAATTTTCCCAGAATAACAACTTTTAAATCAAATTTTATCATAGTTTTTAATTAACTAACCCAAAACAGCCCGCGGTGTTACTACGACGGCGTAAATCTGATTTTACGGTGTTTTTCGTGTTTTCAGGTTTTAAATCATTAAGTTAGCATATCATATAGATATAGAACATGTGTTTAGTTGATTTTAAAAGTCAAGTTAGAAGGATTAACTTTTATTTGCGAACAAATTTTGAATTAACTAAACTATGTTCTAGTGATTACAAGTTTAAACCTTCGAATAAGATAGCTTTATATGTATGAATCGAATGATGTTATGAACATCATTACTACCTCAAGTTCCTTGGATAAACCTACTAGAAATGAGAAAAATAGATCTAGCTTCAAAGAATCCTTGGATGGCTTGAAAGTTCTTGAAGCAGAATCATGACACGAAAACAATTTCAAGTAAGATTTCCACTCGAAATAAGATAGTTATAGTTATAGAAATTGAATTAAAGTTTGAATATGATTATTACCTTGTATTATAAAGATAACCTACTGTAAGTAACAAAGGTTTCTTGATCTTGGGTGATTACTTGGAATGGATTTAGAAAACTTAGAAGTAAACTTGCAATCTTGGAAGTATTCTTGATTTTATGAAACTAGAACTTTTGGAATTTATGAAGAACACTTAGAACTTGAAGATAGAACTTGAGAGAGATCAATTAGATGAAGAAAATTGAAGAATGAAAGTGTTTGTAGGTGTTTTTGGTCGTTGGTGTATGGATTAGATATAAAGGATATGTAATTTTGTTTTCATGTAAATAAGTCATGAATGATTACTCATATTTTTGTAATTTTATGAGATATTTCATGCTAGTTTCCAAATGATGGTTCCCACATATGTTAGGTGACTCACATGGGCTGCTAAGAGCTGATCATTGGAGTGTATATACCAATAGTACATACATCTAAAAGCTGTGTATTGTACGAGTACGAATACGGGTGCATATGAGTAGATTTGTTGATGAAACTGAACGAGGATGTAATTGTAAGAATTTTTGTTAAGTAGAAGTATTTTGATAAGTGTCTTTAATTCTTTCAAAAGTGTATGAATACATATTAAAACACTACATGTATATACATTTTAACTGAGTCGTTAAGTCATCGTTAGTCGTTACATGTAAATGTTGTTTTGAAACCTTTAGGTTAACGATCTTGTTGAATGTTGTTAACCCATTGTTTATAATATCAAATGAGATTTTAAATTATTATATTATCATGATATTATGATGTACGAATATCTCTTAATATGATCTATATACATTAAATGTCGTTACAACGATAATCGTTACATATATGTCTCGTTTCAAAATCATTAAGTTAGTAGTCTTATTTTTACATATGTAGTTCATTGTTAATACACTTAATGATATATTTACTTATCATTTAACATAATTAACCAAGTGTATCAATATCTTAATATGATTCATATGTACCTAGTAAGACGTTATAACGATAATCGTTATATATATATATCGTTTTTGAGTTTCTTAATTTAATAGTCTCATTTTTATGTATATAACTCATTGTTAAAATACCTAATGAGATACATACTTATAATAAAATCATTTTAACTATATATATAACTATATATATGTCATCGTATAGTTTTTACAAGTTTTAACGTTCGTGAATCACCGGTCAACTTGGGTGGTCAATTGTCTTATATGAAACCTATTTCAATTAATCAAGTCTTAACAAGTTTGATTGCTTAACATGTTGGAAACACTTAATCATGTAAATAACAATTTCATTTAATATATATATATATAAACATGGAAAAGTTCGGGTCACTACAGGTTCGCCGGTAAGTGCTTCAGGTTCTTCGCCAAGAGGACAATGTGGTGGATAGAAGGGATCACCTTCTTCTTGTCTCCAATGATTGAGGAGGCTACGAACCCATCCCCAATTCATCCAGAATAGATTATGACTGATTGGTTGATCCATTTCGGTCACACTGCTTTCGGAGCTTGAGTGGGATTCCATTTCGGAATCCGAGGTACTTGAACTAATGACGAATTCCATTTCGTATGATTGAGTAAGGGATATTTTGATATGAAATGATTTTTCGGCTATCGGATGGTATTCTAATTACATAAAATATCTTTATATATAGATCAAAAGATTTCGTAGATTACGGAGGAATTTACGGAATATGTCAGGCAAAGTTTACAGTAATAGATATGATAAGATATGATTTAGCAGATACGCTAAGATATGAATTTTGTCTATACACTATTCATGCATTCAATGCAGCAAAACATGTCTAGACTAAGAGTGATAAGCAGGTAATTTCCGACAAAAATGATAATCAAAACTTTTGACATGCAGACACGGTCGAAATCCAGACTCACTAATGCATCCTAACGACTATCAGTTAGACACACTAATGCAGACCTGGTTCGCTAAGACCACCGCTCTGATACCAACTGAAATGACCCGTTTATACCGATTATAAACGATTCACAATAGTTGATTTCATTGCGAGGTATTTGACCTCTATATGATACATTTTACAAACATTGCATTCATTTTTAAAAGACAAACTTTCTTTACCTCGAAAGTTGACGGCATGCATACCATTTCATAATACATCCAACTATAATTGACTTAATAATAATCTTGATGAACTCAACGAGTTGAGTGCAACGTCTTTTGAAAAATGCCATGAATGACTCCAAGTAATGTCCTTAAAATGAGCTAATGTACAGCGGAAGATTTCTTTAATACCTGAGAATAAACGTGCTTTAAAGTGTCAACCAAAAGGTTGGTGAGTTCATTAGTGTATCATAACAATCATTTCCATTAATTTAATAGACCACAAGATTTTCATTTCATTTCTCATAAATATCATCTCATATCAGGCATTTCGCAAACTGCATAGAGATAAAAATCATTCATATGGTGAACGCTTGATAACCGAACTAACAGGATGCATATAGAATATCCCCATCATTCTGGGACTCTCATCGGACATGATAATCGAAGTACTAAAGCATTCGTAACCCAAATGGGACGTGTCAAGGTCCATAGATCTATCTTTAGGATTCGCGTCAATTAGGGGTCATTTCCCTAATTCTTAGGTTACCAAGCTAAAAAGGGGCATATTCAATTTCGATAATCCAACTATAGAATGTAGTTTCGATTACTTGTGTCTATTTCGTAAAACATTTATAAAACAGCGCATGTATTCTCAGTCCCAAAAATATATATTGCAAAAGCATTTAAAAGGGGAGCAAATGAAATTCACAATACGATATTTTGTAGTAAAAATATGCATACGGCGGAACTGAACAATGTAAGGTTGGCCTCAGATTTATGAACCTATATCAGTTATATATATTAAAACACTTAATCACAATCAAACAAGTTTATATATTAATACTTTATTAATTTTTATGTCATGTTAATAAATAGATTAATTGTAACTATTTTATATATATTATATATTAAATTCTTATTAAAGTGTTTTAATGTATATTATTTATTACAAATATTATATAATATTTTAAAGTTAATATTTACTTATATGATTATATATACCCAAAAATATATTCATATATCCTATGTAAATTAATTAATGTTAGATAATTATAGATAATAACATTTTAAATAAAATAGTATGTAATATTAATATAGTCATGATATAGGTAGTAAAATATATTTTTATATAAGTATCTTTTGTTTGTTAAAATAATAATTATAATAATACTAAAATAATGATAATACTAATAATAAAATGTTATATGTTAATACCTATAATAATAATAATAATAATAATAATAATAATAATAATAATAATAATAATAATAATGATGATAATAATGATAATGATAATAATAATAATAATAATAATAATAATAATAATAATAATAATAATAATAATAATAATAATAATAATAATAATAATAATAATAATAATGATAATAATAATGATAATAAGATGAAAATATTAATAAATGAATAGGTAAGTAGCTACCTCAAAGGAGTAGTCCTAGAAAAATGCCTAAGTCCGGGTTTGAACTCGCGACGTCCCGCTAACCCAATAACAATCTTAACCATCCCTCTATTCGTGTACTTCTGAAATTATTACCACCTTAAAATATACATGACCCGTAACATCTCGTTCAAACCCACATCCGCCTAACCATCATCTAATCGTTTGCCGTTTATTATTGTACACATATTATTATTTATATCATATTAACCTCATTGATATCGCATCATCATTATCGAATATTTTTATCATTATAGATTTATCATCGTTAACCTAATTGTTATTAACTCTCTTGGCCCAACCACAAAAGGAATTCGGCCCTAAATAAAACCAGAACTCGACAGCCCCATAAAATAGCCCAATTTGCTTCGGTCCAATAGCAAATTCACAAGCCCAAAGAGCAAATCCAATTATTGGATTCAATATGCCCGACACTGTATCAATAAATTGATTAAATGGGTATGTGTGGATTGAATTCGATCAGGCAATTTTTTAAACAGTTTCTTGATCATCCTCATCATACTTCAAGTCATACATCACCATTCATATCGTTAATCTATCACAGGTATAAACAGAAAAACAACAGTGGTTGTAAGCAGGAGGAAATAAGTCGATGGATATAAACCCAAAAATATCAGCACATAAATCATCTTCATATAATATCATAATCATAATCGCTTTATCATTCAAATCTTATCAATATCATCATACTTACCTTCGTCACCATCATACACGTTCTCTTATAATCTATATCATCGTCTATGTCATAAACTATTCGACATCGTCATCATCTTACACCTAGATTCATCATCGTTTAAGGCTACCATCATCATTTAATATCATTTTTTATTTATAATATACTTGTATCATAATCCTAAACCCTTATTCGATTTAATAGTTCCGTTTCTCCTTATCAAATTTTATCCCTTTTTAGTTCAATTCGAAAAAGAATAAAAAAGGAATGGGTCACAACCCAATCAATGAACACAGCCAATTAAGTAAAAGGAATATGGTTAAATTAAATTGAAGTTTATAATTACCAACTCCCACTCTAAGTTGTCGGCCATAAAGTTCCATATCCACTTGCATGATTCAAATCGCTGTATGATAATATATTGTATATCCAGTTTGTCAACTGTTAGAGAAGGCCCTCATACACCTCTTCCATTTTGTTAAAATGTCTGATAGGAAGAAAAAAAGAAAGGGTTGTTTGGTTTGTTTGAAAAAGAACAGAAATAAATATTTGAATGGTGGTTGTGGTGATAGTTTGTGATGAGTGTTGATGATGATTTGGTCCTTTGTGGACGAAACAGAAACAAAATACAGCAAAAGCATGCGACAGAAGGTATTCATTGGTTTAGATTGTTGTGGGGATGAAATGGTGGTGAAGATAGTGTTCGATGTTCATACTCATTTGATGAAGGTGGGTTTGTTGGGTGGTTTAAGGAATCGAGGGTGGTAAGGGTTTACGACAGGAAAAAAAACAAATGGGTTCAAGGGTGTTGTGGTGTGCTTAGTTCGTAACAGAAGCAAGAAGCAGCAGTACAGCAGTAGCACAATAGTGACGAAAAGAATAAAAGAAAATTGGGTTTTGATGGTAGTAAAGGTGGTGGTTAAATGATGAGATGGTGGTTGTTACTTTGATGGTTGTGAGGTGACGAGTAGTGAAAGAGAAAGGTAGTTCTCGGTTCCATAATAGAAGAAGAAGAAATTGAGTTGATGATTATGGTTTCACATTGGTGATTGAAGTTTGAAGATGGTCTCCGGGTGGTCTCGATTACAAAAGAATGGCAGTCAAATAATGTGGTTCATGGTTGGTTGTTCTGTGATGCATGAAAAAGTAGAAAACTAACAGTAGTAGTTTTAGAGTAGTAGTAGGTATTCGAATGAGGTGATATTGTGGGATCTTTTGCAACAAAAGAATACATGGTGCATGATAAATTATATAGATGGAGATGAGCTGTAATGCATAATATATTTAGTGTATTAATATTGATATTTTCAATATGCAAACAAAAACACAAGTGGCCACACCATTGACCCACTTTACCTTACTTCCAAAATAGCAAGAACGTGATTTGAGGAAAAAAAAGTAGCAGCCATGGTTTTTGTAATTATCAAAATATTAATATTTACATATATAGAAAGTTAAATGATAGATAGAGATAGATTAGATAGAATATATGGATTTAGATAGAATCTCAATTACCAACAGTGAAACACAATCATAATTCATATACATGGGTGTAATAATCTATTACCTGCCGACATTTTTACGCGGAGTGGATTTCGTACCTGTTGTTAATTCAGGGGCGGATAAAAGTTCAAAGAAAAATCCTAAATTTTTATAGTAAATATCTTTATTTATTTAAGCCATTATGGTATAAAATTGGTCCTTAATTATTAAATAAAAATTAAATCAACCGTTCGCGCTCGGTCCTGGGTAAAATATAAAAAGTGTTAAAATTTATTATTTAGCTTCTAAATATATTTTTAATAGGCCTATGATTCATATAACTCATTTTCGGATCACCGTTTATTTTAAAATTATATAAATTTGAATTTAACTTGCTTAATATCAATCGGAACATCAACGAGTATTACAGTCATTTAATATTTATTTATTTTTAATATAAATATTTATATATATGGATATATTTTAAATAATTATTATTATAATATCCTATTTTTATTTTATTTTACATAATTAAATTTTCAATAGCAATACATATAATATTTCAAATTATTTTTCCAATTATTATATATATATATATATATATATATATACACACACACACACACACCCATATCTTTTTACAATTAATTGTTCGTGAATCGTCGAGAACAGTCGAAGGTCAATCAAACAGTTCAAAATTTTTGAGACTCAACTTAACAGACTTTTCTTATCGTGTCCAAAATACTAAATCGCATCGAGAGTTTGGTTTAAAATTAGTCGAAATTTTTCCGGGTCACTACATTTGATTGATTGAAAACGAAGAAAAAAATATAGGACAGCAGCAGCAGTGACCTTCGACGGTTATTAACTCAAAACTTGTTTATGAATTTAAGATCGTTTTAGATTATACTTTCAACATGAAATACGTTCTAAATTGTTCCTAGAAACCTTAGGAATCATCAATTGAACTTGAAACATCCAAACGAATTCAAATTTCGCGATGAACAAATATTTTGACTTTTGAAAATTTAACTTTGACTTCAAAATTCGATTTCAATATGAGGAATTGGAACTTGAGATTTTACATGAAGTTTGAGTAAAAGATTTCTAACAACTCTGCATTTTTAGTTTTTGCAATTGAATTCGAATTCGAGTTTTGGCAAAAATCCATCAAGAACAGAGGTATCGAGCTGTTATTCTTAATTTCTGTTTGATTTTCAATTAGCTGCAATCTACAACCAATATATAAACGATAATGATGATGTTAATCGAATGTGTAAAGCAGTAATCTTAATTTTTTGTTTAATAATAGTGGTTGATAAAGAATATCACGATCAGAAAGAAGAAAAAAAATTTAAAACAGATAATGCCTTAACCTAATTCTGGTATCTGTCCACTTCTATTTTATTTTTAATTAATATTAATAATTAATAAATATAATAATAATAATAATAATAATAATAACATTAATAATAATAATCCTAATAATAATAATTATTATTATTATATTAATAATAAAAAAATGATAATAATAATATTATTAATGATAATAATAATATTAGATTGTATTATATTTAAAATAATAATATTGATAATATGCATAATAATAATTAATACAAATGTTAATAATGATATTAATAATAATAATAATAATAATAATAATAATAATAATAATAATAATAATAATAATAATAATAATAATAATAATAATAATAATAATAATAATAATAATAATAATAATAATAATAATAATAATAATAATAATATAACAATTATATGTTAACTTGTAATTAAATTTGATATATTAATATTACATATTATTAATTATGTAATATTTAATAATTATATAATATATATTATATAATAACATATATTGTGTATTTAATATTTATACATTTTATATATATTACAATATACATATAATATTTAGTATGTATAGAAATCATACATATATATACATATTTATTTACACAGAATTGTTCGTGAATCATCGGGAATAGTCAAATGTTAACTGAATCCATATAAACAGTTCAAAAATTTTGAGGCTCAACATTACAGGCTTTGCTTATTGTGTTGGAAACATTAAATCACATATAGATTTGGTTCAAAATAAGTCAAAATTTTTTGGGTCATGACGGTACCTACCCGTTAAAGAAATTTCATCCCGAAATTTGATTGTGGTCGTCATGGCTAACAATAAAAATGTGTTCATGACGAATATGAGTTGAAAAATAGATTTTTATCACTATTAAGTAATAATAAAACAATTCGATTACGTGAAGAGTATGAGTGAAGCTATCATAAAAGAGTGAAATGAGGAAATTAAATGTTCACCTTAACTTTTGACGTAGTCACGGTTGATTTCCGGAACTCAAGGAATTTAATGAAAATCTTCGTAATAAGATTTGATTCTTCGGTAATTAAGAGGAAATTATGATTCTCTTTAATTAAATGCGGTAATCTGCCTTGATTTCTATGTCGGATATTTCGCTATAAATTAACCTCTTCCATTTCATTATTCTCACCACTCCTATACTTTCTTCCTTAATCCATACTTCTAAAGATTGTGAAAATGCTTAATCCAGTTCTGATTATTGATATTTTCCTGGCTATTGTATCCTTCATTCTTCTTTTTCATCTGCCACCGGAGGAATTTATTTTCTTCTACTATTAGCTTGAGGTTATAATGTTTTTAATTCTCCCGTGTCTTTATGTTGCTATACGTATTGATATACACGGTTTGTAATTTCTTTGTTGTTATTGGGCTTTACATTTTCCCTTATATTTCGGGGCTTCATGCTTTTGTTTTCTCTTCTCGCCTTTAAGTAAAGCAAGTAATGGTCCAGAATTCATATGTATGAAGTTTCGAATGATCATAATATACTAAGTAGAAGGAAATGTAATAGCACGATTTGACTTGTTAAATTTCCAGAATCACGGAGGATAGAACTATCAAGAATATGTTTTCTTGATATGATTAGAGGTTAAGTAGAATGTGAGAGTCATGTAACATGGCAGATGATGACGGTATGGTCTGTGAATCATCATGTTCCATTAGAACTCAGCATGACTTACTGTAATATAACCACGTTGATCAGGCGTCATTATATTATACTAACTCATGCTTCAATTCCCAACACTACCTCAAAATCATTCATAATTTAAATTCGGATTTTTAGAAATTTAGAAACTAAGACAGTTCCTTTTATGTTGTAAGTTGTAACACAGATAGTGCGAAGAGAGAAATGATTTCGGATAAGAATAGTTATGAAAATATCTTTAGATATATCGAGGATATTTATACTGAAAACTACGATGATATCTTAGAGCTTCTAAAATATTTAAAATTGAAGGATAATGAGGAAACTTCTTCTGTAAGTATTTAGAATGCATAACGAGATCTTTTATGATTTTCATCAGAAATCAAATCATCTGGATTCCTTGAGTATAGGTTTAATCCTTGTGATTTGTCCACAGTCTCCTTCATAGTTTGCTCAATCTGTTTTTCAGTACCAAATTTTCTTTTGAGCTTTTTCAACGTGCCATTCTTTATTATCAAGCTTTTGGCCATCAAGAACTATCTACAGCTTTTGCTGCTTCATCAACATTCTTAAGGTTAACGAATCTGAATCATTGGTTATAGTTCTGAGGTGTTTTCAAGAATTTTGAGTTGAAGTGTTTAAGCGTAGGATGTAACTATCAATGGTTTTAGCGGTTGAAGAAATGTTGTAAATTTCAAAAGTAATGAATGATAATTTTGGTGGTTTGGTGTGATAATTCGTCACAGAATGCAAAAGAATATAATTCATGAATGTAGTGATCTTTTAGGAAGATAACACCTGTTAAAGCTTTACTTGGATTCTGATCTGTCAAATTTCCGAATATGTAATTGAATTTGAATGAAAACAGTTGTTCTTCGGTGAACAGATACATATATCTGTGAATGTAAGTAGGATAGTTAATGAATGTTGAATCAGAACTGAAGAATGTACAATGTAACATATTATTGTGAATCTAATTATCTATCGGGTATTACCTACCCGTTAAAATATTTTCACCAACAATAGTTTGTACAAAAGAATTTTTTAATTACACTCTTTATGAAAATATACGTACATATATATTTTCTTCAGATGTAATCATGGATTTAATAAGTTAATATAATATAAACTCATTTGATTTACGGTTGGAACGAGAATAAATAATCTCTAAAACTTTTTAGAAACTGCATATTCTCCGCAGAATATTTCTCCAATGAAGTTATGAATCAATACTTCATCGTTTATTATTATTGGTATTCCTTGGTGTTTATGGTGCGTATGATATTGATGCTTGAGATACAGATTATGGTGTTGAGGCTTGCGATGCGGATGTTGTTTTTGGTAATGCTGGTGCTGTTGGTGCTGGTTATGCTGTTGATGCTGCTGACGCTCTTAGATTTTGCACCATATTCTCCATAGCCACTACTCGAGCGCGAAGCTCGTTGACCTCTTCCATTATTCCGGGATGATTGGCGGTTGGAACGAGGGGATGAATCAGATCTAGAATTCTAGATATTATATAATCATGGCGAGATATCCTGGAAAGAAGAGAGAATATGGTGTTTCGAACTGGTTCGCCGGTAAGTGTTTCAGATTCTTCTCCAATAGGGCAATTTGGTGAGTGGAAGGGATCTCCTTCTTCTCGTCTCTATTGATTAATTCAGCTACAATCCCATCCCCAATCCATCCAGAATTGATGATAACTGATTGGTTCGTTCTTTTCGGTTACGCTGCCTATGGAGCTCGAGGAATCAAGTGAGAAATCCATGTTATGTGATTGGAATAAGGGTTTTTGATATGAAATAGGTGTTGAATAATGAATGATATCTTCGTCTCTTCGAACATGTATATATAGCAAAAAGATTCCGTAATTTATGGAGGAAATTTAGGAAAAGTGTTTAGACAAAGTTTACTGGGATAGATATGATAAGATATGATTTGTCTATACTCCATTTATGCAATAATTACAGTATGACGTGTCGAGATTAAAAATAATAAGTGAGTGATTTCCAACAAGGAATGATAAGCAAAGCTTTTAACATGCAGACACGGTCAAAGTCCAGACTCACTAATGCATCCTAACAACTATCGGTTAGACACACTAATGCAATATCTGGTTCACTAAGACCAACGCTCTAAGGATAACATGAGAAAACAAAAAAAAAAATTAAAAGTAATGAATATGAATAGTGATGACATTATAATGTCTTTGAGTTATCGAGAATCTTTATGAGTCAATAATGACATTTTCCAATTCGCAAACCACTGCACAAAGGCATATGGGCACATAGGTACGTAATATAACAGGGAGGTTATATACGTATGAGTATAAGTAGTAACAAACATAGAAATTTCAAAAATGATGGATAACATTTCACGTAATACATATGTAATACACAAAACCATGATAGATGACATAGGAATGTCATGAATTTCAGAAATTATGAGTGACATCCCTCAGTTCCCTTAACCAATGTGGTCTTATAAAGGTAACTCGCGTGAGTTATAGAATATTTTGAATCACAATGGGAGTTCCTCCAGGAGTTATAGAGTAACAGATATGTATATATATGATGCAAGTAATAATATTCTAAAGTTATAGATCGCGATGTAGACTAGACTTTAATGCACCCTATTAATCAGGGTTATCCACATTAAGACTGCCTAGTTCCCTACAACCACATCTCTGATACCAACTGTAACAACCCGCCAAAATTGCCATTGATGCGGTACGTTATCTCTGGTCCCATTGTGAGGTATTGACCTCTATATGATATGTGGTGATGATTTTGAATGCAGAGTCTTTCAAAAATATGCCATGAATGACTCCATGTAATGTTATTTTCAATTAGCAAATACACAGCGGAAGCATTATGTAATACCTGAGAATAAACATGCTAAAAGGTGTCAACCAAAAGGTTGGTGAGTTCATAGGTTTATCATAAATCATGATTTCAGTATTAGTATTAGACCACAAGATTTCAGTTTAAAGTTGATTGATACCAAATATATCAATCTAAAAGTGTTGCTGCAGTTTGTAATATCGCGACTAAACAAAAGTTACCCCATAACACCTTGTACAATCAGTGTCGCTGAATCATTATTATGTAACCAAAGACCAACAGTCAAATGGTTAGAAACGTTACTCTCAGTAGGCCTACTCACAATAATTAAGTTTGCATTATACCAAGTAATTAACGATATTACGGTGAGGATTTACATGAATCAAAGCATGACAGCATAATAACATTTTAGTACTTGTGTCTAAAGTGTAAAACAGTTATAAAAATAGCGCATGTATTCTCAGCCCAAAAATATAGATTGAAAAAGCAATTAAAAAGGGAGCTATGAAAACTCACGATACGATATTTCGTAGTAATTATGCGTATAACGACACTGAACAAGTGTAGAGTTGACCTCGGATTCACGAACCTATATCAATTATATATATTAAAACATATAATCGTAGTCAAACAAGTTTATGTATTATTATTAATTGTTATTTTAGTAACTTGTATGTTTCATTAATAACTAAATTAACTATATTTATTTTATATACTTTAGATAAATAATTAGTATTTATTAAGAAAATATTAATGTTGTTATGTGATATGTATTAAATATATTCTTATATAGCTATTTATTTGGTAAAATAATATCAATAATAATAAATAAAAATTTGTATTTTTTTATGATAATAATAATAATACTAAAAATAATTAGATTTAGTAATGATTCTAATATTAATAGTTTTGATAATAATACTAATAATAAAAGTAATGTTAGTAATAATAATTTTAATAAAAATGATAATAATGATAAGATAAAAATGTTAGTTTTTATAAAAATAATATTTTTAATAATAATGGTAATTTTAATAATAATGATGATTTTAATAGAAATTTTAATAGTTATATTAATAATAATACCAATATTAATGTTAAATGATAATTCTAATACTATTATTAATGATAATAATAATATATTGTATTATTTTCATAATAATGATAATAATAATCATAATCATAATAATAATACTTATTTTAATATTAATAATAATAATAATACTTAATGATAATACTTAGTAATAACAAAAATGATAATAATATTAATTATACTAATAATCTTATTACTAATATTGGTAATAATAATAATTACTTAATAACAATAATAAATAATAATAATAATAATAATAATAATAATAATAATAATAATAATAATAATAATAATAATAATAATAATAATAATAATAATAATAATAATAATAATAATGAAATAATAATAGTAATAATAAAATTATAACTCACAAGAATAGGCTTAAAAAATAGATGACACGAGCCGGGCTCGAACCCAAGACCTCTCGCTAACCCGACACTCAACCAAACCATCTGATCTGTTTTGCTTTTTCTGATTTATAACACAACCCAAAATATATAAACCGTATACCTATCTATTCCTTCTTCTTCTACAACTAGTCGACCAGAGGCATAATTAATCATAACAGCTAATTACTAAATCTATTTTAGACTTTGAAATTTAAATAGACATCTTGCGGAGAATGTTTGATTGATTGAAAACAAAGAAAAAAATAATATAGGACAGCAGCAGCAGTGACCTTCGACGGTTATGAACTCAAAACTTGTTTATGAATTTAAGATCATTTTAGATTATCCTTTCAACATGAAATACGTTCTAAATTGTTCCTAGAAACCTTAGGAATCATCAATTGAACATGAAACATCCAAACGAATTCAAATTTCGCGATGAACAAATATTTTGACTTTTGAAAACTTAACTTTGACTTCAAAATTCGATTTCAATTTGAGGAATTGGAACTTGAGATTTTACATGAAGTTTGAGTAAAATATTTCTAACAACTCTGCGTTTTTAGTTTTTGCAATTGAATTCGAATTCGAGTTTTGGCAAAAATCCCTCAAGAACAGAGGTATCGAGCTGTTATTCTTAATTTCTGTTTGATTTTCAATTAGCTACAATCTACAACCAATATATAAACGATAATGATGATGTTAATCGAATGTGTAAAGCAGCAATCTTAATTGTTTGTTTAATGATAGTGGTTGATAAAGAAAATCACGATCAGAAAGAAGAAGAAAAAAAATTAAAACAGATAATGCCTTAACCTAATTCTGGTATCTGTCCACTTCAATTTTATTTTTAATTAATATTAATAATTAAGAAATATATTTATAATAATAATAATAATTATTATATTAATAATAATAATCCTAATAATAATAATAATTATATTAATAATAAAAAAATAAAATGATAATAATAATAATAATAATATTAACGATAATATTATTAATGATAATAATAATATTAGATTGTATTACTTTTAAAATAATAATATTGATAATATGCATAATAATAATTAATACAAATGTTAATAATGATATTAATAATAATATTAATATAAAAATTATATGTTAACTTGTAATTAAATTTAATATATTAATATTACATATTATTAATTATGTAATTTATAATAATTATATAATATATAATATATAATACGGAGTAACATATATTGTGTATTTAATATTTACACATTTTATATATATTACAATATACATATAATATTAAGTATGTATAGAAATCATACATATATATATATATATATACACACACACAATTGTTCGTGAATCGTCGGGAATAGTCAAATGTTAACTGAATCCATATAAACAGTTCAAAAATTTTGAGACTCAACATTACAGGCTTTGCTTATTGTGTTGGAAACATTAAATCACATATAGATTTGGTTCAAAATAAGTCAAAATTTTCTGGGTCATGACAGAATCCTAGAATGACGGTATGACCCAATCCTCGGCCTTGAGAAGTGATGAGTAGCACAGAACTTGAATCAATCTTTCGCAGAACATGATGGTTACTTTCATAGCACTAGATCTTATTTGGATGAGGTTAATATTCCTAATTTCTATATTAAGACTAGATGGTGCAAATGGTTTCTTAGAAAGCACAACATTCTATTATGTGGATTTTAGTTTGATGGACTTCCAACAAGATTAAATTTGTTGAGGACATATGGAGATTAAGGTTATACGTTGCGCATTGTGCGGTTATCGCATCAAATCTTTTGATCTCGTGTTCATTTATCGAGGTTTAATGAGCGTTTTATGGAGTAGAATCGAGAGTTGGGTGGATATTCACTTGCCGAATTTCACAGTTTGGTCTGAATGGATAGTGTGGTACGACGTTTGACATGCTTCGTCTGAGGTCAAGAATAAGTTATATGTGATTTTTTCGTCTACGATTTCGGATACTTGGAGATATCACAATGGAGTTATTATGGAAATACCATGTTGAAGAAAGAGTTTCTTTTTGATTATATTCATAATTTTTCGTATAATTAGATTTGCATTAGAAGCAATTCTAAGTTACGTTTGAATTTGTGGCTTTCAAAGCCATTGTAGTTTGTAATCTGTTTTTACCTTTCTTAACTTCTTGCCAAGGTTGGAGAATTCGGATCTCGGGGAGATCTCGTTTGGACTTTTTTAGAGAGATCTCGGCATCTCGGAATAATCTTGGGGAGATCTCGGACGTTGACTTACGTTGATTTTATAGTTTTTTAAATAAAAATATACATAAAAACATAAATATATGTATATTTATATACGTTTTTACAAGATTTTACAAAAATATCCGAGAAGTGAGCGAGAAAATCTTAGAAATTACAAATTTTACAAAAAAAACCTTACAAATTAGCAAGAAAATCCGAGAAATCATGGCTTTAACTAAGTTTGACCCCGTTGATCGAGAAATCTCGGGAGATGAACATCTCGTCTCGGTTGCCTTCTAAAAATGAGATCTCGGGGGAGATCTCGGGAGATTTACAACACTACTTCTTGCTAAGGGTAGTGGCGAGTTTATGTGTATTGGTGTAGGCTTCAAGAGCCGCATTACTTCAAAAAAATTTATATCATGAACTTTTCAAATTTTATAGGACACTGCTATTTTAACAATAGGATCTCATATATTTTTAAAATGGCAGATTCCATAAAAAGGAATTTTTTTACCACATTTTCCTATTATAGGTAAGATATTATACTTTTGTATATTTAAAGGATTACTTTAACAAATGTTAATCAAAAAGAGGGATGTCGTTAACTTTCTTAGTTAAGTGCCAATGTGACATTCCACATCATCTTTTTTTCATGTATTGTTCACTCTCTCTGACCTCAAATGAAATCAAATCCGACTTCAACCTTCTTCTCTCATTTTCATCTTCTTCAACCGTATCGCTTATTCTTTCATCCATCATTCCACTAACCTTTTATACCCATACATACACATACATGTATCTATAACCTAACCACCGATGAAACCTCGACCTAATTAATCAGGCATGGAAAGTGACTTTCTCTCCCGTCTTGCAGCAAGTCATTTTTTCTTGGGTCATAATTGATCCATTTCAAGCTATAATTCTCATTCTCCGATCTCGAAATCCCGTCCTAGCTCGTTTAATTCTTGAACAATCGTTGGGAAATGGTGGCCGTTATGATATTATCCTTTTTGGTTCCAATTCTTCTTTTGTTTTTTTAACTTATATGTGTACCATAGAACTTCTTCAATTAAAGATCCGACATCGTTAGTTTGGAGTTTTGATTTAAATACATTGCATTTGAGTACGGAATTTGTGCTTTATGTTCAGAACATGTGATATTGATGGGCTTTAAAAAAGTAAAAAAATAAAGTGAAATAACAATTATACCCTCATGAATAGTGAAAGAAGCTCAGCATAATTAATATATGAGATTAATATTACATCTAGGATTTTTGGATGGTAAGAATGAAAAGGTTTATTTAGGTCATAATGAATTAGGAATTGATAATTATGATTTAATTCAAAGTGGATGCAAGTGAATCAGGTGTTAATGATTTTAATTCTGGTGCTAGTAGTAAATATGTGGATGTTGTGGAGTGTTTGAAAGTTTTGAATAAGATCTTAGAGTTTGATTCAAGCGGTTAATGTCGGATTCAATTGTATTGGAGGTCAGTGATGATAAAGAAGACGGGGAAAAAATGATGACGTGGATGTCAAATTGGCATTTAACTGAAAAAGTTAATGACACCACTATATTTTATTAACATTTATTAAAGCAATCATTTAAATCTACGAAAATATAATATGTTACTAATAATAGAAAATGGGTAAAAATTTACCTTTTTTATAGAATTTTTTCTTTTAAAATTTATGATTTTTTAGAGGTAAAAAACCATTAAAATAACCTCAATCATAATTAGCTTTGAAATGTTATTTGAGAGCCCATTTTATTTTTATCTTGAATTGCCACTTACTAATAGAGTTTGGTTTAATAAAATTTTATGGTGTTAAAAAAGAAAAAGAAAAAACATACATTAATTTTCAACTCGAATTAAATGTTACTCCCTCCGTAACAAATTTATTGTCCTTAAACAAAATATACAGAGTTAAAAAAAAGTGACTGTCACATGTATTTTTTTGTTAACTTTTGAGTCTTACCTCTTATTTTTTACCTATCTTTTTTTACATATATAAAGTAATAGTACAAAAGAGCTTTATCATATTATACTTTTTCATTTATAAAAGTGAACAATTAATTTGTGACATTTCAAAAATAAATAATGACAAAATTACACAGGGGGTTCCCTATGGTATGTTAAAAATTACAACCGGGGTCCAAATGAATTTTTTCGCCATGAGGGGTCACTATGATATGCACTTGTTTCACGGGGAGTCCATTTGTCTAACATCCGTCAATTTCAGTCGTTAATTTTTGCACATGACCTGCACATGAGGGTATAAAAAAGTTTGTCTAACATCCGTCAATTTCAGCTGTCAACTTCAATTTTTAAGTATGAAAGGACCCGTTCATATACATTATAAACGATTCACAATAGTTGATTACATCACGAGGTATTTGACCTCTATATGATACGTTTTACAAACATTGCATTCGTTTTTAAAAGACAAACTTTCTTTACATCAAAAGTTGACGGCATGCATACCATTTCATATTACATCCAACTATAATTGACTTAATATTAATCTTGATGAACTCAACGACTCGAATGCAACGCCTTTCAAAGTATGTCATGAATGACTCCAAGTAATATCCTTAAAATGAGCTAATGCATAGCGGAAGATTTCTTTAATACCTGAGAATAAACATGCTTTAAAGTGTCAACCAAAAGGTTGGTGAGTTCATAGGTTTATCATAACAATCATTTCAATATCTTAATAGACCAAAAGATTTCATATACACAAACGTTTTAATAAAAATATTCTAAGTGGTCGAGCACTTGGTAACCATACTTAACATTTAATCAACGTCGCATATTCCCTTTATTATGAAATCTCACTACACTGTACCAAGAGTAGTCACCGAAATGAAGTACTGTGCAACCGTTGAATACTGGTCATCCAGTCCGGTTGGGGTTGTCAGGCCCGATAGATCTATCAACAGAATTCGCGTTTACAATACCACATGTAAATAGTAGTTACCAAGCTATTAGGGAAGATATGTAGGGTGGTACAACTCAACGTAGAATATATTTTAAGTACTTGTGTCTATCTCGTAAACATTTATAAAAGCAGCGCATGTATTCTCAGCCCAAAAATATATATTGCAAAAGCAATTAAAAAGGGAGCAAATGAAACTCACTTGTAAGTCACTGATAGTAAATAATATTATTTTTCAATTCGATGAAAAATACGATTCGGCCTTCGACAGAATCACGAACCTATAATGATAATAATATGTATCAACTATACTATAATTATATTTGATTAATAATTATATCACACTTATATGATACTTTAAATTGTCAAGTTAGTAGTCCAATATTAGTGGTCCAACAGCCCGATAGTCCAATAGTCCGATAGTCCAATAATCGGTATATATATATATATATATATATATATATATATATATATATATATATATATATATATATATATATATATATATATATATATATATATATATATTTATAATCTTAGAATTACCTCACGACGTATTATATACGTATTGTCTTAGGATTTATCAAAACGTATTGTATACTTATTGTGTTAGGACGTACCAAGAATATTATTATACATATATACAATCACAGAAATAACCAATATTATAATATTTTGTTATACTACTAATAACATGTCCAAATATATATATAGGATATAGGAAAAGTTAGCAAGGATATGGTTAATATAGTTTTTATAATATAAATTTCGTCCATACAACGTTAATTTAAGCAGATTTTGTTTTACCCATAATTTCTTCGTTTTAAATCCGTTTTGAGTGAATCAAGTTGCTATAGTTTCATATTGAATCAAATATTACTAATCTAAACAGAAAAAGTATAGGTTTATAGTCGGAAATACAAGTTACAAGTCATTTTGTAAGAGGTAGTCATTTCAGTCGAAAGAACGACGTCTTGATGACCATTTTGATAAACATACTTCCACTTTGAGTTTAACCATGATTTTTGGATATAGTTTCATGTTCATAAGAAAAATCATTTTCCCAGAAGTATAGCTTTTAAATCAAAGTTTGTCATAGCTTTTAATTATCCAAACCAAAACAGCCCCCGGTTTTACTACGACGGCGTATGTCCGGTTTTACGGTGTTCTTCGTGTTTACAAGTTTTATATCCTTGTGTTAGCTTGACATACTGTCATAATACATGTGTTGAAGTATTTTAGAAGTCAAGTTAGAAGGATTAAGTTTGTTTGCGAAAAAGTTTAGAATTAACTAAACTATGTTCTAGTTGTTGTAAATTATAAACTCAAAATAAGATAGCTATATGAATATGAATCGAACGAGATTTTGAATAAGGTTACTACCTCCAGTTTAAAGAGTGATATTATTGGGAAAATAATAAAAGGATCTTTGAGTAGATGATGTCCTCTATAGCTTAGAATTCTTGATGTAGAAGCTTGGAATCAACAAAAGTTTCAAGTAAGAATTCTATCTTGATTTAAGATAGTTATGATTATATGAATTGAACCAAAGCTTGAATATGTTTATTACCTTGATTAAGAAGTGAAAAACTACTGAAATAAATGAAGGTTTCTTGATCTTCAAAAAGTTGTTGGAATGAATTCAAAAGATTGAAAGTATAAACTTGAAATGAATGATCTTCATGAAGTATTCTTGAATGATTCTTATAAGATGATTATAGATTGGATTTTTGATCAAAAAGATGAAGATTTAAGAGTTCTTGGTCGTGGTTTATGAAGGAGGAAGGAATAAGAATGAAAAATCATGGTTTTATGTGTGTAAGTATGTAATATATATATAAGTATATAAATGATATAAGTAATAAAAACAAAAGTAGTTTTGTATTTTTGTGTAATAATTGATACTAGCTTACAAAATATGTTTAAACATGTTTTCTAATCATTTAAAAAGTTGAAAATGATGTTTTTCTATTGGTAAATACCAATAATAAATACATCTAGAAGCTGTGTATAATACGGGTATGAATACCATATGAATACGAGTGGAATTCTTGATGAAATTGAATGGGAATATGAGTATAGCTATCTTTGTTGAGTATAAGTATGTTAATATATGTATTTAAGTCTTTCAAAAGTGTATTAATACATCTTAATACAATACATATATATTCATTTTAACATAAGGGTTATTACGTCGTTAAATGTTACATATATATATATTATTTCGAAGCCCTTAAGTTAGTAGTCTCATTTTATATATATAATCCATTGTTAATATACTTAATGAGATACTTAATTATCATATATCTATTTAATATACATAAACACGCTTTAAATACACGTTGCAAGTTATTTATATATCTAATAACCAATATTTCAACTTACATTATTTAACAAAGACATTTTAATAAACAAATTCTATTATATCGAAAAACGTTTTTGCATGTTTGAAAATAGATTAATCAAATATTATGAAATTCAATTCTCCACTAACTTCTGTCTAACTCTCGTTATGTGACAGTTTGTTCTCATTTGTAAATTACTTTACCATTTTCTGAATGTTGTCAAAAAGAATAGATTTCTTAAATCACAGTGGACCTCATAACATAGACCCGTAATCATGTCATAATGTATCTGATAACTCAATCATTTGATATTATCTCTTAATTCTGTCGATAAATATATCGAAACAAATACGTTCATGTAAAGTATCATATATCTAATACTTTGTTAATGTTTTCAATTAATATTATATATACATATCTACATACACATAATTGTTCGTGAATCGTCGAACACGGTTAAAGGGTAATTGATTACATGAATGTAGTTCTAAAGTTTTTGAGATTCAACATTACAAATTCTGCTTATCATGTCGGAATAATATAAAGATAAAGTTTAAATTTGGTCGGAAATTTCCGGGTCGTCACAGTACCTACCCGTTAAAGAAATTTCGTCCTAAAATTTGATCGAGGTCGTCATGGGTAACTATAAAAATGTTTTCATGACAAATATGAGTTGATAAATAGAGTTTTATCATTATTGAGTAATATAGATAAAATAATTTGATTACGCGAAGAGTATAAGTGAAGCTATCGCAAGAGAGTGAAATGAGTAAATGTATATTCGTTTTAACCGATGACGTAGTTATGATTGATTCCCAGAATTCATGGGATTTAAAGAAAATCTTCGTAATAAGATTTGGTTTTTCAGCGATTAAGGAAATCGGGATCTTCTTTGATTAAATACAATAATCTGATTCGATTGCTCTGTCGGATATTTTACTATAAAGCTACCCCCTTCGTTTCCTTACAACTCACACCTTCTATTCTTTCTCCCTTAACTCATACTTTAAAGCATCCATTAATATGCTCCATCCAGTACAGATTCTGGATATACTCCTAACTTTCATATCTGTCATTCTTCTTTTTCATCTACCGCCGGAGGAAGTTATTTTCTTCTACCATTACCTTGGGGTTATTGTGTTTTTCATTCTCCCGTGTCTTTATATTGCTATACGCATTGATATACACGGTTTGTAATTTCGAGGTTGTTATCGGGCTTTATATTCTCCATTATATTTCGGAGCTTCATGCTTTCGTTTTCTCTTCCCGACCTTAAGTCAAGCGGATAATGGTCCAGAATTCGTAGGTATAAAGTTTTGGATGAACATAGTTAATGTTCTAAGATGGAAATAGTAATGGCACGATCTAGATTTGTCAAATTACCAGAATATCCGGAAAGATAGAACTATCAAGAATATATGTTCTTAATATGTTTGGAGATTGGTTAGAATGTAAGAGTCATGTAACATGGCTCATAATGACGGTATGGTCTGTGAATCATCATGTTTCATTAGAAACTCAGCATGACTTACTGTAATATAATCACGTTGATCAAGTGTCATTATATTATACTAACTCATGCTTCAGTTCCCCAACATTACTTCAAAAACATTCATATTTTAAATTCGAATTTTTTTTTTCTTTCAGAATTTAGAAACTAACACAGTTTCTTTCATGTTGTAACGCAGGTATTACGAAGAGATAAAATATTTCGGATAAGAATGGTTGTGAAAATATCTTCAGGAATATCGAAGATATTTATAATAAAAGATACGGTAATATCTTAGTATTTCTAATATCGATGGATGATGAAGAAGATTTGTTTGTGAAGGTTTAGAATAAGAAGTAAGGTGTTTACTAACGATTTCAGCAGACACTGAATCATTTGGATCCTTTGAAGGCAGGTTTAGTTTTTGTGATTTGTCCACAGCCTCTTTCATGGTATGCTCAATCCGTTTTCTAGTTCCAAACCTTCTCTTTTACTCAGCTTTGCCACCATACTATTCTTTATAATCAAACTTTTGACTGTTAAAGTCGTTTACAATTTTTGCTGCTTCATCAGCATTTTTCCAATTTCGAAGAACTAGTTCATAGTTTGGGATGTTTTTCAGAAACTTCACATTCGAAGTGTGTAAGTCTTGGAGGTAGACGTTATACGTAGACATATAACTGTTGGCGTAAAATTGCTGCTAGATTCAAAACACTGATTGCTGATTCCGAGTAATTGGTATGACAATTATTATTGCAGGATGTAGGTGTGTACATGATGGGGTTTCAATGAATAAGTATAGTGACTTTTCGGAGAGGCTTAAGTTGAAGGTTAATGAAGTTGTTGATAACTTTACTGCTAATGTGGCGAGATATGAAAGGTTCCCCGGTAACAATGATGAAGGGGTAATTGTTATAATAAGGCTTATTCGTATGAATAAATGAAGATGATTCACTGGAGCTGTGAAAAAACTGTCTATTTTGAAAAGAGATTGGAAAGTTATTTTAGCTAACAGTTGCCAAAGGATTTGACACGGATACGTGTTAAACTATGACTTTGGTTTCGAGGGTTTTTCAGGTACAAGACTGCGGGTAACATGTGATTGGATCATCATCTCGAGTGTCTTCAGGAATTTCGAAGGGTTTGAACACAGATTGTAATTGTTAATATACATATGATGTTCTAGGATTTTGAATGATACCAATATTTTTCTGGGTTCCATGAATAGAAGTGATGTTCTAGTACAGTTTTGAAGTCAAAGTATAGCTTTGAAAGATGTAAGGATTTAAGAGTGATGATTGGTTATATCTCAAGTTGGATTCTGAGATTTCAAAATCAGAATATGTAATTAGATTTTGAATGAGTATGGTTGTTTTAATTTCTATAAAAGAATGTATATTGTTATAAAAGTAGGGAGTATAATGGATGATTTGCTGAATCAGATTCGAAGAATGTAACATATTAACTGTGAATTTATATATTTCTCGGGTATTACCTACCCGTTAAAAAAAAAATTCATAATTAATATTTTGTACAAAAGAATTTTATTACAGTCTTTATGGAAATATATGTGTATATTTCTTCAGATGTAATATAGATTTAATGAGTTAATATTAGATTAAACTCATTTGATTTATGGTTAAGGCTATGATAGATAATTTCTAAACTTTAGAAATTACATAATCGTCGTAGAATGTTTTCCCCAATGAAGTTACGAATCAATACTTCATCGTTGTGGTATTCCTTGGTATCTACAGGGCGTATGACGTCGATGCTCGTGGGACAGATTGTGAAGTTGAGGTTTACAACACGGTTGTGGTTGTGAGTGGTAATGGTACTGTTGGCGTTGATGATGGTGGTACTGGTAATACTGTTGGTGCTGCTGGTGGTGTTTGTAACCTTTGCACCATATTCTCCAAAGCCACTACCCGAGCGCGAAGCTCATTGACTTCTTCTATTACACCGGGGTGATTGTCGGTTGGGACGAGCGGATAAATAAGATCTAGAATTTAGTATAGTATATAATCGTGACGAAATACTCTGGAAATGAGAGAGAAAATAGTGTTTCGGACATGTTCACCGGTAAGTGCTTCAGGTTCTTCGCCAAGAGGGCAATGTGGTGGATGGAAAGGATCGCCTTCTTCTTGTCTCCAATGATTAAGGAGGCTACGAACCCATCCCCAATTCATCCAGAATAGGTGATGGCTGATTGGTTGATCCATTCCAGTCACACTGCTTTCGGAGCTTGAGTGGGATTCCATTTCAGAATCCGAGGGACTTGAACTAATGACGAATTCCATTTCGTAAGATTGAATAAAAGATTTTTCGATATGAAATGATTTTTCCTGCTATCGGGTGGTATTCTAATTACATAGAATATCTATATATATAGAACAAAATATTTCGTAGATTACGGGGGAATTTACGAAATATGTCAGGCAAAGTTTACTGTAACAGATACGCTAAGATATGAATTAGCAGATACGCTAAGATATGAATTTTTTCTATACACTATTCATGCAATCAATGCAGTAAGATGTATCTAGACTAAGAATGATAAGCAAGTGATTCCTTAAGAATGATAAGCATGTAATTTTCGACATGAAATGATAAGCAAAACTTTTGACATGCAGACACGGTCGAAGTCCAGAATCACTAATGCATCCTAACGACTATCAGTTAGACACACTAATGCAGACCTGGTTAGCTAAGACCACTGCTCTGACACCAACTGAAAGGACCCGTTCATATACATTATAAACGATTCACAATAGTTGATTACATCGCGAGGTATTTGACCTCTATATGATACGTTTTACATACATTGCATTCATTTTTAAAAGACAAACTTTCTTTACATCAAAAATTGACGGCATGCATACCATTTCATATTATATCCAACTATAATTGACTTAATATTAATCTTGATGAACTCAACGACTCGAATGCAACGCCTTTCAAAGTATGTCATGAATGACTCCAAGTAATATCCTTAAAATGAGCTAATGCACAGCGGAAGATTTCTTTAATACCTGAGAATAAACATGCTTTAAAGTGTCAACCAAAAGGTTGGTGAGTTCATAGGTTTATCATAACAATCATTTCAATATCTTAATAGACCAAAAGATTTCATATACACAAACATTTTAATAAAAATATTCTAAGTGGTCGAGCACTTGGTAACCATACTTAACATTTAATCAACGTCGCATATTTCCTTTATTATGAAATCTCACTACACTGTACCAAGAGTAGTCACCGAACTGAAGTACTGTGCAACCGTTGAATACTGGTCGTCCAGTCCGGTTGGGGTTGTCAGGCCCGATAGATCTATCAACAGGATTCGCGTTTACAATACCACATGTAAATAGTAGTTACCAAGCTATTAGGGAAGATATGTAGGGTGGTACAACTCAACGTAGAATATATTTTAAGTACTTGTGTCTATCTCGTAAACATTTATAAAAGCAGTGCATGTATTCTCAGCCCAAAAATATATATTGCAAAAGCAATTAAAAAGGGAGCAAATGAAACTCACTTGTAAGTCGCTGATAGTAAATAATATTATTTTTCAATTCGATGAAAAATACGATTCGGCCTTCGACAGAATCACGAACCTATAATAATAATAATATTTATCAACTATACTATAATTATATTTGATTAATAATTATATCATACTTATATGATACTTTAAATTGTCAAGTTAGTAGTCCAATGTTAGTGGTCCAACAGTCCGATAGTCCAATAGTCCGATAGTCCAATAATCGGTATATATATATATATATATATATATATATATATATATATATATATATATATATATATATATATATATATATATATATATATATATTATAATCTTAGAATTACCCCCACGACGTATTGTATACGTATTGTATTTGCATCAACCCAGAGACGTATTGTATACGTGTTGTCTTAGAATTAACTAAGACATATTGTGTACGTATTGTCTTAGGATTTATCAAAACGTATTGTATACTTATTGTGTTTGGACGTACCAAGAATATTATTATACATATATACAATCACAGAAATAACCAATATTATAATATATTGTTATACTACTAATAACATATCCAAATATATATAGGATATAGGAAAAGTTAGCAAGGATATGGTTAATATAGTTTTTATAATATAAATTTCGTCCATACAACGTTAATTTTAGCAGATTTTGTTTTACCCATAATTTCTTCGTTTTAAATCCATTTTGAGTGAATAAAATTGCTATGGTTTCATATTGAATCAAATATTACTAATCTAAACAGAAAAAGTATAGGTTTAAAGTCAGAAATACAAGTTACAAGTCATTTTGTAAGATGTAGTCATTTCAGTCGAAAGAACGACGTCTTGATGACCATTTTGATAAACATACTTACACTTTGAGTTTAACCATGATTTTTGGATATAGTTTCATGTTCATAAGAAAAATCATTTTCTCAGAAGTATAGCTTTTAAATCAAAGTCTGTCACAGCTTTTAATTATCCAAACCAAAACAGCCCCCGATTTTACTACGACGGCATATGTCCGGTTTTACGGTGTTCTTCGTGTTTACAAGTTTTATATCCTTATGTTAGCTTGACATACTGTCATAATACATGTTTTGAAGTATTTTAAAAGTCAAGTTAGAAGGATTAAGTTTTTTTGCGAACAAGTTTAGAATTAACTAAACTATGTTCTAGTTGTTGTAAATTATAAACTCAAAATTAGATAGCTATATGAATATGAATCGAACGAGATTTTGAATAAGGTTACTACCTCCAGTTTAAAGAGTGATATCACTGGAAAAATAAGAAAAGGATCTTTGAGTAGGTGATGTCCTCTATAGCTTAGAATTCTTGATGTAGAAGCTTAGAATCAACAAAAGTTTCAAGTAAGAATTCTATCTTGATTTGAGATAGTTATGATTATATGAATTGAACCAAAGCTTGAATATGTTTATTATCTTGATTAAGAAGTGAAAAACTACTGAAATAAATGAAGGTTTCTTGATCTTCAAAAAGTTGTTGGAATGAATTCAAAAGATTGAAAGTATAAACTTGAAATGAATGATCTTCATGAAGTATTCTTGAATGATTCTTATAAGATGATTATAGATTGGATTTTTGATCAAAAAGATGAAGATTTAAGAGTTCTTGGTCATGGTTTATGAAGGAGGAAGGAATAAGAATGAAAAATTATGGTTTTATGTGTGTAAGTATGTAATATATATATAAGTATATAAATGATATAAGTAATAAAAACAAAAGTAGTTTTGTATTTTTGTGTAATAATTGATACTAGCTTACAAAATATGTTTAAATATGTTTTCTAATCATTTAAAAAGTTGAAAATGATGTTTTCCTATTGGTATATACCAATAATAAATACATCCAGAAGCTGTGTATAATACGGGTATGAATACCATATGAATACGAGTGGAATTCTTGATGAAATTGAATGGGAATATGAGTATAGCTATCTTTGTTGAGTATAAGTATGTTAATATATGTATTTAAGTCTTTCAAAAGTGTATTAATACATCTTAATATAATACATATATATTCATTTTAACATAAGGGTTATTACGTCGTTAAATGTTACATATATACATATATATATATATATATATATATATATATATATATATATATATATATATATATATATATATATATATATATATATATATATATATATATATTGTTTCGAAACCCTTAAGTTAGTAGTCTCATTTTATATATATAATCCATTGTTAATATACTTAATGAGATACTTAATTATCATATATCTATTTAATATACATAAACACGCTTTAAATACACGTTGCAAGTTATTTATATATCTAATAACCAATATTTCAACTTACATTATTTAACAAAGACATTTTAATAAACAAATTCTATTATATCGAAAAATGTTTTTGCATGTTTGAAAATAGATCAATCAAGTATTATGAAATTTAATTCTCCACTAACTTCTGTCTAACTCTCGTTATGTGACAGTTTGTTCTCATTTGTAAATTACTTTACCATTTTCCGAATGTTGTCAAAAAGAATAGATTTCTTAAATCACAGTGGACCTCATAACATAGACCCGTAATCATGTCATAATGTATCTGATAACTCAATCATTTGATATTATCTCTTAATTCTGTCGATAAATATATCGAAACAAATACGTTCATGTAAAGTATCATATATCTAATACTTTGTTAATGTTTTCAATTAATATTATATATACATATCTACATACACATAATTGTTCGTGAATCGTCGAACACGGTCAAAGGGTAATTGATTACATGAATGTAGTTCTAAAGTTTTTGAGATTCAACATTACAAATTCTGCTTATCATGTCGGAATAATATAAAGATAAAGTTTAAATTTGGTCGGAAATTTCCGGGTCGTCACAAAGTAGGATTAAAAAATGAAAATAAAAACGTTTGGATGGTGCTAACTAAAAAAATTACGAAAAAGGATGACTAAAATTAAAAAACCCTAACTTTTTTTCTTCGAAAACCATCTTTACCAGATCACAAGCCCTAATTTTCTAACACAACCTATACCACAACTACTGTGATACCTGTCATGACCCGGAAATTTTGATCGAATTAAAACTCTGATAATTCTGACAAGATAAGCAAATTGTTGTGTTACATTTTAAATGTTTTCATATATTTATATACCCATTTGACTTTCCCGATGATTCACGAACAACGATTCTTAAATAAAACATATTTAAGAATATACAAGTTACGATATAATGAATTTTATTAAATGTTTTTCGAATATATTAAATGACAACAATATTCGTTTTCAATTATATCAAACGCATTAAATAACGAATTATATATATATCAAACTATAAAATTCTTATATATTGTATATAATATGAGTGTTAGTAAAAGATTTTAAAAACTTTAAGTTTGTTAAAGATATAATTATATTTTTAAGTCATATAAACTATAAACTTCATATATTACATTTTGAGTGGTCAGTTTTCTTTAAACAAATGTATAGATTATTTTAGACATGGGCACACTTTTTACGACTCGTTTCTCTTAAGATCATGACACTTAACTTTAAAAATCATTGTTATGTTCCTAGTATAAGAAAATTTATATAAACATTAATGTCTTGTATTTTAAACGTAAACTAGATTTAAAATAAAATCATGTGGCTCATAAGTAGAAGTATGAGGAGCATATTAATTTTTTTTTTTTGATGGATTGTTCTACAAATTGTGTTATGAGACGTATGTTAGGATAAAAATAAGAAACATATTTTAAAACTTTAAGTTTATAAAAAAATATATACATATTATTTACCTTTTATATAAATTATAAAATATATAACATTTGGAGTGTTATGTCTTCTTAGAAATATATATTATTTTTATAAATATCTCGAACAACTTTTAATAACCCGTTTCTTAGCTGTCATGAAAATGATAAAGATTTTAATGACATCCTAAATTTTAGCATTTTTCTAAGACATTTTGACATTTATTATTGTTAACGGGGCATAAAATATCAGTCCGTGACATACACAGGTCAAAAAGAAAATGACAAGACAAAAATCACGAATTTAAAACTACAAATTTCCCGTGATACTACATGATCACACATTTTACAATATTTATTTAATATATTTAGATTATTATATTTATTATATTATATATATATATATATATATATATATATATATATATATATATATATATATATATATATATATATAAAGAAAAAGTCTAAAGTTTGTTGTCTTGCTAGGTTCACGTGAAAAAGAGATCAAGTATCACGGGTTATTTTTTTATTATTATTATTTCCACATAATTACAAGTAGGTACAGTAATTAAGAGTCAAATTTGGAATGAAGTATTTTAAATTGACTAACACGATGCACAAACGATTTCTTAAAAGCATATGGTGTGCAGCTATATATATTACACTCTATTTTTGTTATTGAAAAAGAACTACACAATCCCACATACACATATCTACATGTTTACATTTTTTTTTCTTTTGTCTAACATATACGCATACATATATTTAGACACTCGCTTCGTAATTTTTTTTTTTTTATCATTATCGAATCATATGATGAAATATATTACAACAAGGTTATACGTGGGTATTTTTATTTTGAGTATTCAAATGGTTTTAGCTGAGGAAATTATGGGTATTGTTCGTGAATCAAATGCCAACCTTACACTTATTATTTACGTGGCACCTACATACATTTTCCTACAATATTGAACCACAATATTGAACGGTGAATTTATAGATCCCTTTTTAATTGCTTTTACAATCTATATTTTTGGGCTGAGAATACATGCACTTTATTTTAAACGCAATGGACACAAGTACATACTAGATTCTACACTGAGTTTGAACCGAAAATCCCTTAGCTTTGGTAACTAGTAACTTCCGGTAATAAGAACTGGTGGGCGCGAGTAGTTGTATATGGATTCATAGGGCTTGACATCCCCGTCCGTTCCAGGTATAGAGACCCTAGCCTGAACTATAAAGCGGACATATGCTATTTGAGTTTAGTACACATTGGTTTACGTGTATTGTACATGTTGGTTGCATGTATGTTAAAACGAGGGTACTTATTATATATACGTTAAGTTTAGTTACCAAGGTGCTCAATTTCGTAGAATATTTTGATAAATGTTTTGGATGAAATAACTGAAATCTTGTGATCCACCTTTATATACAGAGTATGCGCAATATTAAAACTATGAACTCACCAACCTTTGTGTTGACACATTTAAGCATGTTTATTCTCAGGTTCCTAGAAGTCTTTCGCTGTTTGCTTATACGTTATACAAACTATGTGCATGGAGTCATACATGCTTTATTCGAGAAAACTTTGCATTCACAAAATCATCACCATGTATCTTATTTTTGTCAACAGATGTATTATTATAAACTATTATTTACGGTGATTGTCTATATGTAGAAATCATCAGATTTCGAAAACCTTGGATTTAGATATTCATTTACGGTGTGCCCTTTCAAAAGAATGCAATGTTTACAAAACGTATCATATAGAGGTCAATACCTCGCAATTAAACCAGTGAATAACGTACCGCGTCAATAGCGATTTTGACGGGTCGTTACAGTTGGTATCCGAGCTTGAGGTCATAGGGAACCAGAATTTGCATTAACGTGTTTAACTGGTAATTGTTAGGATGCATTAGTGAGTCTAGACTATGACCGTATTTGTTTTTACCGATTTTTGCTTATCATTTCTTGCTGGAAATTACATACTTATCATTCTTAAGTCTAGACATGTTTTCCTACATTTATTGCATAGATAGTGTACAGACGAATTCATATCTTAGCATATCTGTTACTGTAAACTTTGTCTGACATCTTCGGAAGATTCCTCTGTAATTTATGGGATTTTAGTATTATATATACATATGTAAATTATGTGTTGAAGAATACCAATCTAAGTCCTATAATCTATTTCATATCAAAAATCATTTCCCTGATTATACAAGATGGATCCCGCATCTAGTTCAAATTTCTCAGATTCCGATAGCTATTCTGATATGGATTTCTACCTAAGCTCCGAAAGCAGTGTAACCAGAATGGATCAACCAATTAGCCATTATCTATTCTGGATGAATTGGGGATGAGTTCGTAATCTACTTAATCATTGGAGACAAGAAGAAGGTGATCCCTTCCATCCACCACATTTCCCTCTGGGCGAAGAACCTGAAGCACTTGCCAGCGAACCAATCCGTAACACCATTTTCACCCTCATTTCCAGAATAGCTCGCAATGATTACGTAACATCTACTATTTTAAATCTTATTCATCCGCTCATTCGAACCACCAATCATCCCGGTGTAATAGAAGAAGTCAACGATCTTCGCGCTCGAGTAGTGGCGTTGGAGAATATGGTGCAAAGATTACAAGCACCAGCAACAACACCAGTACCACCAACAACCACATCCACATTACACGCCTCAACATCACAATATGTACCTCGGGCATTAACATCATACGCACCATAGGTACCAAGGAGTACCAACAACAACAAACGATGAAGTATTAATTCATCACTTCATTGAAGAAATATTCTGCAGAGAATATGTACTTTCTAAAAGTTTTAGAGATTACTTATTCTAGTTCTAACCATAAACCAGATGAGTAGATGAATAGAGATGATAGAGGAAACCCTGATAAGAATGGTGTGTGATTTATAAGCTAGACTTGTTGTACAAGCGCCACCAGCGGTATCACCAGCATCACCATCAGTATCACCAACACCAGCAACACCTGTACCACCACAAGCTCCACTAGCTCCATAACCACCGATGAAATCGACAACACAATCACTAATGGTTATATTGAAATAACGAGTTATGGAGTATTAACTTATTATTTCCAAAGAATTTATATATTATATATATATGAATTTTGGAAACCATGATATATCTTTTCATACTAAGCTATTACGTATGAATTTTTAATGGTAAGTACTACTCGATTAATTCATATTACTAATATGCTATGATGTACGACTTAACCATCGTTAACTACAATATCTGCTTTAACTCAATGAATTCCATCTCCTAATAAACCAAGTGTATTACTCAATTACATGTTTGATGTTACACTTTCATTATCGATGTATTCAAAACTTACTAGAAAAACATCATTCGTGCCTTGTGAAGTTCACAAGAATTCCATGAGCACCAACATCCTTCACTGAGGAATATCAATAAGAATAGATAATGAAGAATAGATTACATTAGTGAAATACTCCGCGAAGATTATGTAATCTCTAATGTTTTAGAGATTATTCATTTCTAGTTCCAGCCGAAAATCAAATGAGTTTAATAGTATATTAACTCATTAAATCCGTATTACATCCGAAGAAAATATACATATATATATATATATATATATATATTTTCATAAAGACTGTAGTAAAATTCATCTGTACAAAATATTACTTGTGAAATTTTTAACGGGTAGGTAATACCCGAGAAATATATAAGTTCACAATTAATATGTTACACTGTATATTCTTCAATGTTGATTCAAAAATCATTAACTATACTCACTACCTATACACAATCATTTCATACAAATTCAATTAAATATTCTGATTTTGACAAAACAGAATTCAGGTCAAGATTTAACGGGTGACATCACTCTTAGATCCATACATCTTTCAAAGCTATACTTTGACTTCTAAACTGTGCTAGAACATCATTTCTATTCATAAAACCCAGAAAAATATTTGTATCATTCAAGATTCTAAAACATCATATGTATATTGACGATTGCAATCTGCGGTCAAAACCCTTCATGATTCTTGAAAACATCTTAATTTAGAAACAATCGAGAGGATGATCCAACCACACGTTATCTACAAAAAGAAAGACTTATGCATATAGTCATACACCTAGAAAACTCCCGGAACCTAAGTAGAAGTTTAACACGAATATGTGATCCATTAGCGTTGTTATTACCGAAAATAACCTTGAAATTCCTTTTTCAAAGTATTCAGTTTTATCACACTTCCAACCAGTCAACTTCGACTTTTCAGATTAACCTTGTTATAACCTTAACATATACGTTTGCCCTCTTTATCATTGTTACCGGAGAACCTTTTACATTTCACCATATAAACAGTAAATGTATCAACAACTTCGTTACCCTTTGACTTAAGCACTCCGAAAGGTCACTATATTTATTCATTGAAACCCTATCAGGTATTTATCTGCATCTTGTAATGGTAGTTGCCATACCAAAAAGCTTCAATCATTATTCTCGATTTTTGCAGCGATTCTACACCAACAGTTATATATATATATATATATATATATATATATATATATATATATATATATATATATATATATATATATATATATATATATATATATATATATATATATATATATATATATATATATATATATATATATACATATAAAGTCTATCCCCTAGACTTACGTACTTCAATTTTGAATTTCTGAAAAGCACCCCAGTTTACGAATCAATTCTTGGAATTTTGAAAAGCTGATGAAGCAACAAAAACTGTGTGACACAACTATTTTTTTCTTTTTTTAAAATACGCGGCGGAAGCATTTATTTATTAATTACCAAATACACCTTAACAGTGTCACGTGATCAAATAACAAAATACATGTTTTAAACGGAAAAGACGTAATTACATTCGGTTTACAAAAGAACACAATTCATATGATAAAAGACTTCATCAGAGTTAGTCCCACTCACCAATTACCAGCAAGCATGAGAAGGTGTTCAGCTGTCTAATCACTGAACCTTCTCTTTCTCCTTTTCTCCTGAGAAAGACATATACACAAGTTAGTTATAATGTCTCGATAACAACCCGACAATAAGACAATAACACCAAATACAAACACTTAATCAATCTAACCTGTCAACCGTACTAGTGACACTCATCCGCACATCTGAGAAACCTCAACCGTGTGGTTGACACCTCACTCGTACATTTGGTCCTTGGCCAAATCTCTAATTACACAACAGTAGATCCATACGGTTGACCATACGAGTGACATATGACTCGTACGAGTCACATCTCAACCGTAAGATCAAACTAGCAAATATAACAGTTCAAGTAACCACTCACTCGTGCAGTTCACCATGCGGTTGACCGCCTCAACCGTACGAGTGAAAGCTCACTCGTGCGAGTGAAGGCTCACTTGTGAGAGTGATAAGGAACATTAATAGCAATATGTAAAGATATTTTCCAACCTATATTCATCATATATTCATTCATTCATAAGCCTATATCAAGAATTCAACCCATAATAACAGATTAACGCATGCACACTAGACACACACGCTAATACCTCTATTTATGACCCAAATACATTTGGATATAGATTCTAAAGAGTTTACCATTAGAAAGGATTTTTTATTACGATTCCAACGATACTTCATCAAAAACAGAGTTACGGTTTGAAAGTTATGACCAAAACAAGTTTTCACAAATCTGACACTGTGCTCACACGTGTGACTGAGGCCTCACTCGTGCGAGTGAGTCTTCACACGTGTGGTTGACCCTCAAAAGTGTGGTCACTTGTACGAGTAACCTGTCAAAAGTGTGGGTGCTGATGAACACCTACAGCTCGCTGTTTTCGCGTTTTTTGACCCCAAAACATGATTTTTGCAAGTTCTAACACCAAAACCACTTCAAATATATCATATAAACTATATAGCAACTATTTCTAACATCAATTAAGCATATCTAACATATTAAAGCAAGAATCAAACCCAAAATCACACTTTTTACTCAAGAACATAAAAACTCAATTTCTAACAATCAAAGCATGGATTCAACAAGACAAACCTGAGATGATGCTCACAATGATGCTAGAAATCAGTCTCTAAATCTCTTAATCCAATTTCAAGTTTAGATCAATTAGGGTTTTAAGAGTGAAGGAGTTTAGGTACGGTGTGTGTTTTCTCAATTAGGGAAAATGATCAAGAAGTGTCCAGAGCATACATATAAATGGGTTATAAACCCATACCTCATAACACACGGGTATTTATCAGTTATCTGATATCTTTCGTACATCATTTGGCAACCCAAACGAAGTCCAATTTAAATAAACAAACATGTTCTGTGACCCTTGTCACAAACTGGTCCTAACCACATAATCAAATGATAATAAACATTAGATAAAAATAAAAGTATATAATAACACAACATACACTTAAGGGCAAACTAGTAATCTTACAGCTAGGCCCGGTTGAGGATGTTACAAATATTCCCCCTTAAGAAGATTCCGTCCTCGGAATCTAGTCTACCACAACAAACAAAGTCACAGGTTCTAATCACATTCACTGTTCTCTAATCTAAGTGCTAGTCAAACGTACGATACACATGTACTCTAACACACATAGTCGCTTAAATCACCACCTGGGTCTTTCACATCAACAAAATCAACAAATTCACTCACCAAAATCAATAACCAAATCAAAACCCTTATCATTTAAAACCAACCACCGTTTCTAACAAGATGTAAAGGATAACTAACTCTCATGACAAACACCGTCAATAATAATTATGGTTACCAAAAAGTTCGTGGTTCTTAACAATCAGCATTCTCAATTTCCACGGTCCTTTCATAGATCATCAGGTTACGAGATTACCTATTAGATAACTCCATCGAATTTTCCAGTTCAATTCATCTAAACCATCAAATCGTCGTCATCACATTACTTGAAAACACTTGTTCAATTAATTCCCGCAATTACTGAACCACAATGTCGACACTGGTTCACTAAACTTACCCAAATTTGTAGTTACATACCCATTACTAACCCGGTATTTAAGAATTTAACCACAATTCTAGCAAGAATATTATTATATATACTCAATAATCCGTCGACTAGAATATATCTCTGATCATTTCTTCAACAATAAGAATTATTACAAACACGATTCTCCAACCACTTTCAATCATACCATCAATGATTTATACTAATGGATATCCACTTATACTGTTATGACACGGTTATTAACAAGTTATATCCATCAAATAACATCAGCATACAAATCGGACACCACACACTACCTCAGTAAGGTTATCACTTGGTTAAAACTCCATCAAGATTTGCAATTTAACAATGTTTAACCAATAATAAACCAATATCTAATTCCATTCCAACGATCAATACCAAATCTGAAAGTCAACTTCTGATCAAGATCCTCTGAAAAATCGCAATAAACCGACATTAAAGGAAATTCCACTAATAAATATCAATCATTATCCATAAAATTTCTTTCTTTAAGAAGATTTCGTATATACATAATCAAACTATAGTTTACAATCCATCGAAACCATATATATACCAAACATCAATTATCATCTTATTCGTCACTTGCTACGTCTCCTCCGACTCCCGAAACTACTGCATGATTTACCATGATGTATTTTTGTTGGCCAGACGTAATACATCATCCTAAATCATATTTTGATTTCGAGTATTTCGGAGCAAGACCCTAATCAAGTCTGTCAATCTATCACAGTATGTTCCTCTGGTCACTGATAGTTACAATCCACTGATACAAATTTATTCTAACGTAAAGTTTCTAACTGAATCATCTTATTACAACTATCTCGGTATACTAACGCACCTGTCACAATCACATTGTTCAAATTTACCCAATTGATCCACTTTTGCAAACACACTGGTAAATCCTGACATTTCTACTCAAATCCTCTACAGTTACAACTGTTAAATGAAGAAGTTATAGTTCCCTCAGAACATGATATCTTCAATCAATAACTAACCCCATCATTACCATTCATATCCCTGGAGATTACAATCGTCAAGTACAAATGTCACACAACTCTTAAACTATAGGAATATATTAAATCATACCATGCAATTTCAACGATGTTCCAATCACAATTCTAAGTCAAAAGTCACATATTCTATAAAGAGTTCACACGGTTCACCGCCCATATTCCCGCTGTATATAGTCACAACTGTCAACTAACGAGATCTCACTAGCATTGGAAATAATCATGGTCAAACCATACCAATTTACTCTAAGAAAATACTAGCCACAATATTCCCAAAACATCATCCGACACTTACACGGATCTTGAAGTCAACAGTACAGTTATTATCCAATCTAAAGTCAAGTCAAAGTCTGTCTCTATCTCTTCAAGCGACCAAATAAGGAAAGCCTCCCCCAATAAACTTCTAAGGACCATACACCAGGTCATGTTAAACCAAAGTAGGAAGATAGTTCTACTTGACAACCCTACGGTTCCACACAACAAGTCCAAGCATATAATATCACTACTAGGCCAGTCACCTACTGTTTCAGTCACAGTCTGTAAACCTACAGACTACATATTATACGGCCACAAACTAAGGTACAAGTCTCGGGTCAAGAAATAAGGAAACTACTACCTAAACAATCCCTACTGGTCACTACGTGTGTCCAACCAGTCAACGATCTATGGTAAAGAGAAAGACTTCTTACAAGTCTTAATTAATACAACCAAAGTACGCATAACAGTATCAGATTAACTCTGAACTAACAGGCCAATCAAAATCAGTTATATTAACCAATACCTAAAGCATGGTACTTAACAAATCTTAATAGGTTGCATACAATAAAAGTAGCAAATCCAAACTAGCATGTAAACACGCTACAATAACTAAGCCACTATGTATCAGCTAAATAGGAAACTTTTCTAAGGCCATTTAACAGTTTCCACTTCAACATCAAACAACAATTATGAAGCATACATATCCATAAATGACGACTTACAATATACATTAACAAATTACAAAATGTAATAAAACATGTACCGGCATTTAAGTCGTCTTATGTATCACAAGCCTCTGTCAACATCTAACATGCTCCAACTACATCATCTGTGGGGTTTCTCCTCTCCTGTTCTACAACAAGAGCAGAAGATCACCCGGCTGATAAAGTCTATGCCCCGGACCCCGCCCCAGAACTAAATCTCTGATTTGCCGAACACTGTAACGCTTTGTGTCCCATAAGTTGATAAATCCTCTATATATATATATATATATATATATATATATATATATATATATATATATATATATATATATATATATATATTATATTATATTATATTATCTCTGCAAGAATCCAACTTCGCCTCCTGATTTATCATACCACATCCCACATTTAACATCGCAAGAAGGAATCATATCCCGAAGTAGAACAACCTGTACCTATCACTCCTCATCTTTTACAAAGAACCCATATCGTTTCATCTTAATCCTTCTACTTGATTAAATCCAATAAACTTCCTAATTCACTGATTGATTTAACCTGGAATACCCAATAGGTCGAGTACACCAACTCCGTCCAACAGAATCATTTTCTTTATTATTATCATTATTTTATTACTTTTACTACTGGCGAAGAATGCTTCTGTATCAGATAATAGTACGGTTGTCAAACTGTTGTCGAGGTTGCATCATCAGTAACTAAAATATTATCCACCATGATTACATCTAAGCAAAAACATGGTACACCCACTTGACACTGACTAAGTTGCCTAATCTAAAGGTACAATATCTGAGTACACTTAAACTTACTTCACTTACATGTATTATCTGCCCTTAACATTTGGTAACTGTACTTACATCTTTAACATCTATCCCCGAGGTTCTTCACCCGATATACATCCGTACTCTGCAGCTCTAACTATTCTGGGGGCGTTGGGGGCCACATCACTACCATTATTATCGACCATACCTGTACTGCACAACATCTCACACCAAGGCTTAGTATAACACAGGTTAATACTAACAACCAACGCATAACCTGTCCTAACACTCACTTAACCCATCCCCAACATGTTATGTTTGACATGACTCGACTAAGTTTGGGAACATGGCATTTAAATCACAATGCACATGCTGCCAAACTAAGCTCTGATACCAACTTGTGACACAGCTATTTTTTTTTTCTTTTTTTTAGAATACGTGGCGGAAGCATTTATTTATTAATTACCAAATACACCTTAACAGTGTCATGTGATCATATAACAAAATACATGTTTTAAACGGAAAATACGTAATTACATTCGGTTTACAAAAGAACACAATTCATATGATAAAAGACTTCATCAGAGTTAAACACTGTCAAACATAACATTGTCATGCCTGTCTTCTCCCAAAAGCAATATCTACAAAGCTACAACCTGCAGGGAAGAGATGGAGGGGAATTAGCACAAAGCTAAGTGAGTAGTACTAACTACAGGCAATAGTATACAGGAACTGTCATACTAATCATGTCACAAATATCTAACACACAAACATTACCCAAGTGCCGTCTACAGAGACTCTGGCGGCTTGACCAAACCATTAACCACCAGCTGATCGGACTGGGGCTTACCAGAAGTTCCTCCACCACCGTGTTGTATATATATAATCCACACGCGACGGACGCGTCATTCACATATATATACACCACGATTGTCTAGGCCACCACATGAGGAACCCAACTCGCAGGTTGATCTCTCCTACTGAGGACACCACATAATAGGGACGCACTGGACTTCAGCAGACAAGCATCAACCAACATGCAGTCATCACAACGTACTAACTAACTGTATCAGTAAGTATAGCTAACAAGCATGGCAATCATAATATAACATGCTACTCTATACTATGTTATCCAGTTAGTCCCACTAACTGATTATCAGCAAATGAGAAGGTGTTCAGCTGTCTAATCACTGAACCTTCTCTTTCTCATTTTCTCCTGAGAAAGACATATACACAAGTTAGTTATAATGTCTCGATAACAACCCAAAAATAAGACAATAACACCAAATACCAACACTTAATCAATCTGACCTGTCAACCGTACGAGTGACACTCATCCGCACGTCTGAGAAACCTCAACCGTGCGGTTAACACCTCACTTGTACATTTGGTCCTTGGCCAAATCTCTAATTACACAACAGTAGATCCATACGGTTGACCACACGAGTGACATATGACCCGTACGAGTCAAATCTCAATCGTACAATCCAACTAGCAAATATAATAGTTCAAGTAACCACTCACTGGTGCGGTTCACCATGCGGTTAACCGCCTCAACCGTACGAGTGAAAGCTCACTCGTGCGAGTGAAGGCTCACTTGTGCGAGTGATAAGAAACGTCAATAGCAACATGTAAAGATATTTTCCAACCTATATTCATCATATATTCATTCATTCATAAGCTTATATCAAGAATTCAACCCATAATAACAGATTAACGCATGCACACTAGACACACACGCTAATACATCTGTTTCTGACCCAAATACATTTTGATATAGATTCTAAAGAGTTTACCATTGGAAATGATTTTTCATTATGATTCCAACGATACTTGATTTATCAAAAACGGAGTTACGGTTTGAAAGTTATGACCAAAACAAGTTTTCACAAATCTGACCCTGTGCTCACACGTGTGACTGAGGCCTCACTCGTGCGAGTGAGTACTCACACATGTGGTTGACCCTCAAAAGTGTGGTCACTCATATGAGTGACCTGTCAAAAGTGTGGGTGCTGATGAACATCTACAGCTCGCTGTTTTCGCGTTTTTTGACCTCAAAACATGATTTTTGCAAGTTCTAACACCAAAACCACTTCAAATACATCATATAAACTATATAGTAACTATTTCTAACATCAATTAAGCATATCTAACACACTAAAGCAAGAATCAAACCCAAAATCACACTTTTTACTCAAGAACATAAAAACCCAATTTCTAACAATCAAAGCATGGATTCAACAAGACAAACCTGAGATGATGCTCACAATGATGCTAGAAATCAGTCTCTTAATCCAATTTCAAGTTTAGATCAATTAGTATTTCAAGAGTGAAGGAGTTTAGGTACGGTATGTGTTTTCTTAATTAGGGAAAATGATCAAGAAGTGTCCAGAGCATACATATAAATGGGTTATAAACCCATACATCATAACACACGGGTATTTATCAGTTATTTGATATCTTTCGTACATCATTTGGCAACCCAAACAAAGTCCAATTTAAATAAACAAACCTGTTCTGTGACCCTTGTCACAAACTGGTCCTAACCACATCATCAAATGATAATAAACATTAGATAAAAATAAAAGCATATAATAACACAACATACATTTAAGGGCAAACTAGTAATCTTACAGCTAGGCCCAGTTGAGGATGTTACAAAATGTAAACGACCTTAACAGTTGAAAGTTTGATGATAAATAATAGTGTGTTGAAAAAGCTCAGAAATTGAGAAAATTTGGTACTGAAAAACGGTTGAGCAAACCATGAAGGAGGCTGTGGACAAAACACAAAGACTAAACCTGTCTTCAAAGAATTCAAATGATTCAGTGTCTGCTGAAGTCTTTAGTGAACACCTTGCTCCTTACTCTAAACCTTTGCGGACAAATTTTCTGCATCATCCTTTGATTCTATATATTTTAAAATTCTAAAATATCAACGTATCTTTCAGTATAAATATCCTCGATATTTCTGAAGATATCTTCATAGCTATCATTGCCTAAGATTATTTATCTCTTTGCGCTATCCGTGTTACATCAAAAGGAAACTGTTTTAGTTTCTAAACTTCTGAAACCTTTGAGTTTAAATTATGAATGTTTTTGGAGAACTGTTGGGAATTGAAGCATGAGTTAGTACAATATAATGAAGCCTGGCCAACGTGGTTATATTACAGTAAGTCATGCTGAGTTTCTAATGGAACGTGATAAAGGTTTACAGATCATACCCTTATCATGTGCCATGTTACATAACTCTTTCATTCTATTTAACCTCTAAATATATCAAGAAAATATTTTTCTTGATGATTCGGTCTTTTTCGTAATTTTCTGGTAATTTAACAAGTCAGATCGTGCTATTACCATTTCTTTCTTAGAACATTAGTTATGTTCATCTGAAACTTCATACCTACGAATTCGGGACCATTACTTGCTTCACACAAAGTCGAGAAAAAAAAATAACACAAAGCTTCGAAATATAAAGAGGAGTATAAATCACAGCAAATAAAAGAGATCATTAACCGTAGATGTCAATAATTATGGAAAGACATATGCAAGGAAGGATTATGAAAACCACTACACCAAGAGCGACGTAGAAGTAAACAGATTCCTCCGGTGGCATTTGGAATAGAAGGATGATTGTGGTGATAGTCAGAATGTGATCAAGGATCAGAACTGGATGAAGCATTTTTACAATCTTTTAAAGGAATGAAATGGGGAAGAAGATGTAGGAGTGATGAAAATAATGGAACGGAAGAGGTTGATTTATAGCGAAATAACGGACATAGCAATCGAGGCAGATTACGCAATTAATCAAATAAAATCCTAATTTCCTTAATTATTGAAGAATCAAATCCATATAGATTACGAAGATTTTCATTCAATCCCTTAGATTTCGGAAATCAACAGTGACTACGTCAAAAGTTAACACGAACCTCTATTTTCTTCATTTCACTCTTTTACGACAGCTTCACTCATACTTTTCACGTAATTGAATTACTCAATGGTGATAAACTCTATCTATTCCACTCGTATCCGTCATGAAAACATTCTTGTTTTCAATATGGACTACCATCATCCAAATTTCGGGACGAAATTTCTTTAACGGGTAGGTACTGTCATGACCCGAAAATTTCGATCGAATTAAAACTCTGATAATTCTGACAAGATAGGCAAATTGTTGTGTTACATTTTAAATGTTTTCATATATTTATATACCCATTTGACTTTCCCGATGATTCACGAACAACGATTCTTAAATAAAACATATTTAAGAATATACAAGTTACGATGTAATGAATTTTATTAAAATATTTTTCGAATATATTAAATGATAACAATATTCGTTTTCAATTATATCAAACGTATTAAATAACGAATTATATATATATCAAACTATAAAATTCTTATATATTGTATATAAGATGAGTGTTAGTAAAAGATTTTAAAAACTTTATGTTTGTTAATGATATAATTATATTTTTAAGTCATATAAACTATAAACTTCATATATTACATTTTGAGTGGTCGGTTTTCTTTAAACAAATATATAGATTATTTTACACATGAGCACACTTTTTACGACTCGTTTCTCTTAAGATCATGACACTTAACTTTAAAAATCATTGTTATGTTCCTAGTATAAGAAAATTTATATAAACATTAATGTCTTGTATTTTAAACGTAAACTAGATTTAAAATAAAATCATGTGGCGCATAAGTAGAAGTATGAGGAGCATATTAATTATTTTTTTTTTATGGATTGTTCTACAAATTGTGTTATGAGACGTATGTTAGGATAAAAATAAGAAACATATTTTAAAACTTTAAGGTTATAAATATATATATATATATATATATATATATATATATATATATATATATATATATACCTTTTATATAAATTATAAATTATATAACATTTGGAGTGTTATGTCTTCTTAGAAACATATATTATTTTTATAAATATCTAGAATAACTTTTAATAACCCGTTTCTTAGCTGTCATGAAAATGATAAAGATTTTAACGTCATCCTAAATTTTAGCATTTTTCTAGGACTTTTTGACATTTATAATTGTTAACGGGGCATAAAATATTAGTCCGTGACATACACGGGTCAAAAAGAAAATGACAAGACAAAAATCACGGATTTAAAACTACAAATTTCCTGTGATATTACATGATCACGCGTTTTATAATATTTATTTAATATATTTAGATTATTATATATATATATATATATATATATATATATATATATATATATATATATATATATATATATATATATATATATATATATATATATATATATATATATATATATATATATATATATAAAGAAAAAGTCTCTAGTTTGTTGTCTTGCCAGGTTCACGTGAAAAAGAGATCAAGTATCACGGGTTATTTTTTTATTATTATTATTATTTCCACATAATTACAAGTAGGTACAACAATTAAGAGTCAAATTTGGAATGAAGTATTTTAAATTGACAAACACGACGCACAAACGATTTCTTAAAAGCATATGGTGTGCAGCTATATATATTACACTCTATTTTTGTTGTTGAAAAAGAACTACACAATCCCACATACACACATCTACACGTTTACATTTTTTTTTCTTTTGTCTAACATATACGCATACATATATTTAGACACTCGCTTCGTAATTTTTTTTTTTATCATTATCGAATCATATGATGAAATATATTACAACGAGGTTATACGTGGGTATTTTCATTTCGAGTTTTCAAATGGTTTTAGCTGAGGAAATTATGGGTATTGTTCGGGGGTATTGTTCATGAATCAAAGGCCAACCTTGCACTTATCATTTACATTGCACCTACATACATTTTCGTACAATATTGAACCACAATATTGAACGGTGAGCTTATAGATCCCTTTTTAATTGCTTTTGCAATCTATATTTTTGGGCTGAGAATACATGCACTTTATTTTAAATGCAATGGACACAAGTACATACTAGATTCTACACTGAGTTTGAACCGAAAATCTCTTAGCTTTGGTAACTAGTAACTGCTGGTTATAAGAACTGGTGGACGCGAGTAGTTGTATATGGAGCCATAGGGCTTGACATCCCCGTCCGTTCCAGGTATAGAGACCCCAGCCTGAACTATAAAGCGGACGTATGCTATTTGAGTTTAGTACACGTTGGTCTGCGTGTATTATACATGTTGGTTGCATGTATGTTAAAACATGGGTACTTATTATATATACGTTAAGTTTAGTTACCAAGGTGCTCAATTTCGTAGAATATTTTGGTAAACGTTTTGGATGAAATAACTGAAATCTTGTGATCCACCTTTATATACAGAGTATGCGCAATATTAAAACTATGAACTCGCCAACCTTTGTGTTTGAACTTTTAAGCATGTTTATTCTCAGGTTCCTAGAAGTCTTCCGCTGTTTGCTTATACGTTATACAAACTATGTGCATGGAGTCATACATGCTTTATTCGAGAAAACTTTGCATTCACAAAATCATCACCATGTATCTTATTTTTGTCAACGGATGTATTATTGTAAACTATTATTTACGGTGATTGTCTATATGTAGAAATCATCATATTTCGAAAACCTTGGATTTAGATATTCATTTACGGTGTGCCCTTTCAAAAGAATGCAATGTTTACAAAACGTATCATATAGAGGTCAATACCTCGCAATGAAACCAGTGAATAACGTACCGCGTCAATAGCGATTTTGACGGGTCGTTACAATACCCAATCTTCATTCCCTATCAAAAACAAAAATCCTACCCTTTTTTTTTCTAACACCATTTCTACTAAAAAAGAATTTAATCAAACACCCATCCACTAAACATAAACCCAATCCACCTTTGTTGACTATTTTTGAGTTTTGGAGAATTAGGGCAAATATGAGAAAACTAAAATTGTAAAAAGCTTTGTAATCATCTATTGAATGTTTCTTCAAAATCTCAGCTCCTAATTTCATGTTTAGATCGAATTTTGGCAATTTTTTATTTTCGAAAAAAGGTTACTGAAATTGAACATTTGCTGAGATTTGGTGGTGTTATTGGAAAATATATGAATGTAGAAGTGTTTATCGTGATACAACTCAACTTTCTGCAAATTTTTTAGCGTTAATTCGAAGTTTTGAAGTGTTTTTACTCATCACCGCCGTCGGCCACCACTCCGTCGCTGCTAACTGCCGGAATTATGAGGATCAACTCTTTAACTGGCAATCTTTCCAATTTTGACTTCTCCAAATTCAAATAACTCACCATACTTCTCCAAATTTGATACATTGATAATTTAGGATGATACATTGATAGGTGTTTTGGTGTGTGATACATTGATAATTTGGGATGATTTCATATTATTATTCACGTGTTTTTAATTTTTGGTTTGTTGGTTGTTAAAGATTTCTGTAATTATACATAGATTAAGGTAGAACATTTATTTTAATTTTTATGGTATTATTGTCAGAGATTATGAAAGAAGAATAAAAGGAAAATCTAGAAGAAACCATGGTGGATCTGGGTTTTGCAATGATGATGGTGAACCTCCTTTTTGTAAAAAAGTAAAATAAAATAAAAGAGAAAAGGGGTGAGAAATGATATTTTTACCCTCACGTGCACTGCACATGATGGGATTTAACAGAATTTTTAACAGAAGTAAGGCAGTTGGACCCCTGGTGAAACTATGACGTACCACAGTGATCGTCTAAGGTGAAAAAATTTTTTTGAACTCCACTTGTAGTTTCGAGCATACCACAGGAACCCCCATGTAATTTTGTCATAAATAATTGATCATAGATTTGAGACAGTTGTAAAAGTTATATAAAATTAAATGAACCATATATACACGAGTTTGAGCCATCCTCAAATTAACATTAACATACAGTATAAATGTGAAATTATTACCTCCACTACTTATGTATATTATAACAATCCGTTCCATGTTAGACCGTGAATGAAATTTGAAGTCCTTCATAAGGTTATAGTAATGACTAACTCATCTCTTCCATCATAGTTTTTAGTTGAAATATGAAGATACTCAATTACTTTACGGTGTGTATCTCTTGAGGCCGATTTAAAAATTCGTTTCAGTTGACATTATAGTCACTCATGTGTCGTTCACCAGTCGTTTGGATGAGTGATGGTTTATATATTAAACTTGATCAAATAAAACATAGCTAAACTAAACATCTACTCCGTACTTGATCAAAAATCAATTGTACTCTAAAATTACGCAAAAATCCATAAGTATAAATATAAATATCTAGCATAGTCCTCTGTATAGTTTATATTTTAAATTTTAAATTTTTTTAATTAAACGTAATAGAATATACACACAAAATATCAAAACTTTCCGCAACTCTCTCCTAACTTAACACCTACCGTTTACTTTTCAGACACACCTCTCAGGGGTACAACCGTAATTTCACAATATTTTATTCATCCATCAAAATCACCTACCGGAGATTTTAAACCACCGTCACCCTCCACTCCTTTTCCACCTCCTCACCACTTTCTCTCTCAAACCTATACATATAAAAACACACCTATACATACACAATTCACATTCACAAACACACACACACACACACACAAAATGGGATCTGAATTAACATACAGAAAGCATGAAGAACCTCAAACATCTTCTGAATCATACACCCCAAAACCTACCAAACAATTTCAATTTCCACCAGTTATTCGTTACATGCTTCGCGAACAACGTCTCATATTCGTACTCATCGGCATTGCAATCGCAACCGCAATCTTCACGCTCGTTCCACAATCCACCACCAAAACCATCGACATCGCTCAATCATACTCACTATCTGAATCCGTTCAATTAACGAATCGTAGACGATCAGTTTACAGCGATCCGATTGGATTTGAATCGATCAATTTGGGCGGGAAGGTTCCGTTAGGGTTAAAACGGAAAGGTTTAAGGATTGTGGTTACTGGTGGTGCTGGTTTTGTTGGAAGTCATCTGGTTGATCGGTTGATTGCTAGAGGAGATAGTGTGATTGTTGTTGATAATTTTTTTACAGGAAATAAAGATAATGTTATGCATCATTTTGGAAACCCTAGATTTGAACTTATTCGTCACGATGTTGTTGAACCGTTACTACTTGAAGTTGATCAGATCTATCATCTTGCTTGCCCTGCTTCCCCTGTTCATTACAAATTCAATCCTGTTAAGACCATTATATCCTTCATTACACTCCTTTTATTACTAGTTACGGAGTATTACTTATTAGTTATTACAGTAGTAATTTATTATTATTATTATTATTATCTGCAATCCTTAATTTGAAAATCGATTTGCACAAGACGAATGTAGTAGGGACATTGAACATGTTAGGTTTAGCTAAAAGAGTTGGTGCACGTTTTTTATTAACGAGCACCAGTGAAGTATACGGTGATCCTCTACAACATCCACAAGTGGAAACATATTGGGGAAACGTCAATCCGATAGGTAACCTCCTTATTTTGTTATAATATTTAAATTTAAATTGTTAAATTTAGTAATTAGTAATGGTAATTAGATCTGGTTAAGTACAGTTATAGAAACGAATGGTCAACTATTACACCACTTTTTGTGGGTCTATGATTGGTTTATTGATGTTGATGGATTTAAAATTGGTAAATTTGGGGAGATCTGAGGGAGGGAGGGGTAACTTGGGTAGGATTGGAATATTATTTGTTTAGAAGAAGACAAACAACAAGATCTGAGTAAGAAGCGGGTGGGTGTTTTGATTGACAGGTGTCAGAAGCTGTTACGATGAAGGAAAGCGTACTGCAGAAACGTTGACCATGGACTACCATAGAGGTGCTGACGTCGAGGTACGTTGTCTTATTATTTATTTATTTATATTTATATTTATATCTATATCTATCTATACATCTATATAAAACGCGTGCCAATAATCTTACGTATCAACTTCTCAATTAATTTGAATTAAATTTGCACACGTGTCATTTTCTCAATTAACTGAATATAATAATAACTTCTCAAAATAATTTCCTGAATTTCTCAATTAAATTGAATTAAATAATAATAACTTCCTAAAATAACTCTCTAATTAAAGATATGTAATTTTAATAATATACCATTTACTTACGTTTAAAATCACAATACAATAATCTAAAATATAACAAGATTTCTAAAATATACTCCGTATTACTTTTAAATTAGAAATCTCTAAATTGGGTTTATCAATATGTAAAAACATGAACACATGGTATAAAACTTAAACTAGAGACATCTACATTGAGCATACATTCGGTATCATTAAAAAAAAAAAAAATTAAGGACGCACATCTTATAATTTAATATTAATTTGATAAATTTTCAAGTTTTAATTATAATTCGCTAAATTTAATATTTTAATAATTAAAGGATATTATATTTATATAATTTAAATAAACAATCTGTCACATAAACGGACTCATAATCTATGCGTTAGTATTGAATATCACATAACATATTAATAAACGATTTTTTCCTTGTAATTGTATTATACATTTGATAAATATTAATACTAACGTTATCGAACACTAAGTTATAAAAAACGTCTCATGCACAGGTTCACTTTAGTATTCAATACCAATGTTTTCGATACAAATATTATTAGTAATAAACGAGTTTTTAATTGTAATTGTATTATTGATAGCATATCAATACTGATGTTATTGAATACGGAGTATTAATTTGTACAACTACCGTGCAACGCACGGGCTCATAAAACTAGTATATATATATATATATATATATATATATATATATATATATATATATATATTTTTTATTTTTGGTTAGGTTTTTTTGTACTTATACATTTGTTATATCGTGGGTCCATCCAACGTGTTATTAACCTTCTATATATTAAAAGTCATGCAAAATGTTGTAGTTTCACTTAAATCTTAATGTAGTTTTGTGTTTGTTTTCACATTACAAAAGGTCCTTCAACTTTGCGTATATTCCCACAAAGGTCCCCCAAATTTACACTTTGTAAGGGGTAAAAAATGTAAATACATAATTTAATTAAAATAAAAGAAACTAATTCCACCCGAATTTATAACGGCCCCTATCTTCTCGCTGGGTGCGAGTTAAATTTTTCAGACACCACCGTTCAACTCGGAAAAATCTTAGGAACCCAACGGGACTAACTATACGCGAAACGGACACTTCTCAAAAAAACGCTAAACACAACGACAACCCGTGTCTTTCCGCTCGGCACGAGTTAAATTTTTTTCGGCGGTAGTGTCAAACTCGGAATAATTTTATGAACAAAACGATACTAACTACGTTCGAAAATGACACTTTTTAAAAAACGCTAAACACAACAACAGCCCGTATCTTCCTGCTCGACACGAGTTAAATGTTTTCGCCAACACCATTAGGCTCGAAATAATTTTATCAACAAATCGAAACTTACTATGTTCGAACCGGAAAGATTTTAAAAAATGCTAAAGACGACGACACCAACAACGACGTATAACTCATGGTCCGTTTTCCCTTCTTTAAATAAAACTGCGTTAAATATGAATGCGCCGACCGAAAGCCCCCGCCGCATCGCGCGGGCCGGTCCGGACTAGTTACTCCCTATAATTATTGATTTTGCTAACGTAGCTTTATCGTACATTTGTATATCCCTCTTCAAAAAGTAAATCTCAACCACCACGTACAATATAATTATGATCTTAACGATAGTCATTAGCAAAATTATTGCTCCGTATTATTATTTTCAATTTCAATTTCGTTTTCATTAGATTATAATTATAATTAATTGTATTACCAAAGAGCCAATGGCTTGGCGGTATCGAGGTCACCCTTATAATCTTTAGGTTTAGGTTAGTATTAAGTGAGTGTGTGAGTTTGCCTTTCAAAAAAAATAAATAAAAATAATTGTATTTTATTAAACTTTTTGTTTATCTAACGCGTGTGATATAGTATTAACCGAATATCGAATATGAAATGATAAGGAAAGTGATTTTTGTATTCGTGGTTTGTGAAAATAAAAACTAATAGTATTGCATTACCTACGATTCAATGTTTTTAGACACGTGTTCATTAGTATTTGTTCACATTGGCAAACTCGCGTTTTCTAAGAACACGATTTGCTTTCTCATGTCTAAAAAGTTGATTCCTTTGTTAAAAAAATTGTTTTATCCGAATATGGGACCTGAAAAGAAAGAGAGGTGATATTTCCACCCTTAAAAATGATAGATCCACCGCACTTGTGCATTAAGTATTTAGTATCTGTATAGTACAAGTAGTTATAGTACAAGTATTTAAATCATAAGTGTGGTATATCAATCATGGTAGAAATAATTCCCGAAAAGAAAGAGATGAAGATGGCTATTGAAACAAATCTCAAAGCGATTGACTTCTATATAAGTTTTGGTCGGTCATATCTACTAATATTGCACATTTACGTTAGTATACTATAAGCATATGTCAAATACTATTACTTTACTATTATATTATATTAAAACGTGATTAGTAAAGGTGTACAGAGAACTTTTGATATTGAACAAATCATCACTTGTTTCTTTAAAATCAGCAAGTTTATCTCAGCGCTCTAATGATTTTGTTTAAGTATATTATAATTATAAATATATTATATACTATTATAAACTGTTATTGGAATTTTTAGTATAACAATTCAAGCGTATGATCAACATCCGTTTGTAACTTTCAAGTAATATCGAATATATATGCTGGTTTTCTAGGAGTTAGGTTATTGTAGTTGGGTTAGTGTAGCTGGTTTGTTTAATTAAATGCGTGAAATGTATGATGTGTATGTAGGTGAGGATTGCGAGAATATTCAATACATATGGTCCTAGAATGTGCATTGATGATGGACGTGTAGTTAGCAACTTTGTTGCTCAGGTGCGCTCTTCTCCTTCAGGATTATTGCTGTATATATTCATTACTTCCAACCATTTTCTGATACTGATTCACCAACTACATAACGATGCAGGCACTTAGGAAAGAACCACTCACGGTTTATGGTGACGGCAAGCAAACAAGAAGTTTCCAATACGTTTCTGACTTGGTTAGCATTCTGTTTTCCATTAAATTTCCTCAGTCTTGTCCATCCCTATATGTTTCAGACGTTGATTGATTAAAAAATCTTAAGCTTTCTGATAACTGCAAGATATATAACAAATGAAAAATTTAGCAGATACAAACCAAAAATTAACTTCATGTCCTTACAAGTGTGCAGACATGCCTTAATAACTTATAGTCTTATACTATTATACACGCCATAAACTCTGTCAAAGTTAACAAACAGATTTTTGGGGATGCCTGTTTGTCATATGAGATCTTCGTTAACCTACTGTTGTCACTAACTTTGTTTTTAATTCAATATGTTTCAAACTTTAAATGTAAAAGGTGGAAGGTCTTATGCGATTGATGGAAGGAGAACATGTTGGACCTTTTAATCTTGGAAACCCTGGTGAATTTACCATGCTTGAACTCGCTCAGGTATAGATCATACTATTGCAAATTTATTCAAGTGTTATTTTTTTTTGGACATCAGTTTGGGATCACACAGAGGGACTAAACCACCCACGCGTTCATCTCCCGTAGTTGTATAACCCGCCCCCAACTAATGCCCTGGAGGAAACCCGGACCAATCCGAGGGCATGGCCGGTAAGACCCCTCCTCCCTGCTGCCCCCACACAAAGCGAAAGGTGATATGGGTGGATACTTCAGGTCAGGGATAACATTGAGTGCAATGTTGTAGCCCGGCGGAGTCGAACTCATGACTTCTCGCTAAGAGAGGCAGGCCACTACCAGTTGAGCTACAACTCAATGTTGTCTCAATCTTGTATACCTTTTTTTTAACCGACTCACAGTATCTTATAAGACAAATGATAGTGATAGTACTTATAACTGAGTTAATTAATCATTCTCTGGCCAAATACTTTTTAAGTTTTTTTTTTTTTCAATTTTTTGGAACTAAATTCAACTGTGTTTCCAGGTTGTCCAGGAGACAATAGACCCAAATGCAAAGATAGAGTTCAGGGACAACACTGAAGACGACCCACACAAAAGGAAGCCGGATATCACCAAGGCTAAAGAGCTTCTAGGATGGAAGCCTAAGGTGTCTCTTCGTAAAGGTCTGCCAATGATGGTTTCTGATTTCAGGCAACGTATTTTTGGTGATCAAAAGAACTCAGGTGCGGATGCCACCACCAAATCTACCACCGCATAGGTGGCATTTTGTATACACTAAAGCAGTTTGTGTTTTGAGTTGATCATCATTTGTTTAGGGTTGAATTCGTTACACGTTTTTTTATTATTATTATTATTTTGTATTTTGGATAGTGGATAGGGGTCAAGCAGCTTGATTATATGTACTGAGATTAGTTGTAAATTGTGCCCCAAGTATTCCGTTTGGAATTCAAGTTGCTGCAGTAGCAAAAATATCACTAGATCAGCCTTGAATATGTTGATAACCTTTTTTGCTTTAATCAAATGAACTTTAAATATTAACGCGTGGGTGGTTAAGTACCTGGGTAGCTGTCCAAAAAAAAAAATGAATTTTAAATCATCATATCCGAAGGTTGTAAAGAACGCTGCAAGAATAACACAGTACTACAAAGTAAATTATTTGAATAGTCTATTTGTACCACTCTCAACACTCAACAGTCGGCCATCCATTCGCCATTTTAGGATGCCGCTCGTACGCTCCTACCATCACACACGCTGATGGCATGCTTCCACCATTGCGCGTCTTCTTTTCCTTCAGCTTCGATTTTTCCGTTTTGAAGCTATCAAATAACAGTGCATACTTACTGAAGCTTTAGCGCTCAGCAAAGTATAGCTGCATCATCTTAAATTGAAGTAGCCCACCATTTCATCACACAATCTGGGTGAGCACACTCACACTCAACTTTCAGAGCGCCATCTTACGGCTTTTGTACCTATTCAGTGAAACGTTCCTAATGATACGCCGCCGCATCTTATCTTATATTAATCTAATATTAATTATATATTTGGGTTTTCTGTCGTTTTCCGTCATCCGGGAAGGAAAAGGTATGAATATTGTGTTCACACGACAGAATTGAGAAACTTGTGATCAAAAAAGTACAAACTACCATAACCTGTCAATCGGTGTGTAGTCCGACTCTCTGGTAAGACATACTTTAAGATTTAGGCAGTGTTACTTGTATGTGATTTAATATAGGCACTCGACACACAATACGGAAAGGTGTCACATAAGCCCCTAATCATCTGCAGTACGTGTGCACACATGGGTAGCTTGTGTGCCCCGTCAACACTATTCAAGCAGTGGCGGAGCCACTCAATGGTTTATGGGTGCACATGCAACCAGTGATATTTTCATTGTAGTGCAAATTTTACTAGACTTTTATAAAAGTGTAGTAACAAATCACATTGTGCCACCATCCCATTGGCCTAGATTTAATTGTGCCACCATCCCATTGGTCCAGTAACAAATTTATAGCCACTATTTTTGACTTTTCTTCCAAAATACTCCTAATAAGGAGTAACAAATTTAAATTCACCAAACTATAATTCTTACAAAACAATTTACACACAACTATCTTATTAAATTAGTTCTCATTCTAGATTTCAGTGTAATAATACTTATAGGTAACAATAGTTATATATTGATTTTAACTCGATGCAAATATCAATTTTTGGAGTTCATAATTTTCTATAAACTTTTTATCCACCTTTTTAAACTATCTGGTATGTTAAAGGTTAGTACATATTTAGGTATTATCCTTTATATCTATCTAATATACGCAAGAGCAACACTCGAAATAAACTCTTTCACAATGAAGCTTACAAAATCAAATTTGTGTAATTGAATAAAATCGTTATTTTATGAATGGGTATCTTCTTATTGCCATATAAAACATAAGCATTGGGTAGTATTACAAATGAAGAAATTATTAATCATTTGCAGAAAAGGAGAGGTCGTAATTGAAGTCTATGGTTCAAAATTTTGATATTATATTGTGCCACCAGTGATCTAAAATCCTGGCTCCGTCTCTGTATTCAAGTAACAAACTTTCCATAGATAAGCATTAAGGGCCATTTATTTGAGCAAAAATTTTCACTCACTACAAACTCACTCTGCTAATATAAATTCATACACTTAACATGGCATAACTCTGATTCTCCGATCAAATTATAGTCAATCATTATCTAATTTGTCTTCAAACGGTATAATCTTATCCCCAGAGAGTTTAACTATGTATTGTTTTGTAACGACCCGACAAAATCGTCATTGACGGCGCCGTTAACTTAGGTCCCGTTGCGTGATCATAGTCCCTAAATGAGACGCGTTTGACCAAAATTATGTCGCAATCATTTGAAACGTACAAGACTTACAAAGTTTAGTTTACCAAACGGCTCGACAACAAGTTTAAGTTTACAAAAGTATGAAGTATTAATGAAATAACTTGCGACATAATAAGTTGAAAATCACGGTTGCTATAAATAGCGTAAATATGTAAACAATATGCTTGAATCCAAAGGTGCTATCACTAGCGTATGTATGTATGCTTTGTAGCGACCCCGACAAATCGTCAAGTGACGGCGTCGGCTACGTGGGTCCCATTACCTGATTATAAGTCTTTAAGATAACGTTTGACCAAAATATGTCGCCTTCATTTCAAAATAAAGATTGTTTCAAAGTTTACAAGAATTGTTCAACCAAAAGTTAAGTTACAACGTTATAGATACGATTGAAATCTAGGCGACACGGTTTAAAGTAAAGTCAAAAGACGCTCCATGAAATGCATGTATACTCGACATCGGATGCAAGTATCAAATAGTAAGCGGAAGCATGTTTCACATATCGTGCAAGACCTGAGAAAAACATAGAAATCTGTCAACGAAAACGTTGGTGAAATCATAGGTTTAAGTAAGTAAGTACAAGTGAACCACAAGATTTGCATCAATGAAATAATAGTAATACATTCCAAAAGTTTGTTTCACGAGCACCCAATTATCAAAGCTTAACATTCCTTCCATTGTATACCCCATCCATAGTGCTAGAACAAACACTGATTCTCGAAAATATATTTCATCCGTAGACGGTAGCGAACCGTCAAGGATGAGGGTTGTCAACCCATATGGCCATATAACATAAGTTCTCGCTTACACCCGGCAAGTGTAACTAATGATAATCGAATTGAGGATTTTTGTTCTAAACTCGTATGTAGAATGTTTGTTTTCCCGTTCTTGTGTTCACTTAGTTCAAAAGAATCGTTTATGTTTTCTCATCCCAAATATAAGTTCAAAAAGAGTAAAAGTGGGACTATGATCTCACCTTGAGTGCACGAGTAGTAAAGTACTTCAACAAGTAAACGTGTGCAAAGAACAATGCTAGTCTTGACCTAAACAAATAGGTCGTATCAATAACGGTAAACACGATAGGTCAAGGATGTTCAATTAGTCCTATGGCTCGTTACGACTCGATTATTTAGCATGTGAAATCAAATTGTCAAGTTTCATGCAAGATACAAGTATATAAACAAGTTAGGAAGGTTGCATAATCATTTGGTTAAGTTTGACAAAAAGTCAAACTTTGGTCGGTCAAAGTCAACGAAAAAAGTCAACACGTTCGGGTCGTGTCCCGAACTATTTTTCTGAGGTTTTTAATCATGTATGAGCATGTTAGGACAAGTTACATGTGAATCGGAGGTGCGTAGCATAGCAAACATTATTCAAAAATTGACCAAGTTGGACAGACCAGAATGGCGCGCCGCGCGGGTATATGGCGCGCCGCGCCATTACCTGTGCAGAGAATTCTGGCAGTTTTTAAGTTTTATGCACGAACCTAACTTCAAACAATCACCATTTATGATCCGCAAACAATCAAGACAAGTATCTTATACCGTTGGGAAGGTAATTTGACGAGGAAAACAACTAAACACATTTCATCAATCAATCTACCTATTACAACAACCAAAACCGCATCTAATGCTTAACATTAACCGCATACAAGTTCCTAAATGCAATTCAATGATTCGGGCAACCAATTTACATGAATGATATTCCGTTTCGAAGGTAATCAAGCATACAATCCAACTAAACACTTACCAATAATAATCCATGGCATTCAATGCATCAAAAGTCCATTTCAAATTCATCAAACCCTAACCCAAATTCACCAAAATCAATCATCAAGTTCATGAAGTTTTCTAAGGCAACCTACACATCAAATTGAAGCTAGTGATACAAGGAACACAATTAGAACATGAACTTTTAACATCTAACAACATATGATCATCCAAAATTCAAGAACAACACACCAAAATTCAAGTTCATGCTAGTTACACTAAAACAACGAGATCGAGCATATAAATCATATATTCATGTTAGACTTGAGCCATAGACACTAATTAACACTTTTATAAGTTAAAAACATCAAGAACACAAAATCTAGTGATTTTAGAAAGTTACCCAAATGAGATGAAGTTGGTATCAAATTGAAGAGGATGAAGAGAGGATTCCAAATATGTATTTTGTTTTGATTGAAGCTTGCTAGATCATGAATGGATGATGAATCTTGATGATGAAGATTGAAAGAAAAATTGAAAGTGTTAAAGGAAAATGGAAATGAAAATGGAAATGAATGAATGGATGAGAAAGGGTGTTGACTAGTTGACCTAGTCACACCTTTGATCACTTGGCAAAAATGGTCCCTCTAGTTCGGGTGCGGGTGCGTGAATTAACCAAACGAATTATTTTAAATTACACGAGAGTACGGGAGACGTTATCTTCCAACAACGAGAATATTTAAAATGTTACATAACAAAGGGTACGAATCTAGATACGAAGGGTATTATTTAAAAAGAAAAAGACGGGCGTTAAAATAATTTAACGGAAAAATGCGGGATGCTACATTATCCACACCTCAAAAGAAATTTCGTCCCGAAATTTAGTTGAAAGTAGTAGTCGATATCTCCTACTCGAGACTTTACGTTGTCCATGCAATGAATAAGTGAAAGTACGTCCTTGAGTGTTCTCATGAGTTGGATAGTCAGGGTTTTACGTTGTATTTGGGTTTGGTTTTACGATCCCCGGTTTCAACTGGTTTTCCCTATGAAGAGAAGTTGTCATCGATAGTTGATGTATCTAGCAGGATTGCACGCTCCTGTTCCGCAGGACACGTTTCTAAGTTTGTTACACGAAATGTAGGGTAAACGGAAACTTAATTGAGTCGGGAGTTCTAAACGGTAGGAAGCGGTTCCAATACGCCCCAAGGTTTCAGAAGGTTCAATATTGCGGATATAGTCTTTCTCGATTTCCCAAAATGGATTACACCCTTCCAAGGTGCGGTTTCCCAATATTACGCGGTTACACACTGGGTTTGGTGAGGTTCTCCTCTAAGTTTGGTATAACTCTTCTGGCGACAATGGGTTGTCTCGAGCCCTTCTCGGACTTGAACGATCTCAATTGTTGTTTCTTGATGGAGTTCAGATTTCGGTGGTTGATGCTTTGGTTAAATGAACAGGGGTATGACATTAGCGGTCATATAAGGTTTCAGAAAGTGCGCGTGAACACACGAGTGGTAACTACTGTTGTAAGAGTGATCTACTAAAGGTGACAATACGAGTTTGTGACATGTCTTTCCAAGACGTAACTCGTTCGTTTGCTCGGTTCGTCAGTTTGTGGGTGGTACGCGGTACTCATGTCTAAGCGGGTTCCCAAGGCTTCTTGTAAAACTAGAAGTGAAACGAGTATTTCGATACGGAATAATTGACAAAGATACACCGTGTTGGAATAGAATCTCTTAAGATACGTTTGAACAAGTTAGTTAGGGTTCGAAAAATGTTCGTTAGGACTATTCACCCTCGTGGCGAATACTTATGTAATATGAGGAGTTTCTCTATCCATGGAGAAATGTTACAAGGAGTTTCTTTAAACGGAAATGCGAACGGTAAAGATAGTAGTGAAATGAGGACTTAGAATAGGATGAGTTTACATCTCGAGGTTGCTATAACGTGCCTCTAGTTGTCAAAAGTTGAAGTCTGAAAGAGAAACGAGGTAGTACACGTAGTTGTATAGTTCGGGGTTGAATAATAGTTGACCGATTATCAGAAACACAAGGGCGTTAAGTCAAAGAAGAGTGAAGTATCGTTGGATTGTGTGTTATCTTAATTTCCAGTAATATCAGACGGTAACGGTGAAATAACAGAGGTATGTAGTGTGGTACGTGATGACGAGAATATTGATCGGATCCACAATTTAGTATTTGAATTCTTCGTGCAAAATAACGAATTTTAGTTATGTTGATTTTTGAGTCGAGAGAGTATGCCTTTCGGCGTTCAAGTAGAAATATTTCCATGTTTGAGTTCCATCTAGTGCTATACGAATTTAGCTAGGAAGGTTGGTGTGAAGAATCACGTTCAAGGCTCAGACATGAAGAGGTTTAAAGTTGTGTAACACGAGAAAAGTCAGAAATGAATCTTCGGTAACAACCGGTGAGATCTAAGATTTTTTTTTTTTTTTTTTACGAATACAAGTCTGAGTTGGGAGAGTTTCCTGATTACATGTGGCTTGATTTCGAGATTGATTGTAATGCCTTGACCATTAACTTCATGGTCTAGAAAATTGGACTTCGTTCAACAGAAATTCTCACTCGGAGAATTTGGTATAAAGTTGCTCTTTTCTCAAAAGTTCGAGCGTAAGATGGTGATGTTGTTCGTTTTCCTTCTTTACTTAAATAAGTTAAGATGTCATCTATAAATACGATAACAGATTAGTCTATATGAATTTGCATACGCGGTTCAAGAGGTTTATGGATACGGGCGAGCCCTAAATAAATCAAACGGTACTAAGAGAGATTTACAACTAACGTTGCGAGTTCGGAAAGTGGCTTAGGAGACATCGTCTCCCTTAACCCCCAATTGATGATAACCGGAACGGAGGTCGATTTGGAATACACGGGATCCACGCAAATAATCATGAGGTAATGGATACGAGGAAGAGGGTATCGGTTTCCAACCGAAAATTACTCGGTTCACAACAATCTATACAAGATGATGGGGAAACATTTTTTTTTTTTTTTTTTTTTTTTTTTAACGAATAGGTTCCGAGCTCCCTAGTTCTATAGGTGTCAAGTCAAAAGTCTTAACGTATTTCCTCCAATAAAATTTATAGGCACACAATATTTTTCCGTCGGTCACTTAAATCGTCTAAGTAGTATCTGGGGGAAAGAGGTGGAATATAAAGAGCATGAGTCAAATCCTTGGTTATAAAACGTCTAGCGGTAATCGAATCGAACAAGTATGAAATATACGGTTTGTTGTGAAGAAACGTACCCGTTACTAGTCCATCGTCGTTCCGGGCATCCTTGGTGTCGATGTCGAAGGTTCAACGGCGTGCGTTGGGGTTGATTTTCTTATTTGGGCACACATTCCTAAAATGACCCAGTTGGCCACATTCGAAGCAAGCACCCGTTCTGTGTGCGTTGGGCATCTTTCGAGCGACGGGTCCTTGGCGCCGGTGGCGAAACCTGCCACATCCTTCAAAGTGATGCTTGTGGCATTCGTTACAAAAAGGTAGTTTTCCGGCATAGCCTTTCTTGTCGTTGGAGGTAAAAGGCTTCTTGGCGGGGTTGTTGTTATTGTTGTGGTTGCTTGATTGAGAGGCTTCCCATGTTCTTTTGTTGTTACTCGGGTGGTTCTCGACCATTGGTGCCGGTGCTTCCATTTCATTCACCGTTTCTAAGGCTTGGCGGGCCATTGTTAAAGCCTCTTGTAGGTTAGTGGGTTGAGATGTCATTACCTTGTGTTGAATGCTCTTAGGGAGGCCATCCATGTAAAGTTCAACTCTTAGGGATTCGGGAGTCATGAGAATTGGACACATCGAGACTAGTTCGGTAAACCGTTGATTATAAGCTTTGAGGTCATTTCCGGCCGTTTTTAAATTCCTTAGACCCTGTTCGAGCCTTCGAGTCTCGTCGCGCGGGAAGTATTCGGTGATCATTCTTTCTCTTAATTCGGTCCAAGAGAGTGTGTGGGCTTCATCGCTTCCCACTAATTGTACATACGTGTTCCACCATGAGAGAGCAATACCGGTGAAAGTGAGGGTGGAAAACTTGACCTTATCTTGGTCTCGACAACCGCTTGTGTTAAAAACGGTCTCCATTTGTTCAAACCATCGGGTGAGAACAACCGGTCCTCCGGTTCCATCGAAAGTGGGAGGGTTGTACTTCATGAAGTTCTTGTAGGAGCAACCTTCGCTTGAATTACCGGCTCCACGATTGGTATTGTTGGAAAAGTGATCGGTTACGGCCGTACCCACGGCGGTGGCTATCATTCGTTGAAGAGTTTGTTCTAGAGTTTCGAGAGGGGTATTGTGTTGACCTTGGTGAGCCATTGTTCCTTCATGACACAAGAATATCGTTGATTAGTATTCTTAACAATACTAACCGTGATATGGAATAAGGATATAGAGAAAAATTTTCCTTGACTCGCCTTAAATTCTTTATGTCATAATGTCGGAACGTCCATGTGAATCACCGTAATATAATCCCGGAAATTATATTACCCTGATTCTCATGTGCATTTAACATTACTTCATAAAGTCAAGGTGGCGCACCAACAAAATTTATCAACGTAAGATCAAGATCGAATACGAGTTAGATATGATAGAAGAGTTCGAGTATAAATGCACAATTAGTCAAATAATTCCTACTTCAGTCTATATGCCGGTTGTAGTCTAGATTCACCTATGTACCCTATGACTCGGGGTGAACACAAATGAACTCTAAATCCCTACAACCAAGGCTCTGATACCACCTGTAGCGACCCCGACAAATCGTCAAGTGACGGCGTCGGCTACGTGGGTCCCATTACCTGATTATAAGTCTTTAAGATAACGTTTGACCAAAATATGTCGCCTTCATTTCAAAATAAAGATTGTTTCAAAGTTTACAAGAATTGTTCAACCAAAAGTTAAGTTACAACGTTATAGATACGATTGAAATCTAGGCGACACGGTTTAAAGTAAAGTCAAAAGACGCTCCATGAAATGCATGTATACTCGACATCGGATGCAAGTATCAAATAGTAAGCGGAAGCATGTTTCACATATCGTGCAAGACCTGAGAAAAACATAGAAATCTGTCAACGAAAACGTTGGTGAAATCATAGGTTTAAGTAAGTAAGTACAAGTGAACCACAAGATTTGCATCAATGAAATAATAGTAATACATTCCAAAAGTTTGTTTCACGAGCACCCAATTATCAAAGCTTAACATTCCTTCCATTGTATACCCCATCCATAGTGCTAGAACAAACACTGATTCTCGAAAATATATTTCATCCGTAGACGGTAGCGAACCGTCAAGGATGAGGGTTGTCAACCCATATGGCCATATAACATAAGTTCTCGCTTACACCCGGCAAGTGTAACTAATGATAATCGAATTGAGGATTTTTGTTCTAAACTCGTATGTAGAATGTTTGTTTTCCCGTTCTTGTGTTCACTTAGTTCAAAAGAATCGTTTATGTTTTCTCATCCCAAATATAAGTTCAAAAAGAGTAAAAGTGGGACTATGATCTCACCTTGAGTGCACGAGTAGTAAAGTACTTCAACAAGTAAACGTGTGCAAAGAACAATGCTAGTCTTGACCTAAACAAATAGGTCGTATCAATAACGGTAAACACGATAGGTCAAGGATGTTCAATTAGTCCTATGGCTCGTTACGACTCGATTATTTAGCATGTGAAATCAAATTGTCAAGTTTCATGCAAGATACAAGTATATAAACAAGTTAGGAAGGTTGCATAATCATTTGGTTAAGTTTGACAAAAAGTCAAACTTTGGTCGGTCAAAGTCAACGAAAAAAGTCAACACGTTCGGGTCGTGTCCCGAACTATTTTTCTGAGGTTTTTAATCATGTATGAGCATGTTAGGACAAGTTACATGTGAATCGGAGGTGCGTAGCATAGCAAACATTATTCAAAAATTGATCAAGTTGGACAGACCAGAATGGCGCGCCGCGCGGGTATATGGCGCGCCGCGCCATTACCTGTGCAGAGAATTCTGGCAGTTTTTAAGTTTTATGCACGAACCTAACTTCAAACAATCACCATTTATGATCCGCAAACAATCAAGACAAGTATCTTATACCGTTGGGAAGGTAATTTGACGAGGAAAACAACTAAACACATTTCATCAATCAATCTACCTATTACAACAACCAAAACCGCATCTAATGCTTAACATTAACCGCATACAAGTTCCTAAATGCAATTCAATGATTCGGGCAACCAATTTACATGAATGATATGCCGTTTCGACGGTAATCAAGCATACAATCCAACTAAACACTTACCAATAATAATCCATGGCATTCAATGCATCAAAAGTCCATTTCAAATTCATCAAACCCTAACCCAAATTCACCAAAATCAATCATCAAGTTCATGAAGTTTTCTAAGGCAACCTACACATCAAATTGAAGCTAGTGATACAAGGAACACAATTAGAACATGAACTTTTAACATCTAACAACATATGATCATCCAAAATTCAAGAACAACACACCAAAATTCAAGTTCATGCTAGTTACACTAAAACAACGAGATCGAGCATATAAATCATATATTCATGTTAGACTTGAGCCATAGACACTAATTAACACTTTTATAAGTTAAAAACATCAAGAACACAAAATCTAGTGATTTTAGAAAGTTACCCAAATGAGATGAAGTTGGTATCAAATTGAAGAGGATGAAGAGAGGATTCCAAATATGTATTTTGTTTTGATTGAAGCTTGCTAGATCATGAATGGATGATGAATCTTGATGATGAAGATTGAAAGAAAAATTGAAAGTGTTAAAGGAAAATGGAAATGAAAATGGAAATGAATGAATGGATGAGAAAGGGTGTTGACTAGTTGACCTAGTCACACCTTTGATCACTTGGCAAAAATGGTCCCTCTAGTTCGGGTGCGGGTGCGTGAATTAACCAAACGAATTATTTTAAATTACACGAGAGTACGGGAGACGTTATCTTCCAACAACGAGAATATTTAAAATGTTACATAACAAAGGGTACGAATCTAGATACGAAGGGTATTATTTAAAAAGAAAAAGACGGGCGTTAAAATAATTTAACGGAAAAATGCGGGATGTTACATGCTTGACCCCAAGCAAGTAATCAGAGTGTATGCATGTATACTTGACCCCAAGCAAGTATAAGTGTACGCGAAAGCATGTATCAAATAGCCATTCATGAACCTGAGAAACATATAGAAAACTGTCAACGAAAAACGTTGGTGAAATCATAGGTGTATTAATAAATGTTGTTTTTGAACCACAAGATTTTATATTTCCATAACGTTGATTATCCAAATCGTTTGCATTCCAAAAGTATGTTCGCGAGCACCCAATTATCAAGACTTAACTTTCCTTCCATAGAACCCCATCACAATAGTGTTAGAACATACACTGTTTCTCGAAAATATATTTCATCCGCATAACGGTAGCGAACCATCCGAATGAGGGTTTGTCAAACCCGTATGGCCATACAACATAAGTTCTCGCTTACACTCGGCAAGTGTAACTAATGATAATCGAATTGAGGATTTTTTTTCAAACTCGCTGTGGAATGTTTGTTTCTTCGTACTTGTGTTCAAAGCATAAAAGTAAGTAGTACAAGATATAACAAAGTATATGTTTCTCAGTCCACGATTTGAAAGAATAAAAGTTGTTGAAAAGGTGGGACTATGATCTCACCTCGGGTGCACGAGTATAAAAGTACTTCACAAAGTAAACGTGTGCATGAAAGTTGCTTAGCCTCGACCTAAACAAGTAAGTTGTATCAATTAACCGGTTACGACACAAGGTCGGCGAAATGTGTTCAATTAGTCCTATGGCTCGTTACGACTCGATTATATAGCATGTGAATCACGTTGTCAAGTTTCATGCAAGAATCAAGTATAAAAGAAGATTAGAACGATTGCATAAGTATTTGGTTAAGTTTGACTAAAAGTCAAACTTTGGTCAAAGTCAATGAAAAAGTCAACGTGTTCGGGTCGGGTCTCGAACAATTTTTCTAAGCTTAGAAGTCATTTATAAGCATGTTGGCCAAGTTTTATGTCAATCGGAGTTGCGTAGCATAGTTAGAATTTTACGAAAATTGATAATTTTGGACAGCCCCATTTTCATGCTTTAAGCCGCGCCGTGGCTAGAGGAGCCGCGCCGCGGCTTAACACTAGAAAAAAATGCTGGGCTGTTTCATGTATATGCTCGAACCAAACTTCAAACAAACATAACTTATGAACCGTAAAAATTCAAAACACGTATCTTATATCGTTGGAAAGGTAATTTAACAAGGAATGCAACTAAACATATTTCATTAAACAAAAACATCATTTACAATAACCGAAATCTCGCCAAAAGGTCATTATTTAACGTTTCAAGCTCAAAAATGCAAATGGTGATTCGGGAATCCAATTTACACATACGATACGCCGTTTCGAAGGTAATTAAACATACATTGCAACTAAATACTTACTAACAACATTACATAGCATTCAATGCATCAAAATTCCATTTTAAAGTTCATCAAACCCTAACCAAGAATCATGAAATCAATAATCATGTTAGTGAAGTTTTTCCAAGTCAACCTATACATCAAATTGAAGCTAATGATGCTAGTAACACATTTAATACATGAACTTTAACATTTAAACAACATTTAATCATCTAAAATCAAAGATTAAGCACACCCATTTCAAGTGTTCATGCTAGTTACTTAAAACAACAAATCGAGCAAACTAAACACATATTCATGTTAGACTTGAGCCATAGAAACTAATTAACACCATTTCAAGTCAAAAACACTAAGAACATGAAATCTAGAGTTTTAGAAAAGTTACCCAAACGAGATGAAATTGGTATCAAGTTGTAGAGGACGAAGAGAATATTCCAAATATGTAATTTGTTTTGATGTTAGCTTGCTAGATTTGATTTAGATGATGATTTTGTGATGAAGGTGGAAAGGATATAAGTTTGGAAGAGATAAATGAAAGAAAATCAAAAAGAAAAGAAATGAGGAGGAAATGGTGGGAGGTGATGACTAGTCAACCAAATTTGTTCAAGTGGCGAGATTAGTCCCTCAAGTTTGTAGTCGGGTGCGGGAATTAATGTCATAACCCGTCCTTAACCATAAGAACGAGTTAGATAACGTATGATTTCATTGCGAGGTATTGACCTCTATATGCGACATTTTTAAAAGAACAACTGCATTTATTTTACATTACAAACCATAACTCTTATTTTAATACAAGCTTTAGACAATAAAAAGATGATTATCGTTTAGCGATAATCTTAGACTTACAAACTTTACATGTGATGATAACAATACGATTTCTAGCATATTTTACATTACAAATCCTCCGATATGCAGTTTTATTTTTGACACAAATATGCATACTCAAGATCTTGTTTAAATTCAACATGTTGCAGCGGAAGCTTCTAATTATCACCTGAGAATAGACATGTTTAAAACGTCAACATAAAGTTGGTGAGATATAGGTTTAATGCCGGCAGCAATATATATATATAGACCACAAGATTTCATATATAAACGTTTTAATAAAAATATTCTAAGTGGTTGAGCACTTGGTAACCATACTTAACATTTAATCACGTCGCATATTCCCTTTATTATGAAATCTTACTACACCGTACCAAGTGTAGTCACAAAACGAAGTACTGTGCAACCGTTGAATACTGGTCGTCCAGTCCGGTTGGGGTTGTCAGGCCCGATAGATCTATCAACAGGATTCGCGTTTACAATACCGCTGTAAATAACAGTTACCAAGCTACAGGGAAGTATGCCAGTGGTACAACTCAACGTAGAATATATTTTTCAGTTACTTGTGTCCATAACGTAAAACATAAAATACATGTATTCTCATCCCGAAATACTTAGAGTTTAAAAGTGGGACTATATACTCACTTTCGTCTTGAAGATATGTAATTTTGACTTGGTCTCCGATTGATATCACAAACCTAACCATATATAATATATCAATACCTTTTCTTTTTAAACAATCGTCACATATATATACTTATAATACTTTTAATACTTTTAATAATTCCTTAGTCCGTAGTTAGCAGTCCGATGTTAGTAATTCAATTTTAAATGGTTCATTTTTAGGTGTTTAATAAACCCCCAACGAAATAAATAAAACCCCCATCGTATATGTATTGGTCGAGATTAATCTTGACCCATGGTACCGGTGTTGTCAAATGACGTGTTGCGTACATAAAGTACCGGTGTTGTCAAATGACGTGTTGCGTACAATCATGGGAATCTTATGATTAATCTTCTCGCATTGTTTACGGGTGATCCTGAACCATATAAAATTAAATTATGAGTACATATATATAAAATATCATGTTATTTTAGAAAGATGTGATTTATTTAATTTTTTTCCAATTAATCACGTAGCTAAATTAGTCTTGGATATCCGATTTCGTTTTGGTCATAGTTTCTTCGTTACAACTCCGTTTTCGTTGGTTCAACTTGCCACTTCCTTGGATCGAGTCCCTCTTTAAGAATATGAACTGTAAATACCTTAGTTTGTATTCGAAATCACAGGTCATAGGTCAAACTTTGGTGAAACTTATGAAGTTAATCATTTTCCATCATGTAAACAACCTTAAATGATTATTTTTCTAAAAATACTTATACTTTGAGTTAAATCATAAAAATTTTATGCGTTAACATATTCATAGTAAAAATCATTTTTTCAGAAAATAAACCTCCAATTCAAAGTTTAAGATGGTTTTTAATTATCCAACCCAAAACAGCCCCCGGTTACACTCCGACGTCGTAAAAACAGTTTTTAAGGTGTTCTTTGAAAAACCAAGTTAAACCTTGTTAAATTAGCATATATTTAAGATATATTACAGGTCTTGAAGTATTTTAAAAGTTAAGTTAGAAGGATCTATTTAGTTTGCAAACAAGTTTGAAAACATTCAAACTATGTTCTTGTTATTAAAATTTTATACCACAAAATAAGATAGCTATATATATATGAATCGAATAAGGTTATGAACAAAGTTACTACCTCAAGTTACTTGGACAAGATTGCTGTAAAATAGAAGTAAAAATCTAGAACCAAAAGAGTGATGGAGTTGGATGAAAGATTGGAAGTAAACTTGTGTTCTTGAAAGGATTCTTGAAGTGTTTTTGTAAGGTTTTTCTTATGGTGTTTAAGTGATGTTTTTATGGCTAGATCTTCATGGATACTAGCTGAATGGTTATGGAGTTTCTTAAGAGTGTGTTTTTGGTTAAAGAAATGAGGTAATAAAATTTGAAAATGGAAGATGTATTTAAGGCCATAAAAACATGATTAATGGAAAAACATGGACAAAATTTCATGTTGTATTTTTATGTAATTAGTCATACTAAACATCAAAAGTAGTTACCTTATACATAAGGCATGAACAAGAGAGTTACCTTATACATAAGGCATGAACAAGGGCTGGTTGGTGGTGATTTGATGTGTATATACCAATAGTAAATACGTATAGAAGCTAGGTATGATACGAGTACATATACTCTAGATATACGTATAGAAAATCTTGTGAAAAATGGAATGAGAATTCAAATATAGCTATCTTTTGTGAATATACTTATATTGTTTTATGTATTTAAGTCTTTAAAAGTGATTAAATACATTACATATACGATATATGTATAAACATTATATGTTATAAGTATTTATGTCAAATAACGTTACGTATGGTTATCGTTTTGAAAACTTAAGTTAGTAGTTTCAAAATATACTTATAACTTATTGTTATTAATACAAAATGAGATATTAAAACATCCTTAGATCATGTTAAATATGTATATATACATATATATACACAAACGTATAATTATCATATGTTATATAGTTCGTGATATCATCGGTCAAACTAGACGGTCAAACGTTGTGTAAAACTCATTTCAAAAACATAAGTCTCAACAATTTGGATTGCTTATCATGTTGGTAAGGTTTAATTTATGTAAATATTAATCTTATAAGTATAGAACGATCGAAAAAGTGCGGGTCATTACAGTACCTACCAGTTAAATAAATTTCGTCCCGAAATTTTAAAATTGTACCTATTTTGCGTCATCGAGAAACAAGTGTGGATACTTTTGTTTCATCTGATCCTCTCGTTCTCAAGTAAACTCGGGACCCCTTCGAGCATTCCAACGAACCTTAACGATCGGTATGTTGCTCTGCTTGAGCTGTTTAACTTCACGGTCCATGATTTCGATTGGTTCTTCGACGAATTGTAGTTTCTCGTCGACATGGATTTCTTCAAGAGGAATGGTGAGATCTTCCTTTGCAAGACACTTCTTAAGGTTTGAGACGTGAAATGTATTATGTACTCCGGCGAGTTGTTGTGGTAACTCGAGTCGATAAGCTACCGGTCCAATGCGTTCGATGATCTTGAACGGGCCTACATATCTTGGGTTCAGTTTACCCCTTTTTCCAAAACGTATTACACCTTTCCATGGTGACACCTTTAACATAACCATGTCACCGATCTGAAACTCTAATGGTTTCCTTCGGACATCGGCTTAGCTCTTTTGGCGACTACGGGCTGTTTTCAATCTCTCCTTAATTTGTACTATCTTCTCAGTCGTTTCGTGTATGATCTCGGGACCAGTTAATTGTCGATCTCCTACTTCATTCCAACAAATAGGAGATCTACACTTCCTTCCGTACAATGCTTCGAATGGCGCAGCTTTAATGCTCGCATGATAACTATTATTATACGAGAATTCTGCTAATGGTAGATATTTATCCCATCCGTTTCCAAAATCGATCACACATGCCCTGAGCATGTCTTCAAGAGTCTGAATCGTTCTTTCACTCTGCCCGTCAGTTTGCGGATGATATGCGGTACTCATATCCAAACGAGTTCCTAGGGCCTCCTGTAGTGATTGCCAGAACTTTGATGTAAATCTACTATCACGATCAGATATAATGGAAATAGGTATTCCATGCCTTGAAACAACTTCCTTTATATACAATCGTAATAATTTCTCCATTCTATCCGTTTCCTTTATAGGCAAGAAATGTGCAGACTTGGTGAGACGATCAACAATCACCCAAATGGTGTCGTATCCCCAGGCAGTCTTTGGTAACTTTGTGATGAAATCCATAGTAATACCATCCCATTTCCATTCTGGGATTTCTGGTTGTTGAAGTAATCCTGACGGCTTCTGGTGTTCTGCTTTGACTTTGGAACAAGTTAAACATTCCCCAACATATGTTGCAACGTCTGTCTTTAAATTAGGCCACCAATAATGTGTCTTAAGATCTTGGTACATCTTTCCAACTCCAGGATGTATTGAATATCTTGTCTTATGTGCCTTGTTCAATATCAACTTCCTTAATCCACCCAACTTCGGTACCCAAATACGATTTGCAAAATATCGAATTCCATCTTCCCGCATAATGAGTTGTTTCCCATACTTCTTCATTATTTCATTTCCTATATTTTCTTTAGTAAGTGCTTCTCGTTGAACTTCTTTGATTTGTGAGTTGAGATTCATGCGAATTTTTGTGTTCATCGCTCGTACTCGAATTGGTTCTCGTTCCTTTCTGCTTAATGCGTCAGCCACCACATTCGCTTTCCCGGGATGATAACGAATTTCACAATCATAGTCGTTTATTAACTCGACCCACCTACGTTGCCTCATGTTCAGCTGTTTCTGATCAAAAATATGTTGAAGGCTTTTATGATCAGTAAACACAGTGCATTTAACTCCATACAAGTAGTGTCTCCACATCTTCAATGCAAACACGACTGCTCCCAATTCTAGATCATGCGTCGTATAATTTCGCTCGTGAATCTTCAATTGTCGGGATGCGTATGCAATAACTTTCTTCCGTTGCATAAGAACGCAACCAAAACCTTGTCGCGAAGCGTCACAATATATTTCAAAATCATCGTTCCCTTCTGGTAACGATAAAATAGGCGCCGTAGTTAACTTCTTCTTCAGTAATTGAAATGCACTCTCCTGCTCAGAGGTCCATTCATATTTCTTCCCTTTTTGCGTTAACGCTGTCAACGGCTTAGCTATTCGGGAAAAATCTTGAATAAACCTTCTATAATAACCGGCTAAACCCAAAAATTGGCGTATCTGCGTTGGTGTCTTAGGAGTCTCCCATTTTTCAATGGCTTCAATTTTTGCTGGATCAACCTGAATTCCTTTGCTACTAACAACGTGGCCAAGAAATTACACTTCTTTCAACCAGAAAGCACATTTAGAAAATTTAGCATATAGCTGTTCTTTTCTCAACAACTCTAATATCAACCTTAAATGCTGTTCATGCTCTTGCTCACTCTTGGAATAGATAAGAATATCATCAATGAAAACGATAACAAACTTATCTAAATATGGACTACAAACTCGATTCATGAGGTCCATGAATACAGCTGGCGCATTCGTCAATCCAAACGGCATGACCAAAAATTCGTAATGACCATAACGTGTCCGAAAAGCAGTTTTCGGAATGTCCTCTTCTTTGACACGTAATTGATGATAACCCGATCTTAGGTCGATTTTCGAATAAACACATGATCCTTGCAGTTGATCAAATAAGTCATCAATTCTCGGTAATGGATACCGATTCTTGATAGTTAACTTATTTAATTCACGATAATCTATACACATCCTAAAAGATCCATCTTTCTTCTTAACAAATAAAATTGGAGCTCCCCACGGTGAAGTGCTTGGTCGTATGAATCCACGGTCTAGTAATTCTTTTAACTGACTTTGAAGTTCTTTTAATTCGGACGGTGCAAGTCTATATGGAGCACGAGCCACTGGTGCAGCTCCTGGTACTAAATCTATTTGAAATTCTACAGATCTAAATGGAGGTAATCCCGGCAACTCTTCCGGAAAAACTTCAGGAAAATCTCTTGCCACAGGCACATCGTTGATGCACTTCTCTTTTTCTTTCTTTTCGACTTTATTAACATGTGCTAGAATAGCATAACATCCCTTTTCTAAACACTTCTTGGCTTTCAAACAGCTAATGAGTTTTAGCTTTGAATTACCCTTCTCTCCATAAATCATCACCGGCATTTTATCCTTACTAGGAATGCGAATTGCCTTCTTGGCACACACAACTTCAGCTCCTACTTTGGACATCCAGTCCATGCCGACTATTACATCAAAACTTCCTAATTCTACGGGTATTAAGTCAATTTTAAACGTTTCTCCGGCTAAATTTATTTCACAATCACGACAAATTTTATCGGCTTTAATTAGTTTACCATTAGCTAACTCAATCATGTACTTAGCATCTAGAGGTAATGATGAACAATTCAATTTAGTGTAAAAATTTCTACACACGTAACTTCTATCGGCACCAGTATCAAATATAATAGACGCTGATAAGTTATTAATGGTAAACGTACCCGTAACAAGCTCCGGGTCTTCACGTGCCTCTCTAGCATTAATAATAAATGCTCTCCCACGTGCAGGTCCGACATTCTTCTCTGGATTCGGGCACTGGCTCTTATAGTGACCTTGTTTTCCACACCCAAAACAAGTAACGGTAGCCAAAGCAGTTCTATTTGCATTGGTGGCAGGAGTCTTGGTACCATTTGTATTTGTAACGAGTGCCCTACAATCTTCAGCAAGATGACCCTGTCGATTACACTTGTTGCATACCACACTACAGTAACCAAAATGATGTTTGTGGCATCGGTTGCATAAAGGACTTTGTCCTTTGTAACCAAAACCTGAACCACTACCCGCACCTTTCGTGGTTTCTTGTTTCTTAAAAGATTGTTGTTGGTTACCTCGATCATAATTTCCATTCCACTTTCTTTTGTTACCCAATACCTTCACATCAGTATTGGATGATTTCTTATCCAAGATGACCTGATCCATTAGCTCGTTTGCCATGGTTATAGCTTCAAGAATTGTCTTAGGTCTCGATGCTGTAACGTTTGCCTTGACCTTTGTGGGCAAACCATCTTTGTACATTTCAATCTTCCATTCTTCGGTTGGAACCAATTCAGGACATAGCAAAACTAATTCCATGAATCGCTGATTGTAGTTGGTGATTTCAGTACCAACAACCTTCAGACTTCGTAATTCATCTTCCAACTTCCTAACCTCGTTCCTTGGACAATATTCGTTGATTAACATTGTTTTGAATTCTTCCCACGGAGTATCATAAGCTACATCTCCTCCTACAGCCTTCACATAATTTTTCCACCACGTGAGTGCACTATCTTGTAAAGTGCACGATGCATACTTGGTCATGTCCTTTTCAACACAACCACTGATTTTAAACACAGTCTCCATCTTTTCTATCCACCGGGTTAAACCGATCGGTCCTTCTGTTCCACTGAATGATGAGGGCTTGCAAGCTTGAAAAGTTTTGTAGGTGCATCCTACACGAGGATTTGGGTTAACTGCAGCAGTTCTTGCAGCCTCGACCCATAACATTCTGTCGTTCACTCGCTGATTGATGAGTTCCTGGATTTCTTGTTCCGTCATTCGGTTCAATCGCGCCATAATCTTCAATAAGAATGAAAAAAAATAATTATTCACATGGAATATTATAGATGTAGTATGTATTTACAGTACATCGTAGCTTATTAATAATATGAACTAGGTATTATTATAAAAGCCTTTTCTTCTTATTAGCGTTTTATAATTATATCTAGGGTAGTACCTACCCGTTAATGTTCATACTTAATAGCTTAGTACAGAACCAATTACTACAATCTAAATAATACTTAACCATGGAAAATTATTGCATTTCATACTTCACTATTTTACATATGCTTATCTTACATCGAACATTAAGCAAACCACTCTAATAATATTATACAAAACATTATATGATCCCATGGTTTAATACGACAGCGCATCGTTTGGTCTATTTTCTAGGATGTTTAGGTTCAAGGAATGGCCTAACGCTTATCCTAGCTGTCTGCCTATATTTTGGCGGTGGGGCTGAAGAACTGGATGCCGGGATAGAACGAATAGGTATAGCGGGAATAGGGGTGGTAGTGTTTAGTGGAGTTGGTGCCACATCATCCTCACTAAACTCGGGATTTGAATTTTCTAATTCATTAGCCTTTCGTTTCTTTCCTAATTCGAACTTGTCTTTCGTAATTTCCTGTATTTCTTCCTCGGGTTCACTTTCCTCCTCGGGTTCACTTTCCTCCTCGGGTTCACTTTCCGGGTTCCCTATAGTTGGTTCATCCGGAATTTGTGAGTCTTCCCCAAAGATATTATTTTCGTCATCGGATAGGTTAATGACTGAAACGCCATCTGAAGATTCTGATTCGGAGTCGCTGAATGTGATAATAAGTTTCGAGCCCGACATCTATCACATAACAACTAACCCATTAGTACTACATAATATTTACATATAAATTTTAACCAACAATGATAAGCAATGGTTTTTAAATCAGACCCGGTCAAAGTCCAGACTTACTAATGTATCCTAACGACTTATCAGTTAGACACACTAATGCAAACCTGGTTCGCTAAGACCACCGCTCTGATACCACATGTCATAACCCGTCCTTAACCATAAGAACGAGTTAGATAACGTATGATTTCATTGCGAGGTATTGACCTCTATATGCGACATTTTTAAAAGAACAACTGCATTTATTTTACATTACAAACCATAACTCTTATTTTAATACAAGCTTTAGACAATAAAAAGATGATTATCGTTTAGCGATAATCTTAGACTTACAAACTTTACATGTGATGATAACAATACGATTTCTAGCATATTTTACATTACAAATCCTCCGATATGCAGTTTTATTTTTGACACAAATATGCATACTCAAGATCTTGTTTAAATTCAACATGTTGCAGCGGAAGCTTCTAATTATCACCTGAGAATAGACATGTTTAAAACGTCAACATAAAGTTGGTGAGATATAGGTTTAATGCCGGCAGCAATATATATATATATATAGAGACCACAAGATTTCATATATAAACGTTTTAATAAAAATATTTTAAGTGGTTGAGCACTTGGTAACCATACTTAACATTTAATCACGTCGCATATTCCCTTTATTATGAAATCTTACTACACCGTACCAAGTGTAGTCACAAAACAAAGTACTGTGCAACCGTTGAATACTGGTCGTCCAGTCCGGTTGGGGTTGTCAGGCCCGATAGATCTATCAACAGGATTCGCGTTTACAATACCGCTGTAAATAACAGTTACCAAGCTACAGGGAAGTATGCCAGTGGTACAACTCAACGTAGAATATATTTTTCAGTTACTTGTGTCCATAACGTAAAACATAAAATACATGTATTCTCATCCCGAAATACTTAGAGTTTAAAAGTGGGACTATATACTCACTTTCGTCTTGAAGATATGTAATTTTGACTTGGTCTCCGATTGATATCACAAACCTAACCATATATAATATATCAATACCTTTTCTTTTTAAACAATCGTCACATATATATACTTATAATACTTTTAATACTTTTAATAATTCCTTAGTCCGTAGTTAGCAGTCCGATGTTAGTAATTCAATTTTAAATGGTTCATTTTTAGGTGTTTAATAAACCCCCAACGAAATAAATAAAACCCCCATCGTATATGTATTGGTCGAGATTAATCTTGACCCATGGTACCGGTGTTGTCAAATGACGTGTTGCGTACATAAAGTACCGGTGTTGTCAAATGACGTGTTGCGTACAATCATGGGAATCTTATGATTAATCTTCTCGTATTGTTTACGGGTGATCCTGAACCATATAAAATTAAATTATGAGTACATATATATAAAATATCATGTTATTTTAGAAAGATGTGATTTATTTAATTTTTTTCCAATTAATCACGTAGCTAAATTAGTCTTGGATATCCGATTTCGTTTTGGTCATAGTTTCTTCGTTACAACTCCGTTTTCGTTGGTTCAACTTGCCACTTCCTTGGATCGAGTCCCTCTTTAAGAATATGAACTGTAAATACCTTAGTTTGTATTCGAAATCACAGGTCATAGGTCAAACTTTGGTGAAACTTATGAAGTTAATCATTTTCCATCATGTAAACAACCTTAAATGATTATTTTTCTAAAAATACTTATACTTTGAGTTAAATCATAAAATTTTTATGCGTTAACATATTCATAGTAAAAATCATTTTTCCAGAAAATAAACCTCCAATTCAAAGTTTAAGATGGTTTTTAATTATTCAACCCAAAACAGCCCCCGGTTACACTCCGACGTCGTAAAAACAGTTTTTAAGGTGTTCTTTGAAAAACCAAGTTAAACCTTGTTAAATTAGCATATATTTAAGATATATTACAGGTCTTGAAGTATTTTAAAAGTTAAGTTAGAAGGATCTATTTAGTTTGCAAACAAGTTTGAAAACATTCAAACTATGTTCTTGTTATTAAAATTTTATACCACAAAATAAGATAGCTATATATATATGAATCGAATAAGGTTATGAACAAAGTTACTATCTCAAGTTACTTGGACAAGATTGCTGTAAAATAGAAGTAAAAATCTAGAACCAAAAGAGTGATGGAGTTGGATGAAAGATTGGAAGTAAACTTGTGTTCTTGAAAGGATTCTTGAAGTGTTTTTGTAAGGTTTTTCTTATGGTGTTTAAGTGATGTTTTTATGGCTAGATCTTCATGGATACTAGCTGAATGGTTATGGAGTTTCTTAAGAGTGTGTTTTTGGTTAAAGAAATGAGGTAATAAAATTTGAAAATGGAAGATGTATTTAAGGCCATAAAAACATGATTAATGGAAAAACATGGACAAAATTTCATGTTGTATTTTTATGTAATTAGTCATACTAAACATCAAAAGTAGTTACCTTATACATAAGGCATGAACAAGAGAGTTACCTTATACATAAGGCATGAACAAGGGCTGGTTGGTGGTGATTTGATGTGTATATACCAATAGTAAATACGTATAGAAGCTAGGTATGATACGAGTACATATACTCTAGATATACGTATAGAAAATCTTGTGAAAAATGGAATGAGAATTCAAATATAGCTATCTTTTGTGAATATACTTATATTGTTTTATGTATTTAAGTCTTTAAAAGTGATTAAATACATTACATATACGATATATGCATAAACATTATATGTTATAAGTATTTATGTCAAATAACGTTACGTATGGTTATCGTTTTGAAAACTTAAGTTAGTAGTTTCAAAATATACTTATAACTTATTGTTATTAATACAAAATGAGATATTAAAACATCCTTAGATCATGTTAAATATGTATATATATATATATATACACAAACGTATAATTATCATATGTTATATAGTTCGTGATATCATCGGTCAAACTAGACGGTCAAACGTTGTGTAAAACTCATTTCAAAAACATAAGTCTCAACAATTTGGATTGCTTATCATGTTGGTAAGGTTTAATTTATGTAAATATTAATCTTATAAGTATAGAACGATCGAAAAAGTACGGGTCATTACAATTAACCAAACAAAATATTTTAAACGCGCGAGAGTAAACGGAAGATGTTATAATCCAATAACGGGAATATCAAGAACATTAGTTAACGAAAAGTACGAATATAGATGACGAAAGATATTATCTATAAAAAGACGGGCGTTAAAATAAATTAACGGAAAAAGGCGGGATGTTACATTACCTACACCTTAAAAGAAATTTCGTCCCGAAATTTAGTTGGAAGTAGTAGTCGTTGTTTCTTCCTCGAGATCTTGTGTTGCAAATTCTACGAATAGGTGAAGGTACTTCCTTGGGCATTTCAACGAACTTTGACAGTCGGGATCTTTACGTTGTTTTAGAGTTTGGTTTCACGATTCACAATTTCAAACGGTTCTCCTAGGAAGTGAAGTTTGTCATCGATAGTATGTTCATCAAAAGGAATAACAAGTTCTTGTTCGGCAAGACACTTCTTTAAGTTTGATACATGGTATGTAGAATTAACGGAATTCGATCGAGTTGGAAGTTCGAAACGGTAAGCAACGGGTCCAATACACCCCAAGATTTCAAAAGGATTAATGTATCGTGGATTTAGCTTTCTGCGTTTCTCGAAACAGATTACACCTTTCCAAGGTGCGACTTTTAACGTTACGCGGTTACCCACTTGGAATTCGAAAGGTTTACGTCTAACATCGGCGTAGCTCTTTTGGTGACTATGGGCCGTCTTGAGTCATTCTTGGATTTGAACGATCTCTCGGTTGTTTCATGAATGAGTTCGGGTCCGGTGGTTTGATTATCATTTACTTCGGTTCAACAATTAAGAAAACAACAATTGCGGCTATATGAGTTTTCGAAAGGTGTGGCGTTAATACTCGAATGAAAACTATTGTAGTACTAGAATAAAACTAAAGGCAAATATTTTTCTCAAGTAAATTTGAAGTTGATAACACAAATTTTCATTATGGTTTTCGAAGTTTGAATCGTACATTTGCTTTGTTCGTCGGTTTGTGGGTGGTACGCGGTACCCATGTCTAAACGTGGTCCCAAGGCTTTTTGTAAGGCACTCCAAAAATGTAGATGTGAAACGAGAATCTCGATTCGAGACGAGGTACAGTTCTTTAAGATATATTTAAACAATTTGTTAGGACTTGAAAACATTTGTTAGAACAAGTTTCTTATCGATTTCTAAAAACGTTCGTTAGGACTATTCACCCCGTGGTGAATACTAGTATAATGTGAAGAGTTTCTCTCTCCATTGAGAATTTAGATAAAAGATTTTCTTATACGGAAATACGAGTGTAATGCGAGAGAAGTTTCCGCCTCGATGTGAGCATATCGAGCATGTTGTATGTAACGACCCAGGATTTTCCAATTTATATTAATAATATTTATTATTAATACTTGCGCTTTAATAAGATGTATCTTTATACATTTTACTTGACACCGTGATTGACTTTACATGCCCGACTTGTCTTTGTGACACACGTACTTTTCGCGAATAATATCTTCGAATATTATTTACATTCATGATTAATTAATATTAATCATTTTAATTAACTAATGTTAGTAGTTAATTACTTGGGCCTTTTATTTATTTGTTGGTTACTTGGACTTGGGCTTTTATTACATGGACTAGTAAGCCCACCCTACACATTTAATGGACTAGTGAGCCCATCTTTTATGCTAGTATTACATTAAGAATAATCATGGATTAATTAAGCTAAATAGGAGACAAAGTGTGCAAGCATGCATGTGTATCAACTTCCCATACTTTTAACTTGTTACTCATCTTAGCATACACCAAGCTCCAACACTTGAAAGTTGCTAGTTAACTTCCCTTTTTATTACTCCAAACCGTCGGCCAAGTTTGTAGTGAGGAGGAGTTCAAATTTTTTGTTATTTTGTTACTTATACACTAGTCTTCATTTCATTTTCTCACACACATACTTACACTTTTCTCTCAACTTTCTCTCATCTCTTTCTCTCAAAACTTGGTAAGTAATAAACCTTGTTCTTCTTCTTTTTCTTCCATAAAACCGAATCCCAATCATCATCATTTACTTAATTTATTACTTGTTGTTTGTTGTTGTTGTTAAAGATCAAGTTCTCTAACTTGTATCTTCATGTAATCTTGGTTACTTCCATCCTTTGTTTGATGAAGAACCAAGAACAAGAACCTAAACTTGTTAGTTTATGGTTCTACACTTAAATGTTTTCAAGATCTAAAGTTCATAAACTTGATGATCTTCTTTGTGTTCAGGTTTTGTAGACTTGAAGATTATTTTCTTAAGATTCAAACTTTGATTTGAATCTTCTCAAGTATGAAACAAACATGAACATAATACTTGTAACTTTAGTTTATTTCTTCATTTCATTTATTTAAAGTTGTGATGTTATTAATTTGGTCAAGTATTACTAGTTAAACTTGATCGCATATTTCTTGAAAGTAAAGTAAACTTTGTAAGTTCAAGAACATGGAAGTTTAACTTTCTATTTATAACTTCAAACACTTATGTTAGATCTAAGTTTCTATAGCTTATGGTCTTCCAATTTTGTTGTAAACAAGAGCTTATAAGCTTATATACATTTTACAAGATTAAAATCTAAGTTTCATAACTTATGGTTTCATTAAAGTAAAGATCCAAGTTCTATAACTTAGGATCTAACTTAAGAACACTAGATCTAGACTTTCTAGTCTAGGATCTTTAAGATCTAACTAAGATCTAAGTTCTACAACTTAAGATCTTGTTTATTTAGTTTACTTTCAAGTTTATAGCTTAATATTACTATTAGAACTCTTGTATGTGTCGGATCTAAGATCTTAATGTAACTTTGGTTCATCAAACTACTTACAACCCTTAAATGAGTTGTGCTACTTATCTTAGACTTACACTAGTTTTATGATGGTCAAAACTTGGTAAAGATGATGCGAACACATCAACGAGTTGTACACTTGAAGCTATAAGCATCAAGGATGAGAACCGTGATGAACATCAAGCACCAAGAATCCATCATAACACCTTTCTTACTGTTTTCTGGGTCTGATCAAACCACGTGGGCTACTGGAAATCTGATTTTCAGTTAGTTTGGTTCGAGTATATGATTTTCCGTTTAGACCCCGTCTTAATCCGAGTTACGGTTTAGGATCTATGGCCTCCCGAAAGTCACTACACCCTATTAACATTGTGCTGAAATTTCTGACCTACTCGCACTTAAACCGTCACCATGGTCAAACGAAGACGAGTTTGGTTCTGGAAATTGGTCAGTACCTAGGAGACTCATATACGGAGCCATGGCCACTGGTCTCACCCCATTTCAGTTTGTATAGAGGTTGTGGTGACTGAACGAAGTAAGTCCTTGTTTCAAAACCTAGTCTTGACTTAAAACTTACTTTACACTTTTTGTTTAATGATGAATGATGATGGTACTTAAGACCTAATTTACATACTTTTAAACATTTGGGAACGATTTACTGACTTAGTAACTTTTGACTTAGTTTGAGGACCTTCCGGACCAACCACTTGCTTACTATTCCCGCGTATCGACTTTTACTACTTTCCACTGTGAGTTATAGCATCCCTTTTTACTTTAACTATTTTGGGACTGAGAATACATGCGCGTTTTATGTTTTACATACTAGGCACGAGTATTTAAACTTTATATATGTGTGGGTTATACAACGGCATAAACTTTCCCCTTAGCTCGGTAAAGTTTAGTCATTTAGATACGGATCCATAGGGTTTGACATCCCCACTCGGGCTAGTCGCGCTAGCATTTAACGGGTGTTTAATACTTCGTAAAGATACGCACTCGCCAAGTGTACTTTTAGGAGGTTATAAACGTTAAGTTAGTTACCAAGTGCCCACGGTTGAACATATACTTTTCATACTATTTTGAAACGCTGTTTGAAGCACGAAAATCTTGTAGCCTACCTTACATTACTGTTATATTTAAACTATAGCTCACCAACATTCGTGTTGACGTTTTTAAGCATGTTTTTCTCAGGTGCTTAAGGGTATGATTGCTTCCGCTGTACTAAACTTGCTGTAGACTCCCGCTGCTTTTAGAGATGTCTCTGCACGAACATTTATTTTGCATTCAAACTATGACACTTTTGAAACAATGATTTGTAACGACCTATGGGTCACGTACTATTATTAATGCATTCTATTCGTAGAAGCACACTTTCGTATGTTAAACATTTGACGTTGGTTAAGACGTCACCTATATTCATGAATGCAAACTTATTTTGAAACAGCATATAGTATTTGACCTTGTAATGATCCTGTTGTTGATAATTCGTACACGATGGTTTTGTACGGGGCATACATTTGGTATTAGAGCATTGGTTGTAGGGAATTAGGTTGCATTAGTGAGTATAGACCAGACCGAGTGGAATTCACTAATAGGACTAATCTACAACTTGCTAGTTTACTTGTTTCTACGGAACTTGCTGCATGCTGCTGCTTACTTTTACTGCTATATGTCATATACTGCTACTTGTTTTCACTACTGCATGCTACTATCTGCTTTTGATTGCATGACACTTCTGTACGATTCGCTAATATTGCCATGCTATTTACTGCTATACATGATCTAGACTGTCGTAGTTACTTTGCCTTATACGTGCTTGCTTTATGACTTACTGACATGGAAAAAGTTATTTTTCCTTGTTCAGATGTCGGATGTCCCGCCCGTTATCATTTTGGAGAGCGACTCAGACTCATCCACCACCTCGCCTGCTACTGCTGCCGACACACAGATCCCGTCCTCTTTACCCTCCAGCGACTCTGGCGCTTCGTCCTCTGGAGCCAGTAGCCATGCACCCGACCCAGTGATCATCTCAGACGGATATGAGGATGTACCGGAGATTCCAGCTCCACTCATCCCAAGACCCTCGGAGCCACAACACCATTCCGGTGGTGTTGTGATTCCTGGGGAATATGGGGACGTTCCGTTTCGTAATGAGCATAACCATTGGGTCAGATGCCTTCCTGATGGACGTGTCGTGCCGATTCCACCCGGTAGATACCGACTGATGACTACCCACATCCGCCTTCCGATGATTCCGACGACTCATCATCTGACGACTTAACATCTGACGATTCCAGCGACGAGGATCCCAACGAGGACCCTAAGGAGGCACCCGTGCAGCCACCCTCTACCCCGCCGAAGAAGCGGTATCGTTTTGATGGTACTGTTATTCCAGGGGTTAAGGGAGGTAGGTCGTTCGTTAACGCACATGGACTAAAGGTTAGAGTTACCGCCCGTAAGCGGCTTATGTCGTAGGCTCCCCGTTACGCAGCATCTACTTCTGGTGCTGGACCGTCTGCACCACCAGCTCCACCAGCATCATCTGCACCACCTGCACCATCAGCACCATCTGCTCCACCAGCCTCTCCCTCTGTTGAGGAACTGACGAGGGAGGTGGATATCCTCCGTGCTCACGTAACTGAGCTCGAGGAACAGATGTTCCACATAATGGACATCCTTTACCCACCGTCACCATAGGGCTTTTGTAGTAGATTTCATTATGTAATCTCGTTTGTAGTATTATGTTTTACTTATGTATTGTACGAATCTTATGCGAATGTAAGCAACTTTTTATTAATGAATGGAACTTAGTGTTGTTTAATTTTTGTACGGTGTTCTATTTACGTTACTGTATGATGATTTTGTGATATCTGTCTCTAGTTGCATTACTTAATTAACATGTGTCGTGTTGATTTCATGTTGGTTGCCATATACTATATTATTATTTATTGAATGCTGGATTTTGACTTAAGTCAAAATTTTTGTTTAGAAGATCAATGGCAAACGGAAGATCAACGCCCACAGCAGCACAGATCGAGGAAATGATCGTTGAACGAGTAGCCGCAGCTATAGCGGAAATGAACCCCCAAGCCCCACCAGTTGACCAGCCCATTCGTAATGGGTGTACTTATAAGGAATTTCAAAGCTGCAATGTAATGACCCGGAAAATTTCGACTTATTCTGAACCAAATTCTCGATATGGTTTAATATTTCTGACACGATAAGCAAAGTCTATTAAACTGAATCTCAAAACTTTTGTACTATTCAATTACCCTTCGATTGTTCTCAACGATTCGCGAACAATTATATGTAAATAGATACATATACTATAACTTGAAAACGTAATAAAGTGTTGAGTATACGGTACTGTGCATTAAACTTGTTGGTTTGAATATCTGATTGATATATTTAACTACTGAGTTAAAAGATTTTGCCAATCGATTGAATTAAAAGATATTTATTGAGTCCCTTAAGAATTATAATATTATTACGAGTTTCTGTTGTGAGGTCCACGTTGATTTGGGAAATCATTCATGTTTAACGGTATTCGGAATAAATGGTAAAGTGTTTGTTTAAATAACGTAATTTGTACACATACAATAATAAGGAATATTAACTGTTAGAATTAGATATATGAATAAATTGCGATATGTATTTTAAAACGTGTTTATAAATATTAAGAATAGATATTAACTTGGTTATGAAACATTTGATAAATACTATTATATTAATAAATAACGAGACAATGATTTATAGAAGTAAATGACCAAAACACTCGAAAGATTAAGATATACTTTGAGTGGTATAGTTTATTGATAATTTAAGACTATATTTTGACAAAGGTACGAGTCACGAAATGTAAAGTGATAGTTTTCTAAGCATACGAAAATGCGTTCGAGAAACCGGAACCGGGGCATAAGTCGAGTGACAACGTACGAGACACCGGAACGAAAATTTCAAGTCAACTATGCACGAGAATATAATATAATATATAATTAATTAATATAAATTATATATATTATATATTAATAAATAAATATGTCGACAAACAAGAAAACAAAAGTTTGTGAGCTGGATCAGAGGGCCATGCGATCACATGGCCTTGAAGCACAAATCCCATGCGATCGCATGGGGTGCTTTTTCAGAAAAGGTTCTATAAATTGCACGATTTCAGTTCTGTTTTTCTCACACTCTTAATATTACTCCGTAAGTATTTATTTATATTATTTATATTATTTATATTATTTATATTATTATTATTATTATTATTATTATTATTATTATTATTATTATTGTTATTAAGATTAATATTATTATTAATCTTATTATTATTTGTATTATTAATTAGTATTATACATAAAATACTACGACGAGGTTATGAGCATGTCACCTTCAAAATGGGTTTTCGAGCGGGATAGAACTAAGGAAATTATGGGTTATAGCTATGGAGGTTATGGGTAATCTTCGTGGGTATTGTTCGCAAGTCAAACCTAGTGTTTATCATCTCTGTTACGTCTACGTACTGTCCTACAATATTGGATCTCAATATTGATACGTAAGCACTCATATTTTATCTTTTATATATTAATTGTGTATCCATGTCTAGTGCTCGAGTATATATATTTGCGCATGCTTGTATGCTAAATTTCGTCGTTAAACAGTTTATGATGAATCACAAATTAAATACATATATTACTGATAAAAGGTATATGATATGCATGTTTTTGGAAAGCTGGCGAAAAATCAATAACTTTTCATTTAGATATCGAATAGTTTCGATGAACGAATTAAAAGATATGATCAACTGAATTATGATTGACGTTAATTGAAATTTCTTTTAAATCTGCAATTAAGATTTAAACAACTTGTTTACGAGATTGATAAAATGGATTTTTGAATATTACCAACCGAGTAAATGAATCATAATATAAGGCACGTCTCTTTTGTTGAACAATTGTCAAAACTGATTGTTTTATCATATATAAAAGCCTTCTAAAAAATAGTTTAATTTTACAAGAATTGGGAAACTATGTGAAATATTAAAATGGTTCGATTGCCATGATCATTCAACTATTGTATTGAGTCAGACTGACTTTTTGAAACGACTTTGGATAACTTTTGTATGTCGATATCGAGCATTAGGATTGTGATACACTATGACCTGACCTAGCTTGATAGACATTTATTGACCAACATATGATCTCTAGGTTGCGATCTACGGTTATTTGATATTCCGAGTTTCGGTCACATTACGATGAACAACTTTATGTGCTGCTAAGGTGAGTTTCATTGCTCCCTTTTTAATTGCTTTTGCAATATATATTTTTGGGCTGAGAATACATGCAATTTATTTTAAACGCAATGGATACAAGTACATACTTAATTCTACACTGAGTTTGAACCGAAAATCCCTTAGCTTTGGTAACTAGTAGCTGCCAGTACATAGGATATGGACTGGTGGGCGCGAATAACAGTATATGGATCCATAGGGCTTGACATCCCCGTCCGAGCTAGAGCGCTAGCCTTTTAACGGACGTGTGTTATTTGAGTTTAGGACACGTTGGTTTGCGTGTATTAAAACGAATGGGGTATTTATCATTATAATGTTAAAGTTTAGTTACCAGGGTGCTCTGTTATGTAGAATCTATTGATAAACGTTTCTGGATGAAACAACTGAAATCTTGTGATCCACTTTTATATACAGATTATGCGAAACACTAAAACTATGAATCACCAACCTTTGTGTTGACATTTGTTAGCATGTTTATTCTCAGGTTCCCTCGAAGTCTTCCGCTGTTTGCTTATATGTTAGACAAGCTATGTGCATGGAGTCTTACATGGCATATTTATCAAGGAAACGTTGCATTCACTAAATCATCACCATGTATCTTATTTTGACTGCATTGTCAATGGAAGTACTATTGTAAACTATTATTTACGGTGATTGTCTATATGTAGAAATCATCAGATGTCGAAAACCTTTGATTTAAATATTCATTTATGGTGTGCCTTTTCAAAAGAATGCAATGTTTACAAAACATATCATATAGAGGTCAAATACCTCGCAATGAAATCGATGAATGACGTGTTCGTCCATATGGATTTGGAGCGATTGTCATGGTTGATATCAGAGCGTTGGTCCTAGCGAACCAGGTCTTGCATGAGTGTGTCTAACTGATAGTTGTTAGGATGCATTAGTAAGTCTGGACTTCGACCGTGTCTGCATGTCAAAGGTTTTGCTTATCATTTCTTGTCGGAAATTACCTGCTTATCATTCCTAGTCTAGACACGTTTTACTGCATTGATTTCATGAATAGTGTATAGACAAAATTCATATCTTAGCGTATCTGTTACTGTAAACTTTTCCTGACATCTTCCGAAAATTTCTCCGTGATTTATGGAATTTGGTATTATATATACATATGTAAATTATGTATTGAAGAATACCAAACTAAATTCTATAATCTAATTCATATCAAAAATCATCTCCCTAATTATACAAGATGGATCCCGTATCTAGTTCAAATTCCTTAAACTCCGACAGCTATTCCGATATGGATATTCACCTGAATTCCGAAGACAGTGTAACCGGAATGGATCAACCAATCAGCCATCACCTATTCTAGATGAATTAGGGATAGGTTCATAGCCTGCTTAGTCATTGGAGACAAGAAGAAGGTGATCCTTTCCATCCACCACATTGCCCTCTTGGCGAAGAACCTGAAGCACTTACCGGCGAACCTATTCGAGACACCATTTTCTCTCTCATTTCCAGAGTGTCTCGTAACGATTATATATTATCTCAAATTCTAGATCTTATTCGTCCACTCGTCTAAACCAACAATCACCCTGGTGTAATAGAAGAAGTCAACGAGCTTCGCGCTCGGGTAGTGGCTTTGGAGAATGTGGTGCAAAGGTTACAAGCACCAGCTGCGTCACCAGCAGCAACAGTACCACCATCAGCAACACCAACAGTACCATCACCACCACCAACAACAACATCCGCATCCCACACCTCAACATCACAATCTGTACCTCGAACATCAACGTCATACGCACCATTGATACCAAGGAATACCAACAACATCAAACGATGAAGTATTGATTCATAACTTCATCGAAGAAATATTTTGCAGAGAATATGTAGTTTCTAAAAGTTTTAGCGATTATATATTCTAGTCCTAGTCGAAAACCAGATGAGATTAATATTATGTTAACTCATTAAATCCATGATTACATCTAAGGAAAATATAGATGTAGGTATATTTTCATATAAAGATTGTAATTAAGAAAATTCTTTTGTACAAACTGTTAATGGTGAGAATATTTTAACGGGTAGGTAATACCCGAGAGATATATAGATTCACAATTAATATGTTACATTCTTCGATTCTGATTCAACAAATCATCAACTATACTCACTACTTTCACAATAATATATATTCTTTTATAAAAATCAAAGCAACCATCCTCATCCAAATTTGATTACATATTCTGACAGAACAGAATCCAAGTCAAGATTTAACAAGTGACATCATTCTTAGATCTCTACATCTTTCAAAGCTATACTTTGACTTCAAAACTGTGAAAGATCCTTTAGCATTGTTATTACTGAAAATAATCTTGCAATTCCTTTTCAAAAGTATCCAGTATTATCAACCATTCAACCAGTCAACGACGACCTTTCAGACTTGTAACTTTGGCATATACGTTTTTGTTACTGTGGAACCTTTCATGTTCCACCACATTAACAGTAAATGTACCAATAAATTCATTAATCTGTGACTTAAAGTCTCTCCGAAAAACCATTATAATTGTTCATTGAAACCCTATCATGTACTCATCCACATCTTGTAACGGTAATTTTCATACCAACTACCGGGAATTAGCAATTAGTATTTCGAATTTCGCAGCAATCCTACGCCAACAGTTATATATACATATAATGTCTATCTCCTAGACTTATTTACTTCGAAGGTGAAGTTTCTGAAAAACACCCAAACTGCGAAACTAGTTCTCCGAATTTTGGAAAAATGCTGATGAAGCAGTAAAAACTGTAAACGACCTTAATAGTCAAAAGTTTGATGATAAAGAATAGTATGGTGGTAAAGCTGAGAAATATAGAAGGTTTGAAACTGAAAACGGATTGAGCAGACCATGAAGGAGGCTATGGACAAATCACAAAGACTAAACCTGCCTTCAAAGAATACAAATGATTCAGTGTCGGCTGAAATCATTAATGAATATCTTGCTCCTGACTCTAAACCTTTACGAACAAATCTTCTTCATCATCCTTCGATATTAGAAATTTTAAGATATTATCATATCTTTCATTATAAATATCTTCGATATTTCTGAAGATATATTCATAACTATCATTGTCCGAGAATATTTATCTCTTCGCGCTATCTGTGTTATATCATAAAAGAAACTGTTTTAGTTTCTAGATTCTGAAAAATTCGAATTTAAAATACGAATGTTTTTGAAGTAGTGTTTTAAAACTGAAGCATGAGTTAGCATAATATAATGACACTTGATCAACGTGATTATATTACAGTAAGTCATGCTGAGTTTCTAATGGAACGTGATAAAGGTTCATAGATCATACCCTCATCATGAACCATGTTACATAACTCTTTCATTCTATTTAACGTTTAAACATATCAAGAAAATAATTTTCTTGATGATTCGGTCTTTTTCGAGGTATTCTGGTAATTTGACAAGTTAGATTGTGCCATTACCGTTTCTTTCTTAGAACATTAATTATGTTCATTCCGAAATTCATACCTACGAATTCTGGACCATTATTCACTTGACTTGAAGTCGGGAAGAGAAAATGAAAACATGAAGCTCCGAAATATAAAGGAGAATATAAGCCCGATAACCACCCCGAAATTTACAAACCGTGTATATCAATGCGTATAGCAATATAAAGAAACGGGAGAATGAAAAACACTATAACCCCAAGGTAATGGTAGATGAAAATAACTTCCTCTGGTGGTAGATGAAAAAGAAGAATGACAGATATAAAAGTTAGGAGTATATCAAGAATCAGAACTGGATGAAGCATTTCACAATCTTTTGGAAGTATGAAATGAGGAAGAAGATTATAGGAGTGGTGAAAATAAATGAAATGGAAGAGGTCAATTTATAGAAAAATATCAGACATAACACTCGAGGCAGATTACGCATTTAATCAAAGGAAATCATAATTTTATTAATCACCGAAGAATCAAATCTTATCTAGATTACAAAGATCTTCTTTAATCCTTGAATTCCGGAAATTAATCGATACTACGTCAAAAGATAAGACGAATTCCTATTTCACTCTATTACGGTAACTTCTCTCATACACTTCGAGTAATTAGATTGCTTTATCCATATTATTCAATGGTGATAAAACTTTATTTATCGACTCATATACGTCATGAAAATATTTTTATTGTTAGCCATGACAACCTCACTCAAATTTCGGGACGAAATTTCTTTAACGGGTAGGTACTGTAATGACCCGGAAAATTTCGACTTATTCTGAACCAAATTCTCGATATGGTTTAATATTTCTGACACGATAAGCAAAGTCTATTAAACTGAATCTCAAAACTTTTGAACTATTCAATTACCCTTCGATTGTTCTCAACGATTCGCGAACAATTATATGTAAATAGATACATATACTATAACTTGAAAACGTAACAAAGTGTTGAGTATACGGTACTGTGCATTAAAATTGTTGGTTTGAATATCTGATTGATATATTTAACTACTGAGTTAAAAGATTTTGCCAATCGATTAAATTAAAAGATATTTATTGAGTCCCTTAAGAATTATAATATTATTACGAGTTTCTGTTGTGAGGTCCACGTTGATTTGGGAAATCATTCATGTTTAACGGTATTCGGAATAAATGGTAAAGTGTTTGTTTAAATAACGTAATTTGGACACATACAATAATAAGGAATATTAACTGTTAGAATTAGATATATGAATAAATTACGATATGTATTTTAAAACGTGTTTATAAATATTACGAATAGATATTAACTTGGTTATGAAACGTTTGATAAATACTATTATATTAATAAATAACGAGACAATGATTTATAGAAGTAAATGACCAAAACACTCGAAAGATTAAGATATACTTTGAGTGGTATAGTTTATTGATAATTTAAGACTATATTTTGACAAAGGTACGAGTCACGAAACGTAAAGTGATAGTTTTCTAAGCATACGAAAATGCGTTCGAGAAACCGGAACCGGGGCATAAGTCGAGTGACAATGTACGAGACACCGGAACGAAAATTTCAAGTCAACTATGCACGAGAATATAATATAATATATAATTAATTAATATAAATTATATATATTATATATTAATAAATAAATATGTCAACAAACAAGAAAACAAAAGTTTGTGAGTTGGATTAGAGGGCCATGCGATCGCATGGCCTTGAAGCACAAATCCCATGCGATCGCATGAGGTGCTTTTTCAGAAAAGGTTCTATAAATTGCACGATTTCAGTTCTGTTTTTCTCACACTCTTAATATTACTCCGTAAGTATTTATTTATATTATTTATATTATTTATATTATTATTATTATTATTATTATTATTATTATTAAGATTAATATTATTATTAATCTTATTATTATTATTAGTATTATTAATTATTAATTAGTATTATACATAAAATACTACGACGAGGTTATGAGCGTGTCACCTTCAAAATGAGTTTTCGAGTGGGATAGAACTAAGGAAATTATGGGTTATAGCTATGGAGGTTATGGGTAATCTTTGTGGGTATTGTTCGCAAGTCAAACCTAGTGTTTATCATCTCTGTTACGTCTACGTACTGTCCTACAATATTGAATCTCAATATTGATACGTAAGCACTCATATTTTATCTTTTATATATTAATTGTGTATCCATGTCTAGTGCTCGAGTATATATATTTGTGCATGCTTGTATGCTAAATTTCGTCGTTAAACAGTTTATGATGAATCACGAATTAAATACATATATTACTGATAAAAGGTATATGATATGCATGTTTTTGGAAAGCTGGCGAAAAATCAATAACTTTTCATTTAGATATCGAATAGTTTCGATGAACGGATTAAAAGATATGATCAACTGAATTATGATTCACGTTAATTGAAATTTCTTTTGAATCTGCAAATAAGATTTAAACAACTTGTTTACGAGATTGATAAAATGGATTTTTGAATATTACCAACCGAGTAAATGAATCATAATATAAGGCACGTCTCTTTTGTTGAACAATTGTCAAAACTGATTGTTTTATCATATATAAAAGCCTTATTAAAAAAAAGTTTAATTTTTCAAGAATTAGGAAACTATGTGAAATATTAAAATGGTTCGATTGCCATGATCATTCAACTATTGTATTGAGTCAGATTGACTTTTTGAAACGACTTTGGATAACTTTTGTATGTCGATATCGAGCATTAGGATTGTGATACACTATGACCTGACCTAGCTTGATAGACATTTATTGACCAACATATGATCTCTAGGTTGTGATCTACGGTTATTTGATATTCCGAGTTTCGGTCACATTACGATGAACAACTTTATGTGCTGCTAAGGTGAGTTTCATTGCTCCCTTTTTAATTGCTTTTGCAATATATATTTTTGGGCTGAGAATACATGCAATTTATTTTAAACGCAATGGATACAAGTACATACTTAATTCTACACTGAGTTTGAACCGAAAATCCCTTAGCTTTGGTAACTAGTAGCTGCCAGTACATAGGATATGGACTGGTGGGCGCGAATAACAGTATATGGATCCATAGGGCTTGACATCCCCGTCCGAGCTAGAGCGCTAGCTTTTTAACGGACGTGTGTTATTTGAGTTTAGGACACGTTGTTTTGCGTGTATTAAAACGAATGGGGTGTAGTGACCCGAACTTTTCCATGTTTATATATATTAATTGAGATTGATATTTACATGATTAAATGTTTCCAACATGTTAAGCAATCAAACTTGTTAAGACTTGATTAATTGAAATATGTTTCATATAGACAATTGACCACCCAAGTTGACCGGTGATTCACGAACGTTAAAACTTGTAAAAACTATATGATGACATATATATATGGATATATATATATAGTTAACATGATACTATGATAAGTAAACATATCATTAAGTATATTAACAATGAACTACATATGTAAAAACAAGACTACTAACTTAATGATTTTTAAACGAGACATATATGTAACGATTATCGTTGTAAAGACATTTAATGTATATATATCATATTAAGAGATATTCATACATGATAATATCATGATAATATAATAATTTAAAATCTCATTTGATATTATAAACATTGGGTTAACAACATTTAACAAGATCGTTAACCTAAAAGTTTCAAAACAACACTTACATGTAACGACTAACGATGACTTAACGACTCAGTTAAAATGTATATACATGTAGTGTTTTAATATGTATTTATACACTTTTGAAAGACTTCAATACACTTATCAAAATACTTCTACTTAACAAAAATGCTTACAATTACATCCTCGTTCAGTTTCATCAACAATTCTACTCGTATGCACCCGTATTCGTACTCGTACAATACACAACTTTTAGATGTATGTAGTATTGGTATATACACTCCAATGATCAGCTCTTAGCAGCCCATGTGAGTCACCTAACACATGTGGGAACCATCATTTGGCAACTAGCATGAAATATCTCATAAAATTACAAAAATATGAGTAATCATTCATGACTTATTTACATGAAAACAAAATTACATATCCTTTATATCTAATCCATACACCAATGACCAAAAACACCTACAAACACTTTCATTCTTCAATTTTCTTCATCTAATTGATCTCTCTCAAGTTCTATCTTCAAGTTCTAAGTGTTCTTCATATATTCTACAAGTTCTAGTTACATAAAATCAAGAATACTTTCAAGTTTGCTAGCTCACTTCCAATCTTGTAAGGTGATCATCCAACCTCAAGAAATCTTTGTTTCTTACAGTAGTTTATCATTCTAATACAAGGTAATAATCATATTTAAACTTTGGTTCAATTTCTATAACTATAACAATCTTATTTCAAGTGATGATCTTACTTGAACTTGTTTTCGTGTCATGATTCTGCTTCAAGAACTTCGAGCCATCCAAGGATCCGTTGAAGCTAGATCCATTTTTCTCTTTTCCAGTAGGTTTATCTAAGGAACTTAAGGTAGTAATGATGTTCATAACATCATTCGATTCATACATATAAAGCTATCTTATTCGAAGGTTTAAACTTGTAATCACTAGAACATAGTTTAGTTAATTCTAAACTTGTTCGCAAATAAAAGTTAATCCTTCTAACTTGACTTTTAAAATCAACTAAACACATGTTCTATATCTATATGATATGCTAACTTAATGATTTAAAACCTGGAAACACGAAAAACACCATAAAACCGGATTTACGCCGTCGTAGTAACACCGCGGGCTGTTTTGGGTTAGTTAATTAAAAACTATGATAAACTTTGATTTAAAAGTTGTTATTCTGAGAAAATGATTTTTATTATGAACATGAAACTATATCCAAAAATTATGGTTAAACTCAAAGTGGAAGTATGTTTTCTAAAATGGTCATCTAGACGTCGTTCTTTCGACTGAAATGACTACCTTTATAAAAACGACTTGTAACTTATTTTTCCAACTATAAACCTATACTTTTTCTGTTTAGATTCATAAAATAGAGTTCAATATGAAACCATAGCAATTTGATTCACTCAAAACGGATTTAAAATGAAGAAGTTATGGGTAAAACAAGATTGGATAATTTTTCTCATTTTAGCTACGTGAAAATTGGTAATAAATATATTCCAACCATAACTTAATCAACTTGTATTGTATATTATGTAATCTTGAGATACCATAGACACGTATACAATTTTTTGACCTATCATGTCGACACATCTATATATATTTCGGAACAACCATAGACACTCTATATGTGAATGTTGGAGTTAGCTATACAGGGTTGAGGTTGATTCCAAAATATGTATAGTTTGAGTTGTGATCAATACTGAGATACGTATACACTGGGTCGTGGATTGATTCAAGATAATATTTATCGATTTATTTCTGTATATCTAACTGTGGACAACTAGTTGTAGGTTACTAACGAGGACAGCTGACTTAATAAACTTAAAACATCAAAATATATTAAAAGTGTTGTAAATATAATTTGAACATACTTTGATATATATGTATATATTGTTATAGGTTCATGAATCAACCAGTGGCCAAGTCTTACTTCCCGACGAAGTAAAAATCTGTGAAAGTGAGTTATAGTCCCACTTTTAAAATCTAATATTTTTGGGATGAGAATACATGCAGGTTTTATAAATGATTTACAAAATAGACACAAGTACGTGAAACTACATTCTATGGTTGAATTATCGAAATCGAATATGCCCCTTTTTATTAAGTCTGGTAATCTAAGAATTAGGGAACAGACACCCTAATTGACGCGAATCCTAAAGATAGATCTATTGGGCCTAACAAACCCCATCCAAAGTACCGGATGCTTTAGTACTTCGAAATTTATATCATATCCGAAGGGTGTCCTGGAATGATGGGGATATTCTTATATATATGCATCTTGTTAATGTCGGTTACCAGGTGTTCACCATATGAATGATTTTTATCTCTATGTATGGGATGTGTATTGAAATATGAAATCTTGTGGTCTATTGTTACGATTTGATATATATAGGTTAAACCTATAACTCACCAACATTTTTGTTGACGTTTTAAGCATGTTTATTCTCAGGTGATTATTAAGAGCTTCCGCTGTCGCATACTTAAATAAGGACGAGATTTGGAGTCCATGCTTGTATGATATTGTGTAAAAACTGCATTCAAGAAACTTATTTTGTTGTAACATATTTGTATTGTAAACCATTATGTAATGGTCGTGTGTAAACAGGATATTTTAGATTATCATTATTTGATAATCTACGTAAAGCTTTTTAAATCTTTATTGATGAAATAAAGGTTATGGTTTGTTTTAAAATGAATGCAGTCTTTGAAAAATGTCTCATATAGAGGTCAAAACCTCGCAACGAAATCAATTAATATGGAACGTTTTTAATCAATAAGAACGGGACATTTTAGTTGGTATCCGAGCGTTGGTCTTAGAGAACCAGAATTTTGCATTAGTGTGTCTTATCTAGTTTGTTAGGATGCATTAGTGAGTCTGGACTTCGACCGTGTTTACTTGAAAAATGATTGCTTAACAAATTTTGTTGGAAAATATATATTTTTAACATGTGAATATTATGTGATATATTAATCTCTTAACGCGTTTGATATTATGTGATAGATGTCTACCTCTAGAACAAGTCCCATTGACTCACCTAATAATAATGAAGAGTCAAATGTAAATTGGAATGATTCATGGACTGATTCACAAGTTCCCGAAGAGGAACCGGAAGAAGAGTCGGAACCGGAAGAAGAATCGGAACCGGAAGAAGAATCAGAACCGAATGAAGAAATAGAACCGGTGGGGGAAATAATAAAACGGTTAAGTAAAAGAAAATCCTCAACCAACCGACCAAGGTTAATTATGGTCAATGGTGTTTCCGCCAAGGAAGCAAAATATTGGGAGGATTACCAATTCTCCGATGAATCGGATTCCGACGAGAATTCCGATGATGTTATAGAAATTACCCCAACTGAATTTAAAAAGGCAAAAGAAAATAATAAGGGAAAGGGCATAAAAATAGAGAAATCTAATTCCAACCCCGATGAACTTTATATGTATCGTCAACCCCCGAAGTCCTTAAGTTGTAACAATGACCCGGGAACCTCTAAACCACCAGGTTTTTCTAAACCAATGTGGATAACGACGGCTCGTATTAGGGGAACATCATATATCCCTAGAAACTTGGCAAAACGAACCAAAACTGAAGAAGAAGAAACAAGCGAGTCGGAATAAGATAGTTGTATTCGTGTGGTGTAATATAAGTAATATAGTGTGCTTATGCTTTATGATATATGTAAAAATTGCTTGTATTAATAAGTATTTTTTTTATGAATCTAACTCTTGTCTATTTTACAGTATAAAAACACAAAATGGATAGACAACCCAATATTTTAAGAGACCTACCCGGAGACATGATTGATGAAATCTTGTCTAGAGTCGGTCAGAATTCTTCGGCACAACTATTTAAGGCGAGATCAGTTTGTAAGACATTCGAAGAACGTTCCAAGAATGCCTTGGTTTATAAAAGGCTTTCGTTCGAAAGATGGGGGATATCACATTGGGAAATCCATAAGTTACGATGTGTTTACTTTGACGCATATATTGCGGGGAACCCAAATGCTATTTTACGCAATGGGTTAAGAAATTATTTTGACTCAATATATCCGAATATTGGACTTCGTGATTTAGAAAAAGCGGCTAACATGCAACATAAAGAAGCATGTTATGCTTACGGATTAGTAATGTTCGCTTCTCACCAAAGTGAGAACAAGAACATCGGGCTACAACTATTAAACAAAACGTTCCCACAAGTGACGGAGTCGGTAATTGGGGTAAGAAATGAGGTTTTTAGATTGTTACGGGACTGTTGGACATTACGTAACCCTCGTCCCTTTGACGACGTTACAACACGCTGTCTTATCAACGGCCATAACGGTTATGTTCCACAAGACCAAGGATGGGAAGTAATCCTAGTAAAACCAGAATGCATGACTTGTTTCTGGACGTATGAATTACGTGTCTTTATTGCCTTTGCTGAACGACTTGTGTACTAGCTAGAATTATCTTCACAACCATCTTGTATCAAATTTATTGTGTGCTATATTTCATGCTATATGTAAAATAAGCGGTATTGTAAGTTTGTAAAATATTGTGTAAAAGTTTGAACGCGAAATATTATTATAATCAGTTTTTCATATAGAATTGTAGTAGTTGAATTGTATATTAGCTACTAAGTATGAACTTAATGGGTAGGTACTACCCGAATTTAAACTTATAAAACGCTAATATGAAGAAAAAGCTTTTATAAATGAGTTCATATTATGCTACGAAATACTATTAACTACTCTTAATATTCTGTATGATTAACTTGTTCCATTTGACTATTTTGAAGGAAATGGCACCGACTACTCGACACACAGTGAATATGAATGAAGAGGAATTCCGTACTTTTCTAGCTTCAAACATAGCCGCAGTACAGGCTGCGCTACATACCAACAATAACCTTGGATCTAGCAGTACAGGAAATCGTGTAGGATGCACCTACAAAGAATTCACTGCCTGCAAACCTTTGGAATTTGATGGAACCGAAGGACCGATCGGATTGAAACGGTGGACCGAGAAGGTCGAATCAGTGTTTGCCATAAGTAAGTGTACTGAAGAGGACAAAGTGAAGTACGCTACGCATACCTTCACAGGTTCTGCGTTAACATGGTGGAATACCTATCTAGAGCAAGTGGGACAAGATGATGCGTACGCACTACCGTGGTTAGCATTCAAGCACTTGATGAACGAGAAGTACCGTCCCAGAACCGAGGTCAATAAGCTCAAGACAAAACTTAGAGGGTTACGAACCCAAGGATTTGATATTACCACGTACGAAAGACGATTCACAGAATTGTGCTTATTGTGTCCGGGAGCATTCGAAGATGAGGAAGAGAAGATCGACGCGTTTGTGAAAGGATTACCGGAAAGAATCCAAGAAGATATAAGTTCACACGAGCCCGCCTCCATACAACAGGCATGTAGAATGGCTCACAAACTAGTGAACCAGATTGAAGAAAGAATTAAAGAACAGACTGCTGAAGAGGCCAATGTGAAGCAAGTCAAAAGAAAGTGGGAGGAAAATGGTGATAAGAATCACCAATACAACAACAACAGCAATCGCAACAATTATCCCAACAATCGTAACTACAACAAACGGCCCAACAACAACAATAACAACAACAACAACAACAACAACAACTACAACAATCATCCCAACAACACTAATAACCGCAACAACAACAACAACAACAATCAGAAGCAGCTATGTCAAAGGTGTGAAAAGTATCACTCGGGGTTTTGCACCAAATTTTGCAACAAGTGTAAAAGAAATGGTCATAGCGCGGCGAAGTGTGAGGTCTACGGACCAGGGGTTAATAGAACGAAAGGAACAAATGGTGTCGGAACGAGTAATGGCAGAGCAAGTAATGTCGGAGCAAGCTATGCCAATGTAGTTTGTTATAAATGTGGAAAACCGGGCCACATTATTAGAAATTGCCCGAACCAGGAGAACACGAATGGACAAGGTCGCAGAAAAGTTTTCAATATTAATGCGGCAGAGGCACAGGAAGACCCGGAGCTTGTTACGGGTACGTTTCTTATTGACAATAAATCTGCTTACGTTTTATTTGATTCGGGTGCGGATAGAAGCTATATGAGTAGAGATTTTTGTGCTAAATTAAGTTGCCCATTGACGCCTTTGGATAGTAAATTTTTACTCGAATTAGCAAATGGTAAATTAATTTCAGCAGATAATATATGTCGGAATCGAGAAATTAAACTGGTTAGCGAAACATTTAAGATTGATTTGATACCAGTAGAGTTAGGGAGTTTTGACATGATAATCGGTATGGACTGGTTGAAAGAAGTGAAAGCAGAGATCGTTTGTTACAAAAATGCAATTCGCATTATACGAGAAAAAGGAAAACCCTTAATGGTGTACGGAGAAAAGGGCAACACGAAGCTACATCTTATTAGTAATTTGAAGGCACAAAAACTAATAAGAAAAGGTTTCTATGCTATTCTAGCACACGTCGAGAAAGTATAAACTGAAGAAAAGAGCATCAATGATGTTCCCATTGCAAAAGAATTTCCCGATGTATTTCCGAAAGAATTACCGGGATTACCCCCACATCGATCCGTTGAATTTCAAATAGATCTTGTACCAGGAGCTGTACCAATAGCTCGTGCTCCTTACAGACTCGCACCCAGCGAGATGAAAGAACTGCAAAGCCAATTACAAGAACTTTTAGAGCGTGGTTTCATTCGACCAAGCACATCACCGTGGGGAGCTCCTGTTTTGTTTGTCAAGAAGAAAGATGGTACATTCAGGTTGTGTATCGACTACCGAGAGTTGAACAAACTTACCATCAAGAACCGCTACCCACTACCGAGAATCGATGACTTATTTGATCAACTACAAGGCTCGTCTGTTTATTCAAAGATTGACTTACGTTCCGGGTATCATCAAATGCGAGTGAAAGAAGATGATATTCCAAAGACTGCTTTCAGAACACGTTACGGTCATTACGAGTTTATGGTCATGCCGTTTGGTTTAACTAATGCACCAGCTGTGTTCATGGACCTTATAAACCGAGTGTGTGGACCATACCTTGACAAGTTTGTCATTGTTTTCATTGATGACATACTTATTTACTCAAAGAATGACCAAGAACACGGTGAACATTTGAGAAAGGTGTTAGAAGTATTGAGGAAGGAAGAATTGTACGCTAAGTTTTCAAAGTGTGCATTTTGGTTGGAAGAAGTTCAATTCCTCGGTCACATGGTGAACAAAAAAGGTATTAAGGTGGATCCGGCAAAGATAGAAACTGTTGAAAAGTGGGAAATCCCGAAAACTCCGAAACACATACGCCAGTTTTTAGGACTAGCTGGTTACTACAGAAGGTTCATCCAAGACTTTTCCAGAATAGCAAAACCCTTGACTGCATTAACGCATAAAGGGAAGAAATTTGAATGGAATGATGAACAAGAGAAAGCGTTTCAGTTATTGAAGAAAAAGCTAACTACGGCACCTATATTGTCATTGCCTGAAGGGAATGATGATTTTGTGATTTATTGTGATGCATCAAAGCAAGGTCTCGGTTGTGTATTAATGCAACGAACGAAGGTGATTGCTTATGCGTCTAGACAATTGAAGATTCACGAACAAAATTATACGACGCATGATTTGGAATTAGGCGCGGTTGTTTTTGCATTAAAGACTTGGAGGCACTACTTATATGGGGTCAAAAGTATTATATATACCGACCACAAAAGTCTTCAACATATATTTAATCAGAAACAACTGAATATGAGGCAGCGTAGGTGGATTGAATTATTGAATGATTACGACTTTGAGATTCGTTACCACCCGGGGAAGGCAAATGTGGTAGCCGATGCCTTGAGCAGGAAGGACAGAGAACCCATTCGAGTAAAATCTATGAATATAATGATTCATAATAACATTACTACTCAAATAAAGGAGGCACAACAAGGAGTTTTAAAAGAGGGAAATTTAAAGGATGAAATACCCAAAGGATCGGAGAAGCATCTTAATATTCGGGAAGACGGAACCCGGTATAGGGCTGTAAGGATTTGGGTACCAAAATTTGGAGATATGAGAGAAATGGTACTTAGAGAAGCTCATAAAACCAGATACTCAATACATCCTGGAACGGGGAAGATGTACAAGGATCTCAAGAAACATTTTTGGTGGCCGGGTATGAAAGCCGATGTTGCTAAATACGTAGGAGAATGTCTGACGTGTTCTAAGGTCAAAGCTGAGCATCAGAAACCATCAGGTCTACTTCAACAATCCGAAATCCCGGAATGGAAATGGGAAAACATTACCATGGATTTCATCACTAAATTGCCAAGGACTGCAAGTGGTTTTGATACTATTTGGGTAATAGTTGATCGTCTCACCAAATCCGCACACTTCCTACCAATAAGAGAAGATGACAAGATGGAGAAGTTAGCACGACTGTATTTGAAGGAAGTCATCTCCAGACATGGAATACCAATCTCTATTATCTCTGATAGGGATGGCAGATTTATTTCAAGATTCTGGCAGACATTACAGTAAGCATTAGGAACTCGTCTAGACATGAGTACTGCCTATCATCCACAAACTGATGGGCAGAGCGAAAGGACGATACAAATGCTTGAAGACATGCTACGAGCATGTGTTATTGATTTCAGAAACAGTTGGGATCGACATCTACCGTTAGCAGAATTTTCCTACAACAACAGCTACCATTCAAGCATTGAGATGGCGCCGTTTGAAGCACTTTATGGTAGAAAGTGCAGGTCTCCGATTTATTGGAGTGAAGTGGGGGATAGACAGATTACGGGTCCGGAGATTATACAAGAAACTACCGAGAAGATCATCCAAATTCAACAACGGTTGAAAACCGCCCAAAGTCGACAAAAGAGTTACGCTGACATTAAAAGAAAAGATATAGAATTTGAAATTGGAGAGATGGTCATGCTTAAAGTTGCACCTTGGAAAGGCGTTGTTCGATTTGGTAAACGAGGGAAATTAAATCCAAGGTATATCGGACCATTCAAGATTATTGATCGTGTCGGACCAGTAGCTTACCGACTTGAGTTACCTCAACAACTCGCGGCTGTACATAACACTTTCCACGTCTCGAATTTGAAGAAATGTTTTGCTAAATAAGATCTCACTATTCCGTTAGATGAAATCCAAATCAACGAAAAACTTCAATTCATCGAAGAACCCGTCGAAATAATGGATCGTGAGGTTAAAAGACTTAAGCAAAACAAGATACCAATTGTTAAGGTTCGATGGAATGCTCGTAGAGGACCCGAGTTTACCTGGGAGCGGGAAGATCAGATGAAGAAGAAATACCCGCATCTATTTCCAGAAGATTCGTCAACACCTTCAACAGCTTAAAATTTCGAGACGAAATTTATTTAACGGGTAGGTACTGTAGTGACCCGAACTTTTCCATGTTTATATATATTAATTGAGATTGATATTTACATGATTAAATGTTTCCAACATGTTAAGCAATCAAACTTGTTAAGACTTGATTAATTGAAATATGTTTCATATAGACAATTGACCACCCAAGTTGACCGGTGATTCACGAACGTTAAAACTTGTAAAAACTATATGATGACATATATATGGATATATATATATAGTTAACATGATACTATGATAAGTAAACATATCATTAAGTATATTAACAATGAACTACATATGTAAAAACAAGACTACTAACTTAATGATTTTTAAACGAGACATATATGTAACGATTATCGTTGTAAAGACATTTAATGTATATATATCATATTAAGAGATATTCATACATGATAATATCATGATAATATAATAATTTAAAATCTCATTTGATATTATAAACATTGGGTTAACAACATTTAACAAGATCGTTAACCTAAAGGTTTCAAAACAACACTTACATGTAACGACTAACGATGACTTAACGACTCAGTTAAAATGTATATACATGTAGTGTTTTAATATGTATTTATACACTTTTGAAAGACTTCAATACACTTATCAAAATACTTCTACTTAACAAAAATGCTTACAATTACATCCTCGTTCAGTTTCATCAACAATTCTACTCGTATGCACCCGTATTCGTACTCGTACAATACACAGCTTTTAGATGTATGTACTATTGGTATATATACTCCAATGATCAGCTCTTAGCAGCCCATGTGAGTCACCTAACACATGTGGGAACCATCATTTGGCAACTAGCATGAAATATCTCATAAAATTACAAAAATATGAGTAATCATTCATGACTTATTTACATGAAAACAAAATTACATATCCTTTATATCTAATCCATACACCAACGACCAAAAACACCTACAAACACTTTCATTCTTCAATTTTCTTCATCTAATTGATCTCTCTCAAGTTCTATCTTCAAGTTCTAAGTGTTCTTCATAAATTCCAAAAGTTCTAGTTTCATAAAATCAAGAATACTTTCAAGTTTGCTAGCTCACTTCCAATCTTGTAAGGTGATCATCCAACCTCAAGAAATCTTTGTTTCTTACAGTAGGTTATCATTCTAATACAAGGTAATAATCATATTCAAACTTTGGTTCAATTTCTATAACTATAACAATCTTATTTCAAGTGATGATCTTACTTGAACTTGTTTTCGTGTCATGATTCTGCTTCAAGAACTTCGAGCCATCCAAGGATCCGTTGAAGCTAGATCCATTTTTCTCTTTTCCAGTAGGTTTATCCAAGGAACTTAAGGTAGTATGTTTTCTAAAATGGTCATCTAGACGTCGTTCTTTCGACTGAAATGACTACCTTTACAAAAACGACTTGTAACTTATTTTTCCGACTATAAACCTATACTTTTTCTGTTTAGATTCATAAAATAGAGTTCAATATGAAACCATAGCAATTTGATTCACTCAAAACGGATTTAAAATGAAGAAGTTATGGGTAAAACAAGATTAGATAATTTTTCTCATTTTAGCTACGTGAAAATTGGTAACAAATATATTCCAACCATAACTTAATCAACTTGTATTGTATATTATGTAATCTTGAGATACCATAGACACGTATACAATGTTTCGACCTATCATGTCGACACATCTATATATATTTCGGAACAACCATAGACACTCTATATGTGAATGTTGGAGTTAGCTATACAGGGTTGAGGTTGATTCCAAAATATGTATAGTTTGAGTTGTGATCAATACTGAGATACGTATACACTGGGTCGTGGATTGATTCAAGATAATATTTATCGATTTATTTCTGTATATCTAACTGTGGACAACTAGTTGTAGGTTACTAACGAGGACAGCTGACTTAATAAACTTAAAACATCAAAATATATTAAAAGTGTTGTAAATATATTTTGAACATACTTTGATATATATGTATATATTGTTATAGGTTCGTGAATCAACCAGTGGCCAAGTCTTACTTCCCGATGAAGTAAAAATCTGTGAAAGTGAGTTATAGTCCCACTTTTAAAATCTAATATTTTTGGGATGAGAATACATGCAGGTTTTATAAATGATTTACAAAATAGACACAAGTACGTGAAACTACATTCTATGGTTGAATTATCGAAATCGAATATGCCCCTTTTTATTAAGTCTGGTAATCTAAGAATTAGGGAACAGACACCCTAATTGACGCGAATCCTAAAGATAGATCTATTGGGCCTAACAAACCCCATCCAAAGTACCGGATGCTTTAGTACTTCGAAATTTATATCATATCCGAAGGGTGTCCCGGAATGATGGGGATATTCTTATATATATGCATCTTGTTAATGTCGGTTACCAGGTGTTCACCATATGAATGATTTTTATCTCTATGTATGGGATGTGTATTGAAATATGAAATCTTGTGGTCTATTGTTACGATTTGATATATATAGGTTAAACCTATAACTCACCAACATTTTTGTTGACGTTTTAAGCATGTTTATTCTCAGGTGATTATTAAGAGCTTCCGCTGTCGCATACTTAAATAAGGACGAGATTTTTAGTCCATGCTTGTATGATATTGTGTAAAAACTGCATTCAAGAAACTTATTTTGTTGTAACATATTTGTATTGTAAACCATTATGTAATGGTCGTGTGTAAACAGGATATTTTAGATTATCATTATTTGATAATCTACGTAAAGCTTTTTAAACCTTTATTGATGAAATAAAGGTTATGGTTTGTTTTAAAATGAATGCAGTCTTTGAAAAACGTCTCATATAGAGGTCAAAACCTCGCAACGAAATCAATTAATATGGAACGTTTTTAATCAATACGAACGGGACATTTCATGGGGTATGTATCATTATAACGTTAAAGTTTAGTTACCAGGGTGCTCTGTTATGTAGAATCTATTGATAAACGTTTCTGGATGAAACAACTGAAATCTTGTGATCCACTTTTATATACAGATTATGCGAAACACTAAAACTATGAACTCACCAACCTTTGTGGTGACACTTGTTAGCATGTTTATTCCCAGGTTCCCTAGAAGTCTTCCGCTGTTTGCTTATATGTTAGACAAGCTATGTGCATGGAGTCTTACATGGCATATTTATCAAGGAAACGTTGCATTCAACAATTCATCACCATGTATCTTATTTTGACTGCATTGTCAATGGAAGTACTATTGTAAACTATTATTTACGGTGATTGTCTATATGTAGAAATCATCAGATGTCGAAAACCTTTGATTTAAATATTCATTTATGGTGTGCCTTTTCAAAAGAATGCAATGTTTACAAAACGTATCATATAGAGGTCAAATACCTCGCAATGAAATCGATGAATGACTTGTTCGTCCATATGGATTTGGAGCGATCGTCACATGCAAGCCCCATAACTTTAGTGGTACTGAGGGGCCAGTTGGTCTCACTAGGTGGTTTGAGAAATTAGAATCTGTGTTCCGTGTAAGCAACTGCTCAGAGATGAACAAAACAAAGTATACCTCATGTACGCTGTTGGACTGCGCACTAACCTGGTGGAACACACTTGCTCAGGCCAAGGGTATTGACGAGGCTTATGCCACTCCGTGGGAAGAATTTAAAGGGGCCATGATTAAGGAGTATTGCCCCAGGACAGAGATACAGAAAATGAAGGCCGAGTTTTAGCAGTTGAAGGTTGTGGGAAACGATCTTGATGGTTACAACCGTAGGTATCTGGAATTAGCTCTGATGTGTCCCACGATGGTTACCCCGTAGTTTAAGCGAATGGAAAGGTACTTGTGGGGACTTCCTAAGACCATTAAGGGAAATGTCACCTCTTCTAAGCCACCTAATGTCCCGGAAGCAATGCGCATGGCGCACACCTTAATGAACCAAATTATCAGCGATGAACCGGAAAAGGCAAAATCTGAATCAGGGGTTAGCAGTGAGAAGCGTAAGTGGGACAACAACAAGGGGAGAGCCTATGATCAAACCCCCGCTAAGAGGCACAACGATGGGAGGAACCCCAACCCGAACACTAGCTAGAACCCAAACTACAAGGGTAGTCTGCCGCAGTGCAAAAGGTGCTACAAGCACCATACCAGGTACTGTAACGTGGTCTGTGAAAAATGTAAAAGGATTGGGCACGTTGGTAAGGACTGCATGATCACCACCCTAAATGTGAAGACAAACCCTAATGGACCGAAAAAGTGCTATGAATGCGGACAACAGGGCCACTTCAGAAATGAGTGTCCCAATAAGCGAAAGGACGGCGGACCACCGCGTGGCAGAGCTTTCAATGTAAACGCAAGGGATGCCCGTGAGAACCCCGACTTGGTTACAGGTATATTCACTATCAACAATCTATTAGCTTCTGTCCTATTTGATACTGGTTCCGATAGAAGTTATGTATGTAGACACTTTTGCTCTAAGATAAATTGATCGTTAGTTCCTTTAAAGGAGAGTATGCTTGTTGAGGTAGCCAATGGAAAACTTGAGAAAGTTGACCAAATTAGCCGAGGAGCTATTATCAATGTAGCTGGTGTGTATTTCGAGATTGACTTGATACCCATTAAGTTGGGAAGCTTTGATGTTATTGTCGGTATGTACTGGTTGACCAAGATAAGGGCTGACATTATCTGTGGAGATAAAGCTCTTCGTATACCACACGGAGATGGTGAGCCACTGATTATTTACGGAGAGAGATGTAGCTCGAATCTGAATCTCATTAGTTGCATGAAAGTGCAAAAGATCATGAAGAAAGGACGTCTTGCTGTTTTAGCACATGTGAAAACGTTAGAAACTGAGGTGAAGAGCGTGGATGATGTAAGAATTGTGAATGAATTTTCCGATGTCTTTCCGGAAGAATTGCCTGGATTACCGCCACCGAGAATAGTGGAGTTTCAGATCGATTTAGTACCAGGGGCTGCACCTGTAGCTCACGCACCTTATCGGCTCGCACCTTCTGAAATGCAAGAGTTGTAGAGTCAATTACAAGAACTGCTAGACCGTGGATTTATCCAACCAAGTTCTTCGCCTTGAGGCGCACCTGTTTTGTTTGTGAAGAAGAAGGACAGATCTTTCCGCATGTGTATCGACTACCGTGAACTCAACAAATTAACGATCAAGAATCGGTATCCTCTTCCCCGAATTGACGATCTTTTCGACCAGTTGCAAGGATCGAGTGTTTACTCTAAGATCGATTTGCGATCCGGTTATCACCAGTTGAGGGTGAAAGAGAACGACGTGATGAAGATGCATTCAGAACTCGTTATGGTCATTATGAGTTTCTCGTGATGCCATTCAGTTTAACCAATGCACCTGCCGTATTCATGGACCTCATGAATCGTGTATGCAAGCCATACCTGGATAAGTTCGTTATCATCTTCATAGATGATATCCTCATCTACTCCAAATGCGAAGAAGAACATGAACAACATCTTCGTCTAGTGTTGGAACTCTTGAGACAAGAGCAACTTTATGAAAAATTCTCCAACTGTGAGTTTTGGTTGAAGGAAGTCCAATTTCTGGGTCACGTTGTGAGTGATCAAGGTATCAAAGTTGATCCTGCAAAGATCGAAGCTATCAGCAAGTGGGAAACCCCCACTACCCCGACTCATATCCGCCAATTTTTAGGCCTCGCCGGTTACAACTGAAGATTTATTGAGGGTTTCTCTCTGATTGCGCGTCCTTTGACCGCGCTGACTCACAAAGGGAAGAAGTTCATTTGGGAACCCGAACAGAAATCAGCATTTCAAACCTTGAAAAAGAAGTTAACCACCGCACCTATCCTATCACTTCCTGAAGGCAGTGACGATTTCGTCGTTTATTGCGATGCTTCGAAAAGTGGTTTTGGTTATGTACTGATGCAACGCACAAAGGTTATCTCTTACGCCTCCCGACAACTGAAGATTCACGAGCGAAATTACACAACGCACGATCTCGAGCTTAGAGCCGTTGTCTTTGCATTAAAACTGTGGAGACACTACCTTTATGGAACAAAGAGCACTATTTTCACCGATCATAAAAGCCTCCAACACATCTTTGATCAGAAGCAACTAAATATGAGACAGCGTCAATGGATCGAGACGCTGAACGACTATGATTGTGAACTTCGTTACCATCCGGGCAAAGCCAATGTTGTAGCTGACGCTTTGAGCCGAAAGGAGAGGATAACACCTCTTCGTGTTCGAGCACTGAACATCACCATTCATTCGAACCTCAATAACCAGATCCGAGCAGCCCAAGAAGAGGCTCTCAAATAGGAGAACATATCTCGTGTATACTTGAACATTTTCGTCTCTAAATTCGAGGTTAAGGAGACTGGACTCCGATGCTATGCCAGAAGGATTTGGGTGCCTCGTTATGGAGATCTACGGAGCCTTATATTAGATGAAGCCCACAAGTCGAGATATTCGATTCATCCAGGAGCCGGTAAAATGTACCACAATCTCAAGGAATAGTACTGGTGGCCTAATCTTAAGAAGGACGTTGCAACTTATGTTGGGAAGTGTTTGACTTGCTCGAAAATTAAGGCCGAACATCAGAGGCCTTCTGGGTTACTTCAACAACCAGAAATCCCGCAATGGAAGTGGGAGAGGATAACAATGGATTTCATTACAAAGCTACCAAAGACGGTGGGCGGATACGATACTGATGTGTTAGCGGAGGGGTACGAAATACTATTGTTTTTACTACGAAATATACGAATTACACAAGTTTTAATTATTTATTTACAAATGGGATATACCTAAACCTTGCTACAACACTATAGGCAGTGTACCTAATCGTAGAGTAGTATAGTTTTTAGTAAGTCCGGTTCGTTCCACAGGGAGACGACTTATTTTACACTATATTTTTAAACAATTATATTTGTACAAAATATATTATACATAGTAATAATATATAAAAAGGGGTTTACCGTTTAATGACCAGTTTGTCGATTTTATATTTTAAGTCACAATTAAAACCTAATGCAAAATATAAATGACGATAATTTAAGTGCGTAAAATAAATAACAATATAATTATTATGCTTATTTAAACTTCCGTAACCATGATGTTTGACATTTTGATTATAATTTATTACCCTGGGTTAATTGTCCTTTGTCCTGGATGTATTTGAAACCTATCTGGTTTTTGTCCATAATAGTTCATCGATCATAATTATAAAATGCTCGGCAAATTTAACCTTATACCCGAAGTCAAATATTCCAACTAATTGGGGATTCGAACTGTAACAAGGTCTTAATACTTTGTTTAATGAATACACCAGGTTATCGACTGTGTGTAAACCAAGGTTTTAATACTTTGTTAACAATTACACCAATTACCCTTGAATGTAATCCACCCCTGTTTTAATGAGTTCATCGACTATTAATCCATCCCCGTGTCCGGTCAAATGAACAATAATTTGTATTTATAAATATCCCGCCCATCGTATCCGATTAAGCGTATGTGGTTATATATAGATACGTCAAATTGTAACCTTTATATTAAATTAACGAGGTATCGTTAATTTAATATAAAGCCCATTAATAGCCCATAGTCTAATTTCCACAAGTGTCGTTCTTTTGTCCAAACCCCAATTACGGTCCAAAGCCCAATTACCCCATCTTAATATTTAGCCCAACATCACGATTACTTCGGCTCAAATAAGCATAATAATAACTTAAGTACGAGACATTAATTTAAAAAGGAGAACATAGCTTACATTGAGTATTTATCGCGTAGCTTTACACGGATAGAATTTCGACTTTAGAACTCGTAAAATAACCGTTACATAACCCGAACTAACTAATATAAAACTACCCTATACTATATTATATATATATATATATATATATATATATATATATATATATATATATATATATATATATATATATATTATAGACAGAGAGATAGATTGATGGTGTCTATAATTCGTTCGACAAAACTGCTTTTTTATAGCAATGTGGCCAGCTACAGGCCTCCATGCGATCGCATGAAAATTGGTCATGCTGGCCATGCGATCGCATGGCCCAGGAATCCAGCTCATATCATTTTGTTTTCTAGCTTGTCGACGTTATTTTTAAATATATATAATATATAAATAATTTATATAATTATTTAAATATTATATTATATTCTTGTGCATAGTTGACTCATAATTTTCGGCTCGTTGCGTCGCGCGTTGATAGTTGGCTCAGGTCCCGGTTCCGGTTTTTCGAACGTCCTTTCGTATAATTTAATATCTTGTACTTTGCATTTTGCGGCTTGTACTCTTATCATTTTTGGATGTTTCTCATCAATAAATTGAACCACTTGGATTGTACTTTGTACTTTTTAGCTTTTTGGTCATTTGCGTCTTCAAATCGTCATTTTCTTCTTTTGTCTTCGCACTTATTTATTTAAACGAATATTACATAAAAATAAAACAATTACAACTAAAAGCTTTACATATTGGAAGGATATTGTGCCTAAATATATGTTCATTTGGAGCACTATCAAATATCCCCACACTTGAGCGTTGCTTGTCCTCAAACAATACATAACTTTGAAATAAAATCACACGAATCACTTCTTTATTCTTCACACTTTATACATTAGTGATTTTGATACGGCGGTATAAACAATGATAGTAACGATGTGGTTTACAGTCCCACATGACTATAAAAATTTAGATCCTTAAGGAAATTGGATCTTTATGAAAACATTTGATCTTTTGAAAATTCATTCTAGCTTTTACCCTAGATAAGTTTTCCGGAATAACCCTTCATCGGTGTTTGAAAAATGTTTTTGTGAGTTTGGTGGGTTTCAGATTTGAAAATTTTAGCTCAAAACTTATGGTTTTGTGTCACCCACTTGCTAACCTTGTATTAGGAAAGCACACATCCAGTATACTTGCTCCGTATATTACCTTTCATTAAACTACCGTCCGATTGTAAAGGAAAGCGTTGAACAAGCAACTGTTAAGGCGATGTCTAATGACATGCAGATGTTCATGGTCTAAAACGTGTCGGATGCAGTTACTATCCTTTGTAGGAGCAATAGTAAAGATCACCCTATAGTTTTTCGGTCTTGCACAAGGTCCTGTCTCCGACCATGCTATGCAACCACCGTTCTTACGGTTGACACCCGATTTGGTTCAGGTGACCTAATGAATTTCAGGTGAATTCCTAGGATTTTACGTTCACTGGTAATGAACGCATTGAAAATGGGTTTTCAGAAAACAAATCGGTTTGTAATTTTGATCAAAATATTTTCTCGTTCAAGCTCGAGTTTAGATATCATCGAATTCCATGAGTTTGTAATTCTCAATCTTTAAGGGTCAATCTCAAGGATTGAGTAATATCAGGCTTAAAAGCTGATTTTTAATCTTTAAGGAGATTATCCTTTCTGGGGGTCTAATTCATTAGTCTTATCAAGCTAATTTGCACGGCGTCCTTCCCATTTTATGAGATAGATCCTCTCATGGTTAGGATAAGTCTGACCACTTGGCGACCCTGTTTGATGCTGAGGTCCGTGGATTTCCTGCTGATTTTAGAGATGATTTTTCTAGATTTTTCGTCAACCTACAGCTGGTCTGGACGACAACTTCCTGACTTAAATCAAGAAGCGCATGTCTTTTTCGGAAGACTTTACTTCCTTTTAATGATGGAATTGATTCATCGTGTAGATCCATCTATTCTTTCAGATAAACCGGGTAAAGCGGTTAATATAGTCCAAAAAAAAAGCACCTGCAATAACTTTACAGAAACATGTGATAGATAGTTTTTAATTGAATAACTTGGTACATTCTCCCCACACTTAGCTTTTATTTTATCTTTCTTTGCCTTTTTATTCTCTTCTATTCCATTTTAAATGAATTCAAGCGTTTTGGGTTGTTTCTCAATTTATGTCCTTTCCAAAGTAACAATAATTTCGGTATTATCACCTAGTTTTATCGTTCATAAATATGTATAAACATGATTTTGAGTTCATTTAGTTGAAAATTTTTCAAATTTTTACAAAATTTGGCAATTAAACCAAGTGTAAACCTGAGAGAATTTATAACCCTTCCCCACACTTGAGATCATGCAATGCCCTCATTTGCATGAAATCAGACTATAATTATAAATTTATGAGGGTGATTAGTGTAGAAAAGTAGTTAAAGATACCCAGTTTGTAATTACAAAGCTCGTTGAATGATAGATGGCGCGCCTCAATGTTCATTCCTTCTTGTTTTATCACACATATTTTTCTTCAGAAACGGTTGCTTTTCTGAACTGTTTGCTAATCTTTGAAAATGCGTCTTTTACCCTAACTTATTATGCATGTTTATTAACGAGTTATGCATTAACCCGAACCCCGAATTTAACGTTAAGTGGGGTTAGACTTCCCCATACTTAGCTGACGACATGTGAAGTCGGTAGAATAAGTTCCACGAATTAAAATAGTGAGCCAGTTATTTACATCTCGGGTGGTATAAAATATATCAATGGGTTTAAAGTTTAGACCCACCCGATCGTCACTACTTAATTCTTTTTTAAGTGTAGCTTTTAGTAAATGGATATGTCTCTTTTCTGGTTCTTGGTCAAATGGATCAATATACACCGACATACATATTTCTATAGGGTGGACAATTCCTAACATTTCCTTTCGTTCATTCTCGAGATCAAGGTTTTTACCTCTATTACCCAATTGGGTGAAATTCGAGGTGTCAATATCTATTACAGCTTGTAGTTCATCTTTGGTAGATGACTCGTCTATTGAGAATATTGGGTTTGAAGGTTGTGGAATGGTGAATTTTGGGATCGAAGCAAATTCTTCTTCATTAATGGTACTTATCGGTCCCACCATTTTGGTCTCGGGGGTAAAGTTTTCAACGTTATCATTTTCCCAAGAGTACCAATTTGTCACCCTTATTTCTTCTTCATCCATTGATGGATTGATGATTTCGTCGGTAGAGGCTAATGTGTCGATATGTTGTGAAATTGGTAAAGCTGAATAAAAAGTATCATCGGGATAATTGGTGATTTCAGAGCTCTCGAATTCATCAAAATTCAATGATATGAGATTTTCTTGCACACGACTCCTCAGATCAACATGTGTGTAGTCTGATAGAGTTTTAGCTTGCCAATTTGCAAACTCTCTCATTTGTTCATTTTGAGCGTCGAGTTCTTCGAGTTTGATTTTCATATTGTCTAATAAATTTTCAGACACATAATTTTCCTCGTCTTCTGGTTGTTGAGTTTGGAAATAATCTTGGGAATAATCCCAATTTGAATTGTATTCTTCATAATCGTTCCATTCAGGTTCCGTGGGTGCGTAATTTTCCATATGAACGTAATAAAAACATTCCCATGTTGAGTGATAATCTCCACAGATTTCACAACCAGTTATTGTTTCGTCATTCGTGATCCAAGATTGACCGAACGAATTGTCATCAACACCCGTTTGAGAGTATTGATTAAATTGATTTCGGATGTCATAAAGAGTTTCCAAAATATTCTCGAGATTTTCCATAATGCGCTTATTACCAAATTTTAGCTACAATGTGGTGCATTTACTAATTATCCTATTAGTTATAAAACTAAAAATTATATAAGTTATCAAATTAATAGACTTTTCTGATTTTGCTCACGTTTCGAATAGCCAATAGATGCAGCAGGTAGCCAGGACCCTTTAAATCAGAAGCCCATAACTCGCCACTAACAAATCCAACTATTACTACGAACCAGAAAATTTAGATGTCTATCAATTTAACCACTTAAAATAATTTTTCGTCGAAATTTTGAAATTTTAGAGAAGAAATAGAAAATTCTATGCCTTAAAACTAGAGCGAAGAGAAATAAGAAAGAAAAACAGCGCGTCGAAAAATGTCAAAAAATAAAAATAAGAAAGAAAAACGTCGAAACTTAAAAGTCTAAAAATTATATCTAAAAAGTTGCGCCTAAAGGTCTAAAGGTAAATGCAATTTTATTCGGAAAATGACAATTACTCAAATTGGCACTAAAATCTATAAACGGCGTCGCAAAATTCTAAAGCGCCTAAATCTTAATCTAAAGAAAAAGCACTTAAGGGATTTTACAGCAAAGCCTAAAAATATAGAAATATAAAAATTCTACGACAAAAACTAAGTTTAAAACTAATTACGAACGATAAATATACAAATATTTAAAATATACAAATTATAAAAAGAGACAAAAAATGACAAAATTACATATTTTTATATTAATATTATTTTTATATTATTTATTATATAAATATATTAAACTGTATAATTAATAATAATAATTACAAATTAATATTACTAATTAAAAATTAAAACTAAAATAAACTAATTAATATATTATAACTAAACCCTAAATAATAATAATAAATATATTAAAACCCTACGCGAATTAAATGCAGTCCAAGGTTTGGGTCTGTCATGTCAGCCATGCGACCGCATGGTTTTACAACATCCGGCTCATGCGATCGCATGGGCCTAGTTTCCAGGCTTTTTATTTTTTATTTTTTTTATTTTATATTATTTTTCTAAAAATTATATATAAATATATTTATACAAAAATAAATTAAAAATATAGCGTTTCGCCGAGTCCCCGGCAGCGGCGCCAAAAAATTGATGTGTTAGCGGAGGGGTACGAAATACTATTGTTTTTACTACGAAATACGTTACGAATTACACAAGTTTTAATTATTTATTTACAAATGGGATATACCTAAACCTTGCTACAACACTATAGGCAGTGTACCTAATCGTAGAGTAGTATAGTTTTTAGTAAGTCCGGTTCGTTCCACAGGGAGACGACTTATTTTACACTATATTTTTAAACAATTATATTTGTACAAAATATATTATACATAGTAATAATATATAAAAGGGGGTTTACCGTTTAATGACCAGCTTGTCGATTTTATATTTTAAGTCACAATTAAAACCTAATGCAAAATATAAATGACGATAATTTAAGTGCGTAAAATAAATAACAATATAATAATTATGCTTATTTAAACGTCCGTAACCATGATGTTTGACGTTTTGATTATAATTTATTACCCTGGGTTAATTGTCCTTTGTCCTGGATGTATTTGAAACCTATCTGGTTTTTGTCCATAATAGTTCATCGGTCATAATTATAAAATGCTCGGCAAATTTAACCTTATACCCGAAGTCAAATATTCCAACTAATTGGGGATTCGAACTGTAACAAGGTCTTAATACTTTGTTTAATGAATACACCAGGTTATCGAATGTGTGTAAACCAAGGTTTTAATACTTTGTTAACAATTACACCAATTACCCTTGAATGTAATCCACCTATGTTTTAATGAGTTCATTGACTATTAATCCATCCCCGTGTCCGGTCAAATGAACAATAATTTGTATTTATAAATATCCCGCCCATCGTATCCGATTAAGCATATGTGGTTATATATAGATACCTCAAATTGTAACCTTTATATTAAATTAATGAGGTATCGTTAATTTAATATAAAGCCCATTAATAACCCATAGTCTAATTTCCACAAGTGTCGTTCTTTTGTCCAAACCCCAATTATGGTCCAAAGCCCAATTACCCCATCTTAATATTTAGCCCAACATCACGATTACTTCGGCTCAAATAAGCATAATAATAACTTAAGTACGAGACATTAATTTAAAAAGGAGAACATAGTTTACATTGAGTATTTATCACGTAGCTTTACACGGATAGAATTTCGACTTTAGAACTCGTAAAATAACCGTTGCATAACCCAAACTAACTAATATAAAACTACCCTATACTATATATATTATATATATATATATATATATATATATATATATATATATATATATATATATATATATATATATATATATTATTTATTATAGACAGAGAGATAGATTGATGGTGTCTATAATTCGTTCGACAAAACTGCCTTTTTATAACAATGTGGCCAGCTACAGGCCTCCATGCGATCGCATGGAAATTGGTCATGCTGGCCATGCGATCGCATGGCCCAGGAATCCAGCTCATATCATTTTGTTTTCTAGCTTGTCGACGTTATTTTTAAATATATATAATATATAAATAATTTATATAATTATTTAAATATTATATTATATTCTTGTGCATAGTTGACTCATAATTTTTGGCCCGTTGCGTCACGCGTTGATAGTTGGCTCCGGTCCCGGTTCCCGTTTTTCGAACGTCCTTTCGTATAATTTAATATCTTGTACTTTGCATTTTGCGGCTTGTACTCTTATCATTTTTGGACGTTTCTCATCAATAAATTGAACCACTTGGATTGTACTTTGTACTTTTTAGCTTTTTGGTCATTTGTGTCTTCAAATCGTCGTTTTCTTCTTTTGTCTTCGCACTTATTTATTTAAACGAATATTACATAAAAATAAAACAATTACAACTAAAAGCTTTACATATTGGAAGGATATTGTACCTAAATATATGTTCATTTGGAGCACTATCAGATACCATCTGGGTTATCGTTGATCGTCTTACCAAATCTGCACTTCTTAGCCATGAAGGAAACGGATACGATGGAAAGACTCGCTCAACTATACATAAAAGAGGTTGTATCTCGTCATGGTGTGCCCTTATCGATTATCTCAGATCGCGATCCCCGTTTTGCTTCTAGATTTTGGCGTTCTTTACAAGAAGCCTTGGGGACTCGTCTCGACATGAGTACTGAGTATCACCCACAGACCGACGGACAAAGCGAACGCATAATTCAGACTTTGGAGGACATGTTGCGTGCTTGTGTTATTGATTTTGGAAAGGCTTGGGAAAGGCATTTGCCGCTAGCCAAATTCTCTTACAACAACAGTTATCATTCGAGTATTAATGCCGCTCCTTTTAAAGCGTTGTATGGTCGAAAATGTCGTTCTCCTATCTGTTGGGCCGAAGTAGGCGAAGCGCAAATCACCGGACCCGAGATAGTCCATGAAACAACTGAGAAGATTGTCCAAATTCAAGCGAGACTCAAGACGGCCCGTGATCGCCAAAAGAGTTATGCCGACCTTAAACGTAAAGACTTTGAATTCAATGTGGGTGACCGTGTAATGTTGAAAGTCGCGCCTTGGAAAGGTGTGATCCGTTTGGAAAACGTGGGAAGCTCAACCCGCGATACATTGGTCCTTTTGAAATCTTGGAGCGTGTTGGACCCGTTGCATACCGTTTGGATCTTCCGACTCAATTGAGCTCCGTTCATCCTATTTTTCACGTATCGAATTTGAAGAAGTGTCTTGCTGAACCGGAACTTGTCATACCACTGGAAGAACTCACGATTGATGACAAACTCCGCTTCGTGGAAGAACCTGTCAAAATTATGGACCGTGAGGTCAAAACTTTGAAACGCAACAAGATTCCAATCGTCCGAGTTCGATGGAATGCCAAACGAGGACCCGAGTTTACCTGGGAACGAGAGGATCAAATGATGCAGAAGTATCCTCATCTTTTTCCAACTCCTCCATCTACCTCAGCTTAAAATTTCGGGACGAAATTTTCTTTAACATGTGGTTAATGTAACGACCCTGGATTTTCCAATTTATATTAATAATATTTATTATTAATACTTGCGCTTTAATAAGATGTATCTTTATACATTTTACTTGACACCGTGATTGACTTTACATGCCCGACTTGTCTTTGTGACACACGTATTTTTCACGAATAATATCTTCAAATATTATTTACATTCATGATTAATTAATATTAATCATTTTAATTAACTAATGTTAGTAGTTAATTACTTGGGCCTTTTATTTATTTGTTGGTTACTTGGACTTGGGCTTTTATTACATGGAGTAGTAAGCCAACCCTACACATTTAATGGACTAGTGAGCCCATCTTTTATGCTAGTATTACATTAAGAATAATCATGGATTAATTAAGCTAAATAGGAGACAAAGTGTGCAAGCATGCATGTGTATCAACTTCCCATACTTTTAACTTGTTACTCATCCTAGCATACACCAAGCTCCAACACTTGAAAGTTGCTAGTTGACTTCCCTTTTTATTACTCCAAACCGTCGGCCAAGTTTGTAGTGAGGAGGAGTTCAAATTTTTTGTTATTTTGTTACTTATACACTAGTCTTCATTTCATTTTCTCACACACATACTTACACATTTCTCTCAACTTTCTCTCATCTCTTTCTCTCAAAACTTGGTAACTAATAAACCTTGTTCTTCTTCTTTGTCTTCCATAAAACCGAATCCCAATCATCATCATTTACTTGATTTATTACTTGTTGTTTGTTGTTGTTGTTAAAGATCAAGTTCTCTAACTTGTATCTTCATGGAATCTTGGTTACTTCCATCCTTTGTTTGATGAAGAACCAAGAACAAGAACCTAAACTTGTTAGTTTATGGTTCTACACTTAAATGTTTTCAAGATCTAAAGTTCATAAATGTAGTGACCCGAACTTTTCCATGTTTATATATATTAATTGAGATTGATATTTACATGACTAAATGTTTCCAACGTGTTAAGCAATCAAACTTGTTAAGACTTGATTAATTGAAATAGGTTTCATATAGACAATTTACCACCCAAGTTGACCGGTGATTCACGAACGTTAAAACTTGTAAAAACTATACGATGAAATATATATGGTTATATATATAGTTAACATGATTTTATTATAAGTAAGTATCTCATTAGGTATTTTAACAATGAGTTATATACATAAAAATGAGACTATTAAATTAAGAAACTCGAAAACGATATATATAAGGATTATCGTTATAACAACGTCTTACTAGGTACATATGAATCATATTAAGATATTGATACACTTGGTTAATTATGTTAAATGATAAGTAAATATATCACTAAGTGTATTAACAATGAACTACATATGTAAAAATAAGACTACTAACTTAATGATTTCAAAACGAGACATATATGTAACGATTATCGTTGTAACGACATTTAACTGTATATATATCATACTAAGATATATTATATATCATAATATCATGATAATGTAACAATTTAACATCTTATTTGATATAATAAACAATGGGTTAACAACATTTAACAAGATCGTTAACCTAAAGGTTTCAAAACAACATTTACATATAACGACTAACGATGACTTAACAACTCAGTTAAAATGTATATACATGTAGTGTTTTAATATGTATTCATACACTTTTGAAAGACTTCAAGACACTTATCAAAATACTTCTACTTAACAAAAATGCTTACAATTACATCCTCGTTCAGTTTCATCAACAATTCTACTCGTATGCACCTGTATTCGTACTCGTACAATACACAGCTTTTAGATGTATGTACTATTAGTATATACACTCCAATGATAAGCTCTTAGCAGCCCATGTGAGTCACCTAACACATGTGGGAACCATCATTTGGCAACTAGCATGAAATATCTCATAAAATTACAAAAATATTAGTAATCATTCATGACTTATTTACATGAAAACAAAATTACATATCCTTTATATCTAATCCATATACCAACGACCAAAAACACCTACAAACACTTTCATTCTTCAATTTTCTTCATCAAATTGATCTCTCTCAAGTTCCATCTTCAAGTTCTAAGTGTTCTTCATAAATTCTATAAGTATAGTTTCATAAAAATCAAGAATACTTCCAAGTTTGCAAGTCTACTTCCAAGCTTTCTAATCCATTCCAAGTAATCATCTAAGATCAAGGAACCTTTGTTATTTACAGTAGGTTATCTTTCTAATTCAAGGTAATATTCATATTCAAACTTTGATTCAATTTCTACAACTATAACAATCTTATTTCGAGTGAAAATCTTACTTGAACTTGTTTTCGTGTCATGATTCTGCTTCAAGAACTTTCAAGCCATCCAAGGATCCTTTGAAGCTAGATCCATTTTTCTCATTTCCAGTAGCTTTATCCAGAAAACTTGAGGTAGTAATGATGTTCATAACATCGTTCGATTCATACATATAAAACTATCTTATTCGAAGGTTTAAACTTGTAATCACTAGAACACAGTTTAGTTAATTCTAAACTTGTTCGCAAACAAAAGTTAATCCTTCTAACTTGACTTTTAAAATCAACTAAACACTTGTTCTATATCTATATGATATGCTAACTTAATGATTTAAAATCGGAAAACACGAAAAACACTGTAAAACCGGATATACGTCGTTGTAGTAACACTGCGGGCTGTTTTGGGTTAGTTAATTAAAAACTATGATAAACTTTGATTTAAAAGTTGTTCTTCTGGGAAAATTATTTTTCTTATGAACATGAAACCATATCCAAAAATCATGGTTAAACTCAAAGTGGAAGTATGTTTTCCAAAATGGTCATCTAGACGTCGTTCTTTCGACTGAAATGACTACCTTTACAAAAATGACTTGTAACATGTAATTCCGACTATAAACTTATACATTTTCTGTATAGATTCATAAACTTAAGTTCAATATGAAACCATAGCAATTGGATTCACTCAAAACGGATTTAAAATGAAGAAGTTATGGGTAAAACAAGATTGGATATTTTTTGATTATTTTAGCTACGGGAAATGTTTAACAAATCTATACAAATCATATCCTAGCTAACTTATATTGTATTATACATGTATTCTAATATATTATGTAATCTTGGGATACCATAGACACGTATGCAAATGTTTTGACATATCATATCGATCCATGTATATATATTATTTGGAACAACCATAGTGAAATGTCCCGTTCTTATTGAATAAAAACGTTCCATATTAATTGATTTCGTTGCGAGGTTTTGGCCTCTATATGAGACGTTTTTCAAAGAGTGCATTCATTTTTAAAACAAACCATAAACTTTATTTCATAAATAAAGGTTTAAAAAGCTTTACGTAGATTATCAAATAATGATAATCTAAAATATCCTGTTTACACACGACCATTACATAATGGTTTACAATACAAATATGTTACATCGAAATCAGTTTCTTGAATGCAGTTTTTACACAATATCATACAAACATGGACTCCAAATCTTGTCCTTATTTTAGTATGCAACAGCGGAAGCTCTTAATATTCACCTGAGAATAAACATGCTTTAAACGTCAACAAAAATGTTGGTGAGTTATAGGTTTAACCTATATATATCAAATCGTAACAATAGACCACAAGATTTCATATTTCAATACACATCCCATACATAGAGATAAAAATCATTCATATGGTGAACACCTGGTAACCGACATTAACAAGATGCATATATAAGAATATCCCCATCATTCCGGGACACCCTTCGGATATGATATAAATTTCGAAGTACTAAAGTATCCGGTACTTTGGATGGGGTTTGTTAGGCCCAATAGATCTATCTTTAGGATTTGCGTCAATTAGGGTGTCTGTTCCCTAATTCTTAGATTACCAGACTTAATAAAAAGGGGCATATTCGATTTTGATAATTCAACCATATTTTCACGTACTTGTGTCTATTTTGTAAATCATTTATAAAACCTGCATGTATTCTCATCCCAAAAATATTAGATTTTAAAAGTGGGACTATAACTCACTTTCACAGATTTTTACTTCGTCGAGAAGTAAGACTTGGCCACTGTTGATTCACAAACCTATAACAATATATACATATATATTAAAGTATGTTCAAAATATATTTACAACACTTTTAATATATTTTGATGTTTTAAGTTTATTAAGTCAGCTGTCCTCGTTAGTAACCTACAACTAGTTGTCCACAGTTAGATGTACAGAAATAAATCGATAAATATTATCTTGAATCAATCCACGACCCAGTGTATACGTATCTCAGTATTGATCACAACTCAAACTATATATATTTTAGAATCAACCTCAACCCTGTATAGCTAACTCCAACATTCACATATAGAGTGTCTATGGTTGTTCCGAAATATATATAGATGTGTCGACATGATAGGTCGAAACATTGTATACGTGTCTATGGTATCTCAAAATTACATAATATACAATACAAGTTGATTAAGTTATGGTTGGAATAGATTTGTTACCAATTTTCACGTAGCTAAAATGAGAAAAATTATCCAATCTTGTTTTACCCATAACTTCTTCATTTTAAATCCGTTTTGAGTGAATCAAATTGCTATGGTTTCATATTGAACTCTATTTTATGAATCTAAACAGAAAAAGTATAGGTTTATAGTCGGAAAAATAAGTTACAAGTCGTTTTTGTAAAGGTAGTCATTTCAGTCGAAAGAACGACGTCTAGATGACCATTTTAGAAAACATACTTCCACTTTGAGTTTAACCATAATTTTTGGATATAGTTTCATGTTTATAATAAAAATCATTTTCTCAGAATAACAACTTTTAAATCAAAGTTTATCGTAGTTTTTAATTAACTAACCCAAAACAGCCCGCGGTGTTACTACGACGGTGTAAATCCGGTTTTACGGTGTTTTTCGTGTTTCCAGGTTTTAAATCATTAAGTTAGCATATCATATAGATATAGAACATGTGTTTAGTTAATTTTAAAAGTCAAGTTAGAAGGATTAACTTTTGTTTGCGAACAAGTTTAGAATTAACTAAACTATGTTCTAGTGATTACGAGTTTAAACCTTCGAATAAGATAGTTTTATATATATGAATCGAGTGATGTTATGAACATCATTACTACCTCAAGTTTAGTAGGTAAACCTACTGGAAGTGACAAGAAATGATCTAGCTTCAAAGGATCTTGGATGGCTTGAAAGTTCTTGAAGTAGGATCATGACACAAAAACAAGTTCAAGTAAGATTTTTACTCGAATTAAGTTAGTTTATAGTTATAGAAATTGAATCAAAGTTTGAATATGAATATTACCTTGAATAAGAAAGATAACCTACTGTATATAACAAAGGTTTTTTGATCTTAGATGATTACTTGGAATGGATTAGAAAGCTTGGAAGTAAATTAGTAAACTTGAAGGGATTTTTGAAGTGTTCTTGAAGTGTTCTTCCTATGATGATTATAGCTTGATTCTTGAAGTTATTTTTGATGAAGATGATGATTAACTACTGGAAAAATACGTTCATAATAGTGTGTGTGTGTTGAGAGAGAATTAGAAAGAGAATTGAAAGTGAAATAGAGTGAATGATGAGTGGTAATTGGTGAGTGGTGAGTGGGGTTAAAAGGAGTTCTAGTTAGTTGACTAGCTCATGGTAGAAGTTAAAATTGATTAGTCATACATGACATAATCAAGAGTGGAATCCCATGCTAGTTCCTATTGGTATATACCCATAGTAAGTACGTTTTGAAGCTGTGTATAATACGGGTAAGAATACGACTAGAATTCTTGATGAAAGAAAAGAATGGGAAAGTAACTGTAACCATTTTCGTTAAGTATGAGTGTTTTGATATATATCTTGAAGTCTTCTAAAAGTATTTTAATACATCTAAATACACTACATGTATATACATTTTAACTGAGTCGTTAAGTCATCGTTAGTCGTTACATGTAAGTGTTGTTTTGAAACCTTTAAGTTAACGATCTCAATTAATGTTTTTAACCCATTGTTTATTATATCTAATGAGATGTTAAATTATTATATTATCATGATATTATGATATATTAATATATCTTAACATGATATATATACATTTAAATGTCGTTACAACGATAATCGTTACATATATGTCTCGTTTCGAAATCCTTAAGTTAGTAGTCTTGTTTATATGTATATAACTCATTGTTAATATACTTATGAAGATACTTACTTATAATAATCTCATGTTAACCATATGTATATCCATATATATATCGTCATGTCGTTTTTACAAGTTTTAATGTTCGTGAATCGCCGGTCAACTTGGGTGGTCAATTGTCTATATGAAACATATTTCAATTAATCAAGTCTTAACAAGTTTGATTGCTTAACATGTTGGAAACATTTAATCATGTAAATATCAATCTCAATTAATATATATAAACATGGAAAAGTTCGGGTCACTACAGTACCTACCCGTTAAATAAATTTCGTCCCGAAATTTTAAGCGGTTGAAGGTGTTGACGAATCTTCTGGAAATAGATGCGGGTATTTCTTCTTCATCTGATCTTCACACTCCCAGGTGAACTCGGGTCCTCTACGAGCATTCCATCGAACCTTAACAATTGGTAGCTTGTTTTGCTTAAGTCTTTTAACCTCACGATCCATTATTTCGACGGGTTCTTCGATGAATCGGAGTTTTTCGTTGATTTGGATTTCATATAACGGAATAGTGAGATCTTCTTTAGCAAAACATTTCTTCAAATTCGAGACGTGGAAAGTGTTATGTACAGCCGTGAGTTGTTGAGGTAACTCAAGTCGGTAAGCTACTGGTCCGACACGATCAATAATCTTGAATGGTCCAATATACCTTGAATTTAATTTCCCTCGTTTACCAAATCGAACAACGCCTTTCCAAGGTGCAACTTTAAGCATGACCATCTCTCCAATTTCAAATTCTATATCTTTTCTTTTAATGTCAGCGTAGCTCTTTTGTCGACTTTGGGCGGTTTTCAACCGTTGTTGAATTTGGATGATCTTCTCGGTAGTTTCTTGTATAATCTCCGGACCCGTAATCTGTCTATCCCCCACTTCACTCCAACAAATCGGAGAACTGCACTTTCTACCATAAAGTGCTTCAAACGGCGCCATCTCAATGCTTGAATGGTAGCTGTTGTTGTAGGAAAATTCTGCTAACGGTAGATGTCGATCCCAACTGTTTCCGAAATCAATAACACATGCTCGTAGCATGTCTTCAAGCGTTTGTATCGTCCTTTCGCTCTGCCCATCAGTTTGTGGATGATAGGCAGTACTCATGTCTAGACGAGTTCCTAATGCTTGCTGTAATGTCTGCCAGAATCTTGAAATAAATCTGCCATCCCTATCAGAGATAATAGAGATTGGTATTCCATGTCTGGAGACGACTTCCTTCAAATACAGTCGTGCTAACTTCTTCATCTTGTCATCTTCTCTTATTGGCAGGAAGTGTGCTGATTTGGTGAGACGATCAACTATTACCCAAATAGTATCAAAACCACTTGCAGTCCTTGGCAATTTAGTGATGAAATCCATGGTAATGTTTTCCCATTTCCATTCTGGGATTTCGGGTTGTTGAAGTAGACCTGATGGTTTCTGATGCTCAGCTTTGACCTTAGAACACGTCAAACATTCTCCTACGTATTTAGCAACATCGGCTTTCATACCCGGCCACCAAAAATGTTTCTTGAGATCCTTGTACATCTTCCCCGTTCCAGGATGTATTGAGTATCTGGTTTTATGAGCTTCTCTAAGTACCATTTCTCTCATATCTCCAAATTTTGGTACCCAAATCCTTTCAGCCCTATACCGGGTTCCGTCTTCCCGAATATTAAGATGCTGCTCCGATCCTTTGGGTATTTCATCCTTTAAATTTCCTTCTTTTAAAACTCCTTGTTGTGCCTCCTTTATTTGAGTAGTAAGGTTATTATGAATCATTATATTCATAGATTTTACTCGAATGGGTTCTCTGTCCTTCCTGCTCAAGGCATCGGCTACCACATTTGCCTTCCCCGGGTGGTAACGAATCTCAAAGTCGTAATCATTCAACAATTCAATCCACCTACGCTGCCTCATATTCAGTTGTTTCTGATTAAATATGTGTTGAAGACTTTTGTGGTCGGTATATATAATACTTTTGACCCCATATAAGTAGTGCCTCCAAGTCTTTAATGCAAAAACAACCGCGCCTAATTCCAAATCATGCGTCGTATAATTTTGCTCGTGAATCTTCAATTGTCTAGACGCATAAGCAATCACCTTCATTCGTTGCATTAATACACAACCGAGACCTTGCTTTGATGCGTCACAATAAATCACAAAATCATCATTCCCTTCAGGCAATGACAATATAGGTGCCGTAGTTAGCTTTTTCTTCAATAACTGAAACGCTTTCTCTTGTTCATCCTTCCATTCAAATTTCTTCCCTTTATGCGTTAATGCAGTCAAGGGTTTTGCTATTCTGGAAAAGTCTTGGATGAACCTTCTATAGTAACCAGCTAGTCCTAAAAACTGGCGTATGTGTTTCGGAGTTTTCGGGGTTTCCCACTTTTCAACAGTTCTATATGTGACCGAGGAATTGAACTTCTTCCAACCAAAATGCACACTTTGAAAATTTAGCGTACAATTCTTCCTTCCTCAATACTTCTAACACCTTTCTCAAATGTTCACCGTGTTCTTGGTCATTCTTTGAGTAAATAAGTATGTCATCAATGAAAACAATGACAAACTTGTCAAGGTATGGTCCACACACTCGGTTCATAAGGTCCATGAACACAGCTGGTGCATTAGTTAAACCAAATGGCATGACCATAAACTCGTAATGACCGTAACGTGTTCTGAAAGCAGTCTTTGGAATATCATCTTCTTTCACCCGCATTTGATGATACCCGGAACGTAAGTCAATCTTTGAATAAACAGACGAGCCTTGTAGTTGATCAAATAAGTCATCGATTCTCAGTAGTGGGTAGCGGTTCTTGATGGTAAGTTTGTTCAACTCTCGGTAGTCGATACACAACCTGAATGTACCATCTTTCTTCTTGACAAACAAAACAGGAGCTCCCCACGGTGATGTGCTTGGTCGAATGAAACCATGCTCTAAAAGTTCTTGTAATTGGCTTTGCAGTTCTTTCATCTCGCTGGGTGCGAGTCTGTAAGGAGCACGAGCTATTGGTGCAGCTCCTGGTACAAGATCTATTTGAAATTCAACGGATCGATGTGGGGGTAATCCCGGTAATTCTTTCGGAAATACATCGGGAAATTCTTTTGCGACGGGAACATCATTGATGCTCTTTTCTTCAGTTTGTACTTTCTCGACGTGTGCTAGAACAGCATAGCAACCTTTTCTTATTAGTTTTTGTGCCTTCAAATTACTAATAAGATGTAGCTTCGTGTTGCCCTTTTCTCCGTACACCATTAAGGGTTTTCCTTTTTCTCGTATAATGCGAATTGCATTTTTGTAACAAACGATCTCTGCTTTCACTTCTTTCAACCAGTCCATACCGATTATCACATCAAAACTCCCTAACTCTACTGGTATCAAGTCAATCTTAAATGTTTCGCTAACCAGTTTAATTTCTCGATTTCGACATATATTATCTGCTGAAATTAATTTACCATTTGCTAATTCGAGTAAAAATTTACTATCCAAAGGCGTCAATGTACAACTTAATTTAGCACAAAAATCTCTACTCATATAGCTTCTATCCGCACCCGAATCAAATAAAACGTAAGCAGATTTATTGTCAATAAGAAACGTACCCGTAACAAGCTCCGGGTCTTCCTGTGCCTCCGCCGCATTAATATTGAAAACTCTTCCGCGGCCTTGTCCATTCGTGTTCTCCTGGTTCGGGCAATTTCTAATAATGTGGCCCGGTTTTCCACATTTATAACAAACTACATTGGCATAACTTGCTCCGACACTACTTGCTCCGCCATTACTCGTTCCGACACCATTTGTTCCTTTCGTTCTATTAACCCCTGGTCCGTAGACCTCACACTTCGCCGCGCTATGACCATTTCTTTTACACTTGTTGCAAAATTTGGTGCAGAACCCCGAGTGATACTTTTCACACCTTTGGCATAGCTGCTTCTGATTGTTGTTGTTGTTGCGGTTATTATTGTTGTTGGGATGATTGTTGTAGTTGTTGTTGCTGTTGTTGTTGTTGTTGTTGTTATTGGGCCGTTTGTTGTAGTTGCGATTGATGTTGCGATTGTTGGGATAATTGTTGCGATTATGGTTGTAATTGCTGTTGTTGTTGTATTGGTGATTCTTATCACCGTTTTCCTTCCACTTTCTTTTGACTTGCTTCACATTGGCCTCTTCAGCAGTCTGTTCTTTAATTCTTTCTTCAATCTGGTTCACTAGTTTGTGAGCCATTCTACATGCCTGTTGTATGGAGGCGGGCTCGTGTGAACTTATATCTTCTTGGATTCTTTCCGGTAATCCTTTCACAAACGCGTCGATCTTCTCTTCCTCATCTTCGAATGCTCCCGGACACAATAGGCACAATTCTGTGAATCGTCTTTCGTACGTGGTAATATCAAATCCTTGGGTTCGTAACCCTCTAAGTTCTGTCTTGAGCTTATTGACCTCGGTTCTGGGACGGTACTTCTCGTTCATCAAGTGCTTGAATGCTGACCACGGTAGTGCGTACGCATCGTCTTGTCCCACTTGCTCTAGATAGGTATTCCACCATGTTAACGCAGAACCTGTGAAGGTATGCGTAGCGTACTTTACTTTGTCCTCTTCAGTACACTTACTTATGGCAAACACCGATTCGACCTTCTCGGTCCACCATTTCAATCCGATCGGTCATTCGGTTCCATCAAATTCCAAAGGTTTGCAGGCAGTGAATTCTTTGTAGGTGCATCCTACACGATTTCCTGTACTGCTAGATCCAAGGTTATTGTTGGTATGTAGCGCAGCCTGTACTGCGGCTATGTTTGAAGCTAGAAAAGTACGGAATTCCTCTTCATTCATATTCACGGTGTGTCGAGTAGTCGGTGCCATTTCCTTCAAAATAGTCAAATGGAACAAGTTAATCATACAGAATATTAAGAGTAGTTAATAGTATTTCGTAGCATAATATGAACTCATTTATAAAAGCTTTTTCTTCATATTAGCATTTTATAAGTTTAAATTCGGGTAGTACCTACCCGTTAAGTTCATACTTAGTAGCTAATATACAATTCAACTACTACAATTCCATATGAAAAACTGATTATAATAATATTTCGCGTTCAAACTTTTATACAATATTTTACAAACTTACAATACCGCTTATTTTACATAAAGCATGAAATATAGCACACAATAACTTTGATACAAGATAGTTGTGAAGATAATTCTAGCTAGTACACAAGTCGTTCAGCAAAGGCAATAAAGACACGTAATTCATACGTCCAGAAACAAGTCATGCATTCTGGTTTTACTAGGACTACTTCCCATCCTTGGTCTTGTGGAACATAACCGTTATGGCCGTTGATAAGACAGCGTGTTGTAACGTCGTCAAAGGGACGAGGGTTACGTAATGTCCAACAGTCCCGTAACAATCTAAAAACCTCATTTCTTACCCCAATTACCGACTCCATCACTTGTGGGAACGTTTTGTTTCATAGTTGTAGGCCGATGTTCTTGTTCTCACTTTGGTGAGAAGCGAACATTACTAATCCGTAAGCATAACATGCTTCTTTATGTTGCATGTTAGCCGCTTTTTCTAAATCACGAAGTCCAATATTCGGATATATTGAGTCAAAATAATTTCTTAACCCATTGCGTAAAATAGCATTTGGGTTCCCCGCAATATATGCGTCAAAGTAAACACATCGTAACTTTTGGATTTCCCAATGTGATATCCCCCATCTTTCGAACGAAAGCCTTTTATAAACCAAGGCATTCTTGGAACGTTCTTCGAATGTCTTACAAACTGATCTCGCCTTAAATAGTTGTGCCGAAGAATTCTGACCGACTCTAGACAAGATTTCATCAATCATGTCTCCGGGTAGGTCTCTTAAAATATTGGGTTGTCTATCCATTTTGTGTTTTTATACTGTAAAATAGACAAGAGTTAGATTCATAAAAAAAAATACTTATTAATACAAGCAATTTTTACATATATCATAAAGCATAAGCACACTATATTACATATATTACACCACACGAATACAACTATCTTATTCCGACTCGCTTGTTTCTTCTTCTTCAGTTTTGGTTCGTTTTGTCAAGTTTCTAGGGATATATGATGTTCCCCTAATACGAGCCATCATTTTCCACATTGGTTTAGAAAAACCTGGTGGTTTAGAGGTTCCCGGGTCATTGTTACAACTTAAGGACTTCGGAGGTTGACGATACATATAAAGTTCATCGGGGTTGGAATTAGATTTCTCTATTTTTATGCCCTTTCCCTTATTATTTTCTTTTACCTTTTTAAATTCAGTTGGGGTAATTTCTATAACATCATCGGAATTCTCGTCAGAATCCGATTATCGGAGAATTGGTAATCCTCCTAATATTTTGCTTCCTTAGCGGAAACACCATTGACCATAATTAACCTTGGTCGGTTGGTTGAGGATTTTCTTTTACTTAACCGTTTTATTATTTCCCCCACCGGTTCTATTTCTTCATCCGGTTTCGATTCTTCTTCCGGTTCCGATTCTTCTTCTGGTTCCGACTCTTCTTCCGGTTCCTCTTCGGGAACTTGTGAATCAGTCCACGAATCATTCCAATTTACATTTGACTCTTCATTATTATTAGGTGAGTCAATGGGACTTGTTCTAGAGGTAGACATCTATCACATAATATCAAACGCGTTAAGAGATTAATATATCACATAATATTCACATGTTAAAAATATATAGTTTCCAACAAAATTTGTTAAGCAATCATTTTTCAAGTAAACACGGTCGAAGTCCAGACTCACTAATGTAGTGACCCGAACTTTTCCATGTTTATATATATTAATTGAGATTGATATTTACATGATTAAATGTTTCCAACATGTTAAGCAATCAAACTTGTTAAGACTTGATTAATTGAAATATGTTTCATATAGACAATTGACCACCCAAGTTGACCGGTGATTCACGAACGTTAAAACTTGTAAAAACTATATGATGACATATATATGGATATATATATATAGTTAACATGATACTATGATAAGTAAACATATCATTAAGTATATTAACAATGAACTACATATGTAAAAACAAGACTACTAACTTAATGATTTTTAAACGAGACATATATGTAACGATTATCATTGTAAAGACATTTAATGTATATATATCATATTAAGAGATATTCATACATGATAATATCATGATAATATAATAATTTAAAATCTCATTTGATATTATAAACATTGGGTTAACAACATTTAACAAGATCGTTAACCTAAAGGTTTCAAAACAACACTTACATGTAACGACTAACGATGACTTAACCACTCAGTTAAAATGTATATACATGTAGTGTTTTAATATGTATTTATACACTTTTGAAAGACTTCAATACACTTATCAAAATACTTCTACTTAACAAAAATGCTTACAATTACATCCTCGTTCAGTTTCATCAACAATTCTACTCGTATGCACCCGTATTCGTACTCGTACAATACACAGCTTTTAGATGTATATACTATTGGTATATACACTCCAATGATCAGCTCTTAGCAGCCCATGTGAGTCACCTAACACATGTGGGAACCATCATTTGGCAACTAGCATGAAATATCTCATAAAATTACAAAAATATGAGTAATCATTCATGACTTATTTACATGAAAACAAAATTACATATCCTTTATATCTAATCCATACACCAACGACCAAAAACACCTACAAACACTTTCATTCTTCAATTTTCTTTATCTAATTGATCTCTCTCAAGTTCTATCTTCAAGTTCTAAGTGTTCTTCATAAATTCTACAAGTTCTAGTTACATAAAATCAAGAATACTTTCAAGTTTGCTAGCTCACTTCCAATCTTGTAAGGTGATCATTCAACCTCAAGAAATCTTTGTTTCTTACAGTAGGTTATCATTCTAATACAAGGTAATAATCATATTCAAACTTTGGTTCAATTTCTATAACTATAACAATCTTATTTCAAGTGATGATCTTACTTGAACTTGTTTTCGTGTCATGATTCTGCTTCAAGAACTTCGAGCCATCCAAGGATCCGTTGAAGCTAGATCCATTTTTCTATTTTTCAGTAGGTTTATCCAAGGAACTTAAGGTAGTAATGATGTTCATAACATCATTCTTTTCATACATATAAAGCTATCTTATTCGAAGGTTTAAACTTGTAATCACTAGAACATAGTTTAGTTAATTCTAAACTTGTTCGCAAACAAAAGTTAATCCTTCTAACTTGACTTTTAAAATCAACTAAACACATATTATATATCTATATGATATGCTAACTTAATGATTTAAAACCTGGAAACACGAAAAACACCGTAAAACCGGATTTACGCCGTCGTAGTAACACCGCGGGTTGTTTTGGGTTAGTTAATTAAAAACTATGATAAACTTTGATTTAAAAGTTGTTATTCTGAGAAAATGATTTTTATTATGAACATGAAACTATATCCAAAAATTATGGTTAAACTCAAAGTAGAAGTATGTTTTCTAAAATGGTCATCTAGACGTCGTTCTTTCGACTGAAATGACTACCTTTACAAAAACGACTTGTAACTTATTTTTCTGACTATAAACCTATACTTTTTATGTTTAGATTCATAAAATAGAGTTCAATATGAAACCATAGCAATTTGATTCACTCAAAACGGATTTAAAATGAAGAAGTTATGGGTAAAACAAGATTGGATAATTTTTCTCATTTTAGCTACGTGAAAATTGGTAACAAATCTATTCCAACCATAACTTAATCAACTTGTATTGTATATTATATAATCTTGAGATACCATAGACATGTATAAAATGTTTCGACCTATCATGTCGACACATCTATATATATTTCGGAACAACAATAGACACTCTATATGTGAATGTTGGAGTTAGCTATACAGGGTTGAGGTTGATTCCAAAATATATATACTTTGAGTTGTGATCAATACTGAGATACGTATACACTGGGTCGTGGATTGATTCAAGATAATATTTATCGATTTATTTCTATACATCTAACTGTGGACAACTAGTTGTAGGTTACTAACGAGGACAGCTGACTTAATAAACTTAAAACATCAAAATATATTAAAAGTGTTGTAAATATATTTTGAACATACTTTGATATATATGTATATATTGTTATAGGTTCGTGAATCAACCAGTGGCCAAGTCTTACTTCCCGACGAAGTAAAAATCTGTGAAAGTGAGTTATAGTCCCACTTTTAAAATCTAATATTTTTGGGATGAGAATACATGCAGGTTTTATAAATGATTTACAAAATAGACACAAGTACGTGAAACTACATTCTATGGTTGAATTATCGAAATCGAATATGCCCCTTTTTATTAAGTCTGGTAATCTAAGAATTAGGGAACAGACACCCTAATTGACGCGAATCCTAAAGATAGATCTATTGGGCCTAACAAACCCCATCCAAAGTACCGGATGCTTTAGTACTTCGAAATTTATATCATATCCGAAGGGTGTCCCGGAAATCGAATATGCCCCTTTTTATTAAGTCTGGTAATCTAAGAATTAGGGAACAGACACCCTAATTGACGCGAATCCTAAAGATAGATCTATTGGGCCTAACAAACCCCATCCAAAGTACCGGATGCTTTAGTTTTTAATTAACTAAACCAAAACAGCCCGCGGTGTTACTACGACGGCGTAAATCCGGTTTTACGGTGTTTTTCGTGTTTCCAGGTTTTAAATCATTAAGTTAGCATATCATATAGATATAGAATATGTGTTTAGTTAATTTTAAAAGTCAAGTTAGAAGGATTAACTTTTGTTTGCAAACAAGTTTAGAATTAACTAAACTATGTTCTAGTGATTACGAGTTTAAACCTTCGAATAAGATAGTTTTATATATATGAATCGAATGATGTTATGAACATCATTACTACCTCAAGTTTAGTAGGTAAACCTACTGGAAGTGACAAGAAATGATCTAGCTTCAAAGGATCTTGGATGGCTTGAAAGTTCTTGAAGTAGGATCATGACACAAAAACAAGTTCAAGTAAGATTTTTACTCGAATTAAGATAGTTTATAGTTATAGAAATTGAATCAAAGTTTGAATATGAATATTACCTTGAATAAGAAAGATAACCTACTGTATATAACAAAGGTTTCTTGATCTTAGATGATTACTTGGAATGGATTAGAAAGCTTGGAAGTAAATTAGTAAACTTGAAGGGATTTTTGAAGTGTTCTTGAAGTGTTTTTCCTATGATGATTATAGCTTGATTCTTGAAGTGATTTTTGATGAAGATGATGATTAACTACTGGAAAAATACGTTCATAATAGTGTGTGTGTGTTGAGAGAGAATTAGAAAGAGAATTGGAAGTGAAATGGAGTGAATGATGAGTGGTAATTGGTGAGTGGTGAGTGGGGTTAAAAGGAGTTCTAGTTAGTTGACTAGCTCATGGTAGAAGTTAAAATTGATTATTCATACATGAAATAATCAAGAATGGAATCCCATGCTAGTTCCTATTGGTATATACCCATAGTAAGTACGTTTTGAAGCTGTGTATAATACGGGTAAGAATACGACTAGAATTCTTGATGAAAGAAAAGAATGGGAAAGTAATTGTAAGCATTTTCGTTAAGTATGAGTTTTTTGATATATATCTTGAAGTCTTCCAAAAGTATTTTAATACATCTAAATACACTACATGTATATACATTTTAACTGAGTCGTTAAGTCATCGTTAGTCGTTACATGTAAGTGTTGTTTTGAAACCTTTAAGTTAACGATCTCAATTAATGTTTTTAACCCATTGTTTATTATATCTAATGAGATGTTAAATTATTATATTATCATGATATTATGATATATTAATATATCTTAATATGATATATATACATTTAAATGTCGTTACAACGATAATCGTTACATATATGTCTCGTTTCGAAATCCTTAAGTTAGTAGTCTTGTTTATATGTATATAACTCATTGTTAATATACTTATGAAGATACTTACTTATCATAATCTCATGTTAACCATATGTATATCCATATATATATCGTCATGTCGTTTTTACAAGTTTTAACGTTCGTGAATCGCCGGTCAACTTGGGTGGTCAATTGTCTATATGAAACATATTTCAATTAATCAAGTCTTAACAAGTTTGATTGCTTAACATGTTGGAAACATTTAATCATGTAAATATCAATCTCAATTAAGATATATAAACATGGAAAAGTTTGGGTCACTACACATAGACACTCTATATGCAGTAATGTTGGAGTTAGCTATACGGGGTTGAGGTTGATTCCAAAAATATATATACTTTGAGTTGTGATCTAGCCTGAGACGTGTATACACTGGGTTGTGGATTGATTCAAGATAATATATATCGATTTATTTCTGTACATCTAACTGTGGACAACTAGTTGTAGGTTACTAACGAGGACAGCTGACTTAATACACTCAAATCTTTAAAACATAATAAAAATGATTGTAATTATATTTTGATCATACTTTGATATATATGTACATATTTGTATAGGTTCGTGAATCGATCCGTGGCCAAGTCTTATTTCCGAAGAAGGAAATATCTGTGAAAGTGAGTTATAGTCCCACTTTTAAAAATCTAATATTTTTGGGATGAGAATACATGCAGGTTTTATAAATGATTTACAAAATAGACACAAGTACGTGAAACTACATTATATGGTTGAATTATCGAAATCGAATATGCCCCTTTTTATTAAGTCTGGTAATCTAAGAATTAGGGAACAGACACTCTAATTGACGCGAATCCTAAAGATAGATCTATTGGGCCTAACAAACCCCATCCAAAGTACCGGATGCTTTAGTACTTCGAAATTTATATCATATCCGAAGGGTGTCCCGGAATGATGGGGATATTCTTAAATATGCATCTTGTTAATGTCGATTACCAGGTGTTAGCCATATGAATGATTTTTATCTCTATGTATGGGATGTATATTGAAATATGAAATCTTGTGGTCTATTGTTACGATTTGATATATATAGGTTAAACCTATAACTCACCAACATTTTTGTTGACGTTTAAAGCATGTTTATTCTCAGGTGAATACTAAGAGCTTCCGCTGTTGCATACTAAAATAAGGACAAGATTTGGAGTCCATGTTTGTATGATATTGTGTAAAAACTGTATTCAAGAAACATATGTCGATGTAATATATTTCTATTGTAAACCATTATGTAATGGTCGTGTGTAAATAGTATATTTTAGATTATCATTATTTGATAATCTACGTTATGTTTTTAAAACCTTTATTGATAAAATAAAGGTTATGGTTGTTTTTAAAAATGAATGCAGTCTTTGAAAAACATCTCATATAGAGGTCAAAACCTCGCAACGAAATCAATTAATATGGAACGTTTATAATCAATATGAACGGGAGATTTCAGTTGGTATCCGAGCGTTGGTCTTAGAGAACCAGAAAATTTGCATTAGTATGTCTTATCGAGTTTGTTAGGATGCATTAGTGAGTCTGGACTTCAACCGAGTTTTCTTTAAAAATGATTGCTTAACATTTTTGTTGGAAACTATATATTATTAACATGTAAATATTATGTGATATATTAATCTCTTAACATGTTTGATATTGTGTGATAGATGTCTACCTCTAGCACAAATCCCATTGACTCACCTAATAATAACGAAGAGTTGAATATATATTGGCAAGATTAACAAGTTCCCGAAGAACCGAAAGAAGAGGAAACGGAACCGGAAGAAGAGGAACCGGAAGAAGAGGAACCAGAAGAAGAGGAACCGGAAGAAGAAGAGGTTCCGGAGGGAGAAATAGTAGGAACCACAGAAAACCGGTCAAATAAAAGAAAATCCTCAACCAATGGACCAAAGTTAATAATGGTCAATGGTGTTTCCGCTAAGGAAGCAAAATATTGGAAAAATTACCAATTTTCTGATGAATCGGATCCTGATGAGGATTCCGATGATGTTATAGAAATTACCCCGACCCAATTTAATGAGGCAAAAGAAAATAATAAGGGAAAAGGCATCAAAATAGAGAAATTTGATTCCGACCCCGATGAACTTTATATGTACCGTCAACACTCGTATTTTCTATATCGTGACAATAACCCGGGAACCTCTAAACCACCAGGTTTTTCTAAACCAATGTGGAAAATGACGACTCGTATTAGAGGAACATCATATATCCCTAGAAGATTAGGAAAAAGAACCAAGTCTGAAGAAGAAGAAACCAGTGATTCAGATTAGAGGGGTGTGAGCATGTTGTGTAATAAATGTATTGTAGTGTGCTTGTACTTTTATGTTCTATATAAAAATTGCTTGTATTGTTTGTTATTACGAATCTAATCCTTGTCTATTTTACAGTATAAAAACAAAATGGATGTTAAGGGTAGACAACCAAATATTTTAGAAGACCTACCATAGGATATGATTGAGGAAATCTTGTCTAGAGTCGGTCAAAATTCATCAGCACATTTAGTTATGGCGAAATTAACTTGTCAAACATTTGAAAGACTTTCCAGAAATGCCTTAGTTTATAAAAGGCTTTCCTTTGATAGGTGGGGTATATCACATTGGGGAGACCGTAAGTTACGCCGTGTTTTCTTTAAAGCATTAAATGCGGGGAACCCAAATGCAATTTTACGCTACGGGTTAAGAACCTATTTTGACTCAACATATCCCAACATAGGATTTCGTGAATTAGAAAGAGCTTCTAACATGCAACATAAAGAAGCATGTTATGCTTACGGGTTAGTGATGTTCGCTTCTTTCCAAAGTGAGAAAAAGAACATCGGATTGCAGCTTTTAAATAAAACTTTCCCATAAGTGACAGATTCAGTAGTTGGGGTGAGAAACAAGGTTTTTAGATTATTACGGGGCTGTTGGACATTACGAAACCCTCATCCTTTTGACGACATTACAACATGCTGCCTAGCTAATGGTCATGACGGTTATTTTTCACAAGACCAAGGATGGGAAGTCGTCTTAGTAAAACTAGAATGCATGACTTGTTTCTGGACTTATGAATTACGTGTCTTTATTTCCTTTGCTGAACAACTTGCGTATTAACTAGATTTATCTTCAAAACTGTCCTGTATCATAGTATACTATATTTCATGTTATATGTAATATAGCGAAGTTGTAAGTTTGAAGAATATTTGTATGTGATATATTATTATAATCAGTTTTTCATATGAAATTGTAGTAGTTGAATTGTATATTAGCTACTAAGTATGAACTTAACGGGTAGGTAGTACCCGAATTTAAAATTATAAAACGCTAATATGAAGAAAAAGCTTTTATAAATGAGTTCATATTATGCTACGAGATACTATTGACTACTCTTAATATTCTGTATGATTAAATTGTTTCATTTGACTATTTTAAAGGAAATGGCACCGACTACTCGACACACCTTGAATATGAGTGGTTCTATGCGAGGTGTATACGAAATAGTATTATATTTTACTAGGAAATACTATTAAATATGCTACAATTTTACACAAGTTATTTATTTATTTATAGAGTCGATATACTTAAACCTTGCTACAACACTTATAGGCAGTGTACCTAATCATACAGTAGTGTAGTTTTTAGTAAGTCCGGTTCGTTCCACAGGGAAAAATCTTTAACCAAAGCTTAACGCTATATTAGTTTTAATTTTATAAAAATACAAATATATATAAGTAATATTATTATTATAAAGGGGGTTTTTACCGTTTAATGACCGGTTTGTCGATTTTTAAAACTTTAGTCGCAGTTAAAACCTAATGTAAAATATTAAAAATAAATACAAGACTTAATTTAAAGCGTAAAGTAAATAACGATAATGAAATTGCGATAAATAAAAGTGCGATAAAATAAAATTGCGATAATTAAAAAGTACGATAATTAAAAATACAATTAAATAACAATAAATAAAAGTACGATAATTAAAAGTACAATTAAATATAAAATAAAGGAAATTAAATATGAAATAAAAGAATTATGCTTATTTAAACTTCCGTAATCATGATGTTTGACGTGTTGATTTTAGTTTTATGCCCATAGGTTAATTGTCCTTTGTCTTGGATTATTTAATATGTCCTTCTAGTTTTTGTCCATAACAGTCCATCAGTCATAAATATAAAGTGCGAGTATCCTCGTTAAATTATCCTTATACCCGAAGTCAAATATTTCAACTAATTGGGGACTTAAACTGTAACAATATTTTAATACTTTGTTTAATAATTACACCAGGATATCGACTGCGTGTAACCCAAGGTTTTAATACTTTGTTAACAATTACACCAAGTGTCCTTGTATATAATTTCACCCCTGTTTTAATAATTCTAGTGACTATTAATCCATTCCCGTGTCCGGTTAAATGAACGATTATTCGTACATATAAATACCCCGCCCATCGTGTCCGATCGAGTGTATATGGTTATTTATAGGGACGTCCAATTGTAAATCTTTATATTAAAATTAACAAACTATCATTTAGTTAAACAAATATAAAGCCCATTAATAGCCCATAGTCTAATTTCCACAAGTGTCGTTCTTTTGTCCAAACCCCAATTATGGTACAAAGCCCAATTACTCAATTTTAGTAATTAGCCCAACATCATGATTACTTCGATTTAAATAAGCATAATAATAACTTAGCTACGAGACATTAATTTAAAAATAACATTAACCATAACTTACAGTGATTAAAAATAGCGTAGCGTTACACGGACAGAATTTCGACTTACACCCTTACAACATTCGCTAACATACCCTTATTATTAGGATTTAAAATTAAAATTAAAATATAAATATATATATATAATTTACGTATGATGAAGAAGGAAAAAGATGATTAAAAACGATCAAAATGCGTTGGCTTTTATAGGCATTTTTGTCCAGGGTATCTCCGCGAGTCGCGGTATTTTTTCACTACAAACTCCGCAACTCGCGGAGTTTGCTTTTACAGCTCACACAAGTTTGGATCTTCTTTGCCGACGGTTTATTATATAAATATAATATATATATAATTTATATAATTAATTATATATTATATTATATTTATATACATAGTTAACTTGTAATTTTTAGTCCGTTGCGTCGAGCGTTGAGAGTTGACTCGGGTCCCGGTTCCGGATTTTTGAACGTCCTTGCGTACAATTTAATATCTTGTACTCTGCATTTTGAATCTTGTACTCTTGTAATTCTGAGACGTTTCTTATCAATAATTGGAACCTCTTTGATTGTATTTTGTACTTTTGAGCTTTTTGGTTGTTTGCGTCTTCAATTCGTCGAATCTGTCTTTTGTCTTCACCTTTTATTATTTAAACGAATATCACTTGTGAATAGAACAATTGCAACTAAAAGCTTGTCTTTCTTGAGGAATAATGCTATGAAATATATGTTCGTTTTTAGCATTATCAAATATTCCCACACTTGAGCGTTGCTTGTCCTCAAGCAATATAGTCTTGAAATACTAGAATCACTTCTTTATTCTTCACACTTTGTACATCAGTGATTTATATACGGCGGTATAAACAATGGTAGTAACGATGTGGTTTTACAGTCCCACATGACTATAAAAATTTAGATCCATTAAAGAAATTGGATCTTTATGAAAACATTTGATCTTTTGAAAATTAAATCTAGTTTTTACCCTAGATAAGTTTTTCGGAATAACCCTTCACCGGTGTTTGCAAATTCTTTTTGTGGGTTTGGTGGGTTTCAGATTTGAAAATTTTAGCTCAAAACTTGTGGTTTTGTGTCACCCACTTGCTAACCTTGTATTAGGAAAGCAACACGTCTAGTATACTTGCTCCGTATATTACCTTTCGATAAACTACCGTCCGGTTGTAAAGGAAAGCGTTGAACAAGCAACTGTTAAGGCAATGTCCCCTGACATTCTTTTAATTATGGTCTATAATGTGTCGGACGCAATTACTATCCTTTGTAGGAGCAATAGTAAAGCTCACCCTTATAATTTTTCGGTCTGGCACAAGGTCCTGTCTTTGACCATGCTATGCAACCACCATTCTTACGGTTGACACCCGATTTGGTTCAGGTGACCTAATGAATTACAGGTGAATTCCTAGGATTTTACGTTCAATGGTAATGAACGCATTGAAAATAGGTTTTCAGAAAACAAATCGGTTTGAAATTTTGATCAAAATATTTTCTCGTTCAAGCTCGAGTTTAGATATCATTGAATTCCATGAGTTTGTAATTCTCAATCTTTAAAGTCAATCTCAAGGATTGAGTAATATCAGTCTTAAAAGCTGATTTTTGATCTTTAAGGAGATTATCCTTTCTGGGGATCTGATTCATTAGTCTTATCCAGCTAATTTGCACGGCGCCCTCCCATTGTACGCGATAAATCCTTCTCATGGTTAGGATAAATCTGACCACTTGGCGACCCTGTTTGATGCTGAGGTCCGTGGATTTCCTGCTGATTTTAGTGATGACTTTTCTAGATTTTTCGTCAACCTACAGCTGGTCTGGACGACAACTTCTTGACCTAAATCAAGAAGCGCGTTTCTCTTTCGGAAGACTTTACTTCCTTTTAATGATGGAATTGATTCATCGTGTAGATCCATCTTTCTTACAGTAAATCGGGTAAAACTGTTTAGTTTAGTCCAAAGCAAAAGTATCTTTAATTATTTGTTACAGAAATATGTGATATATGTTTTGAATAACTTGGTAAAAATTTCCCACACTTGGCTTTTATTTTCCTTTATTTATCTTTTTATTGTCCTCTATTTCATTTTAAATGGATTCTAACATTTTGGTTTGTTTCTCAATTTATGTCCTTTTCAAGGTAACAATAATTTCGGTGTTAACACCTAGTTTTATCGTTCATAAATATGTATAAACATGATTTTGAGTTCATTTAATTGAAAATTTTGAAAAATTTTACTAGAATTGGGTAGTCAGTATATAAGACTGGGACTGTTCTTTATTATCAGAGAGCACTAGATGCTAATACAACTACTGCGTTACTAGTATTTTTAATGGTAACCAAGTGTTTAAAGTAAAAATTTTAAAATTCGAAAGAATTTAACCCCTTCCCACACTTAAGATCTTGCAATGCCCTCATTTGCAAGAAATCAGTAACAATTTAAATTATTGAGGGTGATTAGCGTAGAAAAATGATTAAATTTTACCAAAGTTTCCAAACATATTGTTGTTTGTGTTGAATGATAAATGGTGCACATCATTTGTTAATTCCGTCTTGTTGTTATTTTACATATATTTTGCATCTTGTCGTCAAAATTAGTAGCTTTTGCTGAACTTAATGCCAGTCTTTGAAAATGCGTTATTTGACCCTGTTATGTACATAAGATAAACTGCAAACATATATACATATTTTTGAAGTTTGGTATATTACCCCACATTCAAATATTATTAAAATCTAATAATAAAAGTTAGAAAATTATAAAAACTATTACAATATCAACATAAGTGTTAAATGTAGTAACATTACAAAAATAAAATAAATAAAACTAAATAATCTAGGGTTGTTACTGATACCAGTAGGGGTTCCATGCGTAACCGTATGTGTTATAAAATGCTTCAGCTGGGTTATAAGTAGGATACAGTGGTTGGATCTCTATAGACCAGGGAGGGAATACGGGCTTTGAAGTAGGAATATAGTGTCTACCTATATGTTGGCAATGAGCTATGATGTGGTTTTGATGAACTTGCCAATCTTCAAATGCTCGATGTCTAGCATTTTCATACTCTTGTGAAGCTATAAACCTTTGCATTTCTGTCATTTCATTTCCCCCTCCCACATTACCTGGCTGTTGATTTCTCTCAACCTGTGGATGTCTTCTATTATATCTTACTGCGGCGTTATTTCGCCTCTTCAAAACCTTAGCACCATGATATACATTTAAACCAATTGTATCGTGGGGTTCTGGTTCTTCGATTAATAATCCCCCCGACTTATATCCACATTGAGATACTTAGCAATTAATGTAATAAATATACCACCTCCTATTATACTGTGCGGTCTCATCCCCCTAACCATAGCTGATAAATAATAACTCACACAATAAGGTATACTTACAGCACTTTGTGGGTCTCGAATACATATGTGGTAAAATAAATCTTGCTCGTTTACCTTTTCCTTATTTTTACCTCGCTGTGTAATCGAGTTCGCTAGAAACCTGTGAATTACTCTTAACTCAGCTCTATCTATATCCAAATAAGAGTAATTTCCCCCTTTAAATCGGTGATGGCTAGTCATTTGACTCCATACACCATGCGTATCAAAATTTTCATCAATCTTCCTACCATTTAATATCAACCCTCGATAATCGGCAGAGGCTAGCTCCTCAGGCGTATATATACGTAAGGCCTGAGCCATGTCTGGTAGAGACATGTGGCGCATCGAACCTCCTAACAAAAATCTAATAAAACTTCGATCGGTTAAACTAGCTACCCGATCATTTATTTCTATACTACACAATAATTCTTCACACCATACTTTATATACAGGTCTACGCATGTTGAATAATCGTACCCAATCCTTAAAAGTAGAATTACCATACCTCTGTGTAAGTAATTCTCTAATTGGCTCGGCCAATTCTACAGCTTCTAACGGTTCCCATTCTATTACCCTAGGTACTTCAACAGCTTTAGAATGAAAAGTGTGCAAGCCCCTTTGGTATTTTGGATAATCTATCCAACGTCTGTCTAATCTCAAGTTCGGGTGCAAATTTTCCACGTGCATATCTGAATATGTCATAACTGGATGAGGTATATCTTGTTTGTAATGGTTATCAACATCTTGTTGTTCCGCATTCTCAGGAGGAGCAATGCGAGCTTGGGATGAAGATTCACCCCTTTCAGTCTGCAAAACACATCAAACACAATTTTTGTGCATCCAAATATGCATTAGTGTCAGCAAAATCATCAATCAAAATAATTACAATGACGTGTTCAATTTATATCAAACTTATGCTCATTTTCATATTTTTATCAAATCTACACTTTTTCAAATAAGCATATACGAAAATGTTCACCAAGTTCATAAGCATTCAACTCAAATAAAATGTCAAAATAATCATTACTAGCAATTAAACAAGTTTCAAATGGCATTATCTTTCAAAAATCAAGTTCATGAATTTAGACTTGAAAAAGTCCACTTTAATTCTCAAAAATCATGTTTAGGCTTAAAGTTTGGATCATTTAACTACCTAAACATGTTACACTACTTAATTTAGCAATAATTCATGACAAAAATCGGCCATAACCTGTTTATATCAAAAAGCCCCAAATTGCTCAAGAACACAAACCCTAGATTACTCTAAATTTGAAGTTTAAGGCTTCTAATCATGTTAAATAGCATCAATCTAGGTTATACAAGCATAATATATAAGCAATTTAAGCATAATTACACTAAAAAGCATCAAAATCGAATTGGGTATAAAATTGTTCAAGAACACTAATTTTCGGATTAAATGGTGTTTAGGTGTAGAAATTTACCGTTTTCCTTGAGTAATTCCTTGATAGCATTCTTCTCAACATGATTTTGTGAAAGATTTGATGAAAAATGGCCAAAAATTGCGGATTTGTGTGTGTTTTTTCGGGTGTTTTTCGCAGTAAAATGTGGAAATGGGGAGAGAAACTGGTCTGATCGACCAGTTATTATTTTTTCGTTTTTTTCTGAACTCAGCGAGTCTCGGCATTTACCCTTTACAAACTCCGCGAGTCGCGGCGTTTGTATTTATTTATTTATTTTTTTTTTATAAAAACCTTAACTTATAAAACAAATATAAAATAAATTTAAAATTTTGTTTTCCTTGGGTTTTAGGACGAGGTCATTTTGGAACGATGTCCTAGTCCGTCCCTCGACAAAATTTTAAAATTTGTCAATTTAAAGCGCGGTTTTAAAAGCAAAGATTTTTTGGGTTTTTTAATGTTTTTGGCATACTTTAATTCAATAAGATTAAAAATAATGATAATAAAAGTTCTCGTCCCTCCCTCGGGTAAAGCAATTTCGGTTCAACGACCTAGTCTTCAACTCACGACGAATTTTAAAAATCATATTTTTAACTTAGCGAAATAAAGTAAATTTTTGTTTTTAAATTCACACCAAACTTAAATTTAAAATGTATAAAATTAAAAATTCACACCAAACTTATATTATATTTTTGTTTTTATACATACAAACTTATATTAATTTTTCAAATATTTACAATTTTAAATAAGTTTACAATATTAAATTAATATTTATATATTAATTTTTAAAAAAAATGGTAAAAATAAAATTAAAAATCTTTTTGGTCTTTTATCCCACTTTAATCAATCAAATATTATCAAAAATATGCGCCCCTCTTTTCGGTAAAGTAATTTTGGTTCCATGACCTAATTTAACTTATGACGAATTTTTGAAATATTTTGGGTTGATTGATTAAAGATATTTATACCTTAAGAATAAACGTTAAATTTCGCAGTGATGTAATAAATTTTTGTATGATATCAATAATTTCGGTCGCAAGACCTAATTTCATCGAATACCAATTTAATACTTTATAGCGAACAAATTAGCGTTTATTATCAAAAGGTTAAAAATAAAAATAAAAATAAAAACTGTACAAACTTACCTGTGAAATATATTTCTTAGTGATATGCTCTATCCCACTCATAAGATAGTCGGACTAATTGGTTTTCCATGGCTACATAGGCGTAACCTCGAGCATTTAATGTTTTTTCTTCCAAACATATGAACGGTCCGTCTCTGCATAGAGTAACAAATTCGGTATTTGAATATGTTTGATTATTTGAACATTTAACTTCGTGTGACCATTTTCCGCATTTGTGACATCTTTCAAGGTGTCGTGCTCTTCTTTTCGCTGCGGATTTTGATTTTTCTTTACCAAATTGTAACTTATTATCTTCGCATCTGGATTTTTTTCTTACTCTATCCAATTTACCTCTGATTAATGATACTATTTCACTCGGAAGTGTGTCATTATTACGTTTAGTGATCAAAGCGTGTAGCATTAGACCATGGTTTAATTCACAGGAAGTCTTCATTTCGTAAAAACCTAAAAAAAATAAAAATTCAGAATGGGGGGAGAAGACTAGTTCTTTAGGGTCTGCTAGGAAAAGACCATTCGGGTTCCATTTTCGAGAACTACATGAAAACAGAAAATCTAACTCTAACAGAAATACATATTATTCTTTAAAGACTTGATTCTCCCCACACTTAGTTAGCTGTGGTATAGAAATTGTGATTAACTTCGTTGTCAACTTCCATCGGACTATCTATGTAGTGTTTAACTCTGTGACCATTAACCTTAAATTCAATCCCATTTGAATTTATTAATTCTACTGTTCCGTATGGAAAAACTCTTTTGACTATGAATGGTCCAGACCATCTTGATTTTAATTTTCCAGGAAATAGCTTGAATCGTGAATTGAAAAGAAGAACTCTGTCTCCTTCTTTAAATTCTTTTGAACTTCTGATTCTTTTATCATGCCATTTCTTCGTTCTTTCCTTATAGATTAACGAATTTTCGTATGCTTCATGTCTTAATTCTTCTAATTTCATTTAATTGACTTAACCGTAGACGTCCAGCTTCATGTAAATCAAGATTACATGTCTTCAAAGCCCAAAATTCTTTGTGTTCAATTTCTACTGGAAGATGACATGCTTTTCCATAAAAGAGTTTAAAAGGTGTGGTTCCAATTGGAGTTTTGTAGGCTGTTCTAAAAGCCCAGAGTGCATCCTCCAATTTTATGGACCATTCCTTCGGATTTGATCCTACGGTTTTCTCTAGAATACGTTTTAAAGCTCGGTTGGTATTTTCAACTTGTCTACTTGTTTGTGGATGATAAGCAGTGGAGATTTTATGAGTTACTCCATATCTTTTAAGAACTTTCTCAAGTTGATTATTACAAAAATGAGTTCCCCGATCACTTATTAAAGCTTTCGGTGTTCCAAACCTTGCAAAAAGACGTTTTAAAAAGTTGACTACAACTCCTGCATCGTTAGTTGGGAGAGCTTGTGCTTCCGCCCATTTAGATACATAATCAATGGCTACGAGAATGTAGAGATTATTATGAGATTTTGGAAATGGACCCATAAAGTCAATACCCCAAATGTCAAATACTTCACATACTTGAATGACATTTTGTGGCATTTCATCACGTTGACTTATTTTTCTGGTCCTTTGACAAGCATCATAGGATTTGCAAAGAAGGTGTGCGTCTTTGTAAATTGTAGGCCAATAGAATCCAGCATCATAAACTTTTCTTGCAGTTAGTTGAGGCCCATAATGCCCTCCTGTTGGTCCTGTGTGACAATGGTTTAAGATTTTACTAGCTTCATCTCTGAATACACATCGGCGTATTATTCCATCGGGACAACTTTTAAACAAATGTGGATCTTCCCAGAAATAGTGTTTTATATCACTAAAGAATTTCTTTCATTTTTGGTACGACAATCCTTTCTCAAGGAATCCACATACTAAGTAGTTTGCATAGTCTGCAAACCATGTAATTTCATTATAATCTATCTTTAATAGATATTCATCAGGAAAGTTGTCTTGTATGGCCGATTCATTTAGAACTTCTAATTCGGGATTTTCAAGACGAGAAAGATGATCAGCGGCGAGATTTTCTGCTCCCTTTTTATCTCGGATTTCAATATCAAACTCTTGTAATAGTAAGATCCAACGGATTAATCTTGGTTTAGCATCTTGTTTCGAAAATACTTATCTAAGAGCAGAATGGTCGGTATAGACCACCGTTTTAGCTAGAACGAGATATGAACGAAATTTGTCAAAAGCAAAGACAATAGCAAGGAGTTCTTTTTCAGTAGTTATGTAATTTGTTTGTGCTCCTTGTAATGTCTTACTAGCATAATATATAGGTTGAAATCGTTTTTCAATCCTTTGTCCTAAAACGGCTCCCATTGCAAAATCACTTGTATCGCACATAAGTTCAAACGGTAAATTCCAATTTCGTGTTATCATGATCGGCGCATTAGTGAGTTTCTCTTTAAGAATATTTAAAGATTTAATGCATTCATCTGAAAAGATGAATGGGGCATCTTTTTCTAGGAGTTTATTCATAGGAGTGGCAATTTTAGAAAAATCTTTTATGAAACGTCGGTAAAAACCGGCATGCCCTAGAAAACTCCTAACTCCTTTAACATTGGTGGGATGTGGAAGTTTAGCAATTACATCTACTTTAGCTCTATCCACTTCAATTCCTTTCTTTGAAATTTTGTGTCCAAGAACGATGCCTTCTTTAACCATGAAATGACATTTCTCCCAATTAAGAACTAGATTTGATTGTTCGCATCTAATAAGCATTCGTTCCAGATTAACTAAACATGTTTCAAATGTATCACCGAAGACTAAAAAGTCATCCATGAAAACTTCTATGCATTCTTCTATCATGTCGTGAAAAATTGCCATCATGCACCTTTGAAAGGTTGCAGGGGCGTTACAAAGTCCAAATGGCATGAGTTTGTAAGCAAAAGTACCATAAGGGCAAGTGAATGTGGTTTTCTCTTGATCTTCGGGTGCAATTGGAATTTGAAAGTATCCGGAAAAACCATCTAGAAAACAATAGTAACTGTTTCCGGCTAACCTTTCCAACATTTGATCAATAAAAGGTAAGGGAAAGTGATCTTTTCTGGTGGCGTCATTTAATTTTCTATAATCAATACACACACACCATCCTGTTACAGTCCTAGTAGGAATAAGCTCATTTTTCTCATTTGTAATGACAGTCATGCCACCCTTCTTAGGCACGCATTGAACTGGGCTTACCCATGGACTATCAGAAATTGGATAAATTAAACCTGCATCTAGCAGTTTAATAATTTCTTTCTTAACAACATCTTGCATATTAGGATTTAGTCTTCGTTGGCGTTGCACATACGTTTTATGACCTTCTTCCATAAGGATTTTATGTGTGCAATACGAAGGACTTATTCCTTTAATGTCATGAATTTTCCATGCAATGGCTGGTTTATGAGCTTTCAACACAGAAATGAGTTGTGATTTCTCATTTTCAGTAAGAGAAGACGATATTATTACAGGTAATTCAGATTCACTATGTAAATAAGCGTATTCCAAATGGTTTGGAAGTGGCTTTAACTCTAATGTCGGAGGTTCTTCTATCGATGATTTGTATCGATATCTGTCTTCTTCTTTTAGCATTTGAATTTCTTCTGTTGTTGGTTCATATCCATTAGCTATTAGTGTAGCTAACATTTCAGTTTCATCAATTGGTTCAGTTCCTTCTCCTAAAGAACATTCTCCTGTTCCTTGTAATTCTGGAAATTCTTCTAATAATTCTGCATGTGAATCTATAGTATGAATATAATAACATGTATCATCTGCAGATTGCGGTTGTTGCATTGCTCTATCAACTGAAAAGGTAACACTCTCGTCCTCTATACTTAGGGTCAGTTTCTTACCAAACACGTATATCATTGCTTTAGCCGTGTTTAAGAATGGTCTTCCTAATATGAGAGGAACTTGAGAATCTTCTTACATGTCCAGAACAACAAAATCTACTGGAAATACTAAAGTACCAACTTAACTAGCATGTTCTCCATTATCCCTCTAGGATATTTTATTGATCTATCGGCTAGTTGTATACTTATTCGTGTTGGTTTCAATTCTCCAAGGTCTAGTTTAGTGTATAGTGAATACGGCATTAAATTTATACTAGCACCTAAGTCTGCCAATGCTTCTATTGAACTAAGACTACCCAGAAAACATGGAATTGTGAAACTTCTTGGATCAGATAGTTTTTCTGGTATCTTATTCAACAGCACTGCTGAACAATTAGCATTTATAGTAACGGCCGAGAGTTCTTCCATTTTCTTTCTATTTGATATTAGATCTTTCAGAAATTTAGCATATCTAGGCATTCCTGAAATCACATCAATGAAAGGAAGATTTACATTTATCTGTTTAAACATATCCAAGAATTTGGATTGCTCGGCTTCAAGTTTTTATTTTCTCAGTTTACTTGGGTAAGGAAGTGGTGGTTGGTATGGTTTAACATAAGGTTTAGCCTTAACTGTGTTATCTTCATTAACCTTTTCAACTACCGGTTCTTTTTCCTTATCTTGTTCAGGTTGTGGTTCTTGTGGAGTAGGAATAGCTTCATCAGAAATTTCAGGTATTTCAGGTGGTTTAAGTGTTGTACCACTTCTTGTGGTAATGGCTTTAGCTGTTTCATTCCGGGGGTTAGCATTTGTATCACTAGGTAAACTTCCCGGTTTTCTTTCACCTATTAACCTTGCTAGGTTACTTACTTCTTGTTCCAAATTTTGAATAGAAGCTTGTTGATTTCTAAATACTTGAGCATTTTGTTCATTGGTTTGTTTTTGAGATGTGAAAAACTGTGTTTGAGTTTCAACTAGCTTCGTCATCATATCTTCTAAATTCGGCTTTTTATCATCGGTTTGTGGTGGTTTGTTTTGGAAATTAGGTCTTTGCTGATTGTAAGTATTGTTGGATACTTGTTGATTGCTAGGTCCTTGTTGGTTGTTGTATGGAACATTTCGGTTATAATTCTGGTTTTGATTGTAAATCGGTCTTGACGGTTGATAATTATTCTGATAATTATTTCCAGGCCTTTGGTTTATGTATGAAATATTCTCTCTTTGTTTCATTGTTAGTTCAATACTGAGACAATCTTTTGTCAAATGTGGTCCTCCACACTGCTCACAACTAATTCGTATTGGGTGTATATCCTTAGTCATCTTTTCCATTCGTCTCTCGACAGCATCTATCTTTGCTGAAATGGAATCTAAGTCATGGCTAGAATCGGCTCTAGCTGCTTTAGATAATCTAATGATATCTTTTTCTTGGTGCCACTCATGTGAGTGGGAAGCAGTGTTATCAATAATTTTGTAAGCATCAGTTTCGGTTTTCTTCATAATAGAACCACCAGCTGCTATATCGATGTCTTTCCTTGTAGTGATGTCGCATCCTTGGTAGAATATTTGTACTATTTGACAAGTGTCAAAACCATGTTGCGGACATCCTCTTAATAACTTTCCAAATCTAGTCCATGCCTCATATAGAGTTTCATTCGGTTTCTGTGTGAATGTAACAATTTCTCCTTGAAGTCTTACGGCTTTAGATGCCGGAAAGAATTGTTTAAGAAATTTTTCAACTAAAACGTCCCATGTATCGATCGCCCCTTCAGGTAACGATTCCAACCAATCTTTGGCTTCTCCCTTTAAAGTCCAGGGAAATAACATGAGATATATCTGTTCATCCTCAACTTCTCTTATTTTAAATAGTGTGCAGATCCTATTAAAGGTACGAAGATGTTCATTTGGATCTTCCTTCGGCGCACCACTAAATTGGCATTGATTAGTCACCATATGTAGAATTTGTCCTTTGATTTCATAATCTGGCGCATTAATGTCTGGATGAGTAATTGCGTGACCTTGGCCAGTGCGTTTAGCTCTCATTCGGTCTTCCATACTTAAAGGTTCCAGATTCTCCATGATTGAATTTGTTGAATCTGAATCACTAGAGGATTCTGATTTCATGGTTCGTTCCTCAACAATCTCTGTTTGAATAATTGGTGGTTCCGGAGGAAAAATTAATGGTTCAGGATCTATGAATTGTCCCTGAATATTCTCCGGATTCTCAATTGTGAGGTCGGGTTCAAAAAATGGATTATCGAAAATTTGAATTGGAGTACTTGGTCGACTGGATGACGATTCTAAAGAAAAATCAACGGCGACAATATTTGTTAGATGTCTTGATCTAGTTACAGGTGGTGAACGTACAAAAGGTGGTGAACGTCTTGCTCGGTGCATTCACTGAATATCCTATTAGTTTTTTAAAAGGAAAGAAAAATTATATAAGTTATCCAATTAATAGACTTTTCTGATTTTGCCCACGTTTCGAATAGCCAAAAGATGCAGCAGAGGGGCAGGATTCGTTTGGTCTCAATATAATTGAGTACTGTTTGGCTCCAATAACCCGGTCCACGTACAAATCCAACTATTACTATGAACCAGAAAATTTTGATGCCTATCAATTTAACCACTTAAAATAAATTTTCGTAATTTTAAGAAATTTAGAAAAGAAGTAGAAAAAATTCTATATCCTAAAACTAGAATGCCGAGAAATAAGAAAGAAAAAGAGCGCGTCGAAAAAGGTCGAAAAAGAAAAGGGTTGAAAAATAAAAGGCGTCGAAAAATAAGAAAGAAAAAGAGTGACTTAAAAAACTTTAAAACACTCGACTAACCCAACCTTATTACTATCACTAACTTAAAATTAAAATTGCAAATTGAGATTACTAATTGGAGTGATAATTGATACATAGGTAAAAGGCGTCGAAAAATAAAAATAAGAAAGTAGTGCGTCAAAACTTAAAAAGGAACTAAAAACTAAAAATTAAAAGTTGCGTCTAAAAATATTAAAGCTTACAAGTAAAACTATATCTCAAATGGCAATATCTTAAAAAGGTACTAAAACTTAAAAAGGTGTCGCAAAATTCTAAAGTACCTAAATCTTAGTCTAAAGAGAAAGCACTTAAGGGATTTTACGGCAAAGCTTAAAAATCTAGAAGTAAAAATAACTATGGCAAAAACTAAGTTTAAAACTAAGTACGAGTGATAAAATACAAATATTACGCTAAAATAATTAAAAAGGGACAAAATATAAAAATATACTAAAAGTTGTAAAAAGTACAATTTTTATAAAAATATTATTTTTATATTATTTTTTTAATAAAACTATTAATTTTATAACTTATTTAAACAAATTAAACTAAATATACAAATTAAATCTAAAAACTAAACTAAATAATTAATCCTAATTAGAGTTTATATAAATAATTAATAATAAAACCGTAATTAATTTTGAACTAGGGCTTCCTGTGGCGTGTCAGGGTGGCTCCGCGAGTTGCGGTGCCACGTACCAGCAAACCCCGCGGGTCGCGGAGGATGAAAATTCAAATCAGGTGTGGGTTTTGTTCGACAGGTTTTTGTTTTTTTTATATATATATATATTTTTTATTTTTCAATTTTTAATTTAATTAATATATTTATATAATTTAAATAAAACTTATATTTAAAAAAAACTAAGATAGAAATAAAATACTTTATAATTTTATAAATAAAAATCTTAAAAATAGATTTATATATATATTTTTTCGGTTTTTTTTATGTTTTAAATAAAAACAAAATATTTAAATAAAACTTATATTTTTATAAAATAAAAATAAAGAAACTTTATAAAACTTAAATATTTAACAAACTCTTAAAAATATATAAATTTTTTGTTTTTCTTTTTATGTTTTCGAATATTTAAAACGTATTTTTACAAAAGCGTATTTTTTTATAAAAGTAAACTAAAAATAAAAATCTTTTTTTTTATATAGCGTTGCGCTTCCTGCTTTTAAGCTAGATTTTAAGTCTCCGGCAGCGGCACCAAAAATACTTGGTTCTATGCGAGGTGTATACGAAATAGTATTATATTTTACTAGGAAATACTATTAAATATGCTACAATTTTACACAAGTTATTTATTTATTTATAGAGTGGATATACTTAAACCTTGCTACAACACTTATAGGCAGCGTACCTAATCGTACAGTAGTGTAGTTTTTAGTTAGTCCGGTTCGTTCCACAGGGAAAAATCTTTAACCAAAGCTTAACGCTATATTAGTTTTAATTTTATAAAAATACAAATATATATAAGTAATATTATTATTATAAAGGGGGTTTTTACCATTTAATCACCGGTTTGTCGATTTTTAAAACTTTAGTCGCAGTTAAAACCTAATGTAAAATATTAAAAATAAATACAAGACTTAATTTAAAGCGTAAAGTAAATAACGATAATGAAATTGCGATAAATAAAAGTGCGATAAAATAAAATTGCGATAATTAAAAAGTACGATAATTAAAAGTGCAATTAAATAACAATAAATAAAAGTGCGATAATTAAAAGTGCAATTAAATATAAAATAAAGGAAATTAAATATGAAATAAAAGAATTATGCTTATTTAAACTTCCGTAATCATGATGTTTGACGTGTTGATTTTAGTTTTATGCCCATGGGTTAATTGTCCTTTGTCCTGGATTATTTAATATGTCCGTCTGGTTTTTGTCCATAACAGTCCATCAGTCATAAATATAAAGTGCGAGTATCCTCGTCAAATTATCCTTATACCCGAAGTCAAATATTCCAACTAATTGGGGACTTAAACTGTAACAATATTTTAATACTTTGTTTAATAATTACACCAGGATATCGACTGCGTGTAACCCAAGGTTTTAATACTTTGTTAACAATTACACCAAGTGTCCTTGTATATAATTTCACCCCTGTTTTAATAATTCTAGTGACTATTAATCCATTCCCGTGTTCGGTTAAATGAACGATTATTCGTACATATAAATACCCCGTCCATCGTGTCCGATCGAGTGTATATGGTTATTTATAGGGACGTCCAATTGTAAATCTTTATATTAAAATTAACAAACTATCATTTAGTTAAACAAATATAAAGCCCATTAATAGCCCATAGTCTAATTTCCACAAGTGTCGTTCTTTTGTCCAAACCCCAATTATGGTACAAAGCCCAATTACCCAATTTTAGTAATTAGCCCAACATCATGATTACTTCGATTTAAATAAGCATAATAATAACTTAGCTACGAGACATTAATTTAAAAATAACATTAACCATAACTTACAGTGATTAAAAATAGCGTAGCGTTACACGGACAGAATTTCGACTTACACCCTTACAACATTCGCTAACATACCCTTATTATTAGGATTTAAAATTAAAATATAAATATATATATATATAATTTACGTATGATGAAGAAGGAAAAAGATGATTAAAAACGATCAAAATGCGTTGGCTTTTATAGGCATTTTTGTCCAGGGTATCTCCGCGAGTCGCGGTATTTTTTCACTACAAACTCCGCAACTCGCGGAGTTTGCTTTTACAGCTCACACAAGTTTGGATCTTCTTTGCCGACGGTTTATTATATAAATATAATATATATATAATTTATATAATTAATTATATATTATATTATATTTATATACATAGTTAACTTGTAATTTTTAGTCCGTTGCGTCGAGCGTTGAGAGTTGACTCTGGTCCCGGTTCCGGATTTTCGAACGTCCTTGCGTACAATTTAATATCTTGTACTTTGCGTTTTGAATCTTGTACTCTTGTAATTCTGAGACGTTTCTTATCAATAATTGGAACCTCTTTGATTGTATTTTGTACTTTTGAGCTTTTTGGTCGTTTGCGTCTTCAATTCGTCGAATCTGTCTTTTGTCTTCACCTTTTATTATTTAAACGAATATCACTTGTAAATAGAAAAATTGCAACTAAAAGCTTGTCTTTCTTGAGGAATAATGCTATGAAATATATGTTCGTTTTTAGTATTATCAATGAGCGAAGAGGAATTTCGTGCCTTTCTTGCTTCAAACATAGCCGCAGTACAGGCCGCGCTACATACCAACAATAACTCTGAATCTAGCAATACAGCTAACGGCGCAAGAAATCGTGTAGGATGCTCCTACAAGGAATTCACTGCCTGCAAACCTTCAGAATTTGATGGGACCGAAGGACCAATCGGATTAAAACGGTGGACCGAGAAAGTTGAATCGGTGTTTGCCATAAGTAAGTGTGCTGAAGGAGACAAAGTGAATTACGCTACGCATACCTTCACAGGTATTGCGTTAACATGGTGGAATACCTATCTAGAGCAAGTGGGATAAGATGCTGCTTACGCGCTACCGTGGTCAGCATTCAAGCACTTGATGAACGAGAAGTACCGTCCCAGAACCGAGATCAATAAGCTCAAGTCAGAACTTAGAGAGTTACGAACACAGGGATTCGATATTACTTCGTATGAAAGACGATTCACAGAATTGTGCCTATTGTGTCCGAGAGCGTTCGAAGATGAGGAAGAGAAGATCGACGCGTTTGTGAAAGGGTTACCGGAGAGAATCCAAGAAGATATAAGTTCATACGAGCCTGCCTCCATGCAAAAGGCATGTAGAATGGCTCACAAACTAGTGAACCAGATTGAGGGAAGAATTAAAGAACAGGCGGCCGAAGAGGCCAACGTGAAGTTAGTCAAAAGAAAGTGGAAGGAAAACGGTGATAAGAGTCACCAAAACAACAACAACTATCCCAACAATCGCAACATCAATCGCAACTACAACAAAACAACAACAACAACAACAACTACAACAATCATCCCAACAACAATAACAACCGCAACAACAACAATAATCAGAAGCAGCTATGCCAAAGGTGTGAAAAGTATCACTCGGGGTTTTGCACCAAATTTTACAACAAGTGTAAAAGAAATGGTCATAGCGCGGTGAAGTGTGAGGTCTACGGACCAGGGGTTAACAGAACGACAGGAACAAATGGTGTCGGAATGAGTAATGGCGGAGCAAGTAGTGTCGGAGCAAGTTATGCCAATCTAGTTTGTTATAAATGTGGAAAACCGGGCCACATTATTAGAAATTGCCCAAACCAGGAGAACACGAATGGACAAGGCCGCGGAAGAGTTTTCAATATTAATGCGGCAGAGGTACATGAAGACCCGGAGCTTGTTACGGGTACGTTTCTTATTGACAATAAATTTGCTTACGTTTTATTTGATTCGGGTGCAGATAGAACCTATATGAGTAGAGATTTTTGTGCTAAATTAAGTTGTCCATTGACACCGATGGATAGTAAATTTTTACTCGAATTAGCAAACGGTAAATTATTTTCAGCAGATTATATATGCTGGAATCGAGAAATTAAACTGGGTAGCGAAATATTTAAGATTGATTTGATACCAGTAGAGTTAGGGAGTTTTGATGTAATAGTTGGCATGGACTGGCTGAAGGAGATGAAAGCAGAGATTGTATGTTACAAAAATGCAATTCGCATTGTACGAGAAGAAGGAGAACCCTTAATGATGTACGGAGAAAAGGGCAACACGAAGCTACATCTTATTAGTAATTTGAAGGCACAAAAACTAATAAGAAAAGGTTGCTATGCTATTCTAGCAAACGTCGAGAAAGTACAAACTGAAGAAAAGAGCATCAATGATGTTCCCGTCGCAAAAGAATTTCCCGATGTATTTCTGAAAGAATTACCGGGACTACCTCCACATCGATCTGTTGAATTTCAAATAGATCTTGTGCCAGGAGCTGCACCAATAGCTCGTGCTCCTTACAGACTCGCACCCAGCGAGATGAAAGAACTGCAAAGCCAACTGCAAGAACTATTAGAACGTGGTTTCATTCGACCAAGCACATCACCATGGGGAGCTCCTGTTTTGTTTGTCAAGAAGAAGGATGGTACATTTAGGTTGTGTATTGACTACAGAGAGTTGAATAAACTTACCATCAAAAACCGTTATCCACTGCCGAGAATTGACGACTTATTTGATCAACTACAAGGCTCGTCCGTTTATTCAAAAATCAATTTACGTTCTGGATATCATCAAATGCGAGTAAAGGAGGATGATATTCCAAAAACTGCTTTTAGGACGCGTTATGGTCATTACGAGTTTATGGTTATGCCGTTTGGATTGACTAACACACCAGCTGTGTTCATGGACCTTATGAACCGAGTGTGTGGGCCATATCTTGACAAGTTTGTCATTGTTTTCATCGATGACATACTTATTTACTCAAAGAATGATCAAGAGCACGAAGAACATTTGAGAAAAGTGCTAGAAGTATTGAGGAAAGAAAAACTGTACGCTAAGTTTTCAAAGTGTGCATTTTGGTTGGAAGAAGTTCAATTCCTCAGTCACATAGTGAACAAAGAAGGTATTCAGGTGGACCCGGCAAAGATCGAAACCGTTGAAAAGTGGGAAACCCCAAAAACTCTGAAGCATATACGTCAATTTTTAGGATTGGCTGGTTACTACAGAAGATTCATCCAAGATTTCTCCAAAATAGCAAAACCCTTGACTGCATTAATGCATAAAGGGAAGAAATTTGAATGGAAGGATGAACAAGAGAAGGCATTTCAGTTATTGAAGAAAAAGAAAACTACGGCACCTATATTGTCATTGCCTGAAGGGAATGATGATTTTGTGATATATTGTGACGCCTCAAAGCAAGGTCTCGGTTGTGTATTAATGCAACGAACGAAAAGAATTGCTTATGCGTCTAGACAATTGAAGATTCACGAACAAAATTACACGACGCATGATTTGGAATTAGGCGCGGTTGTTTTTGCATTAAAGACTTGGAGGCACTACTTATATGGGGTCAAAAGTATTATATATACCGACCACAAAAGTCTTCAACACATATTTAATCAGAAACAACTGAATATGAGGCAACGTAGGTGGATTGAATTGTTGAATGATTACGACTTTGAGATTCGTTACCACCCGGGGAAGGCAAATGTGGTAGCCGATGCCTTGAGCAGAAAGGACAGAGAACCCATTCGTGTAAAATCTATGAATATAATGATTCACACTAACCTTACTACTCAAATAAAGGAGGCGCAACAAAGAGTTTTAAAAGAGGGAAACTTAAAGGATGAAATACCCAAAGGATCGGAGAAACATCTTAATATCCGGGAAGACGGAACCCGGTATAGGGCTGAAAGAATTTGGGTACCAAAATTTGGAGATATGAGAGAAATGGTACTTAGAGAAGCTCATAAAACCAGATACTCAATACATCCTGGAACGGAGAAGATGTACAAGGATCTAAAGAAACATTTTTGGTGGCCAGGTATGAAAGCCGATGTTGCTAAATACGTAGGAGAATGTTTGACGTGTTCTAAGGTCAAAGCGGAACATCAGAAACCATCAGGTCTACTTCAATAACCCGAAATCCCGGAATGGAAATGGGAAAACATTACCATGGATTTCATCACTAAATTGCCAAGGACTGCAAGTGGTTTTGATACTATTTGGGTAATAGTTGATCGTCTCACCAAATCAGCACACTTCCTGCCAATGAGAGAAGATGACAAAATGGAGAAGTTGGCGCGATTGTATTTGAAGGAGGTTGTCTCCAGACATGGAATACCCATCTCTATTATCTCTGATAGGGATGGTAGATTTATTTCAAGGTTCTAGCAGACATTGCAACAAGCATTGGGGACTCGTCTAGACATGAGTACTGCCTATCATCCACAAACTGATGGGCAGAGCGAAAGGACGATACAAACGCTTGAAGACATGCTACAAGCATGTGTTATTGATTTCGGAAACAGTTGGGATCGACACCTACCGTTAGCAGAATTTTCCTACAACAACAGTTATCATTCTAGTATTGAGATGGCACCGTTTGAGGCACTTTATGGTAGAAAGTGCAGGTCTTCAATTTGTTGGAATGAAGTGGGGGATAGACAGATTACGGGTTCGGAGATAATACAAGAAACTACCGAGAAAATCATCCAAATTCAACAACGATTGAAAACCGCCCAGAGTCGACAAAAGAGCTACGCGGACAGTAAAAGAAAAGATATAGAGTTTGAAATTAGAGAAATGGTCATGCTTAAGGTTTCACCTTGGAAAGGCGTTGTTCGATTTGGTAAACGGGGGAAACTAAATCCAAGGTACATTGGACCATTCAAGATTATAGATTGTGTCGGACCAGTAGCTTACCAACTGGAGCTACCTCAACAACTCGCAGTTGTACATAACACTTTCCACGTCTCGAATTTAAAAAAATGTTTTGCTAAAGAAGATCTCACTATTCCGTTGGACGAAATCCAAATCAATGAAAAACTTCAGTTCATCGAAGAACCCGTCGAAATAATGGATCGTGAGGTTAAGAGACTTAAGCAAAACAAGATACCGATTGTTAATGTTTAATGGAATGCTCGTAGAGGACCCGAGTTCACCTGGGAGCATGAAGATCAGATGAAGAAGAAATATCCGCATCTATTTCCAGAAGATTCGTCAACACCTTCAACAGCTTAAAATTTCGGGACGAAATTTATTTAACGGGTAGGTACTGTAGTGACCCGAACTTTTCCATGTTTATATATATTAATTGAGATTGATATTTACATGACTAAATGTTTCCAACGTGTTAAGCAATCAAACTTGTTAAGACTTGATTAATTGAAATAGGTTTCATATAGACAATTGACCACCCAAGTTGACCGGTGATTCACGAACGTTAAAACTTGTAAAAACTATACGATGACATATATATGGTTATATATATATAGTTAACATGATTTTATTATAAGTAAGTATCTCATTAAGTATTTTAACAATGAGTTATATACATACTAATGAGACTATTAAATTAAGAAACTCGAAAACGATATATATAACGATTATCGTTATAACAACGTCTTACTAGGTACATATGAATCATATTAAGATATTGATACACTTGGTTAATTATGTTAAATTATAAGTAAATATATCACTAAGTGTATTAACAATGAACTACATATGTAAAAATAAGACTACTAACTTAATGATTTCGAAACGAGACATATATGTAACGATTATCGTTGTAATGACATTTAACTGTATATATATCATACTAAGATATATTATATATCATAATATCATGATAATGTAACAATTTAACATATTATTTGATATAATAAACAATGGGTTAACAACATTTAACAAGATCGTTAACCTAAAGGTTTCAAAACAACATTTACATATAACGACTAACGATGACTTAACGACTCAGTTAAAATGTATATACACGTAGTGTTTTAATATGTATTCATAAACTTTTGAAAGACTTCAAGACATTTATCAAAATACTTCTACTTAACAAAAATGCTTACAATTACATCCTCGTTCAGTTTCATCAACAATTCTACTCGTATGCACCCGTATTCGTACTCGTACAATACACAGCTTTTAGATGTATGTACTATTGGTATATACACTCCAATTATCAGCTCTTAGCAGCCCATGTGAGTCACCTAACACATGTGGGAACCATCATTTGGCAACTAGCATGAAGTATCTCATAAAATTACAAAAATATTAGTAATCATTCATGACTTATTTACATGAAAACAAAATTACATATCCTTTATATCTAATCCATATACCAACGACCAAAAACACCTACAAACACTTTCATTCTTCAATTTTCTTCATCAAATTGATCTCTCTCAAGTTCCATCTTCAAGTTCTAAGTGTTCTTCATAAATTCCATAAGTATAGTTTCATAAATATCAAGAATACTTCCAAGTTTGCAAGTCTACTTCCAAGCTTTCTAATCCATTCCAAGTAATCATCTAAGATCAAGGAACCTTTGTTATTTACAGTAGGTTATCTTTCTAATTCAAGGTAATATTCATATTCAAACTTTGATTCAATTTCTACAACTATAACAATCTTATTTCGAGTGAAAATCTTACTTGAACTTGTTTTCGTGTCATGATTCTGCTTCAAGAACTTTCAAGCCATCCAAGAATCCTTTAAAGCTAGATCCATTTTTCTTATTTCCAGTAGCTTTATCCAAAAAACTTGAGGTAGTAATGATATTCATAACATCATTCGATTCATACATATAAAACTATCTTATTCGAAGGTTTAAACTTGTAATCACTAGAACATAGTTTAGTTAATTCTAAAATTATTCGCAAACAAAAGTTAATCCTTCTAACTTGACTTTTAAAATCAACTAAACACATGTTCTATATCTATATGATATGCTAACTTAATGATTTAAAACCGGAAAACACGAAAAACACCGTAAAACCGGATATACGCCGTTGTAGTAACACCGCGGGCTGTTTTGGGTTAGTTAATTAAAAACTATGATAAACTTTGATTTAAAAGTTGTTCTTCTGGGAAAATGATTTTTCTTATGAACATGAAACTATATCCAAAAATCATGGTTAAACTCAAAGTGGAAGTATGTTTTCCAAAATGGTCATCTAGACGTCGTTCTTTCGACTGAAATGACTACCTTTAAAAAAACGACTTGTAACCTATAATTCCGACTATAAACTTATACTTTTTCTGTATAGATTCATAAACTTAAGTTCAATATGAAACCATAGCAATTAGATTCACTCAAAACGGATTTAAAATGAAGAAGTTATGGGTAAAATAAGATTGGATATTTTTTGATTATTTTAGCTACGGGAAATGTTTAACAAATCTATACAAATCATATCCTAGCTAACTTATATTGTATTATACATGTATTCTAATATATTATGTAATCTTGGGATACTATAGACACGTATGTAAATGTTTTGACATATCATATCGACCCATGTATATATATTATTTGGAACAACCATAGACACTCTATATGCAGTAATGTTGGAGTTAGCTATACATGGTTGAGGTTGATTCCAAAAATATATATACTCTAGTTGTGATCTAGCTTGAGACGTGTATACACTGGGTCGTGGATTGATTCAAGATAATATATATCGATTTATTTCTGTACATCTAACTGTGGATAACTAGTTGTAGGTTACTAACGAGGACAGCTGACTTAATACACTCAAATCTTTAAAACATAATAAAAATGGTTGTAATTATATTTTGATCATACTTTGATATATATGTACATATTTGTATAGGTTCGTGAATCGATCTGTGGCCAAGTCTTATTTCCGAGGAAGGAAATATCTGTGAAAGTGAGTTATAGTCCCACTTTTAAAAATCTAATATTTTTGGGATGAGAATACATGCAGGTTTTATAAATGATTTACAAAATAGACACAAGTACGTGAAACTACATTCTATGGTTGAATTATCGAAATCGAATATGCCCCTTTTTATTAAGTCTGGTAATCTAAGAATTAGGGAACAGACACCCTAATTGACGCGAATCCTAAAGATAGATCTATTGGGCCTAACAAACCCCATCCAAAGTACCGGATGCTTTAGTACTTCGAAATTTATATCATATCCGAAGGGTGTCCCGGAATGATGGGGATATTCTTAAATATGCATCTTGTTAATGTCGATTATGAAATGTCCCGTTCTTATTGATTAAAAACGTTCCATATTAATTGATTTCGTTGCGAGGTTTTGACCTCTATATGAGACGTTTTTCAAAGACTGCATTCATTTTTAAAACAAACCATAACCTTTATTTCATAAATAAAGGTTTAAAAAGCTTTACGTAGATTATCAAATAATGATAATCTAAAATATCCTGTTTACACACGACCATTACATAATGGTTTACAATACAAATATGTTACATTGAAATCAGTTTCTTGAATGCAGTTTTTACACAATATCATACAAACATGGACTCCAAATCTTGTCCTTATTTTAGTATGCAACAGCGGAAGCTCTTAATATTCACCTGAGAATAAACATGCTTTAAACGTCAACAAAAATGTTGGTGAGTTATAGGTTTAACCTATATATATCAAATCGTAACAATAGACTACAAGATTTCATATTTCAATACACATCCCATACATAGAGATAAAAATCATTCATATGGTGAACACCTGGTAACCGACATTAACAAGATGCATATATAAGAATATCCCCATCATTCCGGGACACCCTTCGGATATGATATAAATTTCGAAGTACTAAAGCATCCGGTACTTTGGATGGGGTTTGTTAGGCCCAATAGATCTATCTTTAGAGTTCGCGTCAATTAGGGTGTCTGTTCCCTAATTCTTAGATTACCAGACTTAATAAAAAGGGGCATATTCAATTTCGATAATTCAACCATAGAATGTAGTTTCACGTACTTGTGTCTATTTTGTAAATCATTTATAAAACCTGCATGTATTCTCATCCCAAAAATATTAGATTTTAAAAGTGGGACTATAACTCACTTTCACAGATTTTTACTTCGTCGGGAAGTAAGACTTGGCCACTGGTTGATTCACGAACCTATAACAATATATACATATATATCAAAGTATGTTCAAAATATATTTACAACACTTTTAATATATTTTGATGTTTTAAGTTTATTAAGTCAGCTGTCCTCGTTAGTAACCTACAACTAGTTGTCCACAGTTAGATGTACAGAAATAAATCGATAAATATTATCTTGAATCAATCCACGACCCAGTGTATACGTATCTCAGTATTGATCACAACTCAAACTATATATATTTTGGAATCAACCTCAACCCTGTATAGCTAACTCCAACATTCACATATAGAGTGTCTATGGTTGTTCCGAAATATATATAGATGTGTCGACATGATAGGTCGAAACATTGTATACGTGTCTATGGTATCTCAAGATTACATAATATACAATACAAGTTGATTAAGTTATGGTTGGAATAGATTTGTTACCAATTTTCACGTAGCTAAAATGAGAAAAATTATCCAATCTTGTTTTACCCATAACTTCTTCATTTTAAATCCGTTTTAAGTGAATCAAATTGCTATGGTTTCATATTGAACTCTATTTTATGAATCTAAACAGAAAAGTATAGGTTTATAGTCGGAAAAATAAGTTACAAGTCGTTTTTGTAAAGGTAGTCATTTCAGTCGAAAGAACGACGTCTAGATGACCATTTTAGAAAACATACTTCCACTTTGAGTTTAATCATAATTTTTGGATATAGTTTCATGTTCATAATAAAAATCATTTTCTCAGAATAACAACTTTAAAATCAAAGTTTATCATAGTTTTTAATTAACTAACCCAAAACAGCCCGCGGTGTTACTACGACGGCGTAAATCCGGTTTTACGGTGTTTTTCGTGTTTCCAGGTTTTAAATCATTAAGTTAGCATATCATATAGATATAGAACATGTGTTTAGTTGATTTTAAAAGTCAATTTAGAAGGATTAACTTTTGTTTGCGAACAAGTTTAGAATTAACTAAACTATGTTCTAGTGATTACAAGTTTAAACCTTCGAATAAGATAGCTTTACATGTATGAATCGAATGATGTTATGAACATCATTACTACCTTAAGTTCCTTGGATAAACCTACTGGAAAAGAGAAAAATGGATCTAGCTTCAATGGATCCTTGGATGGCTCGAAGTTCTTGAAGCAGAATCATGACACGAAAACAAGTTCAAGTAAGATCATCACTTGAAATAAGATTGTTATAGTTATAGAAATTGAACCAAAGTTTGAATATGATTATTACCTTGTATTAGAATGATAACCTACTGTAAGAAACAAAGATTTCTTGAGGTTGGATGATCACCTTACAAGATTGGAAGTGAGCTAGCAAACTTGAAAGTATTCTTGATTTTATGAAACTAGAACTTTTGGAATTTATGAAGAACACTTAGAACTTGAAGATAGAACTTGAGAGAGATCAATTAGATGAAGAAAATTGAAGAATGAAAGTGTTTGTAGGTGCTTTTGGTCGTTGGTGTATGGATTAGATATAAAGGATATGTAATTTTGTTTTCATGTAAATAAGTCATGAATGATTACTCATATTTTTGTAATTTTATGAGATATTTCATGCTAGTTGCCAAATGATGGTTCCCACATGTGTTAGGTGACTCACATGGGCTGCTAAGAGCTGATCATTGGAGTGTATATACCAATAGTACATACATCTAAAAGCTGTGTATTGTACGAGTACGAATACGGGTGCATACGAGTAGAATTGTTGATGAAACTGAACGAGGATGTAATTGTAAGCATTTTTATTAAGTAGAAGTATTTTGATAAGTGTATTGAAGTCTTTCAAAAGTGTATAAATACATATTAAAACACTACATGTATATACATTTTAACTGAGTCGTTAAGTCATCGTTAGTCGTTACATGTAAGTGTTGTTTTGAAACCTTTAGGTTAACGATCTTGTTAAATGTTGTTAACCCAATGTTTATAATATCAAATGAGATTTTAAATTATTATATTATCATGATATTATCATGTATGAATATCTCTTAATATGATATATATACATTAAATATCTTTACAACGATAATCGTTACATATATGTCTCGTTTAAAAATCATTAAGTTAGTAGTCTTGTTTTTACATATGTAGTTCATTGTTAATATACTTAATGATATGTTTACTTATCATAGTATCATGTTAACTATATATATATATCCATATATATGTCATCATATAGTTTTTACAAGTTTTAACGTTCGTGAATCACCGGTCAACTTGGGTGGTCAATTGTCTATATGAAACATATTTCAATTAATCAAGTCTTAACAAGTTTGATTGCTTAACATGTTGGAAACATTTAATCATGTAAATATCAATCTCAATTAATATATATAAACATGGAAAAGTTCGGGTCACTACAGTACCTACCCGTTAAATAAATTTCGTCCCGAAATTTTAAGCTGTTGAAGGTGTTGACGAATCTTCTGGAAATAGATGCGGGTATTTCTTCTTCATCTGATCTTCACGCTCCCAGGTGAACTCGGGTCCTCTACGAGCATTCCATCGAACCTTAACAATTGGTATCTTGTTTTGCTTAAGTCTTTTAACCTCACGATCCATTATTTCGACGGGCTCTTTGATGAATTGAAGTTTTTCGTTGATTTGGATTTCATCTAACGGAATAGTGAGATCTTCTTTAGCAAAACATTTCTTCAAATTCGAGATGTGGAAAGTGTTATGTACAGCCGCGAGTTGTTGAGGTAACTCAAGTCGGTAAGCTACTGGTCCGACACGATCAATAATCTTGAATGGTCCAATATACCTTGGATTTAATTTCCCTCGTTTACCAAATCGAACAACGCCTTTCCAAGGTGCAACTTTAAGCATGACCATCTCTCCAATTTCAAATTCTATATCTTTTCTTTTAATGTCAGCGTAGCTCTTTTGTCGACTTTGGGCGGTTTTCAACCGTTGTTGAATTTGGATGATCTTCTCGGTAGTTTCTTGTATAATCTCCGGACCCGTAATCTGTCTATCCCCCACTTCACTCCAACAAATCGGAGACCTGCACTTTCTACCATAAAGTGCTTCAAACGGCGCCATCTCAATGCTTGAATGGTAGCTGTTGTTGTAGGAAAATTCTGCTAACGGTAGATGTCGATCCCAACTGTTTCTGAAATCAATAACACATGCTCGTAGCATGTCTTCAAGCGTTTGTATCGTCCTTTCGCTCTGCCCATCAGTTTGTGGATGATAGGCAGTACTCATGTCTAGACGAGTTCCTAATGCTTGCTGTAATGTCTGCCAGAATCTTGAAATAAATCTGCCATCCCTATCAGAGATAATAGAGATTGGTATTCCATGTCTGGAGATGACTTCCTTCAAATACAGTCGTGCTAACTTCTCCATCTTGTCATCTTCTCTTATTGGCAAGAAGTGTGCTGATTTGGTGAGACGATCAACTATTACCCAAATAGTATCAAAACCACTTGCAGTCCTTGGCAATTTAGTGATGAAATCCATGGTAATGTTTTCCCATTTCCATTCCGGGATTTCGGGTTGTTGAAGTAGACCTGATGGTTTCTGATGCTCAGCTTTGACCTTAGAACACGTCAAACATTCTCCTACGTATTTAGCAACATCGGCTTTCATACCCGGCCACCAAAAATGTTTCTTGAGATCCTTGTACATCTTCCCCGTTCCAGGATGTATTGAGTATCTGGTTTTATGAGCTTCTCTAAGTACCATTTCTCTCATATCTCCAAATTTTGGTACCCAAATCCTTTCAGCCCTATACCGGGTTCCGTCTTCCCGAATATTAAGATGCTTCTCCGATCCTTTGGGTATTTCATCCTTTAAATTTCCCTCTTTTAAAACTCCTTGTTGCGCCTCCTTTATTTGAGTAGTAATGTTATTATGAATCATTATATTCATAGATTTTACTCGAATGGGTTCTCTGTCCTTCCTGCTCAAGGCATCGGCTACCACATTTGCCTTCCCCGGGTGGTAACGAATCTCAAAGTCGTAATCATTCAATAATTCAATCCACCTACGCTGCCTCATATTCAGTTGTTTCTGATTAAATATGTGTTGAAGACTTTTGTGGTCGGTATATATAATACTTTTGACCCCATATAAGTAGTGCCTCCAAGTCTTTAATGCAAAAACAACCGCGCCTAATTCCAAATCATGCGTCGTATAATTTTGTTCGTGAATCTTCAATTGTCTAGACGCATAAGCAATCACCTTCGTTCATTGCATTAATACACAACCGAGACCTTGCTTTGATGCATCACAATAAATCACAAAATCATCATTCCCTTCAGGCAATGACAATATAGGTGCCGTAGTTAGCTTTTTCTTCAATAACTGAAACACTTTCTCTTGTTCATCATTCCATTCAAATTTCTTCCCTTTATGCGTTAATGCAGTCAAGGGTTTTGCTATTCTGGAAAAGTCTTGGATGAACTTTCTGTAGTAACCAGCTAGTCCTAAAAACTGGCGTATGTGTTTCGGAGTTTTCGGGGTTTCCCACTTTTCAACAGTTTCTATCTTTGCCGGATCCACCTTAATACCTTCTTTGTTCACTATGTGACCGAGGAATTGAACTTCTTCCAACCAAAATGCACACTTTGAAAACTTAGCGTACAATTCTTCCTTCCTCAATACTTCTAACACCTTTCTCAAATGTTCACCGTGTTCTTGGTCATTCTTTGAGTAAATAAGTATGTCATCAATGAAAACAATGACAAACTTGTCAAGGTATGGTCCACACACTCGGTTCATAAGGTCCATGAACACAGCTGGTGCATTAGTTAAACCAAACGGCATGACCATAAACTCGTAATGACCATAACGTGTTCTGAAAGCAGTCTTTAGAATATCATCTTCTTTCACCCGCATTTGATGATACCCGGAACGTAAGTCAATCTTTGAATAAACAGACGAGCCTTGTAGTTGATCAAATAAGTCATCGATTCTCGGTAGTGGGTAGCGGTTCTTGATGGTAAGTTTGTTCAACTCTCGGTAGTCGATACACAACCTGAATGTACCATCTTTCTTCTTGACAAACAAAACAGGAGCTCCCCACGGTGATGTGCTTGGTCGAATGAAACCACGCTCTAAAAGTTCTTGTAATTGGCTTTGTAGTTCTTTCATCTCGCTGGGTGCGAGTCTGTAAGGAGCACGAGCTATTGGTGCAGCTCCTGGTACAAGATCTATTTGAAATTCAACGGATCGATGTGGGGGTAATCCCGGTAATTCTTTCGGAAATACATCGGGAAATTCTTTTGCGACGGGAACATCATTGATGCTCTTTTCTTCAGTTTGTACTTTCTCGACGTGTGCTAGAACAGCATAGCAACCTTTTCTTATTAGTTTTTGTGCCTTCAAATTACTAATAAGATGTAGCTTCGTGTTGCCCTTTTCTCCGTACACCATTAAGGGTTTTCCTTTTTCTCGTATAATGCAAATTGCATTTTTGTAACAAACGATCTCCGCTTTCACTTCTTTCAACCAGTCCATACCGATTATCATATCAAAACTCCCTAACTCTACTGGTATCAAATCAATCTTAAATGTTTCGCTAACCAGTTTAATTTCTCGATTCCGACATATATTATCTGCTGAAATTAATTTACCATTTGCTAATTCGAGTAAAAATTTACTATCCAAAGGCGTCAATGGACAACTTAATTTAGCACAAAAATCTCTACTCATATAGCTTCTATCCGCACCCGAATCAAATAAAACGTAAGCAGATTTGTTGTCAATAAGAAACGTACCCGTAACAAGCTCCGGGTCTTCCTGTGCCTCTGCCGCATTAATATTGAAAACTCCTCCACGGCCTTGTCCATTCGTGTTCTCCTGGTTCGGGCAATTTCTAATAATGTGGCCCGGTTTTCCACATTTATAACAAACTACATTGGCATAACTTGCTCCGACACTACTTGCTCCGCCATTACTCGTTCCGACACCATTTGTTCCTTTCGTTCTATTAACCCCTGGTCCGTAGACCTCACACTTCGCCGCGCTATGACCATTTCTTTTACACTTGTTGCAAAATTTGGTGCAGAACCCCGAGTGATTCTTTTCACACCTTTGGCATAGCTGCTTCTGATTGTTGTTGTTGTTGCGGTTATTATTGTTGTTGGGATGATTGTTGTAGTTACTGTTGTTGTTGTTGTTGCTGTTGTTGGGCCGTTTGTTGTAGTTGCGATTGTTGGGATAATTGTTGCGATTATTGTTGTAATTGCTGTTGTTGTTGTATTGGTGATTCTTATCACCGTTTTCCTCCCACTTTCTTTTGACTTGCTTCACATTGGCCTCTTCAGCAGTCTGTTCTTTAATTCTTTCTTCAATTTGGTTCACGAGTTTGTGAGCCATTCTACATGCCTGTTGTATGGAGGCGGGCTCGTGTGAACTTATATCTTCTTGGATTCTTTCCGGTAATCCTTTCACAAACGCGTCGATCTTCTCTTCCTCATCTTCGAATGCTCCCGGACACAATAGGCACAATTCTGTGAATCGTCTTTCGTACGTGGTAATATCAAATCCTTGGGTTCGTAACCCTCTAAGTTCTGTCTTGAGCTTATTGACCTCGGTTCTGGGACGGTACTTCTCGTTCATCAAGTGCTTGAATGCTGACCACGGTAGTGCATACGCATCGTCTTGTCCCACTTGCTCTAGATAGGTATTCCACCATGTTAACGCAGAACCTGTGAAGGTATGCGTAGCGTACTTTACTTTGTCCTCTTCAGTACACTTACTTATGGCAAACACCGATTCGACCTTCTCGGTCCACCGTTTCAATCCGATCGGTCCTTCGGTTCCATCAAATTCCAAAGGTTTGCAGGCAGTGAATTCTTTGTAGGTGCATCCTACACGATTTCCTGTACTGCTAGATCCAAGGTTATTGTTGGTATGTAGCGCAGCCTGTACTGCGGCTATGTTTGAAGCTAGAAAAGTACGGAATTCCTCTTCATTCATATTCACGGTGTGTCGAGTAGTCGGTGCCATTTCCTTCAAAATAGTTAAATGGAACAAGTTAATCATACAGAATATTAAGAGTAGTTAATAGTATTTCGTAGCATAATATGAACTCATTTATAAAAGCTTTTTCATCATATTAGCGTTTTATAAGTTTAAATTCGGGTAGTACCTACCCGTTAAGTTCATACTTAGTAGCTAATATACAATTCAACTACTACAATTCTATATGAAAAACTGATTATAATAATATTTCGCGTTCAAACTTTTATACAATATTTTACAAACTTACAATACCGCTTATTTTACATAAAGCATGAAATATAGCACACAATAACTTTGATACAAGATAGTTGTGAAGATAATTCTAGCTAGTACACAAGTCGTTCAGCAAAGGCAATAAAGACACGTAATTCATACGTCCAGAAACAAGTCATGCATTCTGGTTTTACTAGGACTACTTCCCATCCTTGGTCTTGTGCAACATAACCGTTATGGCCGTTGATAAGACAGCGTGTTGTAACGTCGTCAAAGGGACGAGGGTTACGTAATGTCCAACAGTCCCGTAATAATCTAAAAACCTCATTTCTTACCCCAATTACCGACTCCGTCACTTGTGGAAACGTTTTGTTTAATAGTTGTAGCCCGATGTTCTTGTTCTCACTTTGGTGAGAAGCGAACATTACTAATCCGTAAGCATAACATGCTTCTTTATGTTGCATGTTAGCCGCTTTTTCTAAATCACGAAGTCCAATATTCGGATATATTGAGTCAAAATAATTTCTTAACCCGTTGCGTAAAATAGCATTTGGGTTCCCCGCAATATATGCGTCAAAGTAAACACATCGTAACTTATGGGTTTCCCAATGTGATATCCCCCATCTTTCAAACGAAAGTCTCTTATAAACCAAGACATTCTTGGAACGTTCTTCGAATGTCTTACAAACTGATCTCGCCTTAAATAGTTGTGCCGAGGAATTCTGGCCGACTCTAGACAAGATTTCATCAATCATGTCTCCGGGTAGGTCTCTTAAAATATTGGGTTGTCTATCCATTTTGTGTTTTTAAACTGTAAAATAGACAAGAGTTAGATTCATAAAAAAATACTTATTAATACAAGCAATTTTTACATATATCATAAAGCGTAAGAACACTATATTACATATATTACACCACACGAATACAACTATCTTATTCCGACTCGCTCGTTTCTTCTTCTTCGGTTTTGGTTCGTTTTGCCAAGTTTCTAGGGATATATGATGTTCCCCTAATACGAGCCGTCGTTGTCCACATTGGTTTAGAAAAACCTGGTGGTTTAGAGGTTCCCGGGTCATTGTTACAACTTAAGGACTTCGGGGGTTGCCGATACATATAAAGTTCATCGGGGTTGGAATTAGATTTCTCTATTTTTATGCCCTTTCCCTTATTATTTTCTTTTGCCTTTTTAAATTCAGTTGGGGTAATTTCTATAACATCATCGGAATTCTTGTCGGAATCCGATTCATCGGAGAATTGGTAATCCTCCCAATATTTTGCTTCCTTGGCGGAAACACCATTGACCATAATTAACCTTGGTCGGTTGGTTGAGGATTTTCTTTTACTTAACCGTTTTATTATTTCCCCCACCGGTTCTATTTCTTCATCCGGTTCCGATTCTTCTTCCGGTTCCGATTCTTCTTCCGGTTCCGACTCTTCTTCCGGTTCCTCTTCGGGAACTTGTGAATCAGTCCACGAATCATTCCAATTTACATTTGACTCTTCATTATTATTAGGTGAGTCAATGGGACTTGTTCTAGAGGTAGACATCTATCACATAATATCAAACGCGTTAAGAGATTAATATATCACATAATATTCACATGTTAAAAATATATAGTTTCCAACAAAATTTGTTAAGCAATCATTTTTCAAGTAAACACGGTCGAAGTCCAGACTCACTAATGCATCCTAACAAACTCGATAAGACACACTAATGCAAAATTCTGGTTCTCTAAGACCAACGCTCTGATACCAACTGAAATGTCCCGTTCTTATTGATTAAAAACGTTCCATATTAATTGATTTCGTTGCGAGGTTTTGACCTCTATATGAGACGTTTTTCAAAGACTGCATTCATTTTTAAAACAAACCATAACCTTTATTTCATAAATAAAGGTTTAAAAAGCTTTACGTAGATTATCAAATAATGATAATCTAAAATATCCTGTTTACACACGACCATTACATAATGGTTTACAATACAAATATGTTACATCGAAATCAGTTTCTTGAATGCAGTTTTTACACAATATCATACAAACATGGACTCCAAATCTTGTCCTTATTTTAGTATGCAACAGCGGAAGCTCTTAATATTCACCTGAGAATAAACATGCTTTAAACGTCAACAAAAATGTTGGTGAGTTATAGGTTTAACCTATATATATCAAATCGTAACAATAGACCACAAGATTTCATATTTCAATACACATCCCATACATAGAGATAAAAATCATTCATATGGTGAACACCTGGTAACCGACATTAACAAGATGCATATATAAGAATATCCCCATCATTCCGGGACACCCTTCGGATATGATATAAATTTCGAAGTACTAAAGCATCCGGTACTTTGGATGGGGTTTGTTAGGCCCAATAGATCTATCTTTAGAGTTCGCGTCAATTAGGGTGTCTGTTCCCTAATTCTTAGATTACCAGACTTAATAAAAAGGGGCATATTCAATTTCGATAATTCAACCATAGAATGTAGTTTCACGTACTTGTGTCTATTTTGTAAATCATTTATAAAACCTGCATGTATTCTCATCCCAAAAATATTAGATTTTAAAAGTGGGACTATAACTCACTTTCACAGATTTTTACTTCGTCGGGAAGTAAGACTTGGCCACTGGTTGATTCACGAACCTATAACAATATATACATATATATCAAAGTATGTTCAAAATATATTTACAACACTTTTAATATATTTTGATGTTTTAAGTTTATTAAGTCAGCTGTCCTCGTTAGTAACCTACAACTAGTTGTCCACAGTTAGATGTACAGAAATAAATCGATAAATATTGTCTTGAATCAATCCACGACCCAGTGTATACGTATCTCAGTATTGATCACAACTCAAACTATATATATTTTGGAATCAACCTCAACCCTGTATAGCTAACTCCAACATTCACATATAGAGTGTCTATGGTTGTTCCGAAATATATATAGATGTGTCGACATGATAGGTCGAAACATTGTATACGTGTCTATGGTATCTCAAGATTACATAATATACAATACAAGTTGATTAAGTTATGGTTGGAATAGATTTGTTACCAATTTTCACGTAGCTAAAATGAGAAAAATTATCCAATCTTGTTTTACCCATAACTTCTTCATTTTAAATCCGTTTTAAGTGAATCAAATTGCTATGGTTTCATATTGAACTCTATTTTATGAATCTAAACAGAAAAGTATAGGTTTATAGTCGGAAAAATAAGTTACAAGTCGTTTTTGTAAAGGTAGTCATTTCAGTCGAAAGAACGACGTCTAGATGACCATTTTAGAAAACATACTTCCACTTTGAGTTTAATCATAATTTTTGGATATAGTTTCATGTTCATAATAAAAATCATTTTCTCAGAATAACAACTTTAAAATCAAAGTTTATCATAGTTTTTAATTAACTAACCCAAAACAGCCCGCGGTGTTACTACGACGGCGTAAATCCGGTTTTACGGTGTTTTTCGTGTTTCCAGGTTTTAAATAATTAAGTTAGCATATCATATAGATATAGAACATGTGTTTAGTTGATTTTAAAAGTCAATTTAGAAGGATTAACTTTTGTTTGCGAACAAGTTTAGAATTAACTAAACTATGTTCTAGTGATTACAAGTTTAAACCTTCGAATAAGATAGCTTTATATGTATGAATCGAATGATGTTATGAACATCATTACTACCTTAAGTTCCTTGGATAAACCTACTGGAAAAGAGAAAAATGGATCTAGCTTCAATGGATCCTTGGATGGCTCGAAGTTCTTGAAGCAGAATCATGACACGAAAACAAGTTCAAGTAAGATCATCACTTGAAATAAGATTGTTATAGTTATAGAAATTGAACCAAAGTTTGAATATGATTATTACCTTGTATTAGAATGATAACCTACTGTAAGAAAGAAATATTTCTTGAGGTTGGATGATCACCTTACAAGATTGGAAGTGAGCTAGCAAACTTGAAAGTATTCTTGATTTTATGAAACTAGAACTTTTGGAATTTATGAAGAACACTTAGAACTTGAAGATAGAACTTGAGAGAGATCAATTAGATGAAGAAAATTGAAGAATGAAAGTGTTTGTAGGTGTTTTTGGTCGTTGGTGTATGGATTAGATATAAAGGATATGTAATTTTGTTTTCATGTAAATAAGTCATGAATGATTACTCATATTTTTGTAATTTTATGAGATATTTCATGCTAGTTGCCAAATGATGGTTCCCACATGTGTTAGGTGACTCACATGGGCTGCTAAGAGCTGATCATTGGAGTGTATATACCAATAGTACATACATCTAAAAGCTGTGTATTGTACGAGTACGAATACGGGTGCATACGAGTAGAATTGTTGATGAAACTGAACGAGGATGTAATTGTAAGCATTTTTATTAAGTAGAAGTATTTTGATAAGTGTATTGAAGTCTTTCAAAAGTGTATAAATACATATTAAAACACTACATGTATATACATTTTAACTGAGTCGTTAAGTCATCGTTAGTCGTTACATGTAAGTGTTGTTTTGAAACCTTTAGGTTAACGATCTTGTTAAATGTTGTTAACCCAATGTTTATAATATCAAATGAGATTTTAAATTATTATATTATCATGATATTATCATGTATGAATATCTCTTAATATGATATATATACATTAAATATCTTTACAACGATAATCGTTACATATATGTCTCGTTTAAAAATCATTAAGTTAGTAGTCTTGTTTTTACATATGTAGTTCATTGTTAATATACTTAATGATATGTTTACTTATCATAGTATCATGTTAACTATATATATATATATCCATATATATGTCATCATATAGTTTTTACAAGTTTTAACGTTCGTGAATCACCGGTCAACTTGGGTGGTCAATTGTCTATATGAAACATATTTCAATTAATCAAGTCTTAACAAGTTTGATTGCTTAACATGTTGGAAACATTTAATCATGTAAATATCAATCTCAATTAATATATATAAACATGGAAAAGTTCGGGTCACTACAGATTACCAGGTGTTCGCCATATGAATGATTTTTATCTCTATGTATGGGATGTGTATTGAAATATGAAATCTTGTGGTCTATTGTTACGATTTGATATATATAGGTTAAACCTATAACTCACCAAAATTTTTGTTGACATTTAAAGCATGTTTATTCTCAGGTGAATACTAAGAGCTTTCGCTGTTGCATACTAAAATTAGGACAAGATTTGGAGTCCATGTTTGTATGATATTGTGTAAAAACTGCATTCAAGAAACATATGTCGATGTAATATATTTCTATTGTAAACCATTATGTAATGGTCGTGTGTAAACAGTATATTTTAGATTATCATTATTTGATAATCTACGTAATGTTTTTAAAACCTTTATTGATAAAATAAAGGTTATGGTTGTTTTTAAAAATGAATGCAGTCTTTGAAAAACGTCTCATATAGAGGTCAAAACCTCGCAACGAAATCAATTAATATGGAACGTTTATAATCAATATGAACGGGACATTTCAATAAACTTGATGATCTTCTTTGTGTTCATGTTTTGTAGACTTGAAGATTATTTTCTTAAGATTCAAACTTTGATTTGAATCTTCTCATGTATGAAACAAACATGAACATAATACTTGTAACTTTAGTTTATTTCTTCATTTCATTTATTTAAAGTTGTGATGTTGTTCATTTGGTTAAGTATTACTAGTTAAACTTGATCTCATATTTCTTGAAACTAAAGTAAACTTTGTAAGTTCAAGAACATGGAAGTTTAACTTTCTAGTTATAACTTCAAACACTTATGTTAGATCTAAGTTTCTATAGCTTTATGGTCTTCCAATTTTGTTGTAAACAAGAGCTTATAAGCTTATATACATTTTACAAGATTAAAATCTAAGTTTCATAACTTATGGTTTCATTAAAGTAAAGATCCAAGTTCTATAACTTAGGATCTAACTTAAGAACACTAGATCTAGACTTTCTAGTCTAGGATCTTTAAGATCTAACTAAGATCTAAGTTCTACAACTTAAGATCTTGTTTATTTAGTTTACTTACAAGTTTATAGCTTAATATTACTATTAGAACTCTTGTATGTGTCGGATCTAAGATCTTGATGTAACTTTGGTTCATCAAACTACTTACAACCCTTAAATGAGTTGTGATACTTATCTTAGACTTACACTAGTGTTATGATGGTCAAAACTTGGTAAATATGATGCAAACACATCAACGAGTTGTACACTTGAAGCTATAAGCATCAAGGATGAGAACCGTGATGAACATCAAGCACCAAGAATCCATCAGAACACCTTTCTTACTGTTTTCTAGGTCTTATCAGACCACCTGGGCTACTGGATATCTGATTTTCAGTTAGTTCAGTTCGAGTAGATGATTTTCTGTTTAGACCCCGTCTTAATCCGAGTTAGGTTTAGGATCTATGGGGTCCCGAAAGTCACTACACCCTATTAACACTGTGCTGAAATTTCTGACCTACTCGCACTTAAACCGTCACCATGGTCAAACGAAGACGAGTTTGGTTCTGTAAATTGGTCAGTATCTAGGGGACTCATATATGGAGCCATGGCCACTGGTCTCACCCCATTTCAGTTTGTATAGAGGTCGTGGTGACTGAACGAAGTCAGTCCTTGTTTCAAAACCTAGTCTTGACTTAAAACTTACTTTACACTTTTTGTTTAATGATGAATGATGATGGTACTTAAGACCTAATTTACACACTTTTAAACCTTTGGGAACGATTTACTGACTTAGTAACTTTTGACTTAGTTTGAGGACCTTCCGGACCAACCACTTGCTTACTATTCCCGCGTATCGACTTTTACTACTTTCCACTGTGAGTTATAGCATCCCCTTTTACTTTAACTATTTTGGGACTGAGAATACATGCGCGTTTTGTGTTTTACATACTAGGCACGAGTACTTAAACTTTATATATGTGTGGGTTATACAACGGCATAAACTTTCCCCTTAGCTCGGTAACGTTTAGTCATTGGTCTTTGAACCGGTGAACGCGAATCTTAGATATGGATCCATAGGGTTTGACATCCCCACTCGGGCTAGTCACGCTAGCATTTAACGGGTGTTTAATACTTCGTAAACATACGCACTCGCCAAGTGTACTTTTAGGGGGTTATAAACGTTAAGTTAGTTACCAAGTGCCCACAGTTGAACATATACTTTTCATATTGTTTTGAAACGCTGTTTGAAGCACGGAAATCTCGTGGCCTACCTTACATTACTGTTATATTTAAACTATAGCTCACCAACATTCGTGTTGACATTTTTAAGCATGTTTTTCTCAGGTGCTTAAGGGTATGATTGCTTCCGTTGTACTAGACTTGCTGTAGACTCCCACTGCTTTTAGAGATATCTCCGCATGAACATTTATTTTGCATTCAAACTATGACACTTTTGAAACAATGATTTGTAACGACCTATGGGTCACGTACTATTATTAATGCCTTCTATTCGTAGAAGCACACTTTCGTATGTTAAACATTTGACGTTGGTTAAGACGTCACCTATATTCATGAATGCAAACTTATTTTGAAACGGCATATAGTATTTGATCTTGTAATGATCCTGTTGTTGATGATTCGTACACGATGGTTTTGTACGGGGCATCACATTGTAGTTCGTCGATAAAACCGTGCCAAAACGAGATAGTATACACGTGTAACATATGTTTTGAAGTCGAAAGAATTTGTCATTCATTCGGAAGCATAAATATGGTTCAGCAATAATCGAAGGTGTGTCCCTGGTATGGTTGTTATCAATATTCTCGGAGTTTTCAGATCTCCAATAAGAAAAATGAAGTCATGTACATGGCACATGATGGTGATTAGGTTGATCGAGTCCAACCACCATCACGTGTCATTAGAACTTTGGTATGACTTACCGTAATATAACCACGTTGATTGAGTGTCGTTATATTACGCTAACTCATACCTCCATTCCCACATCACTCCATAGATTCAAGTTCGTGTAATCGTGAAGATTTAAAATGAACAAAGTATAGCGACATCTCTAACGTGACTCGTATTGAATCGAAAGAATTAGTGCAACTCTGAAGATGCGTATCCCGAGGGAAGTGTATAATTGGTTGTTCACGTCAATGCGGTTCAAGTCAAACAATAATGTCTTTAGGTACGAAAAGAGTAACGAATTATGATAACGAGTAGTACGTAACCGTAGTGATAGATAGTGATGACGATACCCATCTAAAGTAGTGGTGGTAACTTTACAACACTTGTGGATAGTAAGCCGGGATGGTGATGAATAACAATCGAGGAGACAGAGTTCCCGAACTAGTGTGACTAATGAAGTCGTCGTCATCCTTACGCGTATGAATCTTGAATTTACGTGTGTTACCAGAAAGTGGCAGAATACGAATTCGTATGATGAAAGTTTGGTACCATTATGGAGTTCACCTAAGAATATTCAAGTATAAATGCACAAGTAGTCAAGTAAGTGCTATATATAGCAAATGCAAGTCAGGATGCAATGATTAACTATCCGGTTGTAGTCTAGATTCACTAATGTGTCCTAACGACTCTGTCAGACACACTAATGCACATCCTAGATCCCTACAACCAACGCTCTGATACCATCTGTAACGACCCGACAAAATCGTCATTGACGGCGCCGTTAACTTAGGTCCCGTTACGTGGTCATAGTCCATAAATGAGACGCGTTTGACCAAAATTATGTCGCAATCATTTGAAACGTACAAGACTTACAAAGTTTAGTTTACCAAACGGCTCGACAACAAGTTTAAGTTTACAAAAGTATGAAGTATTAATGAAATAACTTGCGACATAATAAGTTGAAAATCACGGTTGCTATAAATAGCGTAAATATGTAAACAATATGCTTGAATCCAAAGGTGCTATCACTAGCGTATGTATGTATGCTTGACTCCAAGCAAGTAATCAGAGTGTATGCATGTATGCTTGACCCCAAGCAAGTATAAGTGTACGCGGAAGCATGTATCAAATAGCCATTCATGAACCTGAGAAATATATAGAAAACTGTCAACGAAAAATGTTGGTAAAATCATAGGTGTATTAATAAATGTTGTTTTTGAACCACAAGATTTTGTATTTCCATAACGTTGAATATCCAAATCGTTTGCATTCCAAAAGTATGTTCGCGAGCACCCAATTATCAAGACTTAACTTTCCTTCCATAGAACCCCATCACAATAGTGTTAGAACATACACTGTTTTTCGAAAATATATTTCATCCGCATAACGGTAGCAAACCATCCGAATGAGGGTTTGTCAAACCCGTATGGCCATACAACATAAGTTCTCGCTTACACCCGGCAAGTGTAACTAATGATAATCGAATTGAGGATTTTTGTTCAAACTCGCTGTGGAATGTTTGTTTCTTCGTACTTGTGTTCAAAGCATAAAAGTAAGTAGTACAAGATATAACAAAGTATATGTTTCTCAGCCCACGATTTAAAAGAATAAAAGTTGTTGAAAAGGTGGGACTATGATCTCACCTCGGGTGCACGAGTATAAAAGTACTTCACAAAGTAAACGTGTGCATGAAAGTTGCTTAGCCTCGACCTAAACAAGTAAGTTGTATCAATTAACCGGTTACGACACAAGGTCGGCGAAATGTGTTCAATTAGTCCTATGACTCGTTATGACTCGATTATATAGCATGTGAATCACGTTGTCAAGTTTCATGCAAGAATCAAGTATAAAAGAAGATTAGAACGATTGCATAAGTATTTGGTTAAGTTTGACTAAAAGTCAAACTTTGGTCAAAGTCAACAAAAATGTCAACGTGTTCGGGTTGGGTCTCGGACAATTTTTCTAAGCTTAGAAGTCATATATAAGCATGTTGGCCAAGTTTTATGTCAATCGGAGTTGCGTAGCATAGTTAGAATTTTACGAAAATTGATAATTTTGGACAGCCCCATTTTCATGCTTTAAGCCGCGCCGTGGCTAGAGGAGCCGCGCCGCGGCTTAACACTAGAAAAAAATGCTGGGCTGTTTCATGTATATGCTCGAACCAAACTTCAAACAAACATAACTTATGAATTGTAAAAATTCAAAACACGTATCTTATATCGTTGGAAAGGTAATTTAACAAGGAATACAACTAAACACATTTCATTAAACAAAAACATCATTTACAATAACCGAAATCTCGCCGAAAGGTCATTATTTAACGTTTCAAGCTCAAAAATGCAAATGGTGATTCGAGAATCCAATTTACACATACGATACGCCGTTTCGAAGGTAATTAAACATACATTGCAACTAAATACTTACTAACAACATTACATAGCATTCAATGCATCAAAAATCCATTTTAAAGTTCATCAAACCCTAACCAAGAATCATGAAATCAATAATCATGTTAGTGAAGTTTTCCCAAGTCAACCTACACATCAAATTGAAGCTAATGATGCTAGTAACACATTTAATACATGAACTTTAACATTTAAACAACATTTAATCATCCAAAATTAAAGATTAAGCACACCCATTTCAAGTGTTCATGCTAGTTACTCAAAACAACAAATCGAGCAAACTAAACACATATTCATGTTAGACTTGAGCCATAGACACTAATTAACACCATTTCAAGTCAAAAACACTAAGAACATGAAATCTAGAGTTTTAGAAAAATTACCCAAACGAGATGAAATTGGTATCAAGTTGTAGAGGACGAAGAGAGGATTCCAAATATGTAATATGTTTTGATGTTAGCTTGCTAGATTTGATTTAGATGATGATTTTGTGATGAATGTGGAAAGGATGTAAGTTTGGAAGAGATAAATGAAAGAAAATCAAAAAGAAAAGAAATGAGGAGGAAATGGTGGGAGGTGATGACTAGTCAACCAAATTTGTCCAAGTGGCAAGATTAGTCCCTCAAATTTGTAGTCGGGTGCGGGAATTAATCAAACGAAATATTTTAAACGCGCTAGAGTAAACGGAAGATGTTATAATCCAATAACGGGAATATCAAGAACATTAGTTAACGAAAAGTACGAATATAGATGACGAAAGATATTATCTATAAAAAAAGACGGGTGTTAAAATAAATTAACGGAAAAAGACGGGATGTTACATGTTTAACACCCTCACTTATCCAAATCTCATTTGGATTTTGCACGATTATCAAAGTGTAACTATGTACGTGTTTTAACTTTTTAATTAAATTAAAGATTTTTTTTTTAGCAACAGCCATAAGAGCGCTAAAACTATTGTATGTAGTGCTACATTATTATTTTTAAGGTGACAATTTTTCTAATCTACCGCACTTTTAAGCGTGTTCACGATAACCATAAGTGATTTTATTCTTAGAATAATAATCATTAAATTAAGATAATTCTACAAGGACAGTGCACATGGTTTGTATCAAATTACAGGTTCAATGGATAATTTTCTTTTGACGTGATCACTTGGCCAGTCATTGTGGTTTGCAAATGTTGCATAGACAATCCCTTCGTTTAACGGGTGTTAAAAAATCATGTCGAGTCAAAGCACACGCCTTGCACACATGCCTTGTACATGAGGCACTGTCTTTGTAATAGTTGCAAACCACTCACACCGAGTGACTTTGTTAAAAAAACGTTTAGGAACTGATTCTCCAATTTTCAAACCATAGGGACTGTGCTTATAACTTTATTTTAAATTAATTCCCCTCACTCGTCTCCATATTTTTTGTTTTTTTAGGGTTTCTGTATCATAAACCCTAACATTTTTATTTCATTCAGATTACGTTATCGATTTCATTCTTCTTACTACTTCAAAGATGAGGTGATTTCAGTTTCATTCATTATTGCACACACGCACACACTGTCACACTCATACACGTGTGTTGTGCTTAAGTAAATTTTACTTAACTAAATTTAATTATATTTATTGATTTTGTTTTTATTTTCCAGTCGACCGATGGAAGAAGATGCACCAGTAAGTAATTGTAGTATGAAATTATAGGTTAATTTGAGTTAAGAGTATATTTTTTTAATGTAATATCTGGTTACTTATTTTTGACCAATTTTTTTTTGAACAAAATTAGGTTATCGATATATAATTGTTTCATGTTAAACCTTTTTGCAGACGAAGAATGAGGAAGAGGAGTTCAACACCGGTCCACTTTCTGTCTTGATGATGAGTGTTAAAAACAATACTCAGGTAACATTTTCTTTTTATATATTTACGCATTCAGTTTGCCCTCTATTAGTTAGTGGAACTGTTTTAAGATTTCAGTGCAACTTGAAAGGATTATTCAACTTTTAAATAGTGCCTCTGCATATAGGTCACAGTTAATATTGATTTTGTTTAGGCTGGTTTGTTTTATGTGATTGTGTTGCAAATGCAGGTTCTTATTAATTGCAGAAATAATAAGAAGCTTTTGGGCCGTGTTAGGGCGTTTGATCGGCACTGCAACATGGTACTGGAGAATGTTAGAGAGATGTGGACTGAGGTTAGTTCTGTCATGAAACTAACTTGTGTTGCAGTCCTTATCTTATTTTCATTTTTTGATTTGTTTTCTCTGTTCAAAAATGTTTTGTGCCTTCTATGATTTTGTAAATTTATTTATTTGCTAGGTGCCCAAGACAGGAAAAGGCAAGAAGAAAGCTCTTCCAGTTAACAAAGACAGGTTCATTAGCAAGATGTTTCTTCGAGGTGATTCTGTCATCATTGTACTTAGAAACCCGAAGTAAAAGGTATTATTCATTGTTTCTTTCATGTTTTCGTTTTAGCTTTTTCCTTTTCAAGATGACATGGTGTTTGCAAACTGTCCTGTGATGCAACGCAACTTATTGGTGCTCCTGCATTTTTTAAAATGTTTTTATGATTTGGGCTTGACACATACCTTGGTTAGTTTTACTCTCTGCCTTTTTACTAAGCCCTGCTGACCCCAAACTTCACTTGCACTATGCTGCAAGTTGTGTATGCACTTTGCGGTGCTTGATTGTGATGCAATTACATATATAGGGAAGTAAAAAATCGGAATGTTATACTTAACGTAAATCAATTAAATTTAATTCAATATGAATTAACGAGTGTGTGTTTGACTGTTTCTGCTGCAGTAGATATGATAACCAGTTTCTCCAGAAGCCATAGCATTTACTTTAATGATTCTAAGTATCACACCTAACTGACACCATGCATTGTTACCAGTTGATAAATTATTAAAATTTAAAGGAAGTTGGTATTTATCAGTTGATAGGCATTGAGGTTCTGGGAAGCAAATGGTGCTGTAATTTTATTCATGGTTACATATCCTGACAGATAATTATGTTAGTATGCGTTGATGGTTATCAGTTGATAGGTATTGAGGTTCTGGAATGTCAGTTCAGTTGCGGTAGTTACGTGTCGACTGATTATAATATCTTATGTCACTCTCATGCACTAAAATCACAACGGGCACTAGAGGAAGGTGTAGTGAGTAGATTTTTATTTGCTATAATGATAGTAGGTAGTTCTGTTTAATACCAGAAAAAGATAGGAATGATATTAAGTCATTCATTCAGTTTTTATGTCTTCTTTCTTGTTCTTTTAATACTTAAACTTCGGTCTTTATTCGGTCAAATTTGCATTGTGGATGGCCTTAATCTTGTGGCTTGAGCTCGGCCTGAACACCTTTACGAGTGAACTCGATAGCTCGATGTTCTTTCACGATGCTTGCTCAAGCAACGTTTGGAAAAAAATTGAATTCAACTTGAGAGCTTACATGGCTTGGAAATATCTATGACAAACTGTGCTCAAATATTAATCACACAAGCTCACTTAAAAGGTCACTAGAGTTTGACTTGATGGAGCTCGAGTCAATCGTTAATTGTAATTTTAATTGCACGATTTGAGCTAGATTAATGGCAGCCTCTCAATACTCATACATAGGACTTAAATAGCTCACTAAGAGCTCAAAGTTGAGCAGTGTTGCAAAACTCGGCCGAGTACTCGGGGAGAAATCAGAGGATCGGAGGAAACGATAAATCGGCCACAAACTCGGTCAAAACTCGGTCAACTTTGGTCAACTCAGTCAACGCCGGTCAAACCTGCAAATTTTTCATTTTTTTTGTTTCTCACCTTTTTCATTTTCTTGGGGGCTAGAAAATGAATTTTGATGACTGAAAGAATGATATTAAGTCATTCATTCATTTTTTATGTCTTCTTTCTTGTTCTTTTAATACTTAAACTTCGGTCTTTATTCGGTCAAATTTGCATTGTGGATGGCCTTAATCTTGTGGCTTGAGCTCGGCCTGAACACCTTTACGAGTGAACTCGATAGCTCGATGTTCTTTCACGATGCTTGCTCAAGCAACGTTTGGAAAAAAATTGAATTCAACTTGAGAGCTTACATGGCTTGGAAATATCTATGAGAAACTGTGCTCAAATATTAATCACACAAGCTCACTTAAAAGGTCACTAGAGTTTGACTTGATGGAGCTCGAGTCAATCGTTAATTGTAATTTTAATTGCACGATTTGAGCTAGATTAATGGCAGCCTCTCAATACTCATACATAGGACTTAAATAGCTCACTAAGAGCTCAAAGTTGAGCAGTGTTGCAAAACTCGGCCGAGTACTCGGGGAGAAATCAGAGGATCGGAGGAAACGATAAATCGGCCACAAACTCGGTCAAAACTCGGTCAACTTTGGTCAACTCAGTCAACGCCGGTCAAACCTGCAAATTTTTCATTTTTTTTGTTTCTCACCTTTTTCATTTTCTTGGGGGCTAGAAAATGAATTTTGATGACTGAAAGAATGATATTAAGTCATTCATTCATTTTTTATGTCTTCTTTCTTGTTCTTTTAATACTTAAACTTCGGTCTTTATTCGGTCAAATTTGCATTGTGGATGGCCTTAATCTTGTGGCTTGAGCTCGGCCTGAACACCTTTACGAGTGAACTCGATAGCTCGATGTTCTTTCACGATGCTTGCTCAAGCAACGTTTGGAAAAAAATTGAATTCAACTTGAGAGCTTACATGGCTTGGAAATATCTATGAGAAACTGTGCTCAAATATTAATCACACAAGCTCACTTAAAAGGTCACTAGAGTTTGACTTGATGGAGCTCGAGTCAATCGTTAATTGTAATTTTAATTGCACGATTTGAGCTAGATTAATGGCAGCCTCTCAATACTCATACATAGGACTTAAATAGCTCACTAAGAGCTCAAAGTTGAGCAGTGTTGCAAAACTCGGCCGAGTACTCGGGGAGAAATCAGAGGATCGGAGGAAACGATAAATCGGCCACAAACTCGGTCAAAACTCGGTCAACTTTGGTCAACTCAGTCAACGCCGGTCAAACCTGCAAAATTTTCATTTTTTTTGTTTCTCACCTTTTTCATTTTCTTGGGGGCTAGAAAATGAATTTTGATGACTGAAATTGGAAGTTATTTGTCAGAATTTGAGCCAAGGAAGAAAAGCTTAGGGAAAAAAGAGTTAAAAATATAAATAAATGGGATGAGAATAACATATGTGAGCTCTATAAGTTGATAAATAATATTCTAAACTTAAATATATATAAAATATACCAAAAAATTAAAAAGTCAACGAAAGTCAACATCCGAGTTCTCCCCGAGTCGCCGAGAACTCCTCAAAAACCTCATGCCGAGTTCTCTCCGAGTCGCGAGTTTTGCAACCTTGAAGTTGAGTTTATACAAGTGCTTATAACTCAATAAAAACACATAGTTTTGGCCATATGCTATGTAGCATTGAAGATAGTCATCATGAAGCCTGAGATATGATACCCTAGTTTGATGTGTGATTAGTTCTCTTGCTTTTGTTTAAGTAAGTTGATGGATGATAAATCAGCCAAATAAAGTTATTTAGCCCATCAACTAGTCGTGAAAACTGAGATAAAAATGAAGATTGCCCTAACCAGACAATATGTTATCATCATGTGTCATATACTGATGGTAGGAGTGGAAGTGGAATGAGAGGGAGGTATGATGCCCATTTCAAGCTAACATACATGTAATGTGACCACATTCGATTGCAAAATAAGGATAGTGGCCCATGACAGTGATTTAGTGAAAAATGATATTGATGAGGAACCACGAGTTAATAAAATATTAAGAATGTGGGTTCTAAATGTCGATAGGATTGTAGACACCAAAGTTTAATATTGAGAAAATATAGAAAGAGCGGGTCTGAATAGAGAAATTTGTGTCCCGAGATCACATCTCTATGTTATCATATATGACGAATGAAAACCATAAAAGCGGGAAATTAGGCCTGGCAATCAGGTCTGGTTGAGTCGGGTTTTGGTCTAAACAGACCAAACCCAAACGCGTCAGGTCAAGACTCTTTTTCTTCGTAAGATTTTCTAAATGAGATAGAAGCCTTACATTGAGCATAAATGAGCTATGTAGTTGGTAAATCATTAATATAATTAGATCTACACATGTTTCAAAACTCAAACATCTAACATATCCAGAGGTCAAACAATATGATCCAACATGGTTCAAAAGTCAAACATACAATCTGATCTAACATATTTTAATAGCCATACAGTTATAAAATAAACTTAAAAACAGGTATTTTGTTCGTTCTTAATCCTCACTCTCTTTCTCTACAATGCCACTTTAAAGAGCTAAATCTACTATGATATGAATCGAATCCATCTGAATCAACTGTTACACCTTTATCCCCATTTAAACTTCCTTTTCCTTGAGTCGAATCATGAATCACATTGGAGAATATTTTATACTCCATGTATAACTTCTTCAAATCGTTGACAACACTGTCCACTTTGTTTTAAGGCTTGTATCCTTGATTTCAAGTTTATTAAAACAACATTCCACTATCTTCACCTTATATCGTGGATTCAATATAATAGCAAAAGACAAAACAATACTATGACTCTTTCAATACTTGTTGAATTTTACCTTTATCTCACATGTCATTCGACTTATAATCGAGTCATAATTCTCTTATCTCTTTTTGTATACACCGTTGATTTTCCTACACATTATTAAAATACAAGTTATATGTTGGATAATAGCTCCCGAACAATGTTGTGATGACATAAAAAGGTATTCGAACTGTTTGATTGATTCTATTCTTGTCCACTCAAAATGTGTTCATGTTGTAAAATCATTATACACTAATTCCAATCGTTCATAAGTCCGTCTAATGCACAATCAATCATTAAATATGTAGAAGTCCATCGAGTAAGTAACTATGTCTTGACACACATGTCTACCACCTTTCAATGAAAGGTGTTTAATGGATTCGGAATATTTGAAACTTCTAGTCGCACTCCCTTTAACATATCGACCGACTCTTGAACTTTTTCAATGGCATCTAAATAACTTTCATTCCTAAATTGCTCAATAAGATTTAACACATGCTCTCCGCAATGTATGCATGAAAACCCTCTTGCAAAGCAACCCATCATTTAATGTTAAATGACTCTTTATTAAATGGTTAATCACATACACTGCTAATAGTGTACCACTGTGGGGAGGAGTTGTAACTTGAAAGCTTAACACTTTTTTTCTTAAAGCCCAACTTTCATTAACGTAGTGAGTAGTCAACGATATGTAACCATTAGTTGTAATGGAAGACCATAAATCGGATGTAAGACATGCTACTAGTTATGTTCCGTAACTTATGTTTAAGAATCTCTTTTTCTCTCTCATAAATCTTCAGATCCGCCTTTGCTTTTTTTCTTGTTATCGTCTTTGTATCTGGATGTAAAAATCTATGTGTAAGTAACTAGAAGGCGGATGTGGATCTTCCGAAGATTTTTCGGATCGAAAAAGCGATTGTTAAACATAAGTTAGGGAATGTAACTAGTAGATTTTGTTTTAAATCCGATTTTGTGGACATCTATTACAACCGTTGTCATATGTTTGTTAAATGCTCACTACGTTGATGAAAGTTGGGTTTTAATAAATAGGTGTTGAGCTTTCGAGTTATACCTCCTCTCCATGGCGGTACACTATTAGTAGAGTATATGATTAACTTTTTAAAAGGTTGTGACATTGAGATAAAAGCTTTCACGGTTACGTTAGATAATGCTTTATACATTAATAACTTAGTTGATTCTTTGAAGAGTCGTTTAACACCAAATGATGGTTTTCTTTGTAAGTGGAATTTCATGCATATACGTTGCGGAAAACATGTGTTAAATCTTATTGTGCAATCAGGATCAAAAGTTATTCAAAATGTCATTGAAAAAGTTCGAGAATTGGGAGCGAGACTAGAAGGTTTAAATTTTCCGAATGCATTGAACACCTTTCATTGCAGTGTGGTTGACATGTAAGTTAAGAAAATCACTTGATGCAATTCTACATATTTAATGTTTGATTGTGTATTAGTCTATTGGTGGGCTTTTGAACTTTTGCAGTTAGTAGATAATGATTCAACAACATGCCTAACACATTTAGAATAGACAAGAATAAAATCATTAAAATAGATCTTGGAAAATTTTTATGTCATCACAATATTGTTTTTTGGGAGTTATTATCCGGCATCTAACTTGTATTTTAATTAATGTGTGGAGAATTCAACGGTGTATACAAGAAAAAAGAGAATCTCATTTAATTATAAGTAGAATGACACGTGAGATGAAGGTAAAATTTGATAAGTATTGGAAGAGTTAATGTCTTTTGTTATTATCCTGGGTCCACGATATAAGGTAAAGATAGTGGAATATTGTTTTGATAAATTTGGCATCAATGATGCACGCCTTAAAGCAACAAAAGTGGACAGTGTTGTAAACGGTTTGAAGAAGTTATACATGGAGTATGAGATATGTTCCAATGTGATGCATGATTCGACTCAAAGAAGAGGAAGATGATTTGGAAGGATTGAATTCGTGTTAAAGTGATTTAACGATCCCGAGAATAAAAAGTCTCAACTTGATCAATACTCCTAACGATCGGCTTATGTTGGTGGATGATGAATCACTTCGTGTCAATCTGTTGCCAATAAACTTTTAGGCCTCGTATGAGAATGGAAATAAGCATATTAGTCTTATTTGCTTAATTAATGTATAAGAGACTTCTATCTCAAAAAATCTTACGAGGAAAACAGGTCTTGACCTGTTTAGGAAATCTAATCCGTTTGGGTACCCGATTGCCATGCTTAATTTTTTTACCCTCGTCTTCAACTTCTCGTTTATCAAAATTTCAGTTTTGGTCTTTTGGGTACGACTTGTTAGATCTATATGTTTGACCTGATGGACCTAAATTAGTTATTAGGCTTTTTAAAGATATTTGGACCCAGCAGGTTTGGAGTAGAATGGAAAGAACCCAATGGACCTATTTTCAAAGATTTGGGTTTGGATTGCCTGACATAGGAAGAACCAACATTATTCTTTAATCCAATCAGCATTCGCATCACGTATTTGATTGCATTTGATACACTATCCTTTCTTAATATTCATATGCTTAGCTAAGCATGTCTATTCTGTTGTTGCAGGACTTCATGGATATGGAGTTCTGTAACTCTAGTGCCGGATGTTCCACTAAATAACATCCCCCCATGTATTCATTTTTATTTGGTTGATATAAATTTTTCCGGGGTACCGTCCCCTTTTCCAAAAAAAAAAAACTCTAGTGCGATGTTGCGTTCACTTTGATATGCGAGGGAAGGAAAATACAACTAATAGTAGAGACTATAGGGAAGAAAAATACAACTAATAGTAGAGACTATCTTATGGTAATTGGTAATCATTGTATCTTTGTTAAATTCGTGGTTTGTATGGTATTTTTGTGATTGTCTTTTTTTTTTTTTTTTTTTTTTTTTTTGAAAAGTTATTATGTGATTCAATGACTTGTAACTTCCCTGCGGGTGTCTTTAGAGTTTGTCATGATTATGAAAGAAAACAGGACCCATGGCAATACATAACTTTCATTATGATAAAGTGATGCAAGTTTTAAGATGTTCTATTTTGAGTTATACACGTTTTGGGTCATCTTTTTTTATTTGGGTAGACAAATCTTATGAAATTGTTTGGGGTTCAAATTTCACTTGAGATAATATGACTTGATAATTTGTGGTATATGTAATCACGTGATTGAAAGGTGCGGTTTTGTCCGATCTTTGTGTTTTCACTCAATAAACATCGAAAAAAACGATGTCGCAATACTATAACGCGTTTGAAATGTGCGGTTTTGTCCGATCTTTGCTTTTCACTCAAAATAAACATCGAAAACAATGTTGCAAAACTATAACGCATTTGAAAGGTTCGGTTTTGTCCGATCTTTGCGTTTGAATTTTGTTAAAAAATTTTAAAACTGTCGTCAAATCTTTTTAAATTTAAAATGCAAGTGTTGGCATCAAATATTTTTATTTGCCACGCACGCACACGTTTTAGGGCGGAAATTCGAACCGCATTACAGGGATCCGAACCTTAAACCATCCCGAGTGGTAGGCGGGTCAGACTTGAGTCCTGAATACGGGTCGGTAAAACCTCTCCGAGGCAATCTGGCTTTCAAGATATAAATTCCATGGATATTTTTAAGAGGAGAGACTCGAAGTAGTTGTCACTAGGTCTTAAATTGATTAGATTTGGTGTGCCATGGCTGTCTTGTTACATTTGTGGATGATCTTCAACTATTTTACCAGTATATGTTTTGATAAGTATAAATTAGGGCTAGTTTAGTAAATTCGATTCATAATGTCTATTTATTTATGAGTGTGAACAATTAAATTGTGATAGAATTATCAGGACTGTTAATCATAGCTTTACTAGCAAAGGTTAAACCTACAATATCTAAATTCGGATGAAAATTATAAAAAGTATAAACATTCTCTTTTAGTATTGAACGAGCCATTACGTTGCATTCCCGAGTTTTTTTTAGGGTGGAAAGGAAAGGAGTTGAGCGGATTAAAAAATAATTGGCAATTCTCGAGTTTTTATTTTAAGTGGAAAGGAAAAGGGGAGGAGTGAATTTGGGAAGGAGAGTAAATGTTTTTGTTAACAACACTTACCGCTCATATTTGGGCGGATTGGAAGGAAAACCTACATGTTTATCTTAAAATTAAATCTAATCATCATATTATCTCATAAAAAAAATAATATATTAAAAAAAAAAAATAACTAACTATTTTTTCTCTACTTTTTCTCGTGTTAAAAAATAATATGTATAAAACTAATAACTGGCAAATGTTATATATTGATCATATAATTTATTTTTAAATCATGTTTGTTCAATACTTACAAATAATATATAATTGTAAAAATGTTTATTTTTCTTATATTCCTTTCCTTTCTTTTATTATCATTTCAACTCGAGGATACGTATAATTTATTTTATATTACATTCCTTTCAATTATTATTCTCTCCTCCTCCTGCTGCTGCTGCTGCCGCGCCCGCTGCTGCTGCTGCGGCGGCGCCCGCGAATGCGACCGCTCCCGCGACGGCGACGGCGACCACCACGACCACCACCGCGACCACCACGACGACCACCACGACCACCACCACGACGACGACGACTACCACCACGACGTATCATCTGAGATTTTAAATTGTTAAGTAAGCTAGTTATAATAACACATACACAAAGAACATAACGATATGGTCAGATCAATTGAAACTTACTGCTGTTATTTGATAGTTCATTAAGAGTTTGGAAATATTTTTGTTATCTCATACATGATTAAGGGAATGCTATACTTCGACATAATGCTACTGACTTTTTTCTATCTTTTGTAAGTGATTTGTGTGATAGTGTTTAATTGATTGAATTTGGGCATTTTAGATTATTGTGAATTGTATGTTGGTTTATTATTGTAAATTTTGACACATATGCCCTCACATCGATTTGGGGCTATTAAAGTGTTTTTACATGAAGAAAAAAATTAAATAAAAGGATGAAATTACCCTCACATGCGTGGCACATGTTAGGGGTTAACCTTTAAAAATAAACTGTCGTTAGCTGGGGTAGTAACTAGGTAACTTAATGAAACCACAGGTACCAACGATGCAAAATTTAAAGTTTAGGTGTTATGATGAAAAAATGAACAAACCACAGGTATCAACGGCGTAGGATATATATATATACATATATATATATATACATATATATATATATATATATATATATATATATACATATATATATATATATATATATATATATATATATATATATATATATATATATATATATATATACATATATATACATATATATACATTGTGTATTAGTATTATTATCAGTAATAATATAAATATTATTACAATTAGGATAGTGATATGATTATTATCATTAATAATATTTTTTTTTATCATTATTAAATATCATTATTTTTGGTATCATTTTTTATATTATTATTTTGGTATTATTATTAATTTAAATGTTATTATTTCTATTATTCTCCTTACTAACAGAAATTATATTTTTTTTGAAATATTATTTATTATTATTAATATTAAAAGTATTACAATTATTTATGTATATTAATTATTAATTATTAATAATATTTATATAAATATCATACGTAAAAATCATTAGGAATCAGATTCAGTTGAATGTCTCGATTAGAACTATAGCTAATTTTTGTTTTCTGTCTCAAGATTGTACAAATCAATTTCATAAGGAACAAAATCCGTTAGCCTTCACAATCAAACTGCACACTATTTTTGTTTCCTGTTAATGACTGATTAATGGTTACAAGTCGACTTCAAATCCATTACGGAACAAATAACAGAAATTTGTTACACATCACCATCAATTCCATTTTCTTTCTCTTCTTTTCTTCATCCCTGTCTGATCATGAAATATTCTGTTTACCACCATTACTAGATAACAAACAAGTATACTACTACAATTATACGTTTAACCTCATTTGATTCGTTTATATAACTACTATTAACTCTTGCTAATGGGAATTAAAACAGAAATTTACGAAACCAAAACTTACTTGATTATCACCATCTCCTTCACCCTTCTCTCTCACTCATATCTCTCTCTTCTCCATGATTAAACGAACACCCAACATCTCCACTTGCAACTTGGTTTCTTCTATATTTTATTACCATTGGAGATCATTACAACTATCACCCTTTTGTTCGATTTACACCATCTGCAACCAACACGGCGAATTCTTTATGCTGGAGTAACAATCGACACACACTACCACCTTTCTATATTTTTCTCATTTCATGTTTTCATCCAACATAAACAAATCACCATTTCATTTTTTTTTCTTCTTCACCTCCTTGGTAAAAACCGCCGCTATCACCTATATTATCACCACCTTCGATCATGTTGCTATCACTTCTTCCTATTTCGAATAGGGTCACTAAACCCAACCCAATTGCTCATGAAGCTGCGGATATAATTTTTTTCCATCCAAACGATCACCATAAGATGAGTATATATACCAAGATATCATGAAAAGCATGATATAGACAAATGAGTACCCTTTTTCCTTTTCATTTATGCCGACACTTGTTTCAATATGATTTGGGCCATCGAATATCGAATACTTTCATTGTGGGGCTGCGGTATATATCCTTTTTGTCGAGCACTAACTAAAGTGCCATGGGTTCATTTAAAAAAAAAAAGGGTAATGAAGATATGGGACGGATGGATTATAGAATACAACACCAAATTCAATATTGCATGTGGACATGGGATCTAATGGCCAACCAGTGGATAATCCATGATACCTAATGCTTTCAATTTTTTTTAAAGTGAAGTCCCACCCATAAGATAAAATTGCCGTTAATCATAAACACTTTAGTAAGTGGACGTTTTTATTTTATTTTATTGTTTTGATTTGAGAGACGTAAAGTTGAGGAGACTACTTGATGTTCCTAATTTTTTTTCCCGCAACCAATGATGATAGTATGATCATCAAAGAATGGTGATCATAAATGGAGAACGAGATATTGATCACAAATATTCAAATGATCGAGTAGATTGATGATGTTTAGATGATGCGAAGATAATGATGTGTTGAGGAAGATGGTAACAGTTTCGTATGTGTTAAATATTTAAGTGAACGATTTATTACAGAAATGAACTAATGGTTCAACGGTTAGGAGGGTGTGGGTGTTTAGCGGGAGGTCTTGAGTTCGAGTTCGGGCTGAGACAATTTATTTTGTTGGAGCTTTTTAAGGTAGTACTTCTATTTTCTTTTATTAATATTATTAATTGTTATGATATAAAAGAAGATATATTAAGATGAAAGTGAATATGGTTATGATTACGCTTAATGATATAATTAAGACATTAAGTATTAAGAACGATGTTATTATTATATAGACATGATAAAAATGAATGTTATAAGTTATAATCATAAAACTAAATCAAGTACTATTTTTTTATTATCATTATTACTATTACTTTTACCATTTTTATTATTATTATTATAACTATTTTTATCATTATTATTATTAAAAATTTCATTATTTTTTATTATTATTATTATCATCATTAACCCTAAGTATTATTATCATTATTTTAGTATTATTATAATTAGTATTTTTACAAACGAAAGATATCTATATAAAAAATATATATTTAACACATATATCATAAATATACGAATATTACATAATATTATGTTTTTAATATATTAACTAATATAATATTATATATATAACATTAATCAAATTATTATATATCATATAAGTATTATAACAAATTATAAGTATTAATATAATTATATATAAAGATATTAACCTTATTACATTATAAAATATATATAAACTAAATTGATTTCATAAATATGTATTAATATATATACCTGATATAGGTTTGTGAATCCGAGGCCAACCCTGCATTGTTCAAAGTCGTCATATGTATTTTTACTACAAAATACATTATGTGAGTTTCATTTGCCTTTTTACCCTTTATATTTTTGGGCTGAGAATACATGCGCAATTTTTATAAATATTTTACGAAATAGACACAAGTAATCGAAACTACATTATATGGTTGAATGATCGAAGCCGAATATGCCCCTTTTTGCTTGGTAGCCTAAGAATTAGGGAACATCACTAATTTTGAGAATTAGTGCACGCCTAATTGACGCGAATCCTAAAGATAGATCTATTGGGCCTAATGAACCCCATCCAAAGTACCGGATGTTTTAGTACTTCGAATTCGTTTTTATCATGTCCGAAGGATTTCCCGGAATGATAGGGGATATTCTTATATGCATATTGTTAATGTCGGTTACCAGGTGTTCAATCCATATGAATGATTTTTGTCTCTATGCATGGGACGTATATTTATGAGAACTGAAAAATGAAATTCTTGTGGTCTATTAAAATGATGAAAATGATTGATTATGATAAACTAATGAACTCACCAACCTTTTGGTTGACACTTGAAAGCATGTTTATTCTCAGGTATGAAAGAAATCTTCCGCTGTGCATTTGCTCATTTTAGAGATATTATACTTGGAGTTTTTCATGACATATTTCAAAAGACGTTGCATTCGAGTCATTGAGTTCATCAAGATTATTATTAAGTCAATTATAGTTGGATATATTATGAAATGGTATGCATGCCGTCAACTTTCGATGTAATGAAAGTTTGTCTTTTAAAAACGAATGCAATGTTTGTAAAATGTATCATATAGAGGTCAAGTACCTCGCGATGTAACCAGATGTAATGTATTCGTCCTGATGGATTAGGACGGGTCCTTTTAGTTGGTATCAGAGCGGTGGTCTTAGCGAACCAGGTCTTGCATTAGTGCGTCTAACTGATAGTTGTTGAGATGCACTAGTGGGTCTGGACTTCGACCGTGTCTGCATGTCAAAAGTGTTGCTTATCATTTAGTGTCGAAAATTATTTGCTTATCATCCTTAAAGTCTAGACACGTCTTACTGCCTCTATTGTATAGACAGTGTATAGATAAATTCATATATTAGCGTATCTGTTATTGTTACCTTTGTCTGACAGCTTTCGTAGATTCTTCCGTAACTTATGGGATTTTAGTATTATATATGCATATGTAAATTATGTATTGCAGGGTACTAATCTACATCCTATAATCTATTTCTTATCGAAAATCCTTCATCTGATCGTACGAGATGAATCCCTCAACCAGTTCGAGTCCTCAGATTCCGATAGTTATTCCGATAGTTATTCCGACAGCTATTCTGAAATGGATGTTCACCTAAGCTCCGGAAATAGCGTCACCGGAATGAATCAACCAATCAGCCATCATCAATTCTGGATGAATTGGGGCTGAGTTCGTAGTCGACTCAATCAATGGAGACGAGAAGAAGGCGATATTTTCCACCAACCAAATTTCCCTCTTGACGAAGAACCTGAAGCACTTACCGGCGAACCTGCTCGTAATACCATTTTCTCTCTCATTTCCAGAGTACCTCGTCATGATTATATACTATCTCGAATTCTAGATCTTATTCATCCGCTCGTTCCGACCGACAATCATCCTGGAATAATAGAAGAAGTCAACAAACTTCGCGCTCGAGTAATCAATTTGGAGACTATGGTGCAAAATTTACCAGCTTCAGCAACATCACCGACACCAACAGTACCATCAGTAACAGCACCTGTACCATCAACAATCCATGCCTCAACATCTCATTCTGTACCTCCAGCATAATCATCGTACTACATGACATCCTACATCGATTATCTTCGTTCTACGTATCGTTATACCTCATTTATCTTCGTTCGTCATGACGATTATGTAATCTCTAATGTTTTAGAGATTATGTATTCTTGTTCTAACGGTAAAGCAAATGAGATTAATATCATATTAACTCATTAAATCCATGATTACATCTGAAGAAAATATATATGTATATATGTTTTCATAAAGATTGTAATTAAAAATTCTTTTGTACAAATTGTTAATGATGAAAATATTTTAACGGGTAGGTAATACCCAAGGAATATTTAGATTTCACATTAATAAATTACACTGTACATTCTTCGAATCTGATTCAACAAGCCATTTACTATCCTACTTACATCCACAGATATACGTATCCGTTCACCGCAGAATAACCCTTTTCATTCAATTTCATATTTGGATTTTGACCTATCAGAATCCGACAAGTGGCATAATGAAGAAAACATTGGACAAAATAAAATTTGTTAGAAACAAACAAATTAACTATGAGAAATTTTGTTAAGAATCCAGCTAACAAAATCCTAGCTAACTGTTCCTAGCTAACTGTTAATTCCCTATTACATTATCGCAATTTAATTATCGCAATTTATTTATCGTAATTTATTATCGCAATTTTTATTCTCGCAATTTTATTTATCGTCATTTAATTTCTGTTATTTATTTTACGCACTTTAAATATCGGGACACGTATACAAGGTTTTGACATATCATATCGACGCATCTATATATATTATTTGGAATAACCATAGACACTCTATATGCAGTAATGCGAGAGTTAGCTATACAGGGTTGAGGTTGATTCTATAATAATATATATACTTTGAGTTGTGATCGAGTCTGAGACATGTACACGGGTCACGATACGTATTAATTAATTCGAATATTATATATTAAACTATATATGAATTATTGGACTGTTAATTGTGGACTATCGACTGTGGACTAATAACATTGGACAATTAAAATGAATTAAAATATTGATTATAACATATGAAACTAAACATTTCTTCAAGTTGCCACTTGATCTCATCTTAAACCTCATTTGTATCTTGACGATTACAATCTGCGTTCAAACCTTTCATGATTCTTGAAAACACCCCAATCGAAAGGATGAATCAACCGCACTTTACCTACGGAAGAAAAGATTGATACATATAGTTATGCACCTGAAAAACTCTCGGAAACTGAGTAAACGTTTAACACGTAGCTGTGCTAATTCCTTTAACGTTGTTATTACCGAAAATAATTTTGCAATCTCTTTCCAAATTAACAAATTTTGTCACAGTTCCAGCAAGTCAACTTCGACTTTCATTCGGATTAGCCTTATTATAGCCTTGATATATAAGTCTGCCTTTCGTCATCGTTGTCGGGGAACCTTTTATATTCCGCCACATTAGCAGTAAACTTACCAGCAACTTCATTACTCATTGGCTTAAGTCTCTTCGAAGAACCATTATATTTGTTCATTAAAACCTTATCATGTATTCGTCTGCATCTTGTAACGAGTATTGTCATACCAATTACCGGGAATCAGCAATCAGTATTTTGAATATCGCAACAATTCTACAACAACAGTTATAGGTATACATATAACCTTTATCTCTTAGAATTATGACCTTCCATTCTGAAATTTTGAAAAGCACCTAGTCTACGAATCAATACTCGGAATGTTGAAAAAGCTGAATGAAGCAGCAAAAACTGTAAACGATCTTAACAGCCAGAAGTTTGATAATAAAGAATAGTATGTTGGAAAAGCTCAAAAAAAATAAAAAAGTTGGAACTGGAAAACGGATTGAGCTAACCACGAAGGAGGCCAAGGACAAATACAAGGACCAAACCCTATATTCAAAGAATCCAGATAATTCTGTATCCAATGAAATCTTTAGAGAAAACCTTGCTCTATACTCATATTAAATCTTGTGGAAAATCTTTCTTCATCAACCTTCGATCTTAGAAATTCTGAAAATATCATCATAAATATCTTCGATATTTCTGAGGATATTTTCATAACTCTTCTTATCCGAAATTAGTTATCTCTTCGTGCTATCTGTGTTACATCATAAAAGAAACTATTTTAGTTTCTAAATTCTAAAACCTTCAAGTTTAAAATATGAATGATTTTGAAGTAGTGTTGGGAACTGAAGCATGAGTTAGTATAATATAATGACACTTGATCAACGTGATTATATTACAGTAAGTCATGCTGAGTTTTTAATGGGACGTGATGATTCACAGATCATAACGTCATCATGTGCCATGTTACATAACTCTTTCATTCTGCTTAACTTCTGAACACATTAAGATAGTATATTCTTGATAGTTCTATTCTCAGTGATTCTGGTAATTTGACAAATCAAATCGTGCCATTACATTCTTTCTTGTTTAGAACATTAAGTTCATTCGAATTTCCATACTTACGAATTCTGGACCGTTACTCGCTTTACCAAAGATCGAGAAGATAATAAAAAGGCAAAGAGCTCCAAGATATAAGAGAAAATATAAAGCCCAATAACAACACGGAGGTTACAAACCGTGGATATTAATACGAATAGCAATATAAAGACACGGTAGAATTAAGAATAGTATCACCCCAAGGTAATAGTAGAAGTAAACAGATTTTTCTGGTGGAAGATTGAAAGGAAGGATGACAGAAATGATAATTAGGAAAATATCAAGGATTAGAATGAGATTAAGCATTTTCACAATCTTTTGGATGTAGGAACTAAGAAAGAAAGTATAAGAATGGTGAGAATAATGGAACGGAAGAGTTTAATTTATAATGGAAATATCAGACAGAGTAATCGAGGCAGATCACCGTATTTAATTATAGAGATCTTAATTTTCTTCCTAGCCGAAGAATCAAATCTTTTAGATTTCGAAGATTTTCTTTGAAATCCCTTGAAATCTGGAATTCAACCATGACTAGTCAAAAGTCATGATGAAACTTGTCTGTCTCATTTCACTATTTAGTGATAACTTCATTTGTACTCTTCGAGTAATCGAATTGTTTTAATCAAATTACTCACTGATGATAAAACTCTAAATTTTTAGCTTGTATGCGTCATGAAAACATACTTATTGTCAGCCATGACCACCACAATCAAATTTCAGGACGAAATTTCTTTAACGGGTAGGTACTGTGACGACCCAGAAATTTTCGACCAAATTTAAACTTGATCTATATATGTTTTCGACACGATAAGCAAAGTCTGTAAGGTCGAGTCTCAAAAAGGTTTGAACTGTTTCATATAATCAATTGACCTTCGACTGCTCTCGACGATTCACGAACAATTAATTTTAAATAGATATTTGTGTATGTATATATAAATAATAATTCGAAATATAAATTGAAGTATATTATATGTTGTTGTTATTAAAAATTAATAAAATAAAAATAGGATATTATAATAATTATTATTTAAAATATATCTCTATATATAAATTATGGATATTAAAAATAAATATTAAATGATTGTAATACTCATTTGATGTTTCGATTGATATTAAGCAAGTTAAATTATAGTTGTTATAGTAATATTATTATTACTTTCAATATTAACATCTATATTAGTATTATTAATATTATTATTTTAAATATATGACGTATAAGATATAAAAAAACGGATATATATATATATATATATATATATATATATATATATATATATATATATATATATATATATATATATATATATATATATATATATACACACACACACACACATTGTGTATTAGTATTATTATCAGTAATAATATAAATAGTATTACAATTAGGATAGTGATATGATTATTATCATTAATAATATTTTTTTTATCATTATTAAATATCATTATTTTTGGTATCATTTTTTATATTATTATTTTGGTATTATTATTAATTTAAATGTTATTATTTCTATTATTCTCCTTACTAACAGAAATTATATTTTTGTTTGAAATATTATTTATTATTATTAATATTAAAAGTATTACAATTATTTATGTATATTAATTATTAATTATTAATAATATAATATTTATATAAATATCATACGTAAAAATCATTAGGAATCAGATTCAGTTGAATGTCTCGATCAGAACTATAGCTAATTTTTGTTTTCTGTCTCAAGATTGTATAAATCAATTTCATAAGGAACAAAATCCGTTAGCCTTCACAATCAAACTGCACACTATTTTTGTTTCCTGTTAATGACTGATTAATGGTTACAAGTCGACTTCAAATCCATTACGGAACAAATAACAGAAATTTGTTACACATCACCATCAATTCCATTTTCTTTCTCTTCTTTTCTTCATCCCTGTCTGATCATGAAATATTCTGTCGACCACCATTACTAGATAACAAACAAGTATACTACTACAATTATACGTTTAACCTCATTTGATTCGTTTATATAACTACTATTAACTCTTGCTAATGGGAATTAAAACAGAAATTTACGAAACCAAAACTTACTTGATTATCACCATCTCCTTCACCCTTCTCTCTCACTCATATCTCTCTCTTCTCCATGATTAAACGAACACCCAACATCTTCACTTGCAACTCGGTTTCTTCTATATTTTATTACCATTGGAGATCATTACAACTATTACCAACACAGAGAATTCTTTATGCTGGAGTAACAATCGACACACACTACCACCTTTCTATATTTTTCTCATTTCATGTTTTCATCCACCATAAACAAATCACCATTTCATTTTTTTTTTCTTCTTCACCTCCTTGGTAAAAACCGCCGCTATCACCTATATTATCACCACCTTCGATCATTGTTGCTATCACTTCTTCCTATTTCGAATAGGGTCACTAAACACAACCCAATTGATCATGAAGCTGCGGATATAATTTTTTTCCATCCAAACGATTACCATAAGATGAGTATATATACCAAGATATCATGAAAAGCATGATATAGACAAATGAGTACCCTTTTTCCTTTTCATTGCCGACACTTGTTTCAATATGATTTGGGCCATCGAATACTTTCATTGTGGGGCTGCGGTATATATCCTTTCTGTCGAGCACTAACTAAAGTGCCATGGGTTCATTTAAAAAAAAAAGGTAATGAAGATATGGGACGGATGGATTATAGAATACAACACCAAATTCAATATTGCATGTGGACATGGGATCTAATGGCCAACCAGTGGATAATCCATGATACCTAATGCTTTTATTTTTGTTTTAAAGTGAAGTCCCACCCATAAGATAAAAGTGCCGGTAATCATAAACACTTTAGTAAGTGGACGTTTTTATTTTATTTTATTTTATTGTTTTGATTTGAGAGACGTAAAGTTGAGGAGACTACTTGATGTTCCTATATTTTTTTTTTCCGCAACCAATGATGATAGTATGATCATCAAAGGATGATGATCATAAATGGAGAACGAGATATTGATCACAAATATTCAAATGATCGAGTAGATTGATGATGTTTAGATGATGCGAAGATAATGATGTGTTGAGGAAGATGGTATCAGTTTCGTATGTGTTAAATATTTAAGCGAACGATTTATTACAGAAATGAACTAATGGTTCAACGGTTAGGAGGGTGTGGGTGTTTAGCGGGAGGTCTTGAGTTCGAGTCCGGGCTGAGACAATTTATTTTGTTGGAGCTTTTTAAGGTAGTACTTCTATTATTATTATTATTATTATTATTATTATTATTATTATTATTATTATTATTATTATTATTATTATTATTATTATTATTATTATTATTATTATTATTATTATTATTATTATTATTATTATTATTATTATTATTATTATTATTATTATTATTATTATTATTATTATTATTATTATTATTATTATTATTATTATTATTATTATTATTATTATTATTATTATTATTATTATTATTATTATTATTATTATTATTATTATTATTATTATTATTATTATTATTATTATTATTATTATTATTATTATTATTATTATTATTATTATTATTATTATTATTATTATTATTATTATTATTATTATTATTATTATTATTATTATTATTATTATTATTATTATTATTATTATTATTATTATTATTATTATTATTATTATTATTATTATTATTATTATTATTATTATTATTATTATTATTATTATTATTATTATTATTATTATTATTATTATTATTATTATTATTATTATTATTATTATTATTATTATTATTATTATTATTATTATTATTATTATTATTATTATTATTATTATTATTATTATTATTATTATTATTATTATTATTATTATTATTATTATTATTATTATTATTATTATTATTATTATTATTATTATTATTATTATTATTATTATTATTATTATTATTATTATTATGATTATGATTATGATATAAAAGAAGATATATTAAGATGAAAGTGAATATGGTTATGATTACGCTTAATGATATATTTAAGACATTAAGTAACACTGAAATGTCCCGTTCTTATTGATTAAAAACGTTCCATATTAATTGATTTCGTTGCGAGGTTTTGACCTCTATATGAGACGTTTTTCAAAGACTGCATTCATTTTTAAAACAAACCATAACCTTTATTTCATAAATAAAGGTTTAAAAAGCTTTACGTAGATTATCAAATAATGATAATCTAAAATATCCTGTTTACACACGACCATTACATAATGGTTTACAATACAAATATGTTACATCGAAATCAGTTTCTTGAATGCAGTTTTTACACAATATCATACAAACATGGACTCCAAATCTTGTCCTTATTTTAGTATGCAATAGCGGAAGCTCTTAATATTCACCTGAGAATAAACATGCTTTAAACGTCAACAAAAATGTTGGTGAGTTATAGGTTTAACCTATATAAATCAAATCGTAACAATAGACCACAAGATTTCATATTTCAATACACATCCCATACATAGAGATAAAAATCATTCATATGGTGAACACCTGGTAACCGACAATAACAAGATGCATATATAAGAATATCCCAATCATTCCGGGACACCCTTCGGATATGATATAAATTTCGAAGTACTAAAGCATCCGGTACTTTGGATGGGGTTTGTTAGGCCCAATAGATCTATCTTTAGGATTCGCGTCAATTAGGGTGTCTGTTCCCTAATTCTTAGATTACCAGACTTAATAAAAAGGGGCATATTCGATTTCGATAATTCAACCATAGAATGTAGTTTCACGTACTTGTGTCTATTTTGTAAATCATTTATAAAACCTGCATGTATTCTCATCCCAAAAATATTAGATTTTAAAAGTGGGACTATAACTCACTTTCACAGATTTTTACTTCGTCGGGAAGTAAGACTTGGCCACTGGTTGATTCACGAACCTATAACAATATATACATATATATCAAAGTATGTTCAAAATATATTTACAACACTTTTAATATATTTTGATGTTTTAAGTTTATTAAGTCAGCTGTCCTCGTTAGTAACCTACAACTAGTTGTCCACAGTTAGATGTACAGAAATAAATCGATAAATATTATCTTGAATCAATCCACGACCCAGTGTATACGTATCTCAGTATTGATCACAACTCAAACTATATATATTTTGGAATCAACCTCAACCCTGTATAGCTAACTCCAACATTCACATATAGAGTGTCTATGGTTGTTCCGAAATATATATAGATGTGTCGACATGATAGGTCGAAACATTGTATACGTGTCTATGGTATCTCAAGATTACATAATATACAATACAAGTTGATTAAGTTATGGTTGGAATAGATTTGTTACCAATTTTCACGTGGCTAAAATGAGAAAAATTATCCAATCTTGTTTTACCCATAACTTCTTCATTTTAAATCCGTTTTGAGTGAATCAAATTGCTATGGTTTCATATTGAACTCTATTTTATGAATCTAAACAGAAAAAGTATAGGTTTATAGTCGGAAAAATAAGTTACAAGTCGTTTTTGTAAAGGTAGTCATTTCAGTCGAAAGAACGATGTCTAGATGACCATTTTAGAAAACATACTTCCACTTTGAGTTTAACCATAATTTTTGGATATAGTTTCATGTTCATAATAAAAATCATTTTCTCAGAATAACAAATTTTAAATCAAAGTTTATCATAGTTTTTAATTAACTAACCCAAAACAGCCCGCGGTGTTACTACGACGGCGTAAATCTGGTTTTACGGTGTTTTTCGTGTTTCCAGGTTTTAAATCATTAAGTTAGCATATCATATAGATATAGAACATGTGTTTAGTTGATTTTAAAAGTCAAGTTAGAAGGATTAACTTTTATTTGCGAACAAGTTTAGAATTAACTAAACTATGTTCTAGTGATTACAAGTTTAAACCTTCGAATAAGATAGCTTTATATGTATGAATCGAATGATGTTATGAACATCATTACTACCTTAATTTACTTGGATAAACCTACTGGAAAAGAGAAAAATGGATCTAGCTTCAATGGATCCTTGGATGGCCCGAAGTTCTTGAAGCAGAATCATGACACGAAAACAAGTTCAAGTAAGATCATCACTTGAAATAAGATTGTTATAGTTATGGAAATTGAACCAAAGTTTGAATATGATTATTAACTTGTATTAGAATGATAACCTATTGTAAGAAACAAAGATTTCTTGAGGTTGGATGATTACCTTACAAGATTGGAAGCGAGCTAGCAAACTTGAAAGTATTCTTGATTTTATGAAACTAGAACTTTTGGAATTTATGAAGAACACTTAGAACTTGAAGATAGAATTTGAGAGAGATCAATTAGATGAAGAAAATTGAAGAATGAAAGTGTTTGTAGGTGTTTTTGGTCGTTGGTGTATGGATTAGATATAAAGGATATGTAATTTTGTTTTCATGTAAATAAGTCATGAATGATTACTCATATTTTTGTAATTTTATGAGATATTTCATGCTAGTTGCCAAATGATGGTTCCCACATGTGTTAGGTGACTCACATGGGCTGCTAAGAGCTGATCATTGGAGTGTATATACCAATAGTACATACATCTAAAAGCTGTGTATTGTACGAGTACGAATACGGGTGCATACGAGTAGAATTGTTGATGAAACTGAACGAGGATGTAATTGTAAGAATTTTTGTTAAGTAGAAGTATTTTGATAAGTGTATTGAAGTCTTTCAAAAGTGTATAAATACATATTAAAACACTACATGTATATACATTTTAACTGAGTCGTTAAGTCATCGTTAGTCGTTATATGTAAGTGTTGTTTTGAAACCTTTAGGTTAACGATCTTGTTAAATGTTGTTAACCCAATGTTTATAATATCAAATGAGATTTTAAATTATTATATTATCATGATATTATCATGTATGAATATCTCTTAATATGATATATATACATTAAATGTCTTTACAACGATAATCGTTACATATATGTCTCGTTTAAAAATCATTAAGTTAGTAGTCTTGTTTTTACATATGTAGTTCATTGTTAATATACTTTATGATATGTTTTCTTATCATAGTATCATGTTAACTATATATATATATCCATATATATGTCATCATATAGTTTTTACAAGTTTTAACGTTCGTGAATCACCGATCAAGGAATGTTATAAGTTATAATCATAAAACTAAATCAAGTACTATTTTTTTATTATCATTATTACTATTACTTTTACCATTTTTATTATTATTATTATTATAACTATTTTTATCATTATTATTATTAAAAATTTCATTATTTTATTATTATTATTATTATCATCATTAACCCTAAGTATTATTATCATTATTTTAGTATTATTATAATTAGTATTTTTATAAACGAAAGATATCTATATAAAAAAATATATTTAACAGATATATCATAAGTATACGAATATTACATAATATTATGTTTTTAATATATTAACTAATATAATATTATAGATATAACATTAATCAAATTATATATCATATAAGTATTATAACAAATTATAAGTATTAATATAATTATATATAAAGATATTAACCTTATTACATTATAAAATATATATAAACTAAATTGATTTCATAAATATGTATTAATATATATACCTGATATAGGTTCGTGAATCCGAGGTGAACCCTGCATTGTTCAAAGTCATCATATGTATTTTTACTACAAAATACATTATGTGAGTTTCATTTGCCTTTTTACCCTTTATATTTTTGGGCTGAGAATACATGCGCAATTTTTATAAATGTTTTACGAAATAGACACAAGTAATCGAAACTATATTATATGGTTGAATGATCGAAGCCGAATATGCCTCTTTTTGCTTGGTAGCCTAAGAATTAGGGAACATCACTAATTTTGAGAATTAGTGCACACCTAATTGACGTGAATCCTAAAGATAGATCTATTGGGCCTAACGAACCCCATCCAAAGTACCGGATGCTTTAGTACTTCGAATTCGTTTTTATCATGTCTGAAGGATTTCTCGGAATGATAGGGGATATTCTTAAATGCATCTTGTTAATATCGGTTACCAGGTGTTCAATCCATATGAATGATTTTTGTCTCTATGCATGGGACGTATATTTATGAGAACTGAAAAATGAAATTCTTATGGTCTATTAAAATGATGAAAATGATTGATTATGATAAACTAATGAACTCACCAACCTTTTGGTTGACACTTGAAAGCATGTTTATTCTCAGGTATGAAAGAAATCTTCCGCTGTGCATTTGCTCATTTTAGAGATATTACTTGGAGTTTTTCATGACATATTTCAAAAGACGTTGCATTCGAGTCATTGAGTTCATCAAGATTATTATTAAGTCAATTATAGTTGAATATATTATGAAATGGTATGCATGCCGTCAACTTTCGATGTAATGTAAGTTTGTCTTTTAAAAACAAATGCAATGTTTGTAAAATGTACCATATAGAGGTCAAGTACCTCGCGATGTAACCAGATGTAATGTATTCGTCCTGATGGATTAGGACGGGTCCTTTCACGGTGAAGGCATTCGAGTTGACGAAGACAAAGTTCGAGCAATTCGTGACTGGCCCATTCTAACATCAGTAACGGAAATTAGAAGCTTTCTTGGGTTGGCCACCATTTATTGACGATTTATTCGGAATTTTAGCACCATCACAGCTCCGCTAACTGATTGTCTAAAGAAGGGGAAAGTCCAATGGAGCACCGCTCAAGACAACAGCTTTGCGAGCATCAAACAAAAGCTTTGTACAGCCCCTGTCTTGGAGCGCCCAAACTTTGATAAAGTATTTGTTGTTGAATGTGATGCGTGTGGCATTGGGGTTGGAGCTGTCCTCTCTCAAGAGGGCCGACCCGTGGCGTACTTTAGCGAGAAATTAAGTGTGGCTCGTCAAAAGTGGTCAACCTATGATCAGGAATTCTATGCGGTATTTCGCGCTCTTAAACATTGGGAACATTACTTGATCCAAGATCAGTTTGTGTTGTTAACTGACCATCAGGCCTTGAAATACATCAATAGTCAAAAACAGGTAAACAAAATGCATGCTCGATGGGTGTCTTATTTGCAACAGTTTCCATTCACGCTTAAGCATAAATCGGGCCACCAGAATCAAGTAGCGGATGCTCTTAGCCGTCGTGCCACGTTGCTCGTTACTATGACACAAGAGGTTACGGGGTTTGAACTCTTTCGAGAACTCTATGCTGATGATGTAGATTTCAAGGAAATATGGAGTAAAATCCCCTTCGAAGATTATTCACAGCATGACGGTTATCTGTTCAGAGGGAACCGCCTTTGCATAACTCAATGTTCGTTAAGAGAGAAATTGGTTCATGACTTGCACGGGGATGGACTTAGTGGCCATCTAGGTCGCGAAAAGACCATCGCAGCCTTAGAAGCTCGATACTACTGGCCGCAACTGAAGAGAGACGTAGGTAAGTTTGTACGCAAGTGTTTTATTTGCCAAACAGCAAAGGGGCAGGCTCAGAATACAAGATTATATATGCCTTTACCCGTACCTGAAGCTATTTGGGAAGACCTCTCTATGGGTTTTGTCCTTGGGTTACCTCGCACACAACGCGGAGTTGACTCCATTTTTGTGGTGGTAGATAGGTTTTCGAAGATGGTACACTTTATAACTTGTAAAAAAAATCTGATGCATCTAATGTTGCCCGACTTTTCTTTCGTGTAGTCGTCCGACTTCATGGAGTACCTCGCTCCATTGTTTCGGATCGTGACACTAGATTTCTGAGTCACTTTTGGATCACGTTGTGGCGGTTGTTTGATACTTCGCTTAAGTATAGTAGCACCGCGTATCCCTAAACCGATGGACAGACAGAAGTGGTGAATCGAACATTAGGTAACCTTCTTCGTTGTATTTGTGGGGATCGACCAAAGCAATGGGACTACGCCTTACCCCAAGCAGAATTTGCCTTTAATAGTGCCGTTCACAGCTCCTTGGGGCGTTCACCCTTTTAACTAGTTTATCAGAAAGCACCCCAACATGTGGTAGATTTGGTCAAATTACCACCCGTGGCTGAGACTAATTCTGATGCAGTAAAGTTAGCAGGAGACTCGCAAGCTATTCAACTAGAAGTTCAACAACGATTGGAAGCCACAAATCATAAGTATAAAATGGCAGCTGACAAGCACCGACGAGTTAATGTTTTTGAAGTAGGCGACCTGGTCATGGTTTTTCTTAGAAAAGAACGTTTTCGGTTGGAAAATACAGTAAATTACAGCATAAGTAATATGGACCATATCAAGTTCTTCATAAGATCAATGACAACGCATATGTTGTGGATTTACCCAAGTCTATGGGAATTTCGTCTACCTTCAATGTTGCGGACCTCTCGTATTACCATGAAGCTACTACTCCCTTCCGGATAACTCGAGGACGAGTTCTTTTCAAGCGGGAGAGACTGACGTGGAACCATGCTAAAGAAGATAGAAGATTCTTTTCAGGACTATAATTCTGGAAGATTTACTTGGTTATTTTATTTTTAGATAAAGTTTGCATAAATAAGGAATTAGAATTCTATCCTAATTAGTTTAATTTCCTGTCATTATAAATAGAGGCTATGCCCTATTACTTTGGATATCAATAAACATATTTTCTTTCAATATTATCAGCTGCTTACGATTGAAGCATAGCTTTTGTGAATTGCGGAGAGCATTTTGTCTCCTCAATAACCTCATTCCGCATTATCGACATTTTTCATTAAGATGATTTCATACGTTTATTTAACCTTTGAACTTTATCTCATGCTTCACCAACAGACTGTAATTTAAAAACTTGAAACCTATTATGAATATATTTAATTCTACTTTTCTAAAACATTTATGATATAACGATTTTCATTATTTTAACCTTTAACAAAATGATTCTTAAATATATTTAGTTTTGAAAAACAAAATTATCATATTTATTTGATTTAGTTTCAAACGTACAAAAACGTTTTCAGTTTAAAAAGAACTTTATTATTAAAACGTATATAACTTTTATAAATATCTAGAACCACTTTTGACAACTCATTTCTTAACCAGTATGATAAAAATGGCGATATTTATATTTTATTTTATTAAATATATATAAAGATTTAAATTAATATTATATATATTTATACGCGTATTATACGTACATAGTTTTATACTTTTACTATACTTTAACTTTACTTTTACTTTACTTTTACTTACTTTTACTTTACTTTAACTTTAATAATTCACTTTAATAATTCATACTTTAATAATTCACTTTAATAATTCACTTTAATAATTCATACTTTAATAATTCACTTTAATAATTCATATTTTAATAATTCACTTTAATAATTCAAAAATCTATTATAAATAGAATTAAATAGGTTTCATTATTTCATAGAAACTTGAAAATATATTTCTCTAAACTCTCTCAATCGATTTACATATATATATTTACTCAGTATTATTTCAAGATATTATTAGTATACATAAAATACTACGACGGAGTTATGTTCAGGCGATTTCAAAATAAGTTTTCAAACGGGATAGAGCTAAGGAAATTATGGGTTATAGCTATGGAGGTTATGGGTATTGTTCGAGGGTATTGCTCGTGAGGTCAACCTAACGTTTATAATTTTCATTGCGTCTACGTACTTTCCTGCAATATTGAATCACAATATTGATACGTGAGCATTCATATTTTATCTTTTATATATTAATGGTGTATCCCTGACTAATGCTCGAGCATATATGATTATGCATGCTTGTATGTTTAGTTCGTCGTTTAATAGTTTATGATAAATCATGAATTTAATACATATGCTACTGAGATAAGGTATATGATATGCATGTCGTTGGAAAACTGGCGAAAAATTAATAACTTTTCATTTAGAAAGCGTATGGTTTCGATGAACGGGTTAAAAGATATAGTCAACTGAATTATCATTTTGTATTATTATTAAAATGAATATTATTATTACTATCGTCGTTATTATTATTATCTAAAAAATATTATTATTATTATTATTATTATTATTATTATTATTATTATTATTATTATTATTATTATTATTATTATTATTATTATTATTATTATTATTATTATTATCATTATCGTTATTAATATATGTATTATCATTAAAAATTGTTATTGTTATTATTATTACTATTGTTATTTTCATTAAGGTTATTATTAATATTATTATTATTATTATTATTATTATTATTATTATTATTATTATTATTATTATTATTATTATTATTATTATTATTAATATTATTATAATATTTATTATTATTAGTATCATTATCATTAAAACTAATATTAGTATCATCTAACTATTATGATTACTATTTTATCATTATTATGAATGCGATATAAAAGAGGACTAAAAGCTATTAAACAAATCGATTTAGGAAATAATAAGTATAAGTATCATAATGAAATTAAAATATTGTAAGATATTGATTTAGATAAAAATATCGTTTTCATTATTTTTTTTATCATTATTATTATTATTGAAAGTATCATCAATATTAAAACTATCATTTTTATTAAAATTATCATTTTTAATAGAAATATCATTGTTATTATAAAATATCATTATTATTATCATTTTAGTATTATTATTATTAAAAATTATTATTTTCTTATAATTAATATCATCATTAGTAAATAAATATTGTTATTATTATGATTAGTAGAATAATAATAATTATTATTATTATTACAAAATAATACAACTTTTACTTATTATTATTATTATTATCAATATTATTTTATCAAATAAATATGTGATACAAAGATATTTTTATTACATTAATAATACATACCACTATATATATTAAGTGAACTTTATAAATTTTATTACTTAAGATATATAAAAGTATATTTTTATCATATATAAATTTAATATAAATATTTATTTATTAATAAAAGTACTTGTATTATTTACTCTAATAATATCTGATAAATATATTTAAATATATAAAATGACTATACTTAAGTTGTATAATAAACATGTATAGATTTTGGAAGTTATTTTGGGTCAAGTTGACTTTTGTTGACTTTTGCATATCGGTCTCGAGCATTAGGATTGTGATACACTACAACTTGACCTAAATTGTTAGACAGATATTGACCAACATATAAATATATATACTTAATATAGGTTCATGAATTCGAGGCCAACCCTACACTTGTTCAATGCCGTCATATGTATTTTTACTACAAAATACAGTATTGTGAGTTTCATTTGCTCCCTTTTTAAATGCTTTTGCAATATATATTTTTGGGACTAAGAATACATGCACTTTTATAAATGTTTGACGAAATAGACACAAGTAATCGAAACTACATTCTATGGTTGAATTTTTATACCGGATATCGCCCTTGTTGAACTTGGTAGCCCATGAATTAGTGTTTATTATAATTGCCACTATTTGACGCGAATCCTAAAGGTAGATCTACGGGCTTTTACATGCCCCAGTCAGAGATTTTGAACTGTTTTAGTACTTCGATTTTTCTCTACAGACGAGTGGTTCTGTTTTGGGGATATTCTAGATGCAGTTTGTTAATGTCGGTTACCGGGGGTTCAATCTATATGAATTATTTTTATGCAGATGCATGATGTTTATGAGAAATGAAAATGAAAATCTTGTGGTCTATTAAATTAATGGAAATGATTGTTTATGATAAACTAATGAACTCACCAACCTTTTGGTTGACACTTGAAAGCATGTTTATTCTCAGGTTTGAAAGAAATTTTCCGCTGTGCATTTGCTCATTTTAGAGATATTACTTGGAGTCATTCATGACATATTTCAAAATACGTTGCATTCGAGTCGTTGAGTTCAACAAAATTATTATTACGTCATTGATAGTTTAATATATTAGGAAATGGTATGCATGCCTGTCAACTTTCGATGTAATGAAAGTTTGTCTTTTAAAAACGAATGCAATATTTGTAAAATGTATGATATAGGAGTCAAATACCTCGCAATGAAATCAATTATTATGTAACGTTTATAATCGATATGAACGGGGCATTTCAGTTGGTATCAGAGCGGTGGTCTTAGCGAACCAGGTCTTGCATTAGTGTGTCTAACTGATAGATATTAAGATGCATTAATGAGTCTGGACTTCGACCGTGTCTGCATGTCAAAAGTTTTACTTATCATTTTTGTCGGAAATTACCTACTTATCATCTTAAGTCTAAACGCGACTTACTGCATTCATTGCATAGATAGTGTATAGACAAAATTCATATCTTAGCGTATCTGTTACTATAAACTTTGCCTGACATATTCCGTAAATTCCTCCGTAATCTACGAAATCTTTTACTCTATATATTTAGATATTCTATGTAATTAGAATATCATCCGATAGCCGTAAATCATTTCATATCGAAAAATCCTTTATTCAATCGTATGAAATGGAACTCGCCACTAGTTCAAGTCCCTCAGATTCCGATATGGAGTTTCACTCGAGCACCGAAAGCAGTGTGACCGGAATGGATCAACCAATTAGCCATCATCTATTCTGAATGAATTGTGGATGAATTCATAGCCTACTTATTCATTGGAGACAAGAAGAAGGCGATCCCTTCCATCCACCTAATTTCCCTCTTGGCGAAGAACCTGAAGCACTTACCGGCGAACCTGTTCGTAATACCATTTTCTCTCTTATTTCCAGGGTATCTCGTCATGACTATATATTATCTCGAATTTTAGATCTTATTCATTCGCTCGTCCGAACCGACAATCACCCCGGTATAATAGAAGAAGTTAACGAACTTCACGCTCAGGTAGTGGTTTTGGAGGATATGGTGCGAAGATTACGAGCACCATCATCAACACCAGTACCACCAACAACATCTACATCGCAAGCCTCAATACCGCGAACACCAGCAGCATCACCGGCATCAACAGTACCACCATCAGCAACATCAACGGTACCATTATCACCACCAACAACAACCTCCGCACCCCACACTTCAACATCACAATTTGTACCTTGAGCATCAACATCATACGCACTGTAGGTACCAAGGAATACCAACAACAATAACCGATGAAGTATTGATTCATAACTTCATTGGAAAAACATTTTACGGCGATTATGTAATCTCGAAAGTCTTAGAGATTATCTAATCTAATCTTAACCATAAATCAGATGAGTGGACCGAAATGATAGAAGGAAGAATAGAAACCCTGACAAGAGTGGTGCGTGATTTACAAGCTAGTCTTGTTATACAAGCGCCACCTGTAGTACCACCAGCATCACCATCAGTATCACCAACGCCAGCAACACCTGTAGCACCACAAGCTACACCAGCTCCATAACCATCAACGATATTGACACCACAATCATCAATGGATATATTGTATCAACGAGTTATGAAGTATTAACTCATTCCCACTGAAGAAATTTTATGTATATTTAATATATATATTTTGAGATCAAAATAAATCTTTTTGTACTAAGCTATTATGTATGAATTGAAAAAGGGTAGATACTACTCGGTTAAATTCATATTACTAATATGCTATGATATACATCCTTCGTTAACAACTTAACCATCGTTAACTACAATCTCTGTTTCAATTCAATGAATTCCGTTTCATAATAAACCAAGTATATTATTCAATTATATGTTTGATTTACACTTTCATCTTCGATGTACCCGAAACTTTCTACGAAAACATTATTCGTACCTTACAAAGTTCACAAGAATTCCACAAACACCAATATCATTCACCGAGAAATATCAATAAGAATAAATAATGAAGTATTGATACTCCGCGAAGATTATGTAATCTCTAATGTTTTAGAGATTATCCATTTCTAGTTTCAGGCGAAAATCAAATGAGTTTAATTTAATATTAACTCATTAACTATGTATTACATCTGAAGAAAATATATGTATATCTTCATAAACACTGTAATGAAAATTCTCTTGTACAAAATATTACTTGTGAAACTTTTAACGGGTAGGTAATACCCGAAAGATATATAAATTCACAATTAATATGTTACATTCTTCTATTCTGATTCCGCAAATCATCAACTATACTCACTATCTTCACAACAATATATATTCTATCATAGAAATCAAAACAACCATACTCAATCAAATCCAATTACATATTCTGATTTTAACAAATCAGAATTCAATTTGAGATATAACCGATATCATCACTCTTAGATCCCTACAACTTTCAAAGCTATACTTTGACTTCAAAACTGTGCTAGAACATCAGTTTTATTCATAAAACCCAGAAAAATATTTGTATCATTCAAAATTCTAGGACATCATATGTATATTGGCGATTACAATCTGCGTTTAAACCCTTCATGAGTCTTGAAAGCACCTCAATTAAGGAACAATCGAGAAGATGATCCAACCACACGTTATCTATGAAAAGAAGAACTTATGCATATAGACATACACCTGAAAACTCCCGGAACCTAAGTAGAAGCTTAACACGTATCCGTGTTAGATCCTTTGGCATTTATTACCAAAAATAACCTTTCAATCCCTTTTCAAAATAGACAGTTTTGTCACAGCTCCAGCATATCAACTTCAATTTTTCATTCGAATAGGCCTTATTATAACAATTACCCCTTCATCATTGTTACCAGAGAACCTTTTATATCTCGCCACATTAGCAGTAAACTTACCAACAACTTCATTGATCTTTGGCCTTTCGAAAAATTATTATACTCATTGAAACTCTATCATGTACTCATCCACATCTTGTAACAATAATTGTCATACCAACTACAGGGAATTAGCAATCAGTATTTCGAATTTCGCAGCAATTCTAAGCCAACAGTTATATATACATATAATATCTATCTCCTAGACTTACATACTTCGAATGTGAAGTTTCTGAAAAACACCCTAAATTGCGAACTAGTTCTCCGAATTTTGAAAAAATACTGATGAAGCAGCAAAAACTGTAAACGACCTTAACAGTCAAAAGTTTGATGATAAAGAATAGTGTGTTAGCAAAGCTCAGAAAAAGAGAAGGTTTGGAACTGGAAAACGGATTGAGCAAACCATGAAGGAGGCTGTGGACAAATAACAAAGACTAAATCTGCCTTCAAAGAATCCAAATGATTCAGTGTCTGTTGAAGTCTTTAGCGAATACCTTACTCCTTACTCAAAACCCTTGAGGACAATATTCTTCATCATCCTCTGATCTTAGATATTCTAAAATATCATCATATCTTTCATTATAAATATCTTTGATGTTTCTGACGATATCTTCATAACTATTGTTATCCGAAATCATTTACCTCTTCGCGCTATCTGTGTTACATCATAAAAGAAACTGTTTTAGTTTCTAAATTTTGAAACCTTCGAGTTTAAATTATGAATGTTTTTGAAGTAGTGTTAGGAACTGAAGCATGAGTTAGTATAATATATTGACACTTGGTCAACGTGATTATATTACAGTAAGTCATGCTGAGTTTCTAATGGGACATGACGATTCACAGATCATACCGTCATCATGTGCCATGTTACACGACTCTGGTATTCTATTTAACCTCTAAAAATATCAAGAAAATATTTTCTTGATGATTCAGTCTTTTCCGAATATTCTGGTAATTTGACAAATCAAATTGTGCTACTACCTTTCCTTTCTACTTTGTATATTATGATAATTCGAAACTCCATACCTACGAATTCTGGACCATTACTTGCGAAAAGAAAACAAAAGCATGAAGCTCCGAAATGGAAAGAGGGTATAAATCGCAGCAAACGGAAAAGATCATTAACCGTAGATGTCAATGATTATAGAAAGACAGAAGCAGAGACATCAAAATATAAGGGAAGATATAAAACCCAACAACAACTCAGAAATTACAAACCGTATATATCGATGCATATAGCAATATAAAGATACGGGAGGACTAAAAATACTATAAACTCGAGAGTATAATAGAAGTAAATAGATTCCTCCGCCGGCAGATAAAAAGAAGAATGACATATATGAAAGTTAGAAGTATATCAAGAATCAGAACGGGATGGAGCATATTGACGAATGTTTTAAAGCATGAATTGAGGAAGAAGGAATAGAAAGTGTGAGTTGTGGAAATAAGGAAAGCGAAGGGGGTGAATGTATAGTAAAATATCCGACAGAGCAATAAATATAGATCATCGCATTTAACCAAAGAGGATTCTAATTTCCTTAAATACCGAAAAATCAAATCTTATTACGAAGATTTTCTCTAAATCCCTTAAACTCCGGAAATAAATCATATCTACTTCAAAAGATATGACGAATCTACACTTATTCATTTCACTCTTTTGCGATAGCTTCACTCGTACTCTTCACATAAACAAATTGTTTTATCCATATTATTTAATGACGTTAAAACTCCAATTTCCAACTCATAAGAGTCATGAAAACATACTTATTGTCAGCCATGACCATTCTAATCAAATTTCGGGACGAAATTTCTTTAACGGGTAGGTACTTTGACAATCCGGAAATTTTCAACCAAATTTAAACTTTATCTTTATATTATTCCGACACGATAAGCAAAGTTTGTTAAGTTGAATCTCAAGAATTTTAAACTGTGCTCATGCATTCATTTAACCTCGATCATATTCCGACGATTCACGAACCGTTATATAAATGGATATGTTTATATATATGTATATATATTATAACCTGAGAATGTTAACAAAGTATTAAACATATAATACTTTACATGAACATATTGTTTCAATATAAGTTTAATATATTTATCGACAGAATTAAAAGATAATATTAAATGATTGAATTATCAGATACATTGTGATATGATTACAGGTCTATGTTATGAGGTCCACTGTGATTTAAGAAATCTATTCTTTTTGTCAATATTCGGAAAATGGTAAAGTGATTTATAAGTAAGAACAAATGTGTCAATTAACGGGAACTAGACAAGGGTTAGTGGAAATTCCTGTTTAATTTCCAATTCATGTTTTATAATATTTTCCTCGTGACCTTGATAAGATAACTATGTTAACTTTCATTTTATTTAATGTGAAAGTAAGAACGTCGAGTGTAAATAACTTAGATGTTGGATATCGACAAGTTAAGTAACTCGACATTTTTCATTAAGATGATTTCATACGTTTATTTAACCTTTGGACTTTATCCCATGCTTCACCAACGGACTGTAATTTAAAACTTGAAACCTATTATGAATATATATAATTCTACTTTTCTAAAACGTTTATGATATAACGATTTTCATTATTTTAACCTTTTAACAAAATGATTCTTAAATATTGTAACGACCCTGGATTTTCCAACCTTTAATTAATAATGTTTATTATTAATGCTTGCGTGTTAATGAATGTATTTTATTACATTTATTTGTTACCGTACATGACTTTTAATTGCCCGACACGTCTTTGTGACACACGAACTTTTCACGAATAATATTTCGGATATTATTTACATTCATGATTAAGTTTTATTAATCATTTTTAATTAACTAAGGTTACTAGTTAATTACTTGGGCTTTGTTGGATTAACTTGTTAATTACTTGAACTTGGGCTTTTATTAATGTTAATGGACTTAGAAGCCCACCTTACTAATCTTAATGGACTAATTAGCCCATCTTTCATGTAAGTATTACATTTGGACTTAACTAGATTAATTAGTGCATATGGAATCTAGTTACTACACACTTACACCTTGTTCCAACACCATGCAACCTTATTACCATTTTTTGAGCCAAATATATGAAGTAACTAGTGAACATTTCCCTTCCCCCTCCTCTTTGAAAACCGTCGGCCATAGTATATGGGGAAGTGTTTTGCTTTCAAATTTTGTTCACTTACTTACTTGTATTCCATCCCATTTCTTCACACACACATACACCATTTTCTCTCAAGCTTTCTCTCATTTCTTATCCTCTCAAATATTGTAAGTAACCAAGCTTTTTCTTCTTCTTCTTTTCTTGCTTAAAAACCGTAGCATAAACCTACAATATCATCATCATTTGCTTGTTGTTTACTTGTTCTTTGTTGTTTAATTACTTACTTGTTGTTGTTGTTGTTTACTTACTAGTTATTAAGAATCAAACTCTCTAGTTTGTTCTTCACTTTATCTTGTTCATACAAGAACATACAAGAACATAAACTTTCTAGTTTATGTTCTACATTTAATGTTTTGAAAGATTGAAGGTTCGTGTGTTTATAATCATACTTGAAGTTCATGTGGTAAACTTAAAGTTTACTTTCTTAAAGATCAAAGCCTTGGCTTGAATCTTTAAAGTATGAACAACCATGGACATGTCACTTGTTTATTTAGTTTATTTCTTCATTTTGAACATGTTTAATTTCGTGATTTTGGTTTAATGGTCAAGTATTACAAGTTAATCTTGATCTCATACTTCTTGAAACTAAAAGTTAACTTTATAAGTTCAAGAACATGGAAGTATAACTTTCTAGTTACAACTTCATATACTCATGAAAGATCTAAGTTTCTATAGCTTATGATCTACTTATTTTGTCATAATCAAGAGCTTATGAGCTTACATACACTTCACAAGATGAAAATCTAAGTTTCATAACTTATGGTTTCATGAAAGTAAAGATTCAAGTGTTATAACTTAGGATTTAACTTAGTAACTTTAGATCTAGACTTTTGGGTCTTGGATCTTCAAGATCTAACTAAGAACTATGTTCTACAACTTAAGATCTTGATTATTTAGTTTACTTTCAAGTTTGTAGCTTAATATTACTTTTAGAGTTCATGTATGTGTCGGATCTAAGATCTTGATGTAACTTTGGTTCATCAAACTACTTGCAACACTTAATTGAGTTGTGCTACTTATCTTAGACTTACACTTGTGTTATGATGGTCAAAACTTGGTAAAGATGGTGTAAACACATCAACGAGTTGTACACTTGAAGCTATATGCATCAAGGATGAGAACCGTGATGAACGTCAAGCACCAAGAACCCACCGGAACACACTGTTTACTGTTTTATGGAACTGATCAGAATACCTGGGCTACTGTAAAGTTGATTTTCAGTTAGCTCTGTTCGCGTAGATAATTTTTCGTTCAAGACTCGTCTTAATCCGAGTTACGGTTTAGGATCTATGGCCCTCCGAACGTCACTATGTCCTTTTAACGTTGTGCTGAAAATTCTGACCTACTAACACTTAAACCGTCACCACGGTCAAACAAAGAAGAGTTTGCTTCTGGAATTTTTACCACAACTAAAGGACTCATATTGAAGCCATGGCCACTGGTCTCACCTTATTTCAGTAGGTATAGAGGCCGTGGTGACTGATCGAAGTCATCCTTTGTTTTAAACTCTTTACTTGATTGGAAACTTACTTTACCCTTTTGATTTAATGGTGAATGATGATGATACTTAAGACCTAATTTACATACATTTAAACCTATTGGAACGATTTACTGACTTAGTAATATTTGACTTAGGTTGAGGAATTTCCGGACCTACATACTTGCTTACTTCCCGACTCAACTTTACTACTACTTTACCACTGTGAGTTATAGCATCCCTTTTTACCTTAACTATTTTGGGAACTGAGAATACATGCGCGTTTTACGTTTTACATACTAGGCACGAGTACTTAAACTTATTATATGTGTGGGTTATACAACGGCATAAACTTTCCCCTTAGCTCGGTAACGTTTAGTCATTGGTCTTTGAACCGGTGAACGCGAATCTTAGATATGGATCCATAGGGTTTGACATCCCCACTCGGGCTAGTAGCGCTAGCATTTAATGGGTGTTTAGTACTTCGTAAACATACGCACTCGCCAAGTGTACTTTCAGGGGGTTATAAACGTTAAGTTAGTTACCAAGTGCCCACGGTTAAACATATACTTTACATACTGTTTTGAAACGCTCTTTGTAGCACTGAAATCTCGTGGCCTACCTTACATTACTGTTATATTTAAACTATAGCTCACCAACCTTTGTGTAGACATTTTTAAGCATGTTTTTCTTAGGTGCTTAAGGTTGCTTCCGCTGTTGTACTAGTCATGCCTTGTAGACTTTCGCTGTACTTTACTAGAGATGTCACCGCATGAAACACTTTATCTTGCATTCAAATTTTAATACTTTTGAAACAATAATTTGTAACGACCTAAGGGTCACGCACTATTATCTTTGCTTCTATTCATAGAAGCATACTTTTGATGTAAAATATTCGACGTTAGTTATGACGTCACCTTTTATCATGAATACAAAATTGTTTTGAAAACGCATATAGTGTTTGACCCTGTAATGATCCTGTTGTTGATGGTCCGTACATGTTGATTTAGTACGGGGCGTCACATTTGGTATCAGAGCATTGGTTGTAGGGAATTAGGTTTCATTAGTGAGTCTAAGACCGACCCGAGTAGGATTCACTAATAGGACTAATCTACAACTTGCTAGTTTACTTGTTTCCGCTGAACTTACTGCATGTTGCTGCTTATTTTTACTGCTATATGCCGTATGCTACTACATGTTTTCACTACTGCATGCTACTATTTACTTTCGATTGCATGCTACTCCTGTACGATTCGTTATTATTGCCATGCTATTTACTGTTATACATGATTTAGACTTTCGTAGTTACTTTGCCTAATACATGCTTGCTTTATGACTTACTGACATGGAAAATTTATTTTTCCTTGTTCAGATGTCGGATATTCCACCTGTCATCATTTTGGACAGTGACTCAGACTCGTCCGCCACTTCACTGACCGTTGTTGCCGATTCCCAGATGCCGTCGTCGACACCCACCAGTGACCCTGGCGCTTCATCCTCTGGTTCCAGTAGTCATGCACCTGCCCCAGTGGTTACCTCTGACGGAGCCGAGGACCTCCAGGAGATTCCAGCTCCACTTGCCCCCGGACCCTCGGAGCCACAGCACCATCCCGGTGGTGCTGTGATTCCCGCGGATCTTGGGGAAGGTCCAGTCCGTAATGAGCATAACCATTGGTGCCGATGCGCTCCTGATGGACGTCTCGTGCCGATCGGACCCGCAAGATACCTACAGATGATGGCCGCCCGAGGAGAGCCAGTACAGCCACCCGTGCAGCCACCTCCACATGATTCAGACGACCCATCCTCCGCTGACTCTTTATCCGACGACACGTCCTCAGACGACTCCAGTGACGATGATTCTGATGAGGACCCTGATGATGCACCTGTACAGCCACCCTCCACCCCGTCGAAGAAGCGGTACCGTTTAGATGGCACCATCATTCCAGGGATTAACGGAGGTTGAGCATTCACTGACGTATATGGTCAGCGTCGTAGGGTTACCACCCGTAAGCGGCTTGTGTCGTACCCTGCTGATCCTTTTGTGCGTAAGCCTTACCGCTTTGCAGCCTCTACTTCTAGAGCCGGACCGTCTGCACCATCGGCACCACCTGCGCCGCCTTCCCTACCATCTCCCACTGTCGAGGAACTGACAAGGGAGGTGGAGATCCTCCGTGCTCGGGTAGCTGAGCTCGAGGACCAGATGTCTCATGTATTGGACATCCTACACCCACCTTTACCATAAGACCTTTGTAGTAGATTTCATTATGTAATCTAGTTGTAGTTCTATGTTTCACTTATGTATTGTACGAACCTATACAGATGCATGCAACTTATTATTAATGAATAGAACTTTGCGTTATTAAATTCTTGCACGATGTTCTATTTACGTTACTGTATGATTCTGTGGTATTTGTACCTGGTTGCATTACTTAATAAACATGTGATGTGTTGATTCCATGTTGGTTACCATATACTGTATTATTACTATTTGAATACTGGATTTTAACTTGAGTCAAAATTTTTGTTTAAAACACCATGGCCAACGGACGATCAACACCTACCGCAGCCCAAATCGAGGAGATGATCAATGAACGGGTCACCGCAGCTTTAGCAAAAAGGAACCTCCAAGCTCCACCACCACCGGTTATCCAGCCCATTCGTAATGGATGCACATACAAAGAGTTTCAAAGCTGCAAACCCCACAACTTTAGTGGAACGGAGGGGCCAGTTGGTTTCACTAGGTGGTTTGAGAAATTAGAATCTATGTTTCGAGTTAGTAACTACTCAGAGGCGAATAAAACCAAGTTTGCATCATGCACGCTGTCTGACGGCACACTAACATGGTGGAACACGTTGGCTCAAGCCAAGGGTATTGATGAGGTGTATGCCACGCCATGGGAAGAATTCAAAGCGGCCATGATTGAAGAGTATTGTCTGAGAACTGAGATACAGAAGATGGAGATTGAGTTTATGCAGTTGAAGGTTGTAGGGAACGATCTCGATGGGTGCAATCGTAGGTATTTGGAACTAGCCCTGATGTGTCCTACCATGGTCACCCCGGAATTCAAGCGTATGGAGAGATACTTGTGGGGACTTCCTAAGTCCATTAAGGGAAATGTCACCTCGTCTAAGCCACCTAATGTCCCGGAGGCAATGCGCATGGTGCATACTTTAATGAATCAAATTATCATCGATGAACCGAAAAAGGCTAAGTCTGAAGCGGGTAGTAGTGACAAGCGTAACTGGGATAACAGCAAGGGGAGAACCTATGATCAAACCCCCGCCAAGAGGCACAACGATGGAAGGAACCCCACTCCGAACACCAACTCAAACCCCAACTACAAGGGTACCCTACCGCAATACAAGAGGTGCTACAAGCACCATACCGGGTACTGTAATGTTGTTTGTGAAAAATGCAAAAAGACCAGGCATATTAGCAGGGACTGCAATATCACCACCATGACTGGGAAGCCGAACCCCAATGGACCGAGAAAGTGTTATGAATGCGGACAAACGGGTCTCCTCAGAAATGAGTGTCCCAACAAGCGAAAGGACGGCGGACCACCGCGTGGCAGAGCTTTCAACGTTAATGCAAGGGACGCCCGTGAGAACCCCGACTTGGTGACAGGTATATTCACTATCAACAATCTTTTAGCTTCGGTCCTATTTGATACTGGTGCCGATAGAAGTTATGTGTGTAGAAATTTTTTCTCTAAGATAAACTGGTCACTAGTTCCTTTAAAGGAGAGTATGCTTGTAGAGGTAGCCAATGGAAAACTTGAGAAAGTTGACCATATTAGCCGAGGAGCCATTATCAGCATAGCTGGTGTAGATTTCGAGATTGACTTGATACCCATTAAATTGGGAAGTTTTGACGTGATCGTCGGTATGGATTGGTTGGCCAAAGTAAGAGCAGACATTATCTGTGGAGATAAAGCTCTCCGTATACCACACGGAGATGGTGAGCCACTGATCATTTACGGAGAGAGATGTACCTCGAAGCTAAACCTCATTAGTTGCGTGAAAGCGCAAAAGATCATGAAGAAAGGACGTCTTGCTGTGCTAGCACATGTGAAAACGTTAGAAATCGAGATGAAGAGTGTGAACGATGTTCGAATTGTGAACGAGTTTTCCGATGTCTTTCCAGAGGAATTGCCTGGATTGTCGCCACCAAGAGCAGTAGAGTTTCAGATCGATTTAGTATCAGGAGCTGCACGTGTAGCTCGCGCACCCTATCGACTCGCACCTTCCGAAATGCAGGAGCTGCAGAGCCAATTACAAGAACTGCTAGACCGTGGATTTATCCAACCCAGTTTCTCGCCTTGGGACGCACCTGTTTTGTTTGTGAAGAAGAAGGACGGATCCTTCCGCATTTGTATCGACTACCGTGAACTCAACAAATTGACGATCAAGAATCGGTATCCTCTTCCCCGTATTGACGATCTTTTTGATCAACTACAAGGATCGAGCGTTTACTCAAAGATCGATTTGCGATCCGGTTATCACCAGTTGAGGGTGAAGGAAAGTGACGTGATGAAAATTGCATTCAGAACCCGTTATGGTCATTATGAGTTTCTCGTGATGCCATTCGGATTAACCAACGCACCTGCCGTGTTCATGGACCTCATGAATCGTGTCTGCAAGCCTTACTTGGATAAGTTCGTTATCATATTCATAGATGATATCCTCATCTACTCTAAGAGCAAAGAAGAGCATGAGCAACATCTTCGATTAGTACTTGAACTCTTAGACAAGAACAACTTTACGCCAAATTCTCCAAGTGTGAATTTTGATTGAAGGAAGTCCAATTTCTAGGTCATGTTGTGAGCGACCAGGGTATCAAAGTTGATCCCGCCAAGATTGAAGCTATCAGCAAGTGGGAAACCCCCACTACTCCAACTCACATCCGCCAATTTCTAGGTCTCGCCGGTTACTACCGAAGATTTATTGAAGGTTTCTCTCTAATTGCGCGTCCTTTGACAGCGTTGACTCACAAAGGGAAGAAGTTCATTTGGGAACCCGCACACGAATCAGCATTTCAAACCTTGAAGAAGAAGTTGACCACCGCACCTATCTTATCTCTTCCTGAAGGCAGTGATGATTTCGTCGTTTATTGCGATGCTTCAAAAAGTGGTTTTGGTTGTGTACTGATGCAAAGATCAAAGGTTATTGCCTATGCTTCTCGTCAACTGAAGATTCACGAACGGAACTACACTACTCACGATCTCGAACTTGGAGCCGTTGTCTTTGCACTCAAATTGTGGAGACACTATCTTTATGGAACTAAGAGCACTATCTTCACCGACCACAAAAGCCTCCAGCACATCTTTGATCAGAAACAACTGAATATGAGATAGCGTTGATGGATTGAGACGCTGAACGACTATGATTGTGAACTTCGTTATCATCCTGGTAAGGCATATGTTGTAGCTGATGCCTTGAGACGAAAGGAGAGGATGGCACCTCTTCGTGTTCGGGCACTGAACATCACCATTCATTCGAATCTCAACAGCCAGATCAGAATAGCCCAAAATGAGGCTCTCAAGGAGGAGAATATATCTCATGAATATTTGAACATTCTCGTCTCTCGATTCAAGGTTAAGGAGACTAGACCCCGATGCTATGCCGGAAGAATTTGGGTACCTCTTTATGGAGATCTACGGAACCTTATACTAGATGAAGCCCACAAGTCGAGATATTCGATTCATCCTGGAGTGGGCAAAATGTACCACGATTTTAAGGAACAGTATTGGTGGCCCAATCTTAAGAAGGACGTTGCAACTTATGTTGGTAAGTGTTTGACTTGTTCGAAAGTTAAGGCCGAACATCAGAGGCCCTCTGGATTACTTCAACAACCGGAAATCCCACAATGGAAGTGGGAAAGGATCACAATGGAAGTGGGAAAGGATCACAATGGATTTCATCACCAAGCTACCAAAGACGGTGGGCGGATACGATACCATCTGGGTTATCGTTGACCGTCTTACCAAATCTGTACACTTCTTAGCGATGAAGGAAATGGATACGATGGAGAGACTTGCTGAACTATACATCAAAGAGGTTGTATCTCGGCATGGTGTACCTTTATCGATCATCTTAGATCGCGATCCCCGTTTTTCTTCTAGATTTTGGCGTTCTTTGCAAGAAGCCATGGGAACTCGTCTTGACATGAGTACTGCTTATCACCCACAGACCGACGGGCAAAGTGAATGAATGATTCAGACCTTGGAAGACATGTTGTGTGCATGTGTTATTGATTTCGGAAAGGCCTGGGAAAGGCATTTGCCACTCGCCGAATTTTCTTACAACAACAGTTATCACTCGAGTATTAATGTCGCACCTTTTGAAGCATTGTATGGCCGCAAGTTCCGATCTCCTATTTGTTGGGCCGAAGTAGGCGAAAAGCAAATCACCGGACCCGAGGTAGTCCATGAAACAACGGAGAAGATTGCTCAAATTCAAGCTAGACTTAAGACGGCCCGTGATCGTCAGAAGAGTTATGCCGATCTTAAACGTAAAGACTTTGAATTCAACGTGGGTGACCGTGTAATGTTGAAGGTTGCACCTTGGAAAGGTGTGATCCATTTTGGAAAACGTGAAAAGTTAAACCCACGATACATTGGTCCTTTTGAAATCTTGGAGCGTGTTGGACCCGTTGCTTACCGTCTGGATCTTCTAACTCAATTGAGCTCCGTTCATCCTAACTTTCATGTATCGAATTTGAAGAAGTGTCTTGCTGAACCAGAACAAGTCATACCTTTGGAGGAACTTACGATTGATGACAAACTCCACTTCGTGGAAGAGCCTGTTGAAATTATGGACCGTGAGGTCAAAACTTTGAAACGCAACAAGATTCCAATCGTCCGAGTACGATGGAATGCCAAACGAGGACCTGAGTTTACCTGGGAGCGAGAGGATCAAATGATACAGAAGTATCCTCACCTTTTCCCAACTCCTCCATCTACCTCAGCTTAAAATTTCGGGACGAAATTTTCTTTAACAGGTGGGTATTGTAACGACCCTGGATTTTCCAACCTTTAATTAATAATGTTTATTATTAATGCTTGCGTGTTAATGAATGTATTTTATTACATTTACTTGTTACGGTACATGACTTTTAATTGCTCGACACGTCTTTGTGACACAAGAACTTTTCACGAATAATATTTCGGATATTATTTACATTCATGATTAAGTTTTATTAATCATTTTTAATTAACTAAGGTTACTAGTTAATTACTTGGGCTTTGTTAGATTAACTTGTTAATTACTTGAACTTGGGCTTTTATTAATGTTAATGGACTTAGAAGCCCACCTTACTAATCTTAATGGACTGATTAGCCCATTTTTCATGTAAGTATTACATTTGGACTTAACTAGATTAATTAGTGCATATGGAATCTAGTTACTACACACTTACACCTTGTTCCAACACCATGCAACCTTATTACCATTTTTGAGCTAAATACATGAAGTAACTAGTGAACATTTCCCTTCCCCATCCTCTTTGAAAACCGTCGGCCATAGTACATGGGGAAGTGTTTTGTTTTCAAATTTTGTTCACTTAGTTACTTGTATTCCATCCCATTTCTTCACACACACATACACCATTTTCTCTCAAACTTTATCTCATTTCTTATTCTCTCAAATATTGTAAGTAACCAAGCTTTTTCTTCTTCTTCTTTTCTTGCTTAAAAACCGTAGCATAAACCTACAATATCATCATCATTTGCTTGTTGTTTACTTGTTCTTTGTTGTTTAATTACTTACTTCTTGTTGTTGTTGTTGTTGTTGTTGTTTGTAACGACCCGACCAAAACCGTTATTGACGGCGCCGTTAACTTAGGTCCCGTTGCGTGGTCGTAGTCCCTATATGAGACTCGTTTGACCAAAATTATGTCGCATTCATTTGAAAAGTACAAGACTTGCAAAGTTTAGTTTAACAAGCGGATCGACAACAAGTTTAAGTTTACAAAAGTTATAAAGTACGAATGAAATATTTAGCGACATAATTAGTTTAAATCACAGTTGCTATAAATAGCGTAAATATGTAGACCAAGGTTTGAATCCAAAAAGTGCTATCCCTAGCGTATGTATGTATGTATGCTTGACCCCAAGCAAGAAATCAGAGTGTATGCATGTATGCTCGACTCCAAGCAAGTATGAGTGTACGCGGAAGCATATGTCAAATAGCCAAGTATGAACCTGAGAAAACATGTAGAAAACTGTCAACGAAAAATGTTGGTGAGATCATAAATGTATTTGTAAAAGTATATTTTGAACCACAATAGTTTGTATAGATGATTATCCAAATCGTATTTATTCCGAAGAATGTAGTTTGCATTGCGAGCACCCAATTACCAAAGCTTAACTGAATCTTCCCTCTGAATTTTGAATATAGTGTTAGAACATACACTATGCACGTTGAAATTATATTTCATCCACTAACGGTAGCGAACCGTCTGAATGAGGGTTCGTTAAACCCGTATGGCCACACAACATAATCACTCGCTTACACTTACACCCTGCAAGTGGAACTAATGATAATTGGATTGAGGACTTTTGTTCTAACTCGCCTGTATCCTTGTATTCGTATTTGTGTTCAAAGTATAAAAGTATGAAAAGTATATATACATGTGAAATGTATATAAGTATGTAATGTATATGTTTCTCAGCCCACGATTTAAAAGAATAAAAGTTGTTGAAAAGGGTGGGACTATGATCTCACCTCGAGTGCACGAGTATAAAAGTACTTCAACAAGTAAACGTGTGCATGAAAGTTGCTTAGCCTTGACCTAAACAAGTAAGTTATATCAATTAACCGGTTACGACACAAGGTCGGGTGAAATGTGTTCAATTAGTCCTATGGCTCGTTACGACTCGAATAGTATAGCATGTGAATCACGTTGTCAAGTTTCATGCAAGAATCAAGTATAAAAGCATGTTAGAACGATTGTATAAAAGTTTGGTTAAGTTTGACTAAAAGTCAAACTTGGTCAAAGTCAACGAAAAGTCAACACGTTCGGGTCGGGTCCCGAACTATTTTTCTAAGCTTAGAAGTCATATATGAGCATGTTGGCCAAGTTACATGTTAATCGGAGGTGCGTAGCATAGCAAACATTTTTCGAAATTTGACAAAGTAGGTCAGAATCTGACCACGGCATATGCCGCGCCGCGGCCAGAGGTGTCGCGCCGCGACATTAGGCGTGGCCTGGTACCTGGTCAGTTTCAAATGTTCAAGTCTTGGTCAAAACTTCAAACAACCATAAAACGCAAACCGTAAACAACTAGAAGGCGTATCTTATACCGTTGGAAAGCTCTTTTGACAAGGAACACAACTAAACATGTATCATCAAACAAAAACAACATTTTCCATAACCGATTTCTCGTCAAGTGATCATTAAAAGTCCATTTTCAAAGTTTCAAGTTCATCAATTGCATTTTAAGTTTCGGGAATCCAATTCACACATATGATATGCCGTTTTGAAGGTAATGAAGCATACATTACAACTAAACACTTACTAATAACATTTCATGGCATTCGAAACATCAAAAGCTCGTTTTAAGTCTATCAAACCCTAACCAAAATCCGCAAAAATCAATATTCATGTTTTTGAAGTTTCCTTAATCAACCTATGCATCAAAACGAAGCTAGTGATACTAGTAACACAATTAAAACTTGAACTTTAACAATCTAACAACATTTAATCATCCAAAATCAAAGATTAAGCATACGATTTTCATTTTCAAGCTAGTCACACCAAAATCAACAAATCAAGCAAACAAATCATATATTCATGTTATACACGAGCCATAGACACTAACTAACACAATTTCAAGTCAAAAACACGAATTTAGAGAAATTTAGTGTTTTAGAAATGTTACCCAAAATGGATGAAATTGGTACCAAATCGAAGAGGATGATGAGAGGATCACGAATATGTAATTTGTTTTGAAGTTTGCTTCCCGATCCGAATTTAGATGATGAATTATGTTTGTGTTCTTGAGAGAAAAAAAGAAAGAAAGAGAGAGAGATGGAGGTGATTGAATGGTGGTGAAATGGGTTGACTAGTTGACCTAGTCAACTAGTTTGCCCATTTGGCAACTCCGGTCCCTCGAGTTTCAAAGCGGGTGCGGGATTTAACCGATCGAATATTTTTAAAACGCAAGTTAACGAGAGATGTTATAATTAAATGACGGAATTATTATGAACGTTAGTCAACGGAAACTACGAATTTAAATACGAAAGATTATGTTTTAAAAAAAAGACGGTGTTAAAATTAAATTTAACGGAAAAACGCGGGATGTTACATTGTTGTTGTTTACTTACTAGTTATTAAGAATCAAACTCTCTAGTTTGTTCTTCACTTTATCTTGTTCATACAAGAACATACAAGAACATAAACTTTCTAGTTTATGTTCTACATTTAATGTTTTGAAAGATTGAAGGTTCATGTGTTTATAATCATATTTGAAGTTCATGTGGTAAACTTAAAGTTTACTTTCTTAAAGATCAAAGCCTTAGCTTGAATCTTTAAAGTATGAACAACCATGGACATGTCACTTGTTTATTTAGTTTATTTCTTCATTTTGAACATGTTTAATTTCGTGATTTTGGTTTAATGGTCAAGTATTACAAGTTAATCTTGATCTCATACTTCTTGAAACTAAAAGTTAACTTTATAAGTTCAAGAACATGGAAGTATAACTTTCTAGTTACAACTTCATATACTCAAGAAAGATTTAAGTTTCTATAGCTTATGGTCTACTTATTTTGTCATAATCAAGAGCTTATGAGCTTACATACACTTTACAAAATGAAAATCTAAGTTTCATAACTTATGGTTTCATGAAAGTAGAGATTCAAGTGTTATAACTTAGGATTTAACTTAGTAACTTTAGATCTAGACTTTTGGGTCTTGGATCTTCAAGATCTAACTAAGAACTATGTTCTACAACTTAAGATCTTGATTATTTAGTTTACTTTCAAGTTTGTAGCTTAATATTACTTTTAGAGTTCATGTATGTGTCGGATCTAAGATCTTGATGTAACTTTGGTTCATCAAACTACTTGAAACACTTAATTGAGTTGTGCTACTTATCTTAGACTTACACTTGTGTTGTGATGGTCAAAACTTGGTAAAGATGATGTAAACACATCAACGAGTTGTACACTTGAAGCTATATGCATCAAGGATGAGAACCGTGATGAACGTCAAGCACCAAGAACCCACCGGATAACATTGTTTACTGTTTTCTGGAACTGATCAGAATACCTGGGCTACTGTAAAGTTTATTTTCAGTTAGCTCTGTTCGAGTAGATAATTTTTCGTTCAAGACTCGTCTTAATCCGAGTTACGGTTTAGTATCTATGGCCCTCCGAACGTCACTATGTCCTTTTAACGTTGTGCTGAAAATTCTGACCTACTCGCACTTAAACCGTAGCCACGGTCAAACAAAGACGATTTTGCTTCTGGAATTTTTAACACAACTAAAGGACTCATATACAGAGCCATGGGCACTGGTCTCACCTTATTTCAGTAGGTATAGAGGCCGTGGTGACTGATCGAAGTCATCCTTTGTTTTAAACTCTTTACTTGATTGAAAACTTACTTTACCCTTTTGACTTAATGATGAATGATGATGATACTTAAGACCTAATTTACATACATTTAAACCTATTGGAATGATTTACTGACTTAGTAATATTTGACTTAGATTGAGGACTTTTCGGACCTACATACTTGCTTACTTCCCGACTCAACTTTACTACTACTTTACCACTATGAGTTATAGCATCCCTTTTTACCTTAACTATTTTGGGAACTGAGAATACATGCACGTTTTACGTTTTACATACTAGGCACGAGTACTTAAACTTATTATATGTGTGGGTTATACAACGGCATAAACTTTCCCCTTAGCTCGGTAACGTTTAGTCATTGGTCTTTGAACCGGTGAACGCGAATCTTAGATATGGATCCATAGGGTTTGATATCCCCACTCGGGCTAGTAGCGCTAGCATTTAACGGGTGTTTAATACTTCGTAAACATACGCACTCGCCAAGTGTACTTTCAGGGGGTTATAAACGTTAAGTTAGTTACCAAGTGCCCACGGTTAAACATATACTTTACATACTGTTTTGAAACGCTCTTTGTAGCACTAAAATCTCGTGGCCTACCTTACATTACTGTTATACTTAAACTATAGCTCACCAACCTTTGTGTTGACGTTTTTAAGCATGTTTTTCTCAGGTGCTTAAGGTTGATTCCGCTGTTGTACTAGTCATGCCTTGTAGACTTCCACTGTGCTTTACTAGAGATGTCACCACATGAAACACTTTATCTTGCATTCAAACTTTAATACTTTTGAAACAATGATTTGTAACGACCTAAGGGTCACACACTATTATCTTTGCTTCTATTCATAGAAGCATACTTTTGATGTAAAACATTCGACGTTAGTTATGACGTCACCTTTTATCATGAATGCAAACTTGTTTTGAAAACGCATATAGTGTTTGACCTTGTAATGATCCTGTTGTTGATGGTCCGTACATGTTGATTTAGTACGGGGCGTCACAAATATATTTTGTTTTGGAAAACAAAATTATCATATTTATTTGATTTAGTTTCAAACGTACAAAAATGTTTTCAGTTTAAAAAGAACTTTATTATTAAAACGTATATAACTTTTATAAATATCTAGAACCACTTTTGACAACTCATTTCTTAACCAGTATAATAAAGATAGCGATATTTATATTTTATTTTATTAAATATATATAACGATTTAAATTAATATTATATATATTTATACGCGTATTATACGTACATAGTTTTATACTTTTACTATACTTTAACTTTACTTTTACTTTACTTTAACTTTAATAATTCACTTTAATAATTCATACTTTAATAATTCACTTTAATAATTCATACTTTAATAATTCACTTTAATAATTCATATTTTAATAATTCACTTTAATAATTCAAAAATCTATTATAAATAGAATTCAATAGGTTTCATTATTTCACAGAAACTTGAAAATATATTTCTCTAAACTCTCTCAATCGATTTACATATATATATTTACTCAGTATTATTTCAAGATATTATCAGTATACATAAAATACTACGACTGAGTTATGTTTAGGTGATTTCAAAATAAGTTTTCAAACGGGATAGAGCTAAGGAAATTATGGGTTATAGCTATGGAGGTTATGGGTATTGTTCGAGGGTATTGCTCGTGAGGTCAACCTAACGTTTATCATTTTCGTTGCGTCTACGTACTTTCTTGCAATACTGAATCACAATATTGATACGTGAGCATTCATATCTTATCTTTTATATATTAATAGTGTATCCCTGACTAGTGCTCGAGTATATATGATTATGCATGTTTGTATGTTTAGTTCGTCGATTAATAGTTTATGATAAATCATGAATTTAATACATATGCTACTGAGATAAGGTATATGATATGCATGTCGTTGGAAAGCTGGCGAAAAATTAATAACTTTTCATTTAGAAAGCGTATGGTTTCGATGAACGGGTTAAAAGATATAGTCAACTGAAATATCATTTTGTATTATTATTAAAATGAATATTATTATTACTATCGTCGTTATTATTATTATCTAAAAAATATTATTATTATTATTATTATTATTATTATTATTATTATTATTATTATTATTATTATTATTATTATTATTATTATTATTATTATTATTATCATTATCGTTATTAATATAAGTATTATCATTAAAAATTGTTATTGTTATTATTATTACTATCTTTATTATTATTAAGGTTATTATTAATATTATTATTATTATTAATATTATTATTATTATTATTATTATTATTATTATTATTATTATTATTATTAATAATATTATAATATTTATTATTATTAGTATCATTATCATTAAAACTAATATTAGTATCATCTAACTATCATGATTACTATTATTATCATTATTATGAATGTGATATAAAAGAGGACTAAAAGCTATTAAACAAATCGATTTAGGAAATAATAAGTATAAGTATCATAATAAAATTAAAATATTGTAAGATATTGATTTAGATGAAAATACCGTTTTCATTATTTTTTATAATTATTATTATTATTAAAAGTATCATCAATATTAAAACTATCATTTTTATTAAAATTATCATTTTTAATAGAAATATCATTTTTATTATAAAATATCATTATTATTATCATTTTAGTATTATTATTATTAAAAATTATTATTTTATTATAATTAATATCATCATTAGTAAATAAATATTGTTATTATTATGATTAGTAGAATAATAATAATAATTATTATTATTATTATTACAAAATAATACAATTTTTACTCATTATTATTATTATTATTATCAATATTATTTTATCAAATAAATATGTGATACAAAGATATTTTTATTACATTAATAATACATACCACTATATATATTAAGTGAACTTTATAAATTTTATTATTTAAGATATATAAAAGTATATTTTTATCATATATAAATTTAATATAAATATTTATTTATTAATAAAAGTACTTGTATTATTTACTCTAATAATATCTGATAAATATATTTAAATATATAAAACGACTATACTTAAGTTATATAATAAACATGTATAGATTTTGGAAGTCATTTTGGGTCAAGTTAACTTTTGTTGACTTTTGCATATCGGTCTCGAGCATTAGGATTGTGATACACTACGACTTGACCTAAATTGTTAGACAGATATTGACCAACATATAAATATATATACTTAATATAGGTTCGTGAATCCGAGGCCAACCCTACACATGTTCAATGCCGTCATATGTATTTTTACTACAAAATAAAGTATTGTGAGTTTCATTTGCTCCCTTTTTAAATGTTTTTGCAATATATATTTTTGGGACTGAGAATACATGCACTTTTATAAATGTTTGACGAAATAGACACAAGTAATAGAAATTACATTCTATGGTTGAATTTTTATACCGGATATCGCCCTTGTTGAACTTGGTAGCCCATGAATTAATGTTTATTATAATTGCCACTAATTGGCGCGAATCCTAAAGGTAGATCTACGGGCTTTGACACGTCCCAGTCAGAGATTTTGAACTGCTTTAGTACTTCGATTTTTCTCTACAGACGAGTGGTTCTGTTTTGGGGATATTCTAGATGCATTTTGTTAATGTCGGTTACCAGGGGTTCAATCCATATGAATGATTTTTATGCAGATGCATGATGTTTATGAGAAATGAAAATGAAAATCTTGTGGTCTATTAAATTAATGGAAATGATTGTTTATGATAAACTAATGAACTCACCAACCTTTTGGTTGACTTTTGAAAGAATGTTTATTCTCATGTTTGAAAGAAATCTTCCGCTGTGCATTTGCTCATTTTAGAGATATTACTTGGAGTCATTCATGGCATATTTCAAAAGACGTTGCATTCGATTCGTTGAGTTCAACAAGATTATTATTAAGTCATTGATAGTTTGATATATTAGGAAATGGTATGCACGCCTGTCAACTTTCGATGTAATGAAAGTTTGTCTTTTAAAAACGAATGCAATATTTGTAAAATGTATCATATAGAGGTCAAATACCTCGCAATGAAATCAATTATTATGTAATGTTTATAATCGATATGAACGGGGCATTTCAGCTTAACTATAAAATTAAATTAAGTGGGCTAATTACAAATATCTTAATGGTCCATTTTGGTTGAAATTGTAGGATTATAAAATTTAAAAATATATGAGGTCCTACAATTTTATTTAGTGGTGTCCTATGCAATTTCGAATCATATTTTGTAAAAAAAGTTTCAAAACTAGTGGTGTCACGGAACCCTTCAGAGTAACTACTAGATTCGCCCTTGGTTCAATAATATAGCCTTATGCCCCATATATGATCCTGGTTCCAGATTATAATTATAAATTCACAATTTAGTGGTTCAGAAATATATATTGTATATTTATATCTGTATAGTTATATAGCAACTGTGTAGGATGTGTGAGAATATGACTTATGAAGCACAAAATTCACAAGTATATGTTCCATTACATTGTGCTACATAGTAAATAAATCATATACTGCAGTTCATGTAGACCAAATGACAAATACATTTCAAGTGCGGTGGCTACATGGCGGAGTGATGGTGCATCCGCCGTCCCTTCCACCCACAAAGATAACTGCCAGGAGTCCTATTCCGCCGTTGCTTACTTTCACTCATTTCTACCACAGGGGACGCCACCTCAGCATCATCATGGACAACACTATCAACATTGTCCTCATATCTCATGTCAATAACATAATCATCATCGGATCGTTTATCGAGCCACGAAATTATGTCGCCAAATACAATGTCAATGTTGTGATCAGGCTCACCGGAAGTTAACCCGTGCCACATACCAGGGTAGAGCTTTATGGTCTTGTCTTTGCTGCTTGCTTGATCGTATAAAGCCCGACTCACTTCTGGATCTGTTACTGTATCTGCTTCTCCATGTAGCACGAAAAATGGCAATGTTACCTGCCCATAAATCACTAACTTTTTAATATGAGTGGCCCATAACACATTTTAACAACCCGGGCCCGGCTCATTATTTGAAAAGATCCAGGCTTTTGCCCGAAAAAAACATAAACAGTTGTGACCCATATGGGCTCAGTATGTGCAATATGAAAAACAGAGTTTTTGAAATATCCTTACTAGTAAAGCATGAAAGAATACATCAGCAAAAATAACTTTGTAAAATATTTGCTCTTTTTGTATGCTTTTTGGCATCTTTAAGATCGCCCACCGCCAACAAGCAAGGGAGATCGTATGTAGTAACGGGTGGGGCCACGTGACACCACTAAATTTAACTATAAGACCCTATATTTTTGGAATTAATAGTTTTCTAGAGTTAAACATTCTCTAAAGTACCCTTCAAATATAATTAGTTTTGAAAAAAAAAAATCGGGGCCCCTTTAAATTTTGATCCTGGATTCGCCATTGCCAACAAGACTTTAGTTCTTGTTATGGTCGACGAATTCTTGCATAAGGAAAGTAAAATAATAAAATCGACTCAAGAAGGGAAGTAATTAAATATAAATTAACCTTGTTTAAGTTATCCTCAAGACCCATGCTGGTCCTAAGCATTTCAAGAGCCGTTTTAAGCCTTGGTTTTTGTTGATATATTAACTTGTTTGAACGTATCTGCACACAGGTTCAAACCATGGAAAAAATTACATATCCATGACCCTTGTTTAACAACAAATTTGCAAGATGAAACGATCTTACTTCTTCTCGTTTGATTGGGTCCTTAAATGCCGCATCTATAACATCTTTTGCAGGCACAATCTTCCATCTAGGTATCACATCTTCCACCTGTGTTAGCATGGTTATTACCATTGGATGAGGCTTCACCTTCTCAGATATCTGTTGCAACATTAAAAGGTTGAATAACTTAAACTTTGGAGCAACTATGTGTCAAGAACTTGAGTTAGAAAGTAGTGTTAGATCTACACAATGGTTAGTTAAAGGTGGCGAAATGGGCGGGTTGGGTAACAAATCAAAACAAGTTGTGGTCAAAGCATACACCCTTTTAGCACCACTCATGTTTAAATTGGTTGGGTTGACCCATAAACACTTTTCCCTCGTCTCAAGAACTTCAGAAACGATAAATGTGCTAATTATAACTACAAAATATATGTTATTGTAGGGCTAATAGTCTAGCGGTATGAGAAGACCCTTCAGGTTGTGAGTTGCTGAAGAGGTTGTGAGTTCAAGCCTCACTTGAGTCAGTGAGATCTAAATATTCGTGATTGTTGTAAGTTAATGTTGTAGGTTTGCCTTTTAAGATAAAAATAGTGATTAATAATGCGACATCTTTCTTAAAAAATGCAGAATACATTTTCCTCTACTTTTAACATGTTCCATGCATTTCTTTCCAAGCTTTTCGCTTAGCAATCATATCGTTACGGATAATTCATAACCCAAACCAAACGGTGTAGACGTGACTTAACACCTCTAAAGCCAATAGATACAGTTGCACCCAACAGTTATTTCAGTTGATGCTCAAAGGAAATTATAATTTTTTTTCTTAGACTGCGTTTGATAAAACAAAATGATCAAAATGTTGTCTGGTTCAAAATTTAAATGATTCGGATGTTATGGTTGAACTTGATACTGAACGACATTAACATGATAATCAAACACAACCTTTATTATATTTTGACATTACTACTATATATGGTTTACCTTACACATGGGAGCGACTAAAATGGCACCATGCCAAAAACTTGGGTCTTTTCTATGTATAAGAAGAGAGACTGCACCACCCATAGACTCACCATACAAGAACCGTCTCTTGTTCATATACTCTTCTTGACCTGATCATGGTTCAAGACTTGCATTAAGTTATATGTGGTCCATTTCGTGAGCATTTAGTATTGTGATGATAAAAGATTACCAGAAATGTACTTGAAGTAATTGGAGCAATCATTAACAATATGATCAAATTTCTTGATGTAACAACGTGCACCCATCGATCGCCCATGCCCTTCATAGTCTATACCAAACACCGCATATCCATAGCTCGCGAGCTTTGTGCCACAACCTAGATATATTGTATAACCAAATCATCAAATTAATGAATCTCTTAAGTCTTAATAGTTTGATACACCTTATGTGCCCCTTAACTTATCTGTGAACTTATTTCATTAATAGCATTCCTCACTTATTAATAGTACATATTACATTAATTATATTGCATTAGATTACAAAAAATATATGTGTAAATTAGACAATTTCTTCCAAGATAAATGATGTATGAGAATTCGTGGCAATTTTGGGTACGACAAGTGTGAGTTACAAAGATGTCGGGGTTCAAGATACTCTGTATGTCTTGAATCTTGGAACTAAATTAAATTATATTAAAATTTTCTTTAAAAAAGCCATATTTAGAAGCAAAGTGTTTAACTAAGTTTATGATATGGTTTTCACTTGCATATGGACTTTCCAAAGCTATTGAATAACACTACTTGCTATTATAAGCTAAAAGCATTGCTCCCTGTTGTTCCAAAACAAGTGTAAACTTTATTATTTATATCTTTGAAAATAATTGTTGAATTATATTAAATAAATTTAAGTATTAGTTACTCAATATCATTTAACTCTCAAATTTACTCTCATCTATTACTCTAAATAATCCATATTTTAAATTAATTCAATACACTTCACTTACCTTAAATATAAGGGTAATTTGATATTTTTCGTACCTATCTTAAATCAAATAAGAAATCATGCATGACATTTTTCTGGGACGGAATGAGTATTATTTTCATTTTCAATATTATTATTAATAGTATTTTTAATATTAATGTTAGTATTAATTTTTTTTTGAAAAGCCAAACAATATTATTAAAATAAAGAAAAGAGTACAATCGGGATGTCCAGGGGACATAATTACAATCGAATAAGACGTAAATATCTACATGTAAACTCGAAAAGGTATGCTAAAAACTAAAGATTAACACGAAGAAATGGACAATAGGGTTGGTTAAAATGATGGTAGGAAAAAGCCTTCATCCACCGGTCACTACTTAGGAGGATCAACTTGAAAAGACAAGCCGGACTAGACTCGAAAAACAGTGCTGATCAAGCAGCGACAAAGCAATCGAGCCTAGCACCACTTAGACCCCACTAAATAATAATTCGGCGGAATCCGGCATAAAAAACCTACGTTAACCAACACCTACTCGAGAATTCGAGGCATCGAAAAGTTTGGGATTCGTAATCCATGTTAGCCAATTCAACGATCCTTTTTTCCAGCGACAATTTATCCACTCGAAGCATTTACTTTGGATATCCGCGATAATATTTGGGGGGCTGAGGTGAGAATTACCAAAGGTGCGGGAATTTCTATGAGTCCAAATATGATAAGCAGTGACCCAAACCACGGCTTGCCAAATTGTGAAACCAAGATTCGAGGAAATAAAAGGAGAAGTGCTTTTAGCTATTTCTGAAGTGTTGGAAAAAATTAAAAGATCGAATTTCCACCATTTTCGGATTCTTTCCCAAATGTCTTTGGCGAAGGAGCAAGAAATTAGCGTGTGCTGCAAAGTCTCAATATCGTCGTCACAAACCGGGCATCTTAGAGAGTGAAGATCAATACCCTTTTTATCGAGGGCAGCCCTAACCGGGAGTTTGTCTTGTTTCATTCTCCAAATAAAGATGCCAATCTTTTGCGGGATAAAAGGGTTGATATCGGTAGGTTGGGGGGGCAGCATAGAGGTGAAGAGATTTCCAGCTGCTACGATGTTAAGCAACTGAACGATCGAGCAGGTAGTGAACACTCCGTTACCGTTGTGTTTCCAGGACCAAGAAGAAGAAGTGCTATTCGAGAAATGATGGCATCTGATTTCGGCAATAAGTCTATCTAATTCATCCGCCGTCCTCCATCTAGGCTCAATGTTCCAAGCCCAAGTGAAATCTAGCGAAGAATCAGAGAAATGAATCCGATATGGAATCAGGACGTCTTTGGAAGATTCAATCCTAAAAAGTCGAGGGAAAGCGTCTTTAAGAGGAACGTCGCCAAGCCATTTATCTAGCCAGAATCTCGTATCGGCACCTTTACCTACATCTTTAACAAACGCATTAGAAAGATTACACCCTAACTTGGTTAGGGTGTTTTCAATTTTGATAATGTTAAACCACGTACGACCCGATAGTTTTTTCATTTTGCTGTCGGGTAAAGGAGAAGTGAAACCCAAACCCCCCCCGTTACCATAAATGCTTTTAATAATACGAATCCACAAAACATTGTCACCCGAAAGAAATCTCCACCACCATTTGGCGAGGAGAGAAAGATTTTTAAATTTTAAAGAGCACACATTTAGGCCACCGAATTCATAAGGTAAAATGATTTGGTCCCATTTAACCCAAGCCATTTTCTTTTCATCATGAGAACCCCCCCAAAAAAAATCACGGCGAAGACCTTCAAGTTCTTTGATTACACTTACCGGTGCTTTAAAAAGTGAGAAGTAATATAGAGGTAGGCTTGTTAGGACCGCTTTAATGAGAGTGAGTCTACCACCGTAAGAAATGGTTTTTGCTTTCCAATCCGAGAGTCGTTTTTTAAATTTTTCAAAAATGGGGGACCAATTATTATGTGAGTTTAGGTTTGCCCCGATTGGAAGTCCAAGATAATTAAATGGAAACGAACCTTCTTTACAACAAAACCAAGTAGCCAAGCTTTTTAGTTCGGAGTTAGAGGTTCCAATACCATAAACACTGCTTTTATTAAGATTAATTTTAAGACCGGAAAGCTCCTCAAAACACTTAAGTATTTTCAAAATATTTCTAACCTCAGATTTGTTCCATTTCCCAAAAATAATGGTGTCATCCGCATATTGAAGATGCGACACAACAACCTTATCGCTACCAATCTCAACACCATTAATGAATTTTTTGTTTGTTGCAAGTTTTAAAAATTGGTTTAAACCTTCCCCGGCTAGGATGAAAAGAAAGGGAGATAATGGATCTCCTTGTCTTACACCCCTTTTAGGGAAGAATTGGTCGGTGGGAGAACCATTAATTAAGACCGAGATCGATGTCGAGTTGAGGCAAGACATAATCCATTTGACCCATTTAGCCCCGAAACCCATTGCATTCATAATTGAACTAAGGAAATCCCAATCTAAACAATCGAAAGCCTTTTCAAAGTCAACTTTAAAAATAAAACTTTTTTGTTTTGTGGATTTGAGGTCATCAATGGACTCAAGTGTGATTAAAACTCCATCAAGAATGTATCTATTAGAAATAAATGCACTTTGTTCATCACCTATTAGTCTCGGGATAATTTTCCTGATTCGGTTTGCAAGTAATTTTGAAAGAATTTTATAATAACTACCGATGAGACTAATAGGTCTATAATTAGAAAAGTTGAGAGGATCATTGACCTTTGGGATAAGTGTGATGAAGGAGGCGTTGCATCCATTAGAAATGGTTCCCGAATCCCAGAATCCGTTTATAGCATTAAGGAGGTCACCTTTGATTATGCCCCAGAATTTGATGTAAAACGCTATGTTAAAACCGTCCGGGCCCGGTGCTTTGTTTCTACCACAACCTTTGATCGCATCTAATACTTCTGATTCACTGAACATAGATTCTAAAGCTACGGTAGAAGCAGGGTCAATTTTTGGCCCTTCCCAACTATTTAACATCCAAGCATCCGAGGTGTTTTTCTTGAAGAGACCCTGAAAAAAATTAAAAGCTTCATTTTTTATAAGTAACGGGTTAGAATTCCATACCCCACCGATGTTGATGCCATGAATATTATTTTTCTGATTTCTTCGGCGTATGTAGGAGTGAAAGAATTTACTGTTCTCATCCCCTTCTAAAGCCCACTTAAATCTAGACTTTTGTTTGAGCATTTCAACATGAGACTTATCTTTACTAAGAAGAGATTCCTTGTCTTTCATCCATTTGGTGTAATCATCCACGCTAAGGTCGGTTAACTCGGCTTTCCTTTCCCAATCATTCACGACACGGGACAATTCCTCTATTTCAGTTTTCAATTTTCCATGTGAGGTAGAATACCATTTTCGAAGTTCTTGTTTGACTAACTTGAGTTTATCACGAAAAATGCAGTCAGGTTTAGTACTGTTGACGGTTTTCTCCCAAGTAGATTTGATGATGTCGTAGGATTCTTCATGATTTAACCATTCATCAAAAACCTTAACCGGTTTAGGACCAAAATCAGCATTACCATCTTGTAAAATAAGAGGGCAATGATCCGTATGCTTTTTATCCAAAACCAAAACATTAATATTCGGCCATTGAGATAAGAGATTTTCAGAAACAAGAAATCTATCAAGTTTGCTGAATTTTCTTCCGTTATCACTAATTCGAGTATAAGTTCTTCCTCCCAGTGGCAAGTCAAGCAAGGAGTTATCTTTAATAAAATCGTTGAAAAGTTTTGCTCTTCTTTCACAAAATTCCGTGTTCTTTCTTTCAGAGGAGAATCTGACTTCATTGAAATCACCAAAAATGGCCCACATTGCACCGTCATAATTCAAAATATCATTAAGATCGTTCCACATTTTCTTTTTTTCCGGATCGGTTTGAGGCCCATATGTGTTCACGAGAATGAGTTCCGTACCTACATCTTTCCAAAATCCTTTTATCGCAATAAAGGAGTCACGCTCAACAACACGGTTAGTAATAAAAATATTTGGGTCCCAAATCGTGATAATCCCGCCCGAATTACCTTTTGATTTTTTGAAAGCGTATTTATAGTTGTTGTTACCCCAAACCGATTCCACCCAACGTTCTGAAATCCTATCGGCTTTAGTTTCCTGAAGAGCAATGACATTAGGGTTTTGAAGGAAACACACACGTTTGAACCAATTGAATTTGTTTTTGTCATCTAGACCTAAGCCTCTAATATTTAGTGATAAAATCTTCATTATTAAACGGTTTAAAAAAATCTCGACAAAAAAGGAAGAGTACAGAAAGTACCTCAACATGTAGATTGAACAGATTTTCTTGTTAGCCCGAGAAGTTTACCAATGTCCTCACAATGCATCGAACTTTCAGAAAGCGAGTGAGAGCTATTACCTTTACTGACTGACGAAGACAAGGATGAGCAAGATTTAAATTTCAGTCTTTTCCGATTCGGGTTTCTTGCTTGAGACTTAGCTTTTAGGATTCTGGAAGTTGTGTTCCATCTTCGAATATTGGTCCACACTGACTCATTTGAGGATGTTTTCCTTTTTTTATTGGGAATGTTATTTACCGCCTTGAAAATGACACCAGAAGTGGCATTAAGGTGAATGTCTTGGACAGATATGGAGGGTATCGGAATATCACTGATGATCGGGCTTGAATTTTTATTATTGATATTGAAGCAATTATTCGCCAGGCCCAATTGCTCAAGTGGGCTTCGGTTGTCAGGGCAATTTTCACCATCAGGGGTAGAGGTATCCGTAAGGGGGTGGGCTTGGGGGGAGTGAGTTTGAGGACTAATGGGTGAAGAGTTAACGGTTATTGGACTTGGGTTAAGAGTATCATCTATCGAATTGGTGGAAGAAGGTGCGTCGGTATCCATGCATTTCTCGGTAGATGAGAAATTTTTAGGGTTTTCGTTTACAGAATGTGAATCGTCATGGACTTGTGGGTTGTCAAGGCCATCGTTACTAGACCCATTGCAATTAATGTCGTCATTAAAGCTAGCTGATGAGGCAAAAACTTTTGGACTATCCAAATCATAGGCGGGGTTGGTAGGTTCCGGTGGCCAATCCTCAACTTCTTCATCGACTTTTGCAGAAAGATTATCATTGGAGTCAATTTCATCATCATGATTGCTAGAGGTATCAGACGTATTATAATTTGGATCACTTTCCTCCATTTCAATTTCCACAATACCTTTCACGTCTTCAATTACCTGTACGTAGTAGGTGCTACCATCATCAACCTTAGCTTCGACAGTGGTGTTGATTAGTGCATCGCCCCATAATTTGACGAGTACCTTACCGGTTATAAGGTTTTGATTACCGTTAAAATCACAATTATGGACATCGTGAATAGACCCGAACCAACCTGCAATTTTCCTAAAATTCTTTTCCGACCAACAGGTGATGGGGACGCCTTTGATAGTCAACCAAGAAAGCCTTGCTGTTTTAAAACATTTACCATTACCTCTACGTATATTCTTGAGCCAACTTCTGAGAATATGATTTTCATCATTCAATACATTGTCAACGGTCATGCCATCTTCGAAGGTTAGGCAAATTTCGAGGCCACCGAGGTATTTGATATTAAACTTAGATAGTCCTTCGGCGGTACATAAAGATGGAAAATCCTCAATGAGGTCGATGTCTATAATTTCACCAATAATGGCATTCTGAAGGATTTTTTTGTTGGCTTCAACAGGTTCCAGGGTGATTGTTCGCGGTTTGTTCCAAGGTAAAGATTCAGAGGTGGGATTAGAGTGTACATTGTTGGGAAGGACGTTTTCACTATTAGTTTTATCGGTTGCAGGTGCATTTGTAGAGGTTTTAGGCACATAAGTGGGTTTGGGTTGGGTATGGGTAGAGGTGGGTCTGGTAACAGGAACAGATCTTTTCTGAGTATTTTCTTGGTGTTTATTACCATCTTGGCTACGGTTTCTTTCATGGGCACGATAGGCTCTCAGCCAATTTCCATTGAGATTGATTGAGTTGAGGCGTTTGAGAAGGAAATCTATGTCAAGAACATTTGCATAACGTACAAAGCCATAACGTTTTCCATTCCTCAAGGTTTTCGTGATAGGGATATATAGGTCTGCTACCTCCCCATACCTCTTAAAAAAGAACAGGAGATCATTGAATCTCCAATGTTCAGGAAAATTAAAGAACATTATGGAAATAGTAGGGTTATGGGTCGTGTGAATCGAATGATGAAGGGGGATATTATTTGGAAAAGTGGCAGGCCCATTGTGATGAAAAGCAGGTTTGTTAAAAATAGGAGATGAAGATCTAAAACCTGGATTACCATATTTTTTGATGAGATCACGAAATTGCTGTTTGTTAGGCGACGATTTGTGTTTTCTTTCCACCTGGACCCAAACTCCTTCTTCACTTTCGTTAGCAGGTATATTCGTAGGGTTTGGAGGCGGTTGTTTGTGTTTGGATTTATTTAGGTTAATGTATCTGAAGGTGCTAGGAGGACGATTGGATCTGGTGTGACATGGAGTGAAAGGGGAAGTGGGGATTGGAAACATGATTCAAGATTAAAGAGAGATCGATTACAGTTTGATCGGATGAAGGTGGAGACAGATTTAGATGCCGGAGAAGATGAAAGGTTTAGAGATCATTGAGGCATTTTAACAAACAGTTTGTGTGCAACAAAAGGAAACCATTTTGCTAGCCCGCAAGTTTTTAAAATCTCGCCACATAAATAAGACACCAGATCTACTACCGATTAACGACAACAATGAAGAAACGGGGAAAAAAATAAAAATAAAAAACAACGAACCTTAGATGAAATATGCAATCGCCAAAAAACGGGATAAAAAACACAGGTGGTAGTGATTTGAGATGATCATCTTGCATGGATGTCTAAACATCAAAATCGTTACCTTAACTTTAAAATCGGATGAGTTGTTTCTTTATTCGAAAATTGATCATCTTGCAGTTGTACGTGTATCCACAACGCTCGATCTCAACCGCTTTAAATCTTCAGCTACCCTTTTCAAAAAAAAAAAAAACTTCAGCTACCGCCACAGGTATTAAAGCCTTCGAGTGACCATAACCCTTTGCAACTCAATCGACTTATCAATTTTTCGATCACCAATCGATATCGGATCTAGAGACAAACACTAAGACAACGATAAATTGTATTCCATCATCTCTTGTTCTCCGTTCCTAATTTATATTCTGCTTTGATTGACCGGCAAAACCCTAATGTAATCGAGGTTTCATGTCTTTTTTCAACATCGTAGTCGATTGAATTGTTTCGGAGCAACCTAGGTTATGGAGTTAGTATTAATTATTGTTGTTGTGATATAAAATTGAAGATGAGTAGTTTACACACATTCAACTACTAGTGAACTTGTTTACATAGTCAAGAATATTGAACAAAATATAATGTGGTGGCCTGGTGGGTGAAAACATTATAGATGAGTTTGGTAACCACACTAAAAGTGTAATAATATATGTGGGGCTATTCTTACATAATTTTCTACCTCTAGCAATTACTCTTTAGTCTGTACATACTTGTTTGATCACCTACTTTAACCACCCATACATAACTCCATTTATTCTTCTTTAACTTAATGAAGATGCAATTAATTAACTTTCTAATTAAAAAGTGAGGTCCTTTAAATGTTGTAATATTAGTAGCATCTTAAATTATGATCAAATTAACTATTTAAACAATTGAGATTAAATACGTTGAAATTATGATAAAATTAACTATTTAAACAATTGAGATTAAATACGTTTATCTAGTTATCATTTTCTTTTTATATATACTTAGATTTGTAGATACATTAGTTTGTTGTATTAAGGAGTACTATTTAATGCATTCACTAATTTTTGAAGTAAACTCATTATGTTCTCATTAATTTTGAAATAGGTGATAATATAATCTAATGAATATAAAGTCATGGATATATTATCACCGATTTCAAAATTAATGAGAACATAATGAGTTTACTTCAAAAATTAATGAATGCATTACATAGTACTCCTTAGACTACAAATAACCCGGCGTGGTGGCATGAAAAATCACCCCATCGTGCCACCATCGCGCCGTAGTGGGGCGTGATGGTGGCAATTTTCCTCCGGCGCGATGACTCGATCACCTGGCGTGAAACAGACCTCAAACGAATTTGATTGGAGGAGGGGAGTAATGGTCGAGTTGTGGGGTTCGATTTTTGTGTTTATAGCCGTTTTCAAACGGTAATAATAATAAAATTAAATAATTTATGTAAATAATTTATATATACTCTATAAATACACCTCATTTCATTCCATTTTTATACCACAAAACACACTCATTTCTCTCATTTTTATACACTCTTATAATTTATATTTACCAATTCAAAACCATGTCTCGAAACCCCGATCAAAATGAGTTCGGTTCCGGTAACATCTACAATTTCGGGTCACCTAATATGCCCGGATCGAGCTCAAATTCTCCTCAGAATGTTCTGGGTAATCGGCCATTTGGCAACGTCCCGTCACAAAATCTTCAACATGAATTTAATAATCCGCTACTATTTTCTCAATTTCTACAACAACAATTACAACAACAAATTCCACAGCAACAACAATATCCAAATCCATATCAACAACAACAATTTCCAAACCCGTATCAACAATTTTCTAATTTTGCACGACCCGGTGTTATACCTTTTCAACTCCCAAATACTCAATCATGGCAACAATCACAACCGACATTTACTCCTTTAAATACCGAAGAAGTAGCAGAAATTCGTGGTGAGCCGAGCCAACCAAAAGTACGCGTTCGACCTAGTCATAAACGAAAGGGAAAAGGCGTTCCAAAAGAACCACAAATTAAAAAATTGTGGACTCCACAAGAAGAAATTTGGTTGGGTACGTGTTGGATTGATTGCTCGGAAGACGGAGTTCATGGTAACTCTAAAAAACATGACGCATTTTGGGTTAGAGTTCGAAATAAGTACAACAATAACGATTTTGGTTATTGTCGAAATGATGATCAATTAAGTGGGAAATGGCGTCATTTGGATAAGGCGTGCAAAGATTTCACGGACATATATAATGAAGAAGAACGTAACCCAAGGCGTAGCGGTCGCAACGAGGAAGACATATATAACGTATCGGTGCAAAGATATGTTAATCAGGCATCGGAGCCGTGGGCTTACAAGGATGTTTGGGAATTTTTGAAGAAAAGGCCGAAGTGGTATTCTCCACCTTCGATTAGTGGTAGTGGTTGATCATACACATAGCATTGTATATGTATATTTTGTTTAATAAAGGCTAAAAATAGAAGTTACGTGAAGTATATTCAAAAGGCTTGGATCATTCGCTGAAAGTAAAGATAGCGGACCAATTTCCGCGCTGGTAAAAGACTGCGGGTCACTTCGCTAAGTTTTCGCGGATAGTTAAGCAATCCGCAGACCGCGAATATTTCGAATACTATAAATAGGGAGCTTGGCCTCTCATTTATAGGTTGTTGATTCTCTGCCATTTGTCCAGACCTTTCTAATTTTCACTTGTGACTTTGCCCAAGGAAGATTTACATCGAGTTAAGGTGAATCACGCTAATTAGCAATCAAGATCGGGCCGGGGTAGTTGATCACTTGATTGAAAAGTGAAAGACGATCATCAGGGCCCAAAATAATCATCAAACATTCCATCCTCCATCTTAATCTCATTGCGCTCAATCCTTAATTAAGTAACTCATTAATTATGGATTGATCAATTGGCGCCATCCGTAGGACACGTTTTAAAATTAAACTTGAAGTTTTTTGTTTTGTGCTATCAAACAATTAATTGGCTTGTTTAATTCTGATCGTGTGTTAATTTGATGATTCACAGGTGCATACATTCATAATTTGTGGTTAATTACTTGTTCAGTTGAAGCAATGACCGATAAGGGAAATGATCACGGCATTGTTGCCGCTATGCAAGCAAATACCCAAAAAAAGGGAAGAAGGCGAAAGTCAGCAAAAATGTATCAAAATTGGCAATCTGCGCCGATAAGTTTTCCAAAAATGCAAAGCGATGATTTCTCCGAAATGCCGATTGTAGTATCGTGCAAAGTCGCGGAAACTGGAATTACAATCATGAAAGTTCATGTTGATAATGGCAGCAGTGTTGACATTGTTTATGAGCAATGTTTTGTTCAACTGCTAGAGAGTATTAGAGCAAATTTACAATCAACCGCAGCCTCGCTGACTGGTTTTGCGGGAAAATCTTCATTACCTATGGGCGTATTGCCTTTAGATGTTGAGCTTTTTGATGAAAATGATGATAGTTTAGTGCGGCGAGCGCGGCTAGATTTCTATGTTATGCGGACTTCATCTCGCTATAACATGTTGTTAGGCAGAGTTGCCTTGGGTAAACTCCGAATTGTTCCATCTACCATTCATAGCATGATCAAATTCGCAACGCATAAAGGTGTTGCGACAATAAGTTCAGCAAGCATCATGCCCATTTGCGCGGCTGTTAATGTAAAAGGTGCAGTTTAAGAAACCGCTGATGCCGCAGACAACATGGTAGTGGTTAATCCTACATATCCCGATCAAAAAATTAAAGTGGGATGCAATGTTAGTGCGGATACCAAGAAACAAATTGTGCAGTTACTTGTTCAATACATGGATGTTTTCGCTTGGTGTGAAAATGATATGACTGGTGTTCAGCGTCATATTGCGGAACACAGACTTAATGTCAATCCTGCTTTAAAACCTGTAGTACAGAAGCGTAGAGGCATGGCTCCAAATCGCGCTAAGTGGATGTGTGAAGAGGTAACAAAATTGGTAAACGCTGGAATTTTACGCGAAGTTCAATATCAGTCATGGATTGCGAATCCAGTTTTGGTAATAAAAAAAAAAAAAAAAAAAAAGGCTGATGGCTCGTGGAGAATGTGTATTGATTTTAAGGATTTAAATAAGGCGTGCCCTAAGGATAACTATCTCGCTAAAGTGTAGCTTTGGCGAAACTGAAGGAAAGTTTTTGGGATACCTTGTTACTGAGCAAGGTATTCAATCTAATCCAAAGAAAATTGCGGCTATTGAAAATATGACGGCGCCAAAGACGGTCAAGGAAGTGCAAAGTTTGACAGAAAAATTAGCCGCATTAACGCGTTTCTTGTCTAAAGCCGCAGAAAGGCAATTACCGTTTTTCAAAACTTTAAAAGGTTGCTTGAAACAAAAAGCTTTGTTTGGACAAGCGAAGCTGAAATCGCGTTTCAGGAAATGAAGAAGTTATTAAAAACTTTGCCTACGTTAACAGCGCCAATTGATGGCGAAACTCTTTACGTTTACATATCGGTAGCAAATGAAGCTTTTGGCTCAGTTCTACTTGCGGATAGGGATAAAATACAAAAACATGTGTATTTTGTCAGTAAAGCTCTTACGGGAAGTGAAATAAACTATGCGCCGATTGAAAAATTCGTGTATGCACTCATATTAACATCGCGAAGGTTAAGAAGATATTTTCAAGGGCACCCAGTGCACGTGTTAACTAACATGCCGGTCAAGCAAGTCTTAACAAAACCAGAGATATCTGGTAGACTCGCGTTGTGGGCAGTAGAGTTAGGCGCTTATCAAGTTTCTTACCTTCCGCGGAATGCTGTAAAGGGCCAAGTTTTAGCGGATTATCCCGCCGAAATGACTGGGGAGTTGGAGGTGATTAATGAGCGAGCAGAATTAAAGTCAGTAACTGGCGAAACATGGGATTTATTTACTGATGGAGCTTCATGTTCAGAAGGCGCTGGTGCGGGTTTGGTGTTAGCAAGCCCAAGTGGTGAAGAGCATACGTACGCGTTACGTTTTAATTTTGATGTGACAAATAATGAAGCGGAATATGAAGCGTTGCTTGCTGGTTTAAATATTGCGCGGAAAATGGACATCACCAAGTTGCGAGCATTTACATATTCGCAGTTAGTAGCAAATCAGTTTAATGGCTCTTTTGAGGCACATGATTCCTCAGTGCAGAAATATTTGCAGTTGCTGAAAGAATTGGCAGTGCGGTTCGAGCATTTTGAACTCGCACAAGTGCCAAGAAGCCAAAATAAGAAGGCGGATGCTTTGAGCAAGTTGGCCGCTTTAACGTTTTCGCACTTTCAAAAACAAGTTTGGGTCGAGGAATTGCCAAGCAAATCAATAGATAGCGAATTAATGGTGGCGTCCGTTGTAGAAGAACTGCCAAATTGGATGGAACCAATCTTGCAATATATCCGCAATGATAAGCGCGAAGCTCATTTAGTCAGAGAGCGAGCACCAATGTACATCATTCAAAATGACATTTTGTATCGTAAATCATATTGTGGTCCAATGATGCGATGTGTGGGCTTAATTGAAGCAGAAATGATAATTGATGAAGTGCATAACGGTACTTGCGCATTGCATTCAGGCTATAAAACTATTGCGGCAAAAATTATGCGGATGGGTTATTTTTGGCCATCCTTATACCGCGATGTTGCAAAGATTGTTAAGCATTGTAAAAGTTGTCAAAGGCATGCTCCGCAGAATCGGATGCCAAGGCACGACATGATCCCTATTAATTCGCCATGGCCATTTCACAAGTGGGCTATTGATATTGTAGGACCATTTCCCGCAGGTCCTGGCAATGTCAAATTCCTAATTGTGGCAATTGACTATTTCACAAAATGGGTTGAAGCTAAGGCGGTTCGCACTATCACTGGAGTGCAAGTGCGTAATTTTGTATGGGAGTATATTGTTTACAGATTTGGTATTCCACGCGAATTGGTTAGCGATAATGGTGCTCAAATAGCGAAAGATCCTTTTAAAACATGGTGCACTGATTTAAATATAATTCAAAAGTTTACATCAGTGGCGCATCCACAGGCTAATGGCTTATGTGAAGTAACCAACCGTGACATTGTAAGCGGTATTAAAAAGAGGTTATGCGAGAAGCAAACTGGTTGGGTCGATGAATTGCCCAATGTATTGTGAGCACATCGCACTACTTTCAAGAAGAGCACGGGAGAAACACCCTTTAGTTTGGTGTATGGCTCTGAGGCAGTAATACCCGCTGAAATTCTTGTGCCAACGCATAGAGTCGCTAACTTTGGGGAAGAAGCAAACGATGATGCATTGGCCGAAAATTTGAATTTCATCGAAGAGCGAAGGTTAATGGCCGCTATCAGAGAGGAAAATAATAAACAACAAATCGCCAAGTATTACAACAAAAGAGTGTGTGCTTTGTCTTCTGATGTGGGCGAATGAGTGTTGAGAAATAATTATGCAAGTAGAGCAGAAAAACTTGGCAAATTAGGACCTAATTGGGAGGGTCCTTATCAAGTTGTAGCAATCAATGTAGCAGGTTCATATAAGCTCGCAGATATCGAAGGGCGAACTTTACCTAATGCGTGGCATGCTGCTTTATTAAAGCGATATTATGCATAACATTGCGAAAATAATGTGAAGGCCAATACAATAATGCGTATAAAGCGCGAAATAAGATGCAAGGCCTATACTTAATATTTTTCTATGTGTTCTTATTTTTAAATTTTTGCAAGTCTTGATCACACTTGTAAGAGTATAAAAAAGGTAGACACTTGTAAGAATATGCGAAACGTTTGTTTGCGAAATACTCAAAGTTTATGAAATACTCTATAGTTTTTTTTCTGTTTCATATTCTTGGTATGTTTCGCGAAGGATAAGTGGCGAAGTGATGAAATTGCCCACTTACGCAGAAAATAATTATTGCGAAAGGAATTTAAAATCCTAAGTATTTGATTTTGCCATACTTAGATGCTTCGCGATGCTAATTGATTACCTAAGGATCGTTTTGACGGACTTAGAAGATTCATAACGTACAAATATACACGCATACAGATTGTTTCGCAAAAGTACATACTTATTATGTGCACGATAATAAAAATTGAAAATTGCAAAGGACAAGTCCGTGTTATGAATATTATTGATAAAAGCGCTATATAAATAAAAGTACTTGCAAATATATGCGAAAAGGCGAAAATTTTATTAATAACAACGCAGAGATAGCTGCATGCTAATTTTTACAATACAATCATTACGTAGATAAATCAAGCGCGATGATGTCATCTGCAGTAGCATCATCCTGCTCGCTTATCGCCGTAATTTTTGGAATTGGAATATCCGCTATGTTCTCTTTTGCAGTAGCAAACGCATCTCGAGCATCTGCTAAGGAACATAAACGGTCGTCTATTGCAGATGGTAGTGGCTCTGGTAGGGAGCAATAGGCAGCGATTTGATCCATGAATTCCACTCTTTCGCGCAGTTGTAGCGCAGCCGCATAAGTGGAAAATTGAGTGGAAATAGGTTGCGAGTTGAGAATTTTTCTCGCCAACTCTGGTAAATGTTGGCGAAGTTTTGTAAACTCAAGCTCCGCAGAAGCTTTAGCAGTTAGAGCGTTGTCTCGCTCTGCGGCCAGCTTTGTAACATCCTCTGTTAGTGATTTAACAGATGTTTGAAGGTTGTTTTCTTTTTCAGCTGCAGCGGAAACTAGTTGTTTCAAATCGTCAAATGCGGTAAGTTCATAAGAGAGGTCAACACAGCGCTTTTCGCTGTCTGCAGCTTTGGCCTTCTCAGTATGATACTTCGCTTTTTCAGCCTCAAGAACATTGAAGAATTGTTCTTGGCGCAGATCATGTCATATGCAGAATTGAAGGACATGTAGAAATTCTGCACAAAACTGTTATGTGCATCAAGTGCAGAAAGCTTCGAGAACTCTCGGCGAAGCTCGTTTGGGATTGCCATCTTCATCTGTTGGCGATGATCTAGTGTCGCAGAAGAAGAAGCATACGTGTATCCCGATAAACCGTCAACTCTCACCCCGTAAGAGTCGGGTGGAGTGCGGAACAACTCAGTTATTTGCTCAACAGTGTTTGGACTGGGATAAACTGGGTCAAAGGCTGAACCGCCTGCAAAGCAAAGCAATTTTTTAAAAATTATTAACTGCGGAAAGATAAACACAGCGAATGTCGTATTTATGAAATAATGCTCATAACTTACCCATTTGTCGATCCCCTTCATAATCTGATACGATCGGATTATCATAAAGGGTGGTGTCGTGTTGTTTTGGCTTTTTACTCTGCGATGGTGGTGGCGTCTGGTATGGTCGTTTGATGGAACTTGGTTTGGCGAGAGGAGATTTGGAAGTCAAATCGACGACTGGAATAGATTGCTTTTCTATTCCAGATGACGCTGTCGATTTAGACTCTGGGCTTGTTAGTAGCTTCGTAATTAGTGTTTTCGGGTTAACTTTGCTGTTAACTTCGTTCATCTTCATTTTTGAATGAAAAGGAATTACGAGAAAGAAAAAAGTTGCAAAGGCGGAATGAATATGTGATTAAATTGCGAGGTATTTCAGAGTAACGGGTGGGAAATTAGTAGTTATAGATGCCGATATATATATATATATATATATATATATATATATATATATATATATATATATATATATATATATATATATATATATATATATATATATATATATATATATATATATATATATATATATATATAGTGGAAATAAAGGTGCTAATCAATTGTGTTAAGTATCCGTTGTGATAATTTAAACGCTAATATTTTCGCCAACGGATAAAAACGGTAACTTTATTTGTTGTAACGGTAATAAAGGCAAGGCGAAAAAGTTTTAATGCGAATAATGGTCAAGATAACTGCGAATTTTTAGAGTTTATCATGACACATTTACTCCGCAAGATGTATCATAATAAACTGGGGGGACTTGATCATATACATATCATTGTATATGTATATTTTGTTTAATAAAGACTAAAAATAGAAGTTACGCGAAGTATATTCAAAAGGCTTGGATCATTCGCTGAAAGTAAAGATAGCGGACCAATTTCCGCGCTGGTAAAAGACTGCGGATCACTTCGCTAAGTTTTCGCGGATAGTTAAGCAATCCGCAGACCGCGAATATTTCGAATACTGGGAGCTTGGCCTCTCATTTATAGGTTGTTGATTCTCTGCCATTTGCCCAGACCTTTGTAATTTTCACTTGTAACTTTGCCCAAGGAAGATTTACATCGAGTTAAGGTGAATCACGCTAATTAGCAATCAAGACCGGGTCGGAGTGGTTGATCACTTGATTGAAAAGTGAAAGACGATCATCAGGGCCCAAAATAATCATCAAACATTCCATCCTCCATCTTAATCTCATTGCACTCAATCCTTAATTAAGTAACTCATTAATTATGGATTGATCAGTGGTAAGAAAAAAGCAACAAAAAATGTAGTACAACTCGGAATCGATGATGATGATGATGATGATTATGATGAAGTGGCCGAAAACCAAACAATTATTCTCGGAGAAGATCGTTTAAACAACCTCGGTCAGCTATTTGGCGACGATGCTATTATACGTCCAATCGGAAGAGATCGATCAAAGGCTGCGAGAAAATCCGTTTCGTCTGCTGCGGCTACTTCATCACGTGGTACAAACTCTTCACGAGGTACGGCCTCTTCGAGATTCGATGAGTTGTCTGAAAAGTGAGAAGCAAGAAAGGAGGTGGAAATGGAAGATCGACAGACTTGTTTGCAGGCTATCGTTGAGGAGGAACGCCGTCGATCGGCGATAGATTGTGTCGCGAAATTATGGAACTTGAACGTTGATGACATTAAGGACCCGATTAAGAGGCAGAAAGCTTTGAGGTTCAAGAAAAAGATGACAAAAAAATACATAGACTATATCGAAGTTTCAAGCGACAGCGACGAGTAGTAATTGTTATCTTTTTTTTATTAATGTGTGTTTTAATTTTTAGGAAATTAATAAGGTAATTGTATTAGGAATTTTTAATTATCGTAATTTTTATTTTTTTAGGACTTTTATAAATTGTATCCGTTTGATTTCAATAATTTACGTGTGTTTTTATAAAATTTTATTACTTATATTTATGTTTAAATATACAAATTAAAATAATAAACTCAAACAAAAAATGAAAAATAAAATAAAATTGTGGGACCAATAACCCTCATCACACCCCCATCACGCCTACCATTACAAACTCCATCACTCCCATCACCTTTGTCCAAGGTTGTAAAAGTCGCGAGTCGGGGACGCATCGGTCGTTGATCAACGTTGACTTTATTAATAATTTCTGGAATATATATTTATATATGTATAAAATAGTTGATTCTGTACCATAAATTTCTTAAATAAGAACTTGAATTTAAATACAATCAAACTTCACGCTCAATTAATGTTACCGAGTACATAATCAGTAAGGATACAGAGAAAAGAGCGGCCCAAAAAATGAAAACAAACCCTAATTTTAAAACATATCACATCTTGACGCAAATTTGACTGATTTTGACCGTTTTTGACCAACTTTGACCGAACTTTTAGCTTTGACAGTCTTTTGAGTCGTTTTCAAAAAAAGGGACGGAGAACCCAAAAAAACGACGCATCGGCCGACGCGTCGGTCAAATCGGCCGACTTTTACAACACTGCCTTTGTGACAACAGCACTATACCCCACAAAAACCCCCATCACCCCATCACCATTAAAAAGAGTCTTAAATTCTTAATACAACAATCTAATGTATCTACAAATCTAAGTATATATAAAAAGAAAATGATAACTAGATAAACGTATTTAATCTCAATTGTTTAAATAGTTAATTTGATCATAATTTCACCGTTGACTTGCGTGATAATATCATATTTGTCTCATTCTATTCTAAACTATTGATTTGAATTCAAATCACAAATTTAAACTGTATATTGCTTAGAATTACAATTAAACCTTAATTATTAATTATGTCTCTATCTTTTAATTAATTATTTTCTCTCTCTTAACTATTACTACGTATTATTTATTACTAAATATTGATTAATATTGATTGATTAATATTGAATTATACTACTACGTAATTTTCAGTAGATAATTATTAAATTATTAATATTAATTATTGATATTAACTAGTTTATGTAAATAAGAACTAAATGGTTCCAACGATAAAACATATATCATTCGATGTAAATTGACCTTTGATTTCAAACCAATAAAATAGAGGGAAAAAAAGCAACTAATTAAAATCATATCGTTTGCTTAAACACGGCATCTCAAATTAATAACTGTGTGTTGTCTAATAAATGATCAAGGATAAGTTTATTCACAAAAAGTATTAACAAAAAAAACAAAAAAAAACAAAAAATATTAGGAAAAAGAGGGCCATCTGGATTGTGATTTAATTTCTGAATAAAATAAAATATTGTTTTCTAAAATAGTCTTATTACTAACTACTACAAATTTAGGTTTAAACTTTTAAACGTATAAAACATTACTCATAACTCATAAGTACGGAGTAATTTTCTTAGGTTAGGAGTATATAACTATAATAATATGAATTACGTCAAACTAAAAAAAATAAAAAAGATCTCGGACACGTTGCAAGTGGTTGATATTTGATGGTTATGGTTTTGGATTTTTTTTTTTTTTTTTTCATAGTGATTTAAAAAGCATTAATTGTAAAGTTCACCTGTATTTGACATGTTCACGAGAAAAGGGAAAAAACCTTAATACATACGGAGTACTTGTATTATATAAAGAACACCTAAAGTGATGCAAAATATAAATTAGAGGTGTCTTCGAGTATAGGCAAGATAAGCAATCGCTTAGGGTTCAAAAATTTAGAATGATCCAAAATTTTGAATATGTAAATATTTTTCTCCATATATTTAATTAAATCAAATAAAAAATTATCAATTAAAGTTAAAATACCTTGTTTTTACTAGTTAAATACAATGTAAGTAAATAAATAGATAAATTGAAGTATTCTTTATTTATACGTAGTACAAAATTTTAACGAACTCATTTTTGTTTTCGCCTAAGATCTTTAAATTGTTGTGACGACCTTACAAACTACCAAGAAAAAAATTAAAGAAATAAAAAAAGTTCAATTACCTTTCATGAAGTCGCTGCATTCCATACCATAACCTGCAAAAGCAAGCTTAATTATAACTATCTAGTTAATCTTTTACTTTTGCTAAAGTTATCAAGTATACTTGCATTTTGTAATGTGAATGCATGTCATTATCATCTTAAAGTTAACGTGGGCATTTAATATATCTTTTTTATTTTTAATTTTTAATATCCATGTATTCACAAGCAAAATAGTATTGAACTATTGATTTTGAATACCTTTTTTAAGTTTTCATAATAAAAGAAAGTTAGTATGACCTGAAAACTTTATTACATAAATTTTTACGGTATACACTTTTGCAATTTCTTTAACGAAACGAATTTCAGTATCACTTTAATCAAGTCTAGATGTGAACTGAAAACTAATTAAAAGTAAAAATGTAATAGAAGTATAAACTTTGTTTAATATATGTGAAGTTGTGATGTTGTCCGGCGTTTGGTGGCCTGCCTCCTTTAGGGGAGGTCAGGAGTTCGACCCACATTGGCTACATATTTAAAACACAATTTAATCACTGCCATGAAATATTCACTCATGGCACCTTTCCCATATCGTTTGGGGGTAAAGAGGAGGGGAGTTTTACTTGACCGTGCCCTTGGATCGGTTTCAAGGTTTTCTCCCGGGCAGGGATGGGGGCGGGGTTATTATCGCTGCATCGGCATAGTCGAAACGGGAGATGATCGCAACGAGTCGTTTAGTCTCCATCGGGTGATCCTATTCGCTGTCCAAATATATATATATATATATATATATATATAGAGAGAGAGAGATAGAGATAGATAGATAGATAGATAGAGAGAGAGTGAGAGAGAGAGAGAGAGAGAGAGAGAGAGAGAGAGAGAGAAAACCATGACAGAGGAAAACAAGAGCTTTGGGTGGAGAAGAAGGTAGCCATTTGCATGTAAAAAGCTGAACTCCTCTTGAATTCCTGATGTACTCCTGAAATTCCACTCAAACCCATAACTAATTAAAGATTCATCCTTTAATTTCAATTTTAAGACCTGTTAATCAAGCTTCAAACTTTGATGAAAATCAGTAAAAACCCATCAATTTTATGATTTTGTTAAAATAAGTCTTGAAAAAGAATATATATGAAGGTAGTGATGAAACATTTGACTTTGTTCTGTAAAGTTACTTATTAAACTACTACCCACCTTTCATTAATGAAAAATTATTGGACCCATTACTAAATTTCAGTTTTTTTATTTTTAGTTGCAAAGTTTTGGAACTAATTGCTAAAGATTTGATTTTTGTGCCAAATTCTGAAGACCCTAGAATGAACGTTTGATTTGAATGGAGAAACAAATCAAATGAAGAAGAATGTATATGAGAATGAGAAAACAAACCTCCTGGTATTCAACATCCATATTAATTAATTCTTCACGTATATGTTGCAAAAAAAAAAATTATAAATATATAAGGATTTTGAGAGGGGATGAATGAGGTTTTGAGGGAAGACTGTTGTGTGTTCTCTGGTTTTTTATACTAGTAGATCATATACAAACTTGTTTTGTTATCTATAAATATATTTCCATAAATAAATATAATAAAATATAAATATAAATATAAATAATGATATAATAATAGAAACATGAGTATAAATAATAAATATTAGATATAAATATAAATAAATATTAATAATTAAATTACATTTATATCCACATAGGAGAGAGAGATTTGAATTTTATTTAGAGAAAATTGCGCGGTTTATTTAAAGATAATTGCGCGGATAGTCAATGTGATTTGTACCATATTGCATGGTTAACCAAAGTATTAGTCTTGAGTGTGGATAGTCTCTTAGGTTTCAAGTGGAGCAAGGATAGTCTAATTCACTAACACTGTTAATTAATTCTGTTAAAAGCTTGTCATGTGTGAAGCATGTGAGGGTATTTTCGATAATTCTCCCAAACACTCCCTTTATGTATTTCTCTTACTTACTTCCATCTTCAACTTTTTTCACCAAAACTATATTCATAATCCCAAATCATAACCCTAAATTCATAACCCTTTACAGCTGCAAATCGCAAATGTGGTTGTTTATACATATCTTCTCTAAAACACATAACATGTTATTACAATTACACACACTTATTACACATTCAAAACACACAAACAAACCACCTCTTTGTCTCAACACCGCCACTTCCGCAATGGCGTACCACCGCCACCTTCGTCTCCTATGTCTAACCTTCATTCTTCTCAGCACATTCGCCGTCGGAGACGACGGTGTCATGATGTCAAAACTCGCCGAAAACTTGAACCCTAAGCCATATCATAGACCAGAACTGATTACAGTAAGTGGGTATAATAACCTGTCGTTACAACGCAATTAAATCTCCGTACAACGCAATTGAACCCTAAGCCATCAAAACCCAAGTCGTACAACGCAAATCAATCTCCGTACAACATAATTGAACCCTACGATATCAAAACCCTAGCCGTACAACGCAATTCAATCTCCGGTGACATTCCGATTTTATCAAGTCTCACTTTATTTGGGTATAATAACATGTCATTAGCATATAATAACCTTATTGGAGCATTACCGGAAACTTTTGGTGGGTCCCAGGTTCAGAAACCTGCGGTTGAACAATCAGTTGGAAGGACAAGGAATTTCTGGTAAGTTAAACGTTATTTCTTCAATGACTCAAGTTAGTCAAGTTTGGTTACACGCTAATGCATTTACTAGTACTATACCTGATTTAAGTATTTGTACTAGTTTATCGAATTTGCAACTTAGGGATAATCGGGTTAACCAGAGTAGTACCGAAAACTTTGGGTGTGCTACTGGGTTTGTGTTTAATTTTGATTTGTAATTTGGATTTTTTGATTTAGTTTAAGGGTTTTTATGGTATTGGTTTGTGAATGGTGTTTGATTTTTCATTCGGGTGTTGTCTTGTCTCAAATCTAGGAAGAAAAATAAATTAAATAAAAGTGTGTTAATGAAGAATATATATACATACAATGACATAAATACCCTCACGTGCTTGGCACATGATTTAGTTTTAACGAAAAAAATAACAGTGTTAATGAACTGGACTATCCTTGCTCCACTTGAAAACCACCGGAACTATCCACACTCAAAACTGATACTTTGGTTAACCGTGTAATATGGTACAAATCACAGAGACTATCCGTGGAATTTCTTTTATTTATCACTGGGAGTTTATTTTTTTTTAAAAAGATAGTGTGTTGTTTGGGTTGCGCGATCTTGATGTAGACGATGACGAGGAGGATGCGTCGGTTGGTGGTTCGAAAGCCAGTTTTTTATTGGACAATGGTTTTCTCAAAGAGCGTAATAGTGGAGGTGGAAAGAAACGCGCGGGTATTTCTTTCGATTTTTTGATGAAGTTATGAAAAATTTGGATTCCTTTAAGGTTGAAGGCAAGTTGATTAAATCAAAGACTAAATCCAAATCGAAGAAAGCTAAGAATATTCATGGGGCAGAATTGAAGATGTTTAATATAGAAGACCTTTGATCAGTTCGGTTTCGTTAGGTATTTCCTTTGGTGTATCTTTTTGTTTCAGTTGTACGTTTTGTTTTGGGGTTGTGAGGGGTCGTAGTTAGTCTTCATGTATTTTGTTTGTTGTTGTGTTTGTCTTTGTGTTAGATCTTTGAGTTAAGTTTTTTGGTTTTGTTTGGTGTGCTCGGCTATTGATTAGGTTTGGTTTGTTTGTTAGTATTCGAGTTTCGCTTCCCTTATATTTGTGAGCATCGATTGATGAATTACCCATGCTATTTTATACTACTTGGTATATATATATATTTTTTTTTTTTTTAAGTAAAAGAATAATAAAATAAAATAGAGTAAACAAAGATATAGTGTATAAGAAGCCCATTCCATTTTGTTTCTCTATATACATAACATAAGTCCCCAATAAAATAAAGAAATATAGTCCTAGAAAAATATGGATTTTTATCAACAACAAACACACATCTTCTTTATTTACGACCAGTCTCGAACTCATAATTTGAAAGTTACTAAACTCCCTTAATAGCGTTATGTCGGAAATATTTTGACAAGCAATGTCGTTACAGTTATAACAATTGTATATGACAGTATAATTATTAACTTTACGATAACAGTTACCTAATAGTACAAAGGGTTTTAAGTTTAACGCTATTGTTAACAAAAATTATTAAATGACATTAAAGTCATTTATTTATCCGGTGAGTAAAAAAAACCAAGTAAATGTATACCACCCATTCGAGTTAGGTAAAAGTTAGCCAATCAAAGTTAGGCCTTGTTAAGGTTGATTTTAGAAGCTTTATAAACCGCCAAAAGTAATCATTTGGGATCACATCACTTCAGAGAACATACGGCTATAGCGAATACATGTTCTTGAGGTAAAAAGCACTCATTTTCTTTTATAGTTTAATGAGCTTATTTTTACAAAATAAATACATCAAATTAGAAGACTTGATGGTGTATCCTAGGAGCTACACGCGTAAAAACATCATTTTCATATGAAAGAAACACTCAGAATGCATAAATATAACAGAATCAACATTTTTTATTATATAATTGTTCAGTGTTTTTCGATACACCGGGCATCCCAGTGTCATGCGTAAGCCCTAAGGGTAGCTCCTATGCTCAAGCCCTTATATAAGAGTGTGAGCAGCACATATGTAGTGACCCGAACTTTTCCATGTTTTTATATATTAAATGAAATTGATATTTACATGATTAAATGTTTCCAACATGTTAAGCAATCAAACTTGTTAAGACTTGATTAAATGAAATAAGTTTCATATAGACAATTAATCACCCAAGTTGACCGGCGATTCACGAACGTTACAAATTTGTAAAAACTACATGTTGTGGTATATATAGACATATATATATGGTTGACATGAGATTATGATGAGTAAGTATCTCACTAAGTATATTAACAATGTGTGATATACATAAGAAATGAGAATACTAAGTTAAGAAACTCGAAATGATATATATATATATATAACGATTATCGTTATGATAACGTCTACTAAATACATATGTATCATATTAAGATATGGATACACTACATTTAACATGATAAAATGATATTTAAATATATCATTAAGTGTGTTAACAATGAACTACATATGTAAAAACAAGACTACTAACTCAAGAATTACGAAACGAGACTTATATGTAACGATTATTGTTGTAACGATATTTTAATGTATATATCATACTAAGATATATTAATATATAATAATATCATGATAATGTAATAATATAACATCTTATTAGATATAATAAACATTGGGTTAACAACATTTAACATGATCGTTAACTTAAAGGTTTCAAATCAACATTTACATGTAACGACTAACGATGACTTAACGACTCAGTTAAAATGTATATACATGTAGTGTTTTAATATGTATTCATACACTTTTGAAAGACTTCAAAACACTTATCAAAATACTTCTACTTAACAAAAATGCTTCCAATTACATCCTCGTTCAGTTTCATCAACAATTCTATTCGTATGCACCCGTATTCGTACTCGTACAATACACAGCTTTTAGATGTATGTACTATTGGTATATACACTCCAATGATCAGCTCTTAGCAGCCCATGTGAGTCACCTAACACATGTGGGAACCATCATTTGGCAACTAGCATGAAATATCTCATAAAATTACAAAAATATGAGTAATCATTCATGACTTATTTACATGAAAACAAAATTACACTTCCTTTATATCTAATTCATATACCAACGACCAAAAACACCTACAAACACTTTCATTATTCAATTTTCTTCATCTAATTAATCTCTCTCAAGTTCTATCTTCAAGTTCTAAGTGTTCTTCATAAATTCTACAAGTTCTAGTTTCATAAAATCAAGAATACTTCCAAGTTTGCTAGCTTACTTCCAATCTTGTAGAATGATCATCCAACCTCAAGAAATCTTTATTATTTACAGTAAGATATCTTTCTAATACAAGGTAATACTCATATTCAAACTTTGATTCAATTTCTATAACTATAACAATCTTATTTCGAGTGGAAATCTTACTTGAACTTGTTTTCGTGTCATGATTCTGCTTCAAGAACTTTCAAGCCATCCAAGGATCCTTTGAAGCTAGATCCATTTTTATCATTTCCAGTAGCTTTATCCAGAAAACTTGAGGTAGTAATGATGTTCATAACATCATTCGATTCATACATATAAAGCTATCTTATTCGAAGGTTTAAACTTGTAATCACTAGAACATAGTTTAGTTAATTCTAAACTTGTTCGCAAACAAAAGTTAATCCTTCTAACTTGACTTTTAAAATCAACTAAACACATGTTCTATATCTATATGATATGCTAACTTAATGGTTTAAAATCGGAAAACACGAAAAACATCGTAAAACCAGATATACGCCGTTGTAGTAACACCGCGGGCTGTTTTGGGTTAGTTAATTAAAAACTATGATAAATTTTGATTTAAAAGTTGTTCTTCTGGGAAAATGATTTTTCTTATGAACATGAAACTATATCCAAAAATCATGGTTAAACTCAAAGTGGAAGTATGTTTTCCAAAATGGTCATCTAGACGTCGTTCTTTCGACTGAAATGACTATCTTTACAAAAATGACTTGTAACCTATAATTCCGACTATAAACTTATACTTTTTCTGTATATATTCATAAACTTAAGTTCAATATGAAACCATAGCAATTGGATTCACTCAAAACGGATTTAAAACGAAGAAGTTATGGGTAAAACAAGATTGGATATTTTTGATCTTTTTAGCTACGGGAAATGTTTAACAAATCTATATTAATCATATCCTAGCTAACTTATATTGTATTATACATGTATTCTAATATATTATGTAATCTTGGGATACCATAGACACGTATGCAAATATTTTGACATATCATATCGACCCATGTGTATATATTATTTGGAACAACCATAGACACTCTATATGCAGTAATGTGGGAGTTAGCTATACAGGGTTGAGGTTGATTTCAAAAATATATATATACTTTGAGTTGTGATCTAGCCTGTGACGTGTATACACTGGGTCGTGGATTGATTCAAGATAATATATATCAATTTTTTTTCTGTACATCTAACGTTGGACAACTAGTTGTAGGTTACTAACGAGGACAGCTGACTTAATAAACTTAAAACATCAAAATGTATTAAAAGTGTTGTAAATATATTTTGAACATACTTTGATATATATGTACATATTTGTTATAGGTTCGTGAATCGACCAGTGGCCAAGTCTTACTTCCCGACAAAGTAAAAATCTGTGAAAGTGAGTTATAGTCCCACTTTTAAAATCTAATATTTTTGGGATGAGAATACATGCAGGTTTTATAAATGATTTACAAAATAGAAACAAGTACGTGAAACTACATTCTATGGTTGAATTATCGAAATCGAATATGCCCCTTTTTATTAAGTCTGGTAATCTAAGAATTAGGGAACAGACACCCTAATTGACGCGAATCCTAAAGATAAATCTATTGGGCCTAACAAACCCCATCCAAAGTACCGGATGCTTTAGTACTTAGAAATTTATATCATATCCGAAGGGTGTCCCGGAATGATGGAGATATTCTTATATATGCATCTTGTTAATGTCGGTTACCAGGTGTTCACCATATGAATGATTTTTATCTCTATGTATGGGATGTATATTGAAATATGAAATCTTGTAGTCTATTGTTACGATTTGATATATATATAGGTTAAACCTATAACTCACCAACATTTTTGTTGACGTTTAAAGCATGTTTATTCTCAGGTGAATATTAAGAGCTTCCGCTGTTGCATACTAAAATAAGGACAAGATTTGGAGTCCATGTTTGTATGATATTATGTAAAAACTGCATTCAAGAAACATATGTCGATGTAATATATTTCTATTGTAAACCATTATGTAATGGTCGTGTGTAAACAATATATTTTAGATTATCATTATTTGATAATCTACGTAATGCTTTTGAAACCTTTATTGATAAAATAAAGGTTATGGTTGTTTTAAAAATGAATGTAGTCTTTGAAAAACGTCTCATATAGAGGTCAAAACCTCGCAACGAAATCAATTAATATGGAACGTTTATAATCAATATGAACGGGACATTTCAGCTGGTATCCGAGCGTTGGTCTTAGAGAACCAGAAAATTTGCATTAGTGTGTCTTATCGAGTTTGTTAGGATGCATTAGTGAGTCTAGACTTCGACCGTGTTTTCTTTAAAAATGATTGCTTAACATTTTTGTTGGAAACTATATATTTTTAACATGTGAATATTATGTGATATATTAATCTCTTAACGTGTTTGATATTATGTGATAGATGTCTACCTCTAGAACAAGTCCCATTGACTCACCTAATAATAATGAAGAGTCAAATGTAAATTGGAATGATTCGTGGACTGATTCACAAGTTCCCGAAGAGGAACCGGAAGAAGAATCAAAACCGGAAGAAGAATCGGAACCGGAAGAAGAAATAGAACCAGTGGGGGAAATAATAAAACGGTTAAGTAGAAGAAAATCCTCAACCAACCGACCAAAGTTAATTATGGTCAATGGTGTTTCCGCCAAGGAAGTAAAGTATTGGGAGGATTACCAATTCTCCGATAAATCGGATCCCGACAAGGATTTCGATGATGTTATAGAAATTACCCCAACACAATTTAATAAGGCAAAAGAGAACAATAAGGGAAAGGGCATAAAAATAGAGAAATTTGATTCCAAACTCGATGAACTTTATATGTATCGTCAACACCCGTATTTCTTAAGTTGTGACAAAAACCCGGGAACCTCTAAACCACCAGGTTTTTCTAAACCAATGTGGAAAACGACGGCTCGTATTAGGGGAACATCATATATCCCTAGAAACTTGGCAAAACGAACCAAAACCGAAGAAGAAGAAACGAGCGAGTCGAAATAAGATAGTTGTATTCGTCTGGTGTAATATATGTAATATAGTGTGCTTATGCTTTATGATATATGTAAAAAATTGCTTGTATTAATAAGTATTTTTTTTATGAATCTAACTCTTGTCTATTTTACAGTATAAAAACACAAAATGGATAGACAACCCAATATTTTAAGAGACCTACCCAGAGACATGATTAATGAAATCTTGTCTAGAGTCGGTCAGAATTCCTCGGCACAACTATTTAAGGCGAGATCAGTTTGTAAGACATTCGAAGAACGTTCCAAGAATGCCTTGGTTTATAAAAGGCTTTCGTTCGAAAGATGGGGGATATCACATTGGGAAATCCATAAGTTACGATGTGTTTACTTTGACGCATATATTGCGGGGAACCCAAATGCTATTTTACGCAATGGGTTAAGAAATTATTTTGACTCAATATATCCGAATATAGGACTTCATGATTTAGAAAAAGCGGCTACATGTAACATAAAGAAGCATGTTATGCTTACGGGTTAGTAATGTTCGCTTCTCACCAAAGTGAGAACAAGAACATCGGGCTACAACTATTAAACAAAACGTTCCCACAAGTGACGGAGTCGGTAATTGGGGTAAAAAATGAGGTTTTTAGGTTATTACGAGACTGTTGGTCATTACGAAACCCTCGTCCTTTTGACGACATTACAACATGCTGCCTAACTAATGGTCATAACGGTTATTTTTCACAAGACCAAGGATGGGAAGTCGTCTTAGTAAAACCAGAATGCATGACTTGTTTCTGGACTTATGAATTACGTATCTTTATTTCCTTTGTTGAACAACTTGCGTATTAACTAGATTTATCTTCAAAACTGTCCTGTATCATAGTGTACTATATTTCATGTTATATGTAATATAGCGAAGTTGTAAGTTTGAAGAATATTTGTATGTGATATATTATTAAAATCAGTTTTTCATATGGAATTGTAGTAGTTGAATTGTATATTAGCTACTAAGTATGAACTTAACGGGTAGGTAGTACCCGAATTTAAACTTATAAAACGCTAATATGAAGAAAAAGCTTTTATAAATGAGTTCATATTATGCTACGAGATACTATTGACTACTCTTAATATTCTGTATGATTAAATTGTTTCATTTGACTATTTTGAAGGAAATGGCACCGACTACTCGACACACCTTGAATATGAGCGAAGAGGAATTTTGTGCCTTTCTTGCTTCAAACATAGCCGTAGTACAGGCCGCGCTACATACCAACAATAACTCTGAATCTAGCAATACAGCTAACGGCGCAAGAAATCATGTAGGATGCTCCTACAAGGAATTCACTACCTGCAAACCTTCAGAATTTGATGGGACCGAAGGACCAATCGGATTGAAACGGTGGACCGAGAAAGTTGAATCGATGTTTGCCATAAGTAAGTGTGCTGAAGGAGACAAAGTGAAGTACGCTATGCATACCTTCACAGGTAGTACGTTAACATGGTGGAATACCTATCTAGAGCAAGTGGGACAAGATACTGCTTACGCGCTACCATGGTCAGCATTCAAGCACTTGATGAACGAGAAGTACCGTCCCAGAACCGAGGTTAATAAGCTCAAGTCAGAACTTAGAGGGTTACGAACACAGGGATTCGATATTACTTCGTACGAAATACGATTCACAGAATTGTGCCTATTGTGTCCGAGAGCGTTCGAAGATGAGGAAGAGAAGATCGACGCGTTTGTGAAAGGGTTACCAGAGAGAATCCAAGAAGATATAAGTTCACACGAGCCTGCCTCCATACAAAAGGCATGTAGAATGGCTCATAAACTAGTGACCAAATTGAGGGAAGAATTAAAGAACAGGCGGCTGAAGAGGCCAACGTAAAGTTAGTCAAAAGAAAGTGGGAGGAAAACGGTGATAAGAGTCACCAAAACAACAACAACTATCCCAACAATCGCAACATCAATCGCAACTACAACAAACGGCCCAACAACAACAACAATAACAACAACAACAACAACAACAACAACAACAACTACAACAATCATCCCAACAACAATAACAACCGCAACAACAACAACAATCAGAAGCAGCTATGCCAAAGGTGTGAAAAGTATCACTCGGGGTTCTGCACCAAATTTTGCAACAAGTGTAAAAGAAATGGTCATAGCGCGGTGAAGTGTGAGGTCTACGGATCAGGGGTTAACAGAACGAAAGGAACAAATGGTGTCAGAACGAGTAATGGCGGAGCAAGTAGTGTCGGAGCAAGTTATGCCAATGTAGTTTGTTATAAATGTGGAAAACCAGGCCACATTATTAGAAATTGCCCGAACCAGGAGAACACGAATGGACAAGGCCGTGGAAGAGTTTTCAATATTAATGCGGCAGAGGCACAGGAAGACCTGGAGCTTGTTACGGGTACGTTTCTTATTGACAATAAATCTGCTTACATTTTATTTGATTCGGGTGCGGATAGAAGCTATATGAGTAGAGATTTTTGTGCTAAATTAAGTTGTCCATTGACGCCGTTGGATAGTAAATTTTTACTCGAATTAGCAAACGGTAAATTAATTTCAGCAGATTATATATGCCAGAATCGAGAAATTAAACTGGGTAGCGAAATATTTAAGATTGATTTGATACCCGTAGAGTTAGGGAGTTTTGATGTAATAGTTGGCATGGACTGGCTGAAGAAGGTGAAAGCAGAGATCGTATGTTATAAAAATGCAATTCGCATTGTACGAGAAGAAGGAGAACCCTTAATGGTGTACGGAGAAAAGGGCAACACGAAGCTACATCTTATTAGTAATTTGAAGGCACAAAAATTAATTAGAAAAGGTTGCTATGCTATTCTAGCACACGTCGAGAAAGTACAAACTGAAGAAAAGAGCATCAATGATGTTCCCGTCACAAAAGAATTTCCTGATGTATTTCCGAAAGAATTACCAGGACTACCTCCACATCGATCTGTTGAATTTCAAATAGATCTTGTACCAGGAGCTGCACCAATAGCTCGTGCTCCTTATAGACTCGCACCCAGCGAGATGAAAGAACTGCAAAGCCAACTGCAAGAACTATTAGAATGTGGTTTCATTCGACCAAGCACATCACCATGGGGAGCTCCTGTTTTGTTTGTCAAGAAGAAGGATGGTACATTTAGGTTGTATATTGACTACAGAAAGTTGAACAAACTTACCATCAAAAACCTTTATCCACTACCGAGAATTGACGACTTATTTGATCAACTACAAGGCTCGTCGGTTTATTCGAAGATCGATTTACGTTCTGGATATCATCAAATGCGAGTAAAGGAGGATGATATTCCAAAAACTGCTTTTAGGACGTGTTATGGTCATTACGAGTTTATGGTTATGCCATTTGGATTGACTAACGCACCAGCTATGTTCATGGACCTTATGAACCGAGTGTGTGGGCCATATATTGACAAGTTTGTCATTGTTTTCGTCGATGACATACTTATTTACTCAAAGAATGATCAAGAGCACGAAGAACATTTGAGAAAAGTGCTAGAAGTATTGAGGAAAGAAAAACTGTACGCTAAGTTTTCAAAGTGTGCATTTTGGTTGGAAGAAGTTCAATTCCTCGGTCACATAGTGAACAAAGAAGGTATCCAGGTGGACCCGACAAAGATCGAAACAGTTGAAAAGTGGGAAACCCCAAAAACTCCGAAGCATATACGTCAATTTTTAGGATTGGCTGGTTACTACAGAAGATTCATCCAAGATTTCTCCAAAATAGCAAAACCCTTGACTGCATTAACGCATAAAGGGAAGAAATTTGAATGGAAGGATGAACAAGAGAAGGAGTTTCAATTATTGAAGAAAAAGCTAACTACGGCACCTATATTTTCATTGCCTGAAGGGAATGATGATTTTGTGATTTATTGTGACGCATCAAAGCAAGGTCTCGGTTGTGTATTAATGCAATGGACGAAGGTGATTGCTTATGTGTTTAGACAATTGAAGATTCACGAGCAAAATTATACGACGCATGATTTGGAATTAGGCGCGGTTGTTTTTGCATTAAAGACTTGGAGGCACTACTTATATGGGGTCAAAAGTATTATATATACCGACCACAAAAGTCTTCAACACATATTTAATCAGAAACAACTGAATATGAGGCAGCGTAGGTGGATTGAATTGTTGAATGATTACGACTTTGAGATTCGTTACCACCCGGGGAAGGAAAATGTGGTAGTCGACGCCTTGAGCAGAAAGGACAGAGAACCCATTCGAGTAAAATCTATGAATATAATGATTCACACTAACCTTACTACTCAAATAAAGGAGGCGCAACAAGGAGTTTTAAAAGAGGGAAATTTAAAGGATGAAATACCCAAAGGATCGGAGAAGCATCTTAATATTCGGGAAGACGGAACCCGGTATAGGGCTGAAAGAATTTGGGTACCAAAATTTGGAGATATGAGAGAAATGGTACTTAGAGAAGCTCATAAAACCAGATACTCAATACATCCTGAAACGGGAAAGATGTACAAGGATCTTAAGAAACATTTTTGGTGGCCAGGTATGAAAGCCGATATTGCTAAATATGTAGGAGAATGTTTGACGTGTTCTAAGGTCAAAGCTGAACATCAGAAACCATCAGGTCTACTACAACAACCTGAAATCCCGGAATGGAAATGGGAAAACATTACCATGGATTTCATTACTAAATTGCCAAGGACTGCAAGTGGTTATGATACTATTTGGGTAATAGTTGATCGTCTCACCAAGTCAGCACACTTTCTGCCAATAAGAGAAGATGACAAGATGGAGAAGTTAGCACGACTGTATTTGAAGGAAGTCATCTCCAGACATGGAATACCAATTTCTATTATCTCTGATAGGGATGGCAGATTTATTTCAAGATTCTGGCAGACATTACAGCAAGCATTAGGAACTCGTCTAGACATGAGTACTGTCTATCATCCACAAACTGATGGGCAGAGCGAAATAATGATACAAACGCTTGAAGACATGCTACGAGCATGTGTTATTGATTTCGGAAACAGTTGGGATCGATATCTACCGTTAGCAGAATTTTCCTACAACAACAGCTATCATTCAAGCATTGAGATGGCGCCGTTTGAAGCACTTTATGGTAGAAAGTGCAGGTCTCCGATTTTTTGGAGTGAAGTGGGGGATAGACAGATTACGGGTCCGGAGATAATACAAGAAACTACCGAGAAGATCATCCAAATTCAACAACGGTTGAAAACCGCCCAAAGTCTACAAAAGAGCTACGCCGACATTAAAAGAAAAGACATAGAATTTGAAATTGGAGAAATGGTCATGCTTAAGGTTGCACCTTGGAAAGGTGTTTTTCGATTTGGTAAATGGGGGAAATTAAATCCAAGGTATATTGGACCATTCAAGATTATTGATCGTGTCGGACCAGTAGCTTACCGACTTGAGTTACCTCAACAACTTGCGAATGTACATAACACTTTTCACGTCTCGAATTTGAAGAAATGTTTTGCTAAAGAAGATCTCACTATTCCGTTGGACGAAATCCAAATCAATGAAAAACTTCAATTCATTGAAGAACCCGTCGAAATAATGGATCGTAAGGTTAAGAGACTTAAACAAAACAAGATACCGATTGTTAAGGTTCGATGGAATGCTCGTAGAGGACCCGAGTTCACCTGGGAGTGTGAAGATCAGATGAAGAAGAAATACCCGCATCTATTTCCAGAAGATTCGTCAACACTTTCAACAGCTTAAAATTTCGGGACGAAATTTATTTAACGGGTAGGTACTGTAGTGACCCGAACTTTTCCATGTTTTTATATATTAAACGAAATTGATATTTACATGATTAAATGTTTCTAACATGTTAAGCAATCAAACTTGTTAAGACTTGATTAAATGAAATAACTTTCATATAGACAATTAATCACCCAAGTTGACCGGCGATTCACGAACGTTACAAATTTGTAAAAACTACATGTTGTGGTATATATAGACATATATATATGGTTGACATGAGATTATGATGAGTAAGTATCTCACTAAGTATATTAACAATGTGTGATATACATAAGAAATGAGAATACTAAGTTAAGAAACTCGAAATGATATATATATATAACGATTATCGTTATGATAACGTCTACTAAATACATATGTATCATATTAAGATATGGATACACTATATTTAACATATTAAAATAGTATTTAAATATATCATTAAGTGTGTTAACAATGAACTACATATGTAAAAACAAGACTACTAACTCAAGAATTACGAAACGAGACTTATATGTAACGATTATTGTTGTAACGATATTTTAATGTATATATCATACTAAGATATATTAATATATAATAATATCATGATAATGTAATAATATAACATCTTATTAGATATAATAAACATTGGGTTAACAACATTTAACATGATCGTTAACTTAAAGGTTTCAAATCAACATTTACATGTAACGACTAACGATGACTTAACGACTCAGTTAAAATGTATATACATGTAGTGTTTTAATATGTATTCATACACTTTTGAAAGACTTCAAAACACTTATCAAAATACTTCTACTTAACAAAAATGCTTCCAATTACATCCTCGTTCAGTTTCATCAACAATTCTATTCGTATGCACCCGTATTCGTACTCGTACAATACACAGCTTTTAGATGTATGTACTATTGGTATATACACTCCAATGATCAGCTCTTAGCAGCCCATGTGAGTCACCTAACACATGTGGGAACCATCATTTGGCAACTAGCATGAAATATCTCATAAAATTACAAAAATATGAGTAATCATTCATGACTTATTTACATGAAAACAAAATTACACTTCCTTTATATCTAATCCATATACCAACGACCAAAAACACCTACAAAAACTTTCATTATTCAATTTTCTTCATCTAATTAATCTCTCTCAAGTTCTATCTTCAAGTTCTAAGTGTTCTTCATAAATTCTACAAGTTCTAGTTTCATAAAATCAAGAATACTTCCAAGTTTGCTAGCTTACTTCCAATCTTGTAGAGTGATCATCCAACCTCAAGAAATCTTTATTATTTACAGTAATATATCTTTCAAATACAAGGTAATACTCATATTCAAACTTTAATTCAATTTCTATAACTATAACAATCTTATTTCGAGTGGAAATCTTACTTGAACTTGTTTTCGTGTCATGATTCTGCTTCAAGAACTTTCAAGCCATCCAAGGATCCTTTGAAGCTAGATCCATTTTTCTCATTTCCAGTAGCTTTATCCAGAAAACTTGAGGTAGTAATGATGTTCATAACATCATTCGATTCATACATATAAAGCTATCGTATTCGAAGGTTTAAACTTGTAATCACTAGAACATAGTTTAGTTAATTCTAAACTTGTTCGCAAACAAAAGTTAATCCTTCTAACTTGACTTTTAAAATCAACTAAACACATGTTCTATATCTATATGATATGGTAACTTAATGATTTAAAATCGAAAAACACGAAAAAACACTGTAAAACCGGATATACGCCGTTGTAGTAACATCGCGGACTGTTTTGGGTTAGTTAATTAAAAACTATGATAAATTTTGATTTAAAAGTTGTTCTTCTGGGAAAATGATTTTTCTTATGAACATGAAACTATATCCAAAAATCATGGTTAAACTCAAAGTGGAAGTATGTTTTCCAAAATGGTCATCTAGACGTCGTTCTTTCGACTGAAATGACTACCATTACAAAAATGACTTGTAACCTGTAATTCTGACTATAAACTTATACTTTTTCTGTATAGATTCATAAACTTAAGTTCAATATGAAACCATAGCAATTGGATTCACTCAAAACGGATTTAAAACGAAGAAGTTATGGGTAAAACAAGATTGGATATTTTTGATCTTTTTAGCTACGGGAAATGTTTAACAAATCTATATTAATCATATCCTAGCTAACTTATATTGTATTATACATGTATTCTAATATATTATCTAATCTTGGGATACCATAGACACGTATGCAAATGTTTTAACATATCATATCGACCCATGTGTATATATTATTTGGAACAACCATAGACACTTTATATGCAGTAATGTGGGAGTTAGCTATACAGGGTTGAGGTTGATTCCAAAAATATATATACTTTGAGTTGTGATCTAGCCTGAGACGTGTATACACTGGGTCGTGGATTGATTCAAGATAATATATATCAATTTTTTTCTGTACATCTAACGTTGGACAACTAGTTGTAGGTTACTAACGAGGACAGCTGACTTAATAAACTTAAAACATCAAAATGTATTAAAAGTGTTGTAAATATATTTTGAACATACTTTGATATATATGTACATATTTGTTATAGGTTCGTGAATCGACCAGTGGCCAAGTCTTACTTCCCGACGAAGTAAAAATCTGTGAAAGTGAGTTATAGTCCCACTTTTAAAATCTAATATTTTTGGGATGAGAATACATGCAGGTTTAATAAATGATTTACAAAATAGACACAAGTACGTGAAACTACATTCTATGGTTGAATTATCGAAATCGAATATGCCCCTTTTTATTAAGTCTGGTAATCTAAGAATTAGGGAACAGACACCCTAATTGACGCGAATCCTAAAGATAGATCTATTGGGCCTAACAAACCCCATCCAAAGTACCGTATGCTTTAGTACTTCAAAATTTATATCATATCCGAAGGGTGTCCCGGAATGATGGGGATATTCTTATATATGCATCTTGTTAATGTCGGTTACCAAGTGTTCACCATATGAATGATTTTTATCTCTATATATGGGATGTATATTGAAATATGAAATCTTGTGGTCTATTGTTATGATTTGATATATATAGGTTAAACCTATAACTCACCAACATTTTTGTTGACGTTTAAAGCATGTTTATTCTCAGGTGAATATTAAGAGCTTCCGCTATTGCATACTCAAATAAGGACAAGATTTGGAGTCCATGTTTGTATAATATTATGTAAAAACTGCATTCAAGAAACATATGTCGATGTAATATATTTCTATTGTAAACCATTATGTAATGGTCGTGTGTAAACAGTATATTTTAGATTATCATTATTTGATAATCTACGTAATGCTTTTGAAACCTTTATTGATAAAATAAAGGTTATGGTTGTTTTAAAAATGAATGCAGTCTTTGAAAAATGTCTTGTAGCGACCCGACCAAATTATGTTTGACGGCGCCGACTACTTCGGACCCGTTGCGTGGTCATAAGTCTTTAACATGACGTTTGACCAAAATATGTCGCATCTATTTCATAAGAAAAAGGATGTTTCAAGTTTACAAATGTAGTTCAAAGACTAGTTACATTACAATGTTTAACGTACGTATGAAACCTATGCGACACAATTTAAAGTAGTCAAAAGACGCTCCAACTATGCATGTATACTCGACATCCAAGCAAGTATCAAAAAGAGTGCGGAAGCATGTATCAAGTAGCTTTCAAGGACCTGAGAAAAACATAGAAATCTGTCAACGAAAACGTTGGTGAAATCATAGGTTTGGGTAAATAAGTACAAGTGAACCACAAGATTTGCAACAATGAGATAATAGTAATACATTCCAAAAGTTTGTTTCACGAGCACCCAATTATCAATGCTTAACATTCCTTCCATAGAACCCCATCACAATAGTGTTAGAACATACACTGTTTCTCGAAAATACATTTCATTCGTAAACGGTAGCGAACCGTTTGAATGAGGGTTTATCAAACCCATATGGCCATATAACATAAGTTCTCGCTTACACCCGGCAAGTGTAACTAATGATAATCGAATTGAGGATTTTTGTTCAAACTCGTATGTAGAATGTTTGTTTTCCTGTACTTGTGTTCACTTAGTAAAAAGAAACGTTTATGTTTTCTCATCCCAAATGTAAGTGCAAAAGAGTAAAAGTGGGACTATGATCTCACCTTGAGCGGAAGAGTAAATAAGTACTTCAACAAGTAACGTGTGCAAAGAACAATGCTAGTCTTGACCTAAAAAAATAGGTTGTATCAATAACGATAGTCACGATTGGTCAAAGATGTTCAATTAGTCCTATGGCTCGTTACGACTCGAGTACGTAGCATGTGAATCATTTTGTCAAGTTTCATGCAAGATATAAGTATAGAAACAAGTTAGGAATGTTGCATAATCATTTGGTTAAGTTTGACAAAAAGTCAAACTTTGGTCGGTCAAAGTCAACGAAAAAGTCAACACGTTCGGGTCGGGTCCCGAACTATTTTTCTGAGGTTTTTAATCATATATGAGCATGTTAAAACAAGTTACATGTGAATCGGAGGTGCGTAGCATAGCAAACATTATTCGAAAATTGACAAAGTTGGACAGACCACTTTGACGCGCCGCGCGGGTATATGGCGCGCCGCGCCATTACCTGTACAGAGAAATCTGGCAGTTTTTAAGTTTTATGCACGAACCAAACTTCAAACAATCACCATTTATGACCCGCAAACAACCAAAATATGTATCTTATATCATCGGAAAGGTATTTTGACAAGGAAAACAACTAAACACATTTCAACAATCACATTTACTTTTACAACAACCAAAATCACATTCAAGGCTCCTCATTAAATGCATTCTAGTTCATAAATGAAATTTGATGATTCGGCAACCAATTTACATGAATGATATGCCGTTTCGAAGGTGATCAAGCATACAATACAACCTAACACTTACAAATAACATTTCATGTCATTCAAAGCATTAAATTTTCACATTAAATTCTATCAAACCCTAACCAACAACATCAAAATCACTAATCATGTTTATGAAGTTTTCTAAAACAACCTACACATCAAATTGAAGCTAGTGATACTAGGAACACATTTAATACATGCATTTATCACTTTTAACAACATTCAAACAACCAAATCACCAAATCAAACACACCAAAGTTCATATTCAAACTAGTTACTTCAAATAACAAAATCGAACATATAAATCATATATTCATGTTAGACTTGAGCCATAGACACTAATTAACAACTTTATAAGTTAAAAACATCAAGAACACAAAATCTAGTGATTTTAGAAAGTTACCCAAACTTGATGAAATCGGTATGGAATCGAAGAGGAAGATGAGAGGATTCCGAATATGCAATTTGTTTAGATGGATGCTTGCTCGATTTGATTTGGATGATGAATCCTTGAAGTGGTGTTTGAGAGATTTGGTGAAAGTGTTAGAGAAAAAGGAAAAAGAAAAAGAATTAATCAATGGATGAGAGTGAAGGGTTGACTAGTTGACCTAGTCACCTCTTTGCTCTCTTGGCAACAATGGTCCCTCTAGTTCGGTTGCGGGTGCGTGAATTACCTAAACGAGATATTTTAAAACGCGTATTAACGAGGGATGTCATAATCATATAACGGACTTTAAATAGTTAAACGAAAAAGTAAACGGAAAAAGGCGGGATGTTACATTACCTACTCCTTAAAAGAAATTTCGTCCCGAAATTTAAGTAGGCGTAGTAGTTGTTGTTTCTTCCTCGAAATTTTGCGTTTACGGAATCGGGAATAAGTGAGGGTATTTCTTTTGCATTTGATCTTTCCTTTTCCAAGTAAACTCGGGTCCTCTTTTGGCATTCCAACGAACCTTGACAATCGGGATTCGGCTTTGTTTCAATGTCTTGACGGAGGTGTCCACAATTTCAACCGGTTCCTCCACAAAATGAAGTTTGTCATCAATAGTAAGTTCTTCGAGAGGGATGACGATATCGGGTTCGGCAAGACACTTTTTCAAGTTAGATACATGGAAGGTAGGATGAACGGAGTTCAATTGAGGCGGAAGATCTAAACGATAAGCAACGGTTCCAATACGCTCCAAGATTTCGAAAGGACCAATATACCGCGGATTTAGCTTTCCGCGTTTCCCAAAACGAATTACACCTTTCCAAGGTGCAACTTTTAACATTACTCGGTCACCGACTTGAAATTCGAGGTCGTTGCGTCGTTTGTCGGTTTAACTCTTTTGACGACTCCGGGCCGTCCGAAGCCTATCTCGGATTTGAACGATCTTCTCGTTTGTTTCATGAATAAGTTCAGGACCGGTGATTTGTTTGTCGCCTACTTCGGCCCAACAAAGAGGAGAACGACATTTTCGGCCATATAATGCTTCGAATGGTGCGGCGTTAATGCTCGCGTGATAACTATTGTTGTAGGAGAATTCGGCGAGAGGCAAGTGCTTATCCCAAGCTTTTCTAAAGTCGACAACGCAAGCTCGTAGCATGTCTTCCAAGGTTTGAATTGTGCATTCGCTTTGTCCATCGGTTTGTGGATGATATGCGGTGCTCATGTCTAAACGCGTTCCCAATGCTTCTTGCAAAGTACGCCAAAATATAGAAACGAAACGGCCATCTCGGTCGGAGATAATCGATAAAGGTACACCGTGTCGGGCTACGATCTCCTTAATGTAAAGTTGTGAAAGTTTCTCCATTTTGTCCGTTTCTTTCATGGCAAGGAAGTGTGCGGATTTGGTGAGACGGTCAACAATAACCCAAATGGTATCATAATCGCCCGTCGTTTTTGGTAGCTTGGTGATAAAATCCATCGTTATCCTTTCTCACTTCCATTGCAGAATCTCGGGTTGTTGAAGTAGTCCGGACGGTCTTTGGTGTTCGGCTTTAACTTTGGAACATGTCAAACACTTGGAAACATAAGTAGCTACGTCCCTTTTGATGTTCGGCCACCAATATAGTTGTTTAAGGTCGTGGTACATCTTATTGGCACCGGGGTGAATCGAGTATCGTGACTTATGGGCTTCATCTAAAATAAGGCTTCGTAGGTCCCCATAACTAGGCACCCAAATCCTTCCGGCGTAATATCGGAGTCCGGTCTCCCTAATTTCGAATCGAGAGACGAGAATGTTCAAGAGCTCGTGTGAAAGGTTTTCATCCTTGAGAGCCTCATCTTGGGCTACCCGAATTTGGCTATTAAGGTTTGTGTGGATGGTGATGTTTAAGGCTCGGACACGAAGAGGCACCGCTCTTTCTTTTCGACTTAAGGCATCGGCTACTACATTTGCCTTCCCGGGATGGTAACGAAGCTCGCAATCGTAATCGTTCAAAGTTTCAATCCACCGTCGTTGTCTCATGTTTAGTTGCTTTTGATCGAAGATGTGTTGAAGGCTTTTATGATCGGTGAAGATAGTACTCTTGGTTCCATAAAGATAGTGTCTCCACATTTTAAGTGCAAAGACAACGGCTCCGAGTTCGAGATCATGAGTCGTGTAATTCCGTTCATGAATTTTTAGTTGTCGAGAGGCATAAGCAATGACTTTCTTCCGTTGCATCAATACACACCCAAAACCATGTTTCGAGGCATCGCAATATACAACAAAATCATCATTGCCTTCAGGAAGTGACAAGATAGGAGCGGTGGTTAGCTTTGTCTTCAAGATTTGAAACGCGGATTCTTGCTCGGTCGCCCAAATGAATTTCTTTCCCTTGTGAGTTAATGCGGTTAGAGGATGTGCAACCAAAGAGAAGTTTTCAATGAATCTACGATAGTACCCGGCGAGACCCAAGAATTGACGAATGTGAGTAGGAGTAGTAGGAGTCTTCCATTTACTAATGGCTTCGATTTTCGTGGGATCGACTTTAATACCTTGATCACTTACAACATGACCAAGAAATTGAACTTCCTTCAACCAAAATTCACACTTGGAGAATTTGGCATAAAGTCGTTCTTGTCTCAAGAGTTCAAGCACAAGTCAGAGATGTTGTCCGTGCTCTTCTTCATTTTTAGAATAGATCAATATGTCATCGATGAACACAATAACGAATTTATCGAGATACGGTTTGCACACGCGGTTCATAAGATCCATGAACACCGCCGATGCGTTAGTGAGACCAAATGGCATGACAAGGAATTCATAACTACCATAACGAGTCCGGAAAGCGGTTTTGGAGACATCTTCCCCCTTAACCCTCAATTGATGATAACCCGAGCGGAGATCGATTTTTGAATATACACAAGACCCTTGTAATTGATCAAAGAGGTCATCGATGCGAGGGAGAGGATATCAATTCTTAACCGTCAATTTTTTTAGTTCACGATAGTCAATGCACATTCGTAGGGATCCGTCTTTCTTTTTAACAAACAAAATCAGAGCGCCCCAAGGTGAATGGCTAGGTTGGATAAAACCACGATCAAGTAGTTCTTGGATTTGACTTTGCAATTCTTGCATTTCGGATGGAGTGAGTCTATATGGCTCACGTGCTACGGGTGCGGCTCCCGAAATAAGATCGATTTGGAATTCAACCGGTCGATGAGGTGGAAGACCCGGCAATTCATCGGGAAATACATCGGAATAGTCACTAACAATTGGCACATCATCGATGTGCTTCTTATCGGACTCGACTTTCTTAACGTGAGCAAGGATCGCAAAACAACCCTTACGGAGTAGTTTTCTAACTTTAATACACGAAACGAGGTTGAGTCCGGTGCAACTCTTATCGCCATAGACGATCAAAGGTTCACCATTCCCGATAGGGATTCGGATTGCGTTAAGATCACAAAGGATGTGAGATTTCGTTTTGGCTAGCCAATTCATACCGATTATTACATCGAAGCTCCCTAGTTCCATGGGTATCAAGTCAATTTCAAACTCATTACCCAAAATGTTTAACGTACACCCCCGGTAATATGTGTCGGCACTCAATAGTTTTCCGTTGGCCACTTCAATGGTATAAGTGGTATCTAGTGGACGTGGTGGAGTATTAAAAGAATGAGTCAAGGTCTTGGATACAAAAATCTTATCGGCACCCGAATCGAATAAACAAGTAACATAAGTGTTGTTGAGAAGAAACGTACCCGTGACCAATTCATTATCATCTCGGGCTTCCTCGGTGTTGATGTTGAAAGCTCGGCCGCGCGTATTGGTGTTATCTTTCCTCTTCGGGCATGCATTTCTATAATGGCCCGTTTGGCCACATTCATAACAAGTGCCCGTTTTTGGTGCATTGGGCCCCTTTCGAGCGATGGAGGCAACACTTTTACACTCATTGGCCTTATGACCAAATCCTTGGCACCGGTGGCAAATTAACTTGCCACATTCACCAAAGTGATGTTTGTTGCATTTGTTGCAAAGAGGTAGGTTCCCGGCATAACCCTTCTTGCCGTCGGAGGTGTAAGGCTTCTTAGCAAAGTTGTTGTTGCTTGATTGGGAGGGTTCCCACTTTATTTTGTTGCCGCTCGATTTATCCTCGGCCTTAGGTGCCGGAACTACGATTTCGTCAACCGTTTCTATCAATTTGCGGGCCATGTTCAAGGCTTCTTGATGATTAGTGGGTTTGGATGACATTACTCCGTGTTTGATACTCTTTGGAAGGCCATCCATGTAAAGTTCAACCCTTAAAGCTTCGGGGTTCACAAGATTTGGGCACATCAAGGCTAGTTCGGAAAATCGTTGATTATAAGCCTTGAGATCGTTTTCGATCGCCTTTAAAGTTCTTAGCTCTTGTTCGAGCCTTCGGGTTTCTTCACGAGGGAAATATTTGACAATCATCTTTTCCCTCAAGTCGGCCCAAGAGAGGGCGTGAGCTTCATCGGTACCCACCGATTGTACATAAGTATTCCACCATGTAAGAGCGACACCGGCGAAGGTGTGAGTGGAGTATTTGACCTTGTCTTGGTCCCGACAACCGCTTATGCTAAAGACGGCTTCCGTTTGCTCAAACCATCAGGTGAGCACGACTGGTCCCCCGGTTCCATCAAAAGTGTGAGGTTTGCACCCCATGAAGGATTTGTAGGAGCACCCTTCGTTTGAGTTACCAGCTCCATTGTTGTTGTTGTTGTTGTTGTGATTGTTGTTATTGTTATTGTTGTTGGAAGAGTGACCGGCCATGGCCGCATCCTCGGCGGTGGCTATCATTCGTTGTAGAGCTTGTTCGGGAGTTTCGGGAGGAGCGCGTCGACGAGCCATTATTCCTTCAAGACACAAGAATATCGTTGGTTAGTATTCTCAATAATACCAACCGTGATATGGAATAAGGATAAAGATAAAATTTCCTTAACCCGCCTTAAATTCTTTATGTCATAATGTCGGAACGTCCATGTGAACCACCGTAATATAATCCCGGAAATTATATTACCCTGATTCACATGTGCATTTAACACTACTTCATAAAGTCAAGGTGGCGTGTCAATCAAATTTAACAACGTGATATCAAGATCGAATAAGAGTTAGATATGATAGGAGAGTTCGAGTATAATGCACAAATAGTCAAGTAGTTCCTACCTCAGTCTATATGCCGGTTGTAGTCTAGATTCACTAATGTACCCTATGACTCGGGGTCGACACCAATGAACTCTAAATCCCTATAACCAACGCTCTGATACCATCTGTAGCGACCCGACCAAATTATGTTTGACGGCGCCGACTACTTCGGACCCGTTGCGTGGTCATAAGTCTTTAACATGACGTTTGATCAAAATATGTCGCATCTATTTCATAAGAAAAAGGATGTTTCAAGTTTACAAATGTAGTTCAAAGACTAGTTACATTACAATGTTTAACGTACGTATGAAACCTATGCGGCACAATTTAAAGTAGTCAAAAGACGCTCCAACTATGCATGTATACTCGACATCCAAGCAAGTATCAAAAAGAGTGCGGAAGCATGTATCAAGTAGCTTTCAAGGACCTGAGAAAAACATAGAAATCTGTCAACGAAAACGTTGGTGAAATCATAGGTTTGGGTAAATAAGTACAAGTGAACCACAAGATTTGTAACAATGAGATAATAGTAATACATTCCAAAAGTTTGTTTCACGAGCACCCAATTATCAATGCTTAACATTCCTTCCATAGAACCCCATCACAATAGTGTTAGAACATACACTGTTTCTCGAAAATACATTTCATTCGTAAACGGTAGCGAACCGTTTGAATGAGGGTTTGTCAAACCCATATGGCCATATAACATAAGTTCTCGCTTACACCCGGAAAGTGTAACTAATGATAATCGAATTGAGGATTTTTGTTCAAACTCGTATGTAGAATGTTTGTTTTCCTGTACTTGTGTTCACTTAGTAAAAAGAAACGTTTATGTTTTCTCATCCCAAATGCAAGTGCAAAAGAGTAAAAGTGGGACTATGATCTCACCTTGAGCGGAAGAGTAAATAAGTACTTCAACAAGTAACGTGTGCAAAGAACAATGCTAGTCTTGACCTAAACAAATAGGTTGTATCAATAACGATAGTCACGATTGGTCAAAGATGTTCAATTAGTCCTATGGCTCGTTACGACTCGATTACGTAGCATGTGAATCATTTTGTCAAGTTTCATGCAAGATATAAGTATAGAAACAAGTTAGGAATGTTGCATAATCATTTGGTTAAGTTTGACAAAAAGTCAAACTTTGGTCGGTCAAAGTCAACGAAAAAGTCAACACGTTCGGGTCGGGTCCCGAACTATTTTTCTGAGGTTTTTAATCATATATGAGCATGTTAAAACAAGTTACATGTGAATCGGAGGTGCGTAGCATAGCAAACATTATTCGAAAATTGACAAAGTTGGACAGACCACTTTGACGCGCCGCGCGGGTATATGGCGCGCCGCGCCATTACCTGTACAGAGAAATCTGGCAGTTTTTAAGTTTTATGCACGAACCTAACTTCAAACAATCACCATTTATGACCCGCAAACAACCAAAATATGTATCTTATATCATCGGAAAGGTATTTTGACAAGGAAAACAACTAAACACATTTCAACAATCATATTTACTTTTACAACAACCAAAATCACATTCAAGGCTCCTCATTAAATGCATTCTAGTTCATAAATGAAATTTGATGATTCGGCAACCAATTTACATGAATGATATGCCGTTTCGAAGGTGATCAAGCATACAATACAACCTAACACTTACAAATAACATTTCATGTCATTCAAAGCATTAAATGTTCACATTAAATTCTATCAAACCCTAACCAACAACATCAAAATCACTAATCATGTTTATGAAGTTTTCTAAAACAACCTACACATCAAATTGAAGCTAGTGATACTAGGAACACATTTAATACATGCATTTATCACTTTTAACAACTTTCAAACAACCAAATCACCAAATCAAACACACCAAAGTTCATATTCAAACTAGTTACTTCAAATAACGAAATCGAACATATAAATCATATATTCATGTTAGACTTGAGCCATAGACACTAATTAATAACTTTATAAGTTAAAAACATCAAGAACACAAAATCTAGTGATTTTAGAAAGTTACCCAAACTTGATGAAATCGGTATGGAATCGAAGAGGGAGATGAGAGGATTCCGAATATGCAATTTGTTTAGATGGATGCTTGCTCGATTTGATTTGGATAATGAATCCTTGAAGTGGTGTTTGAGAGATTTGGTGAAAGTGTTAGAGAAAAAGGAAAAAGAAAAAGAATTAATGAATGGATGAGAGTGAAGGGTTGACTAGTTGACCTAGTCACCTCTTTGCTCTCTTGGCAACAATGGTCCCTCTAGTTCGGTTGCGGGTGCGTGAATTACCTAAACGAGATATTTTAAAACGCGTATTAACGAGGGATGTCATAATCATATAACGGACTTTAAATAGTTAAACGAAAAAGTAAACGGAAAAAGGCGGGATGTTACACGTCTCATATAGAGGTCAAAACCTCACAACGAAATCAATTAATATGGAACGTTTATAATCAATATGAACGGGACATTTCAACATATGCCACGTCAACATCAAGCTCAAGTCTGTTCATGCATGCTTCTCACAAATCAATCAATCATCATTTTACACATGTATCCGAACATCACGGAGGATCTGCGCAAATAAATAGACCCCCTGGGTCACCAAATTACAGAATTCAGCAACTGTGAAAGAGAATACACTTTCTCTCTCACATAGTACTTTCTCTTACTAGAACTCAACCGCTTAGCAGTAATACGCTAGACGGACCAACTCATAATTTGGTCCCGGAAGATTGATAAGGCCACCCCACGTAATCTATGTCCGTGATCCGGATCTGCAGGGGTTTATCTCGAGGGCAAATATCAATCGGTAACATATCCTACCCCGCTGAGCAGTTGTAGTATTGTACTCGTATATATTAGCCGCTAGCCGGAAAATAGTACCAATAGTATCAGATAGGGATACTGTAATACCCTAGCTTTTTCCATTAATCTCTGTTAGCTGTCCGTTAAGTATTTAACAGTGATTACTTTCGATTTGTGTATTTAATTGAATTAAATGCATACTTGAGTTCATAATGAACTAACGTAATTAATATATGATTATATTAGTCGAAAAACTTATTTCATGTTTTGAAATACTGAGATTACGATACGAATCTGAAAACTGCAACTGAGGTCTCACGAGACTGCGAAACGTTTGATTTTTGATAAAATAATTATTTTTAATAATTATTACTTTTAATAAAAAGTTAATTAATTTATTTTGTATTTAATGAATTAAACCCGGTGGGTTGCGTTTTAACGATCGATTAACTTTCTGGTAACACGGTATGGTTAACGACACTCGAAATGGACCATTACTTGTACACTAGTAAGCAAAACGAGCCCATGGACTCCCTCCCATGGTCCCCACGGCCGAACCCACCCATCACCCCCCCCCTTTTTGGACTTAGTTTGGGCTTAATGGACTACTAACATTCTTTTTATGAGGCCCTAATTAGTTCTAATTAGCAATTAAAGATTACAGACTCTCATTCTTGCCTAAACCTAGTCGAATTTTTCCCTCTCCCTCTCCTCTTGAAGCCGTTGACTTCCACACACACAACACACACTCAAAACTCAAAATTAGAAGAAGTCTTGAACATCAAAGTTGTTCTACGCGTCGTTCTACATCTAGTATTGGTGATTAATTAATCGTTTGAGGTATAAACACTAACCCTAGATTTATAAATCTAATTTTTATTGTTAGTATGTGTGATGACCCGAAAAATTTCGACTTATTTAAACCAATTCTCTATATGATTTAATATTTTCAACATGATAAGCAATGAATTTTGACAAGTTTTAAAACTTTTAAAAATGATTTTTTTTTTATATATAACGGTTGACCACCCTGTTTGTCCAACGATTCACGAACGTCATAACATGTATTATATACATATTTTAATAAATATAAGAGTTTTCGATATATACGGAATCATGCGAATAATATTTATATACGAAATAATTAAAAATTTACTATTAAACGATGCTATTTCAAATTAAAATTTTTACGTATTAAGTCATTTTATTTTTATGATATAATTTTTGTAATTTTTTTTAAGAAACGAAGTTAAATTAATAATGTACAATTTGTAAAGCACAACGTACAACGTGTAGCTTAAATAGTTGAATTTAAATTAATTCATTTACTATTCACATGAAAACGACATGATAGAAATTATTAATTATAAGTTACATAGAATACCCCTGAAGTATTTAATAAATACGACTTTTTAAAATTTTAATATTCGAATTTACGTAATATTTAAATATGTCGACGAAGATAAAAACAAACGAATGTGACCTGTAAAAAGGGACCATGCGATCGCATGGTTTCCCCTCACAACTTCCATGCGATCGCATGGCTAAGGGGGACATGCCAAAGTCTATAAATTTCGACGTTTTGGTTCATTTGTGCACATTTCCTCTTCTGATAATATATTACTCCGTATTTATGTTATTTAATTATTATTATAATTATTATTGTTATTATTATTATTATTATTATTATTATTATTATTATTATTATTATTATTATTATTATTATTATTATTATTAAGATTAATATTATTATTAATCTTAATATTATTAGTAGTATTATTATTAATTAGTATTATATATAAAATACTACGACGAGGTCATGAGCATGTTACTTTCAAAATGGGTTTTCAAGCGGGATAGAGCTAAGGAAAATATGGGTTATTACTAAGGAGGTTATGGGTATTGTTCGAGGGTTTTGCTCGTGAGTCAAACTAGTGTTTATCATCTCTGTTGCGTCTAAGTACTTTCCTACAATATTGAATCTCAATATTGATACGTAAGCACTCATATTTTATCTTTTATATATTAATTGTGTATCCATGTCTAGTGCTCGAGTATATATATTTATACATGCTTGTTTGCTAAATTTCGTCGCTAAACAGTTTATAATGAATCACGAATTAAATACATATATTACTGGTAAAAAGTATATAATATTCATGTTTTTGGAAAGCTGGCGAAAAATCAATGACTTTTCATTTAGATATCGAATAGTTTCGATGAACGGATTAAAAGATATTATCAACTGAATTATGATTGACGATAATTGAAATTGTTTTGAATCTGCAATTAAGATTTAAACAACCTGTTTACAAGATTGATAAAATGGATTTTTAAATGTTACCAGCCGAGTAAATGAATCCTTATATAAGGTACGTCTCGTTTGTTGAACTATTGTTAAAATTGACTTTTTGAAACAACATTGGATAACTTTTGTATGAGGATATCGAGCATTAGGATTGTGATACACTATGACCTGACCTAGCTTGATAGACATTTATTGACCAACATATGTTCTCTAGGTTGAGATCTACGGTTATTTGGTAATCCGAGTTTCGATCACATTTTGGTGAACGACTTTATATGCTGCTAAGGTGAGTTTCATTTGCTCCCTTTTTAATTGCTTTTGCAATATATATTTTTGGGCTGAGAATACATGCACTTTATTTTAAACGCAATGGATACAAGTACATACTAAATTCTACACCGAGTTTGAACCGAAAATCCCTTAGCTTTGGTAACTAGTAACTGCTGGTTATAAGAATTGGTGGGCGCGAGTAGTTATATATGGATCCATAGGGCTTGACATCCCCGTCCGAGCTAGAGCACTAGCCTTTTAACGGACGTATGCTATTTGAGAAGCGTACACGTTGGTTTGCGTGCATTTTTAAGATGATTATACAAAGGGTACAAATTATATATACGTTAAGTTTATTTACCAGGGTGCTCAATTTCGTAGAATATTTTGATAAACGTTTCTGGATGAAACAACTGAAATCTTGTGATCCACCTTTATATACAGATTATCCGAAATATTAAAACTATGAACTCACCAACCTTTGTGTTGACACTTGTTAGCATGTTTATTCTCAGGTTTTCTAGAAGTCTTCCGCTGTTTGCTTAGATGTTAGACAAGCTATGTGCATGGAGTCTTACATGACATATTTTTCAAGGAAAAGTTGCATTCACCAAATCATCACCATGTATCTTATTTTGACTGCATTGTCAACGGAAGTACTGTTGTAAACTATTATTTATGGTGATTGTCTATATGTAGAAATCATCAGATGTCGAAAACCTTTGATTTAAATATTCATTTATGGTGTGCCTTTTCAAAAGAATGCAATGTTTACAAAACGTATCATATAGAGGTCAAATGCCTCGCAATGAAATCAATGAATGACGTGTTCGTCCATATGGATTTGGAGCGATCGTCACAGTTGGTATCAGAGCGTTGGTCCTAGCGAATCAGGTCTTGCATGAGTGTGTCTAACTGATAGTTGTTAGGATGCATTAGTAAGTCTGGACTTCGACCGTGTCTGCATGTTAAAAGTTTTGCTTATTATTTATTGTCGGAAATTACATGCTTATCATTCTTAAAGTCTAGACACGTTTTCCTGCATTTATTGCATAAATAGTGTATAGACAAAAATTCATATCTTAGCATATCTGTTACTGTAAACTTTTCCTGACATCTTCCGAAAATTTCTCCGTGATTTATGGAATTTGGTATTATATATACATATGTATGATTTATGGAATTTGGTATTATATATACATATGTAAATTATGTATTGAAGAATACCAAACTAAATTCTATAATCTAATTCATATCAAAAATCATCTCCCTAATTATACAAGATGGATCCCGTATCTAGTTCAAATTCCTTAAACTCTGACAGCTATTCCGATATGGATATTCACCTGAATTCCGAAGACAGTGTAACCGGAATGGATCAACCAATTAGCCATCATCTATTCTGGATAAATTGGGGATGGGTTCGTAGCTTACTTAATTATTGGAGACAAGAAGAAGGCGATCCCTTCCATCCACCACATTGCCCTCTTGGTGAAGAACCTGAAGCACTTACCGGCGAACCTGTTCGAGACACCATTTTCTCTCTCATCTCCAGAATATCTCGTCATGATCATATACTCTCTCAAATTCTGGATCTTATTCATCCGCTCGTCCGAACCACCAATCATCCCGGTGTAGTAGAAGAAGTCAACGAGCTTCGCGCTCGGGTAGTGGCTTTGGAGAATACGGTGCAAAGGTTACAAGCACCAACATCATCACCGGCATCAACAGTACCATCGACAACAACACCAACAGTACCATTACCACCACCAGCAACATCCGCATCACAAACCTCAACTTCACAATCTGTTCCACAAGCATCAACATCATACGCACAGTAGTTACCAAGAAATACCAGCAACAATAACCGATGAAGTACTAACTCATTTTCCCTGAAGAAATTTTATGTATATTTAGTATATATGAATTTTGAAATCAAATAAATCTTTTCGTACTAAGCTATTACGTGTGAAACTTAACTGGTAGGTACTACTCGATTAGTTCATGTTACTAATATGCAATGATGTACATCCTTCCTTAACAACTTAACCATTGTTAACTACAATCTCTGTTTCAACTCAATGAATTCCATTTCATAATAAACCAAGTGTATTATTCAATTACATAATTGATTTTACATTTTCATTTTCGATATACTCGAAACTTTCCAGAAAATATCATTTGTACCTTGCAAAGTTAGCAAGGGTTCCATAAGCACCAACATGATTCACTGAGGAAATATCAATAAAACTGAATAACGAAGTATTGATTACATTAGTAAAATACTCCACGAAGATTATAAAATTTTTAATGTTTTAGAGATTATTCATTTCTAATCCAGCCAAAAATTAAATGAGCTTAATATGATATTAACTCATTAAATCTGTGTTACATCTGAAGAAATTCTACATACATATATTTTCATAAAGACGGTAATAAAAATTCTTTTGTACAAAATATTACTTGTGAAATCTTTAACGGGTAGGTAATACTCGGGAAATATATAAGTTCACAATTAATATGTTACACTGTACATTCTTCAACTTTGATTCAAAAATTATTAACAATGCTCACAACGATATACAATCGTTTTCATACAAATTCAATTACATATTCTGATATTGACAGATCAGAAACCAAGTCATAACTCTGAACCGGTGAAATCATTCTTAGATCTCTACATCTTTCAAAGCTATACTTTGACTTCAAAAATATGAAAGATCCTTTAGCATTGTTATTACTGAAAATAATATTGCAATCCATTTTCAAAGTATCCAGTTTTACCACACTTTCAACCAGTCAACTTCGACTTTTTAGATTAACCTTATTATAACCTTGACATATACGTTCTTGTTACTGGGGAACCTTTAATGTTCCACCACATTAGCAGTAAATTTACCAACAACTTCATTAATCTGTGACCTTCCGAAAAATCATTATACTCATTGAAACCCCATCATGTACTCACCTACATCTTGTAACAATAATTGCTATACTAACTACCGGGAATTAGCAATCAGTATTTCGAATTTTGCAGCAATTCTACGCCAACAGTTATATATATACATATAATGTCTATCTTATAGACTTACATACTTCGAATGTGAAGTTTCTGAAAAACACCCCAAACTGCGAAACTAGTTCTCCGAATTTTGGAAAAATGCTGATGAAATAGAAAAAACTGTAAACGACCTTAACAGTCAAAAGTTTGATGATAAAGAATAGTATGGTGGTAAAGCTGAGAAAAATAGAAGGTTTGGAATTGGAAAACGGATTGAGCAAAGTATGAAGGAGGTTGTGGATAAATCAAAAAGAATAAACCTGCCTTCAAAGAATCCAAATGATTCAGTATCTGCTGAAGCCATTAACGAATACCTTGCCTCCGAATCTAAACCCTTGCGGACAATATTCTTCATCATCCTCTGATATTAGAAATTCTAAGATATCATCGTATCTTTCATTATAAATATCCTCCATATTTCTGGAGATAATTCCATAGTCATTCTTATAGGAAATCAATTTTCTCCTTGCGATATCTGTGTAACATCATAAAAGAAACTATTTTAGTTTCTAAATTTTGAAACCTTCGAGTTTAAAATATGAATATTTTTGAAGTGGTGTTGGGAGCTGAAGCATGAGTTAGTATAATATAATGACACTTGATCAACGTGATTATATTATAGTAAGTCATGCTGAGTTTCTAATGAAACGTGATAAAGATTCACAGATCCCACCCTCATCATGAACCATGTTACATAACTCTTTCATTCTATATAATCTCTAAATATATCAAGAAAATATATTTCTTGATGATTCGGTCTTTTCCGGATATTCTGGTAATTTGACAAATCAAGATCGTGCCATTACGATTACCTTCTCAGAACATTAACTATGTTCATCCAAAACTCCATACCTACGAATTCTGGACCATTATTCGCTTGACTTAAGGTCGGGAAGAGAAAACGAAAGCATGAAGCTCCGAAATATAATGGAGAATATAAAGCCCGATAACAACCCCGAAATTACAAACCGTGTATATCAATGCGTATAGCAATATAAAGACACGGGAGAATGAAAAACACTATAACCCCAAGGTAATGGTAGAAGAAAATAACTTCCTCTGGTGGTAGATGAAAAAGAAGAATAACAGATATAAAAGTTAGGAGTATATCAAGAATCAGAACTGGATTAAGCATTTCACAATCTTTTGGAAGTATGAAATAAGGAAGAAGATGTAGGAGTGGTGAAAATAATGAAACGGAAGTGGTTAATTTATAGCGAAATATCAGACATAGCAATCGAGGCAGATTACGCATTTAATCAAAGGAAATCTTAATTTCCGCAATTATCGAAGAATCAAATCTTATTTAGATTATGAAGATTTTCTATTCTTTAAATTTCGGAAATCAATCGTTACTACGTCAAGAGATAAGACGCATATCTATTCTCCATTTCACTCTTTTACGATAACTTCCCTCATACGCTTCGAGTAATTGGATTGTTTTATCCATATTATTCAACGGTGATAGAAATTCTATTTATCAACTCATATTCGTCATAAAAACATTTTTATTGTTAACCATGATGACCTCACTCAAATTTCGGGACGAAATTTCTTTAACGGGGAGGTACTGTGATGACCCGAAAAATTTCGACTTATTTAAACCAATTCTCTATATGATTTAATATTTTCAACATGATAAGCAATGAATTTTGACAAGTTTTAAAACTTTTAAAAATGATTTTTTTTTATATATAACGGTTGACCACCCTGTTTGTCCAACGATTCACGAACGTCATAACATGTATTATATACATATTTTAATAAATATAAGAGTTTTCGATATATACGGAATCATGCGAATAATATTTATATACGAAATAATTAAAAATTTACTATTAAACGATGCTATTTCAAATTAAAATTTTTACGTATTAAGTCATTTTATTTTTATGATATAATTTTTGTAATTTTTTTAAGAAACGAAGTTAAATTAATAATGTACAATTTGTAAAGCACAACGTACAACGTGTAGCTTAAATAGTTGAATTTAAATTAATTCATTTACTATTCACATGAAAATGACATGATAGAAATTATTAATTATAAGTTACATAGAATACCCCTGAAGTATTTAATAAATACGACTTTTTAAAATTTTAATATTCGAATTTACGTAATATTTAAATATGTCGACGAAGATAAAAACAAACGAATGTGACCTGTAAAAAGGGACCATGCGATCGCATGGTTTCCCCTCACAACTTCCATGCGATCGCATGGCTAAGGGGGACAGGCCAAAGTCTATAAATTTCGACGTTTTGGTTCATTTGTGCACATTTCCTCTTCTGATAATATATTACTCCGTATTTATGTTATTTAATTATTATTATAATTATTATTGTTATTATTATTATTATTATTATTATTATTATTATTATTATTATTATTAAGATTAATATTATTATTAATCTTAATATTATTAGTAGTATTATTATTAATTAGTATTATATATAAAATACTACGACGAGGTCATGAGCATGTTACTTTCAAAATGGGTTTTCAAGCGGGATAGAGCTAAGGAAAATATGGGTTATTACTAAGGAGGTTATGGGTATTGTTCGAGGGTTTTGCTCGTGAGTCAAACTAGTGTTTATCATCTCTGTTGCGTCTACGTACTTTCCTACAATATTGAATCTCAATATTGATACGTAAGCACTCATATTTTATCTTTTATATATTAATTGTGTATCCATGTCTAGTGCTCGAGTATATATATTTATACATGCTTGTATGCTAAATTTCGACGCTAAACAGTTTATAATGAATCGCGAATTAAATACATATATTACTGGTAAAAAGTATATAATATGCATGTTTTTGGAAAGCTGGCGAAAAATCAATGACTTTTCATTTAGATATCGAATAGTTTCGATGAACGGATTAAAAGATATGATCAACTGAATTATGATTGACGATAATTGAAATTGTTTTGAATCTGCAATTAAGATTTAAACAACCTGTTTACAAGATTGATAAAATGGATTTTTAAATGTTACCAGCCGAGTAAATGAATCCTTATATAAGGTACGTCTCGTTTGTTGAACTATTGTTAAAATTGACTTTTTGAAACAACATTGGATAACTTTTGTATGAGGATATCGAGCATTAGGATTGTGATACACTATGACCTGACCTAGCTTGATAGACATTTATTGACCAACATATGTTCTCTAGGTTGAGATCTACGGTTATTTGGTAATCAGAGTTTCGATCACATTTTGGTGAACGACTTTATATGCTGCTAAGGTGAGTTTCATTTGCTCCCTTTTTAATTGCTTTTGCAATATATATTTTTGGGCTGAGAATACATGCACTTTATTTTAAACGCAATGGATACAAGTACATACTAAATTCTACACCGAGTTTGAACTGAAAATCCCTTAGCTTTGGTAACTAGTAACTGCTGGTTATAAGAACTGGTGGGCGCGAGTAGTTATATATGGATCCATAGGGCTTGACATCCCCGTCCGAGCTAGAGCACTAGCCTTTTAACGGACGTATGCTATTTGAGAAGCGTACACGTTGGTTTGCGTGCATTTTTAAGATGATTATACAAAGGGTACAAATTATATATACGTTAAGTTTATTTACCAGGGTGCTCAATTTCGTAGAATATTTTGATAAACGTTTCTGGATGAAACAACTGAAATCTTGTGATCCACCTTTATATACAGATTATCCGAAATATTAAAACTATGAACTCACCAACCTTTGTGTTGACACTTGTTAGCATGTTTATTCTCAGGTTTTCTAGAAGTCTTCCGCTGTTTGCTTAGATGTTAGACAAGCTATGTGCATGGAGTCTTACATGACATATTTTTCAAGGAAAAGTTGCATTTACCAAATCATCACCATGTATCTTATTTTGACTGCATTGTCAACGGAAGTACTTTTGTAAACTATTATTTATGGTGATTGTCTATATGTAGAAATCATCAGATGTCGAAAACCTTTGATTTAAATATTCATTTATGGTGTGCCTTTTCAAAAGAATGCAATGTTTACAAAACGTATCATATAGAGGTCAAATGCCTCGCAATGAAATCAATGAATGACGTGTTCGTCCATATGGATTTGGAGCGATCGTCACAGTATGTTGATTTAGATGTTATATTGCTCAATTGATCGCGATCGTGTACGTAACTAGTCGTTATTTTGTCTCGATTGCGTGTTATGGTTTTAAACCGAATTCAATTGCAATGCTACTAGTTTGTAAGTTTGTTTTCTGTATTTTCAATGTGTTTAGATGGATAGCCATCGAAAAACTATTGAATTTTCTGCCTTGAACCGCATGATTTCGTTTAGTATAGCCTACGTTATGATCGTTTGAAGTTTCGGTATGTAATTATGAAACAAAACGAAAACTGCAATTTGTGTGTTATAAATTGGCCTATGAACTGATGTTAGTTAGATATAGAATTTAAAAACACATAAAATGGACTAGGATATCATAGTAAACGGATTTGTAAAAGTCATTTTATGATTACTCGAATGTTCGTGCTACAACGTGTTGACTAGGAATTTTTTCTTGGACCAAACGACCATTTAACATGCTTTTTGATGACCAAGCTTTTGTTTCCTATAAATTTAATGATTATTACTTGATATTTCATGTAGACTTCATGTGCTAAATGTTTCTAGATATTCATATATTCGACCCCGAAAACGGTGACCTGATTAGGATCGAATCTGTCTAAAATGCACCAATAGAGGTCTAGCATGAAGTAGGAGTTGAATTGGACTTTGTGCTTCTGTTATGTGGTAGTTTATATGTTACCTAGCATATCTTGTTTGAATTCCAAGCTCTGGATGCTTTGTTTGCTATATGTTACATGCAAGCCGAAACCAAATGTCTGAATTCTGTCTAAATCAGAATGCCCAAAAAGTTGGTCAAAATTGTACAAATTGGCTATATAGATTTTTTTGATTATTTTACCTAGGGGTGGTCAGTATTTGGTTTGAAACCGTGGAACCCGAAAACCAAACCGAAACCAAACCGGAAAAAAACCAAACCGAATTTGATAAACGGTTTTCGGATCGCGTCAAACCGAAACCGAATTTGAATTCGGTTTTCGGTTCGGTTTTCGGTTTTGAAAATTCTGAATTCGGTTTAACCGAAAACCGATTTCAAAACCGAATTCAAAATTTTTATATATTTAATTTGTATATTTATGTTTTAGTGTCATTATAATTTGGGATCCAATCAATAAAATATATTCTCACCCATATGAAGATTTGGTAGCTCACATTATAATTATGTTACTTAAATTATTATGTTCTTATTCTTAATAACAAAAGCAGTAAACGTCATAATTAAGCTATAAATATTAATAAATCATCGAATTCTTGATAATTTAATAATATGTCATTGTTTTAGGATATAAATAACTAAGACATCAGTAACGCCACAATTAAACTACCAAAGTTCTCAGTTTTTTCATAATATTCGGTTTTAACCGAAAACCGAACCGAATCCGAATTTGAATTTGGTTTTCGATTTGGTTCGGTTTTAACTTTGAATTCGGTTTTCGGTTCGGTTTTCGATTTTGCCTAAAAAAATTTAAAAACCGAATAAACCGAACCGAATAAACCGAACAAACCAAAAACCGAACCGATGAACACCCCTAAATTTTTACCACTGATGAATTGGAGTGATTAGAGTCATCTCTAATTTTTCGTTCATTAATTTCTATTTTCTAAATTAAATGAGAATTTTTACAAAACTCATGCGCAAACAGAAACCGAACTTGAATGTGTTGCATGCTATGTGAGTTTTAGGAACCGAATGATAGTGTACTTAGTCTTTTTAGAAATCTTATAACATGGACTAATGATCTGGAGTTGTTCATAATTGCTTGATGTGTCATTTGTGAACTATGCTTGTCAGATTGCATGACTGTTGTGAAAACATACGAAAGCTAAACTAGTAATCGTTAATTGGCTAAACGAATGTGTGAAACTTATAAGTTGACATTGATTTTACTCGATGATAACATTGGCATGACCTACTGAGGTAGTTGACTTAGGTTGACTACTTTGACCAAGTTTGACTTTTTTGACTTGCTTGACTAGTTGACTTATGTGTTGACTTTTATTATACTATTACGTCGGTCTGAGCAATAGGGAAGCTGAATTGTGAGTCTGTCTTTTAAACGAAACTTATGTAACTATAAATGGTACATTTAGGTTGCATTACTTGGTCATTGTAATTCGACTACAGTTGCTTGTGAATTTGTCAAGTGCACATAAGGTGAGTCTACAGTCCCATACACTTTTACTTTTTGGGATGAGATAACATGCTGATTTTTAAACTGTTTTACCCATTGGACACGAGTACAAAAACTGAACATACACTATGAGTTAGATCCAAAAGCCTGTAGATTGAATATATTAATTACTTTGTAAGGCTCGAAACTATAAGGATGGTACCGTAGGTTTGAAAAACCTCACTCAACGAACTAGGGTGCTTATAATTTTGTTCCCGAATGCTTGATCAGCATTTGCAATATGGGGTAAAGGAAGATGTGTAGCGCATTTAAGCTATCCGGGGGTCAAAGCTTTATATTCAAGTGCTCATAACTGTTGTATTACTTTTACTGTTTTGAACCAAATCTCGTGGTCTAACTATGATAAACTAATTTACTTAAACCTTTAGATTTCACTCAACATTTTTGTTGATCATTTCATGTTTTATCTCAGGTTCTTAAAGGTATTAGCTTTCGCACACTTTGATAACTATGTGCTTTGTGGTGCATACACTGGATGAGAGTCCAGCATGAGTCTTTCTGTCAAGAACTATTGATATTTCTCAAAATATGCATATTTATCTTCGCAATATTTCCCTACTTTGATGGCATTTTGATACGAGTTGTGATGAGCAGTTTGTGGTATTTAGACGTTTCGGGACAAACGTGGTCTAAAAGTTCATATTTATGCTAAGGAATCGACCATTGGGCCAAAGGAATGAACCATGTGAAGTTTTGGAGTGAAAATGAAGTTCCATGGTCAAAAGCGGCACTCCTATGTGCTAAAACGAGAGTTAAAAAGATTTGTAGCCAAAAGCGCCTCTCCAACCCAAAAGCGCCGCTCCTGAGGTCCAAAAGTGTCGCTCCTGTCCTAAAAGTGCCGCTCCTGTCCAAAAGCACTGCTTCTGTCCAAAAGCGGCGCTCCTAAAAGCGCCGCTCCTGTACAAAAGTGCCGCTCCTGACCAAAAGCGCCGCTCCTGACGCTGATTCAGCCAAAAAAATTAGCCGACCTATAAAAGCATATTTGGGGTTTTTGAGTGGGAGAGCTGCAATTGGGGTCCGAAATGGAACCCTAAAAGGGTCAATTTCATCATTCTATCAAGATTAAAGCTAAATTGATGATTCAAGTTGAAGATTAGTGAAGCTAAATGCTAGATCTACATCATCCATTCTCCATTTTGTAATTTCCTTTCTATTTTAGCACTTGTTCTTATTTTCTCTACTTGTAATGATGAATACTAGTTGTTTCTTTGATTTTGTTCTTGCTTATCTTGTAATGCTAGCTTAGATTTGTTATTGTTCACTTGATTATGATACTTGATGCTTGGATTTTGCCCTAATCTATGAATTGGGTGTTTGAATGAGTTGATGATTATTGTGCTTGATTGATGATCCATTGCTATGCATTTGTTTTAGACTTTACTTTGATTACATAGATTGAATAGATCTCTTAGTGATTTGAGAAGTGAATTAATTTATGCTTCAACACCTTAGGTGATCTTGACAACTAGGTTAAGAATTTCAAGTGATTGTGTTCTTAGTCTATGTTGGTTCTCAATTGGTCTTTAGTAAACATAGTGGTGTTTGATTATCTTAAGTGATTTTGATAATTAAAGGATTTTAAGTGATTTTAATCCAAAATCGAGTCTTAATGATCTCACTCAAAACATAGTTTGATCTTTTGAAATGAGTCTACGTGAGTTATTGAATTTCATTTGATTAAGGTTTTATGGAAGTTGACGAATGGAAATGAAACTATATGTTTGAACATTGTTGTGTAATGAATTAATTGGGTAAGCCATGGCAAAAGGTGGAATAATCAAGTGGATACGTTTTTATATTATTTGTTAATCTCTTTTAGTTTAAGTTTAGCTTAATCAACACTTTATCAAATCTTTATCAAAACCCCGCAATCAAATTAGGATAATTGCTAGTGTTTTGAGATTCATGTAAACTGCTCCCTGTGGAACGAACCTTGACTGAATACTTGCTAGTTGCTATAATGATCGGGTTATTGTTGCTCGAGCGTTTGTGTTAATTGGTTAAGTGTTTGATCATTGTTTTTAATTATTAAAATTTGAGAACACTAAAACGAACGCACAATCAACTTTTGGCGCAGCTGCCGGGGAGCGGTTTTTAATTGAATTTTGAAATATTTGCTAGAAGTTGTTCTATCCTTTTGTAAAAATTTCATTCTTGCAAAAGTTACTTTTTGTTTATATTTGCTTGTATTCGGAAAACGCTTGTTTGTTTGTGGTATGATTAAGCTAGATGGCAGAGTATGATGCTTTGTGTGACTACTTGATGTCAAGAATCGCGAATTATGATCTAAAAATGATGGGAGACTCAAGTCACATAGGTTTGGATGATGGTTATTTGGGAATGAATGATGATAACGGGTACATGGGCATGAACAATGAAAATTATTTGGGTATGAATGATGGTTACATGGGTATGAATGACAATGGTTATATGGATTATTCGCAAGCTAATGTTTATCCGGACGATTATTATGGTATTTGTGATGGTTATTATCGAGACGGGGGTTATGATGATAGTTACATGAATGATTTCACCCCCATTGATCAACCTTGTAATTATGGTCCTATTTCTAATTTTGACTTTATGAGTCAACCAATGGACTATTGTAACGACCCGACTTTTTCGACTTTTAATTATATTTATTTCTTTCACGAAACTGCGTATTTGTGCGTATTGTGTTAGATTATATTCTGGGATCATTAATTATGTTAATTACTTGCGTTAATGCCTTACAACGTGTTTTTAAGTACTTAGTTACTTAACGTGATCCTTGATTTCATTTACGACCGTTAGTGTCACTTATTGATTAAAACGAGCTACGAACTTAGTACACGTTAAACTTTTGCCATAATTAGGATATTATGGCTACGTAAACGTAATTGTTACTTATTAATGACAATTACTTGGTTTTATGGTTCCTTAATTATGATTAAGTGTTTACTAAGGCTTACTAGTTATGGACTTAACACCTTAATGGACTTCCATGGCCTAACCTACTCAACTTAAGTGGGCTAGTAATGGGTTAATTAGCCCATGTAATCATAATTAAGTCCATGAAATTAATAAGATAAGTATTATGCATGCTTATGTACCAAGGCTTGCATTATGTCTCAAACCACCCAACATGTCACCATCACCATGTACTACCACCATGAGCCACACCACATAAGGCCAAAATGGTCCCGCCACCTTTGCCTCCCTTGACCGTCGGCCACCACCCACCACCCCACCATTTTGTATTTTTTTCTTTCTTTCTTTTTCTTTCTTTGATAAATACCCACACTTCATTCATTTCTTTCATTTTCATTTTCATTCAAACACACACTCTTCTCTCTACTTTCTCATTCTAAAATTTCTCTCAAATACTTGAAGAATTTGTAAGTTCTTAACTTCTTTTTCTTTCTTTTCTTACTTTAATTCATAGATCATCATCATCATGAACAAAGATTCAAGTTTTGTAACTTGAATCTTCATAACTTTTGTTGATTTAAACTTTGTTTTGAAAAGTTTTCAAGAACATGAAGGATTCAAGCTTCTTAGCTTTGAATCTTCATAATCTTGTTAGATCTAAGTTTATTTACTTAAGATCTCTTTATTTATGTTTAAAGATCAAAACCCATGTTTATGATCTTCATGTAACTTGTAGATCCAACACTTTACTTTATGGATCTTCAAGAAAGTTTGAAATACAAGCTTACTAGCTTGATGTTTCTACAAAAAGTTAAGATAAGATCAAAGTTTGTTAACTTATGATCTTCTTTTATTTGTTGTAGTTTAGATTTGTGACTTGTGTTTTCAAGAAACAAAAGATGCAAGCTTGCTAGCTTGAGATCTCATAAGTGTTGTTAGGAATCCAAGCTCTCTAGCTTAGGGTTTCATTTTTGTGTTTGATCTAAGTTGTGTAACTTATGATCTTCTACTTGGTTTAAACAAAAGTTCATTTGATTATGTTCATCTTACTTTACAAGATCTAAGTTTCATAACTTATGGTTGTGTAAAAGTTGAAAGTCTAAGTGTTATGACTTAGGGTTTCACCAAGAACATGAGATCTAGACTTTGTAGTTTAAGGTCTTTAATATTTAGCTAAGATCTAAGTTCTATAGCTTAAGGTCTTGCTTATTTAGTTTGATTCAAAGTTTATAGCTTAATAGAACTTGTGATTGTATTGAAACTAGGAAATTGATGTAACTTTGGTTCATCATCTTGCTCAAACTCTTACATGAGTTGTATTTTGTTTTCTAGTCTTAACTTTGTGTGTTGATGGTTAAACCTTGGTTAAAGTGATGCTAAAACATCAAGAGTTGTACACTTGAGGCTTATACGCATCAACGATGAGAACCGTGATGAGCATCAAACACCGAGAAATCCACCGGAGCACTTGGTTTCTATTTTTCAGGGTCTGATCATGCTCCTAGGCTTATGGTAAAGTTGATTTCCAGATAGTTCGGTTCAATTAGATGACTTTTTGTTTAGGCCTCGCCTAAATCCGATGTACAGTTTAGGATTTATGGCCTTCCGAAAGTCACTACGCCCTTGTAACGTTGTGCTGAAATTTCTGACCTACTCGCACTTAAACCGTCGCCACGGTCAAACGAAGACGATTTAGGTTCTGAAAATTGGTCAGCGGTTAGAGGACTCACATACGGAGGCTTGTCCACTGGTCTCACATCATTTCAGTTTGTATAGAGGTCGTAGCAGCTGAACGAAGTCAGCCTTTGTTTCGGTCTCTATTCTTGATTGAAAACTTACTTTAATTTTTACGTATGATGTTGATGATGATGATACTTAAGACTTAACTTACCTACTTTTAAACCCTTTTGGGACAATTTACTGACTTAGTAACTTTTGACCTAGGTTGAGGACCTTTCAGACCGACTTACTTGCTTACTTATTCGTATCGACTTTTACCACACTTTCACTGTGAGTTACAGCTCCCTTTTTACTTCATCTATTTTTGGGACTGAGAATACATGCGCTTTTTATTTTTTACTTACTAGGCACGAGTACTTAAACTTTATATATGTGTGGGTTATATAATGGCATAAACTTTCCCCTTAGCTCGGTAACGTTTAGTCATTGGTTTTTGAACCGGTGAACGCGAATCTTAGATATGGATCCATAAGGTTTGACATCCCCACTCGGGCTAGTCGCGCTAGCATTTAACGGGTGTTTAATACTTCGTAGACTTACGCACTCACCAAGTGTACTTTTAGGGGGTGATATTACGTTAAGTTAGTTATCAAGTGCCCACGGATTAAGCATATACTTTTCATACTGTTTTGAAATACGAAATCTCGCGGCCTACCTTACATTACTGTTACAATTAAACTATTGCTCACCAACATTCGTGTTGACTTTTAAGCATGTTATTTCTCAGGTGCTTAGGCGTTTGATGCTTCCGCTGTATTAGTCTCGCTGTTAAACTTGCTGTGTAGACTCCCGCTGCTTTTGTTTAGAGATGTCTTTGCATGAAACTTTTACTTTGCATTCACAAACTATGTTACTTTTGAACAATGAAATTGTAATGACATTTGAGTCTCGTACTTATGTTATTGCTTTCTATTCGTAGAAGCACACTATCGTTTGTAAAATATTTGACGTCGATAAAGACGTTATCCCTTTTTATAAATGCAAACTTATTTTAAAACAACATATAGTGTTTGACCTTGTAATGATCCTGTTGTTGATGATCCGTACACGTTAATTTTGTACGGGGCATCACATTTGGTATTAGAGCATTGGTTGTAGGGAATTAGGTTGCATTAGTGAGTCTAGACCAGACCGAGTAGGATTCACTAATAGGACTAATCTACAACTTGCTTGTTTACTTGTTTTTGCGGAACTTGCTTCATGCTACTGCTTACTTTTACTGCTATGTGAACTTACTATATGCTAATGTTTATTCTCACTACTGCATGCTACTATCTGCTTTCGATTGCATGATACTTTTGTAGGATTTTGTTAATATTGCCATGCTATGTACTGCTAGGATGCTGTAGTGCCTAATTACGTGCTTGCTATATGTCTTACTGACATGGAAAAAGTTATTTTTCCTTGTTCAGATGTCGGACATACCGCCCATTATCGTTGATTTGGAGAGTGACTCAGATTCGTCCGCTGCATCGCCTACCATTGTTGCTGACTCACAGATCCCGTCACCGTAACCCTCCGACGACTCTGGCGATTCACCTTCCAGTGGACTCGTGCTTGACCTGATGGACGTCTCAGATGGAGACGAGGATCCCGCGGAGATTCCAGCTCCACCCAGCCCTAGACTCCAGGGGCCACAGCACCATTTCGGTGGTACTGTGATTCCTGGGGGGAACGGGGACGGTCCTTTCCGTAATGAGCATGGACATTGGGCTAGACGACTTGCTGATGGATGTGTCATGCCGATTCCACCTGGCAGATATCGACTTATGACCACCGGCCAGGCAGATCCACCTTCAGATGATTCAGACGGTTCATCATCCGATGACACCAGTGAGGAGGATTCCGAGGATGATTCTGAGGAGGACCCTGAGGAGGAGCCCGTGCAGCTGCCCTCTACCCCGCCGAAGAAGCGGTATCGTTTCGATGGTACTGTTATTCCAGGGGTTAACGAAGGTAGACCGTTCGTGGACGCACATGGACAGTTGGTTAGGGTTACCGCCCGTAAGCGGGTAGTGCCGTATCCTGCTGATCCATTCGTGAGTAAGGCTGCTCGTTATGTGCCTTCTACTTCTGGCACTGCACAGTATACACCACTGGCACCACCTGCACCACCTGCCCCACCAGCATCTCCCACCGTCGAGGAGCTGACGAGGGAAGTGCATACCCTCCGTGCTCGGGTGACTGAGCTAGAGGACCAGATGACCCACCTGATGGACATCATTTACCCACCATCACCATAGGGCTATTGTATTAGATATCATTATGTAATCCCGTTGGTAGTTTCTTGTTTTATTCATGTATTGTACGAACCTTATGGAGATGTATGCAACTTTCTTATTAGTGAATGGAACTTAATGTTGTTTAATTATTGTACGATGTTTATTTAAGTTATTGCATGTTGGCTTTTGTGCTATCTGCTGCTGTTTGCCCTGCTTAGTTAACGTGTATTGTCCTGTTTCCATGTTGGTTACCATATACTATAATATTATGACTTATTGAGTGCTGGATTTTGACTTAAGTCAAAATTTTGATTAGAAGAGCAATGGAAAACGGAAGAGTTCCAAGGGAAATGCCTACAGCAGCACAGATTGAAGAAATGATAACTGCTCGAGTAGCCGCAGCAATGGAGAATGTCAACCCTCAAGCTCCACCGGCTAATCAGAACATTCATAACGGGTGTACCTATAAGGAATTCCAGAACTGCAAGCCCCACAATTTCAGTAGTACTGAGGGGCCGGTTGGATTAACGAGGTGGTTTGAGAAGTTAGAAGCCGTATTCTGCGTAAGTAACTGCTCAGAAGGGAACAAAACTAAGTACGCCTCCTGCACATTATCGGACGGCGCTTTAACCTGGTGGAACACACTTGCCCAGGCTAAGGGAATTAACGAGGCTTATGCTACACCATGGGAGGAGTTTAAAAGTGCTATGATCGAGGAATACTGCCCTAGAACCGAAATTCAGAAGATGGAAGCGGAGTTTTGGGAACTGAAAGTTGTAGGGACTGATCTTGATGGCTATAACTGCAGGTACTTGGAGTTAGCTTTGATGTGCCCCACGATGGTTACCCCTGAATTTAAGCGAATGGGACGGTATTTGTGGGGACTTCCCAAGACCATTCAGGGAAATGTTACCTCTTCGAAACCAGCAGATGTCCCGGAAGCTATGCGCATGGCGCACACCCTGATGAACTAGATCACCCGCAAGGAACCAGAGAAAGCGAAATCAGAATCAGAAGCTAGTAATGAGAAGCGTAAGTGGGAAGGCAACAAAGGAAATGTCTTTGATCAGAACCCAGCTAAGAGGCATGAGAGTTTCAAGGGAAACAACGACTGGAGGAACCTCAACCCGAACCCTAGCTCGAACCCTAACTACAAGGGTAGTCTCCCGCAGTGCAAGAGATGCTATAAGAATCATACTGGGTACTGCAATATGGTATGCGAAAAGTGTAAGAGGACTGGGCACATTGGCAAAGATTGCAAGATCACCACCCCAGCTGTGAAGACAAACCCTACTGGACTAAGAAAGTGTTTTGAGTGCGGTCAACAGGGCCACTTCAAGAATGAATGCCCGAACAAGAAGAAGGATGGTGGACCGGCACGTGGAAGGGTTTTCAACATGAACGCCAGGGATGCCCGTGAGGATCCTGACTTGGTCACAGGTACATTCACTATCAATAACCTATTTGCTTCTGTCTTATTTGATACTGGTGCCGATAGGAGTTATGTATGTAGACATTTTTGTTCCAAGATAGACTGATCGTTAGTACCTTTAGACGAGAGTATTCTTGTTGAAGTAGCCAACGGGAAACTTGAGAAAGCTGACCAAATTGGCCGAGGAGGTATAATAAACCTAGCTGGTGTGGACTTTGAGATTGATTTGATACCCATCAAGTTGGAAAGTTTCGACGTGATAGTTGGTATGGACTGGTTGTCCAAAGTAAGAGCAGAAGTTGTTTGTGGAGAGAAGATTATCCGTATACCTCGTGAAGACGGTGTGCCATTGATTGTATACGGAGAGAAAGGTAGCCCAAGGTTGAACCTTATTAGTTGCATGAAGGCACAGAAAGTCATGAGGAAAGGGCGTTTTGCTATTCTGGAACATGTGAAGAAGTTAGAAACCGAGGAGAAGAGCGTTGATGATGTACGGATTGTGAACGAATTTCCCGACGTGTTTCCAGAATAGTTACATGGATTACCGCCGCCGCGATCAGTGGAATTCCAGATTGATTTAGTGCCGGGAGCTGCACCTGTAGCTCGCGCACCTTATCGACTTGCACCTTCTGAAATGCAAGAGTTGCAGAGTCAACTATAGGAATTGTTAGACCGTGGATTTATTCAACCAAGCTCTTCGCCTTGGGGCGCTCCTGTATTGTTTGTGAAGAAGAAGGACGGATCTTTCCGTATGTGTATCGACTACCGCGAACTCAACAAATTGACGATCAAGAATCGGTATCCCCTTCCCAGAATTGACGATCTTTTTGATTAGCTGCAAGGATCAAGTATTTACTCTAAGATCGATTTGCGATCCGGTTATCACCAGTTGAGGGTGAAGGAGAGCGATGTACTTAAGACTGTGTTCCGAACTCGTTATGGCCATTATGAGTTTCTCGTGATGCCATTCGGTTTAACTAACGCACCTGCTGTGTTTATAGATCTCATGAACCGTGTATCCAAGCCGTACCTAGACAAATTCGTTATGTTCTTCATAGATGATATCCTCATCTACTCCAAAAGTGAAGCAGAACATGAGCAACATCTCTGACTCGTACTGGAACTCTTGAGCCAAGAGCAACTTTATGTCAAATTCTCCAAGTGTGAGTTTTGGTTGAAGGAAGTTCAATTTCTTGGCCATGTCGTAAGTGATCAAGGTATCAAAGTCGATCCCGCAAAGATCGAAGCCATCAGTAAGTGGGAAACCTCCACTACTCCTACTCATATTCGCCAATTTTTAGGTCTCGCCGGTTACTATCGAAGGTTCATTGAAGGTTTCTCTCTGATTGCACGTCCATTGACGGCATTGACTCACAAAGGGAAGAAATTCGTTTGGGCGGCCGAACAAGAGTCGTCATTCCAAACCCTGAAGCAGAAGTTAACCACCACACCTATCATGTCCTTTCTCGAAGGCAGTGACGACTTCGTTGTGTATTGCGATGCCTCGAAAAATGGTTTCAGGTGTGTATTGATGCAACGGACGAAGGTCATTGCTTACGCCTCTCGACAACTGAAGATTCACGAGCGAAATTACACAACGCACGATCTCGAGCTTGGAGCCGTTGTCTTTGCACTAAAACTATGGAGACACTATCTTTATGGAACAATGAGTACCATCTTCACCGACCACAAAAGCCTCCAACACATCTTTGATCAAAAGCAACTGAACATGAGACAGCAACGATGGATCGAGACGCTGAACGACTATGATTTTGAACTTCGTTACCATCCTGGCAAGGCAAATGTTGTAGTCGATGCTTTGAACCGAAAGGAAAGAATGGTACCTCTTCGTGTCCGAGCCTTGAACATCACCATCCATTCGAATCTCAATAGCCAAATCCGAGTAGCCCAAGATGAGGCTCTCATAGAGGAGAATATTTCTCATGAACATTTGAACATTCTCGTTTCTCGATTTGAGGTCAAGGAGACTGGACTCCGGTACTTTGTCGAAAGAATCTGGGTGCCTAGTTATGGGGATTTACAAAGCCTCATTCTAGACGAAGCTCACAAGTCAAGGTATTCAATTCATCTAGGAGCCGGTAAGATGTACCAAGATCTCAAGGAGGAGTATTGGTGGCCTAATCTCAAGAAGGATGTTGCTACTTATGTTGGGAAGTGTTTAACTTGCTCGAAAGTTAAGTTCGAACATCAAAGGCCATCTGGATTACTTCAGCAATCAGAAATCCCGTAATGGAAGTGGGAAAGGATAACAATGGACTTCATTACGTAACTACCAAAGACGGTGGGCGGATACTGTAATGACCCAGAAATTTTCGACTAATTTTAAACCAAACTCTCGATACAATCTAATATATTTTTGACACGATGAGCAAATTCTGTTAGGTTGAGTCTCAAAAATTTTGAACTGTTTCATATATGCAATTGACCTTCGACCAATCCCTACGATTCACGAACAACTATTCGTAACAAGATTATATATATTTAAATATAAAAATAAATGTATATATATATATATATATATATATATATAATAAATTGAAATATAAATAATATATAGATATGAAATATGATACATTTAATTTGTTATATTATTACTGTTATAAATTTTATAGTTATTATTATCATTATCATTAATAATAATATTATTATTATTATTACTATTATATTAGCATAAATCTTATTATTATTATTTATAATATTAAGAGTATTATTATTATAGTTGTATTCATTAATTAATAAGATTAAATATAATATGTAAATCTAGATATATACATACAGATATATTATATGAATCCGATATTATACAGACTCCGTAAACCATCACTATCTGATAAATGTATTTTTGTTTCCTTCTTCCTGATTGAAGATTCATGTCTGCTAATTTGTACGAATCTATTAGCAATCCATCTCAACTTTTATAATTCCCTATTTGCTTTCTGATTGAAACTGCTGCCAACACCCAATTTTCTATATAACAACGAAATTAGTTGAATGTAGATATCAGATTTTTGGATTTTATTTTTTTTCTCTTTTGTTATTGTCGGCTTAGATGATTCTTCTGTCAATATCAATTAGCTACAAAACAACTGAAATCAAATCTTGTTACTGTATTACTCTTTCTTTTACATTCTATAAAAGATACAATTCAGAAAGAGACAGAAGAAGAAAAATCAATAAAAATTAGAGAATCTGTTTTACAACGATTCAATTGTCCTTCCTGTCTCCAACTTGTTACCCGTCCAGATGAACTTCTCAATACAAACAACCTAATCAAATCAAGCTGTTAGTAGAAATCGTACGATTCTGTTAGCCATCACTATCTGACTTATTTTTTTTCTTGTTTTCTTCTTCTTGTTTGAAGAACCCTGTCTACGTTTTGTTACACGTCCTATCAAATTGCAATACATACAAATATGAACGAAGAGAACACAATTTCATCAACACCCTCAATACCAATTCACTCTCACTCTCAAGCTCTTTCTTTATAAAGATATAGATACATACACATACATAATAGATATATACATACCTTTTTATTTTCTTCTTGATGAACCGACACCGTGATCACCAACACAAAACCATCTAACCATCACCACCTTTACTACCTTGAGTGATCACCACTTCAACCGGGAATCAAACCACTTTTCACCTTCATCTCCACCATAGTAAAATACCATCTTTCTATTTCTTTTTACTAAATCGAATTCTTGTTGCAACCACCACAATCACCACTTGGATTACTTTTGTTTTTCTGCTACATTGCTATCTCATGTTTCTTTTAACCAAGAACAAACAACCACCATATAAACTCTCTTTCATTCTTTCCTGATTGAGCAACTCGATCTTTTTTATTTCCTATTAAACCAAAGGTAATGTGTTGCATTTTCCTTTCCCTTTCTTCTTGCTTCCTTTTCAAACGCCACCACAAGAACTACCCTTTTCTTTTCTTTGTTGCTGTCAACGAAAAAGACCATAAATCACTTAACATATATATATTCTTTTCTCCTTTCAAAACCACTCAAAATAGTTATCAACGTAACAAGTAATTTCGAATTGATGTGATCTATATACATGCGTATAAAGTGAAACCTTTGCAAATTCTTCCTTTGTTGGCCAACAACTTTAAGACAACAAATATTCCACTAACCCTTATACTCATTAGTGGGTCATGAGGTTTTAATTCATTAAAGTTAGAAACAATCGATCCTAGTGGGTTGCACATGGAAATATAAGTATGCCGACATAATGGCTGTAGCATTTTATTACTTGATCAGATAAGGATCCTAAGTAGAATTGAATAAGTTATATGCTATTGGGAACCAGCAGGAAACGATAAATAATATAGGGATGATAATGTAATGAAAAGTGAAGTGGAGGAGAGTAAAACCATGTTGATGCTGTAGCATGATGATTGATCATAAACCGAAGACCCTACCCACTATTTTTCTGTCGATCTAGTGAATTTTTGCAAAATCTAGACAATATATCGAATGGGGTAAACAAACTAGTGGGGCTGCGTGATTTTTCTGTTCCATAATATAAACAGCGAATGATGATGATGGATAATTAACAAATTAATGATAATATGTGATAATGATGGTGATAAGCTAAGCTGTAAAGAAGAATGTTATATGTGTGTTATTTCTGTTATCCAACGAAAACCCCACAACCAAAAAGAAATCGATGGCTGCTTGATGATCCTGATCGACGGATACTTATTTTGGGCAACTAGGGTATTGTGTTTAGTGTTGGGATTGATTTAGTATTTGGGCCATTTGATGTGGAACCAATTAACATTTAAATGGGTTACATTTTGTTGGGCTGTAACAATTTATTACGGTTTAAATATATAAATGTGTGAATTAGTACAAGATGTAACAAAGTGGTTCAGTGGTTTAGGGGTGTTTGCGTGAGCGGGAGGTTGCGGGTTCGAGCCTGGGCAGGGGCATTATTTTTTTAGGCCTATTCTTTAAGGTAGTCTCATTTTATTCTTATTATTATTACTCTTATTATTATTAGTAGTATTATTATAAGTATTATTATTATTGATAACATTATTATTATCATTATTAGTAAAAGTATTATTATTATTATAGATATCATAATAATAATAATAATTATTATTATTATTATTATTATTATTTTTATCATCATTATTATTACTACTAGTATTATTAAGAATTATCAGTATTTTTATTATCATCATCAATATTATTAATATTATTATTATTATTATCATTTTTATTAAAATCAACATTTTTAAAAAGTATCATTTTTATTATAACTATTATTATTATTATTATTATTATTATTATTATTATTATTATTATTATTATTATTATTATTATTATTATTATTATTATTATTATTATACTATAACAAATATATATTTTGTGTACCAACAATATACTTATTACATATACTATAATTATATTAATACTACATTTAATTATATACTAAACATAATTAATTAAGTTATTAATGAAACACATGATTAAAATAACAATTAAATCACTAACAATATATAATTTGTTCGATTACCATTATATGTGTTAATATATATAAATGATATAGGTTCGTGAATCCGAGGCCAACCTTGCATTATTCAGTTCCGTCGTATGCATATTTTTACTACAAAATATCGTATTGTGAGTTCATTTGCTCCCTTTTACTCTTTACATTTTTGGGACTGAGAATACATGCACTGTTTTTACAACTGCTTTATTAAATGCCTTTGAAATCTATATTTTTGAACTGAGATGCTTTTATAAATGTTTGACGAGATAGACACAAGAAAAACATTCCTCGAATGAATTATTATGCAGACAGAAGTTCTGTGGATTATTATTGAATTAGTTGGACGTTATAATTGCCACTAATTGTTTTGAATATTTCCCCTGATTATTATTGCTTGGTAACCTAAGAATTAGAAACGAATATGGCCCTAATTCACGCGAATCCTAAAGGTAGCTACCGGGTTTAACACCCCCACCCAGAATGTTCACTAGACGGAAGAGCTAATGGGCGTGGTGTTTAGTACTTCGAAGTTTATATATTATACAGACCAGATGTTCTATTTTTGGGGATATTATTGATGCGCATTATATGTTAAGGTCGGTTACCATGTTGAGCAATGAAATCGAAATAAATGTTATGTATCGAGAGAATTATTTTTATACACAGGTTATGTGTATTAGTTTTGTGCACGAGATATGTGCACGATTATTTAAAAATCGCGAGGCAACCTACGGGGGAGAAAAGGAAACGAACCTACTCTGCTAAGTATTATGAAAATGGTTTCGTACATGAGATAGGTGTATTGTATTTGAATCTTGTGGTCTATCAAAATGATGAATTTTATTGTTTACGATAAACTTATGAACTCACCAACCTTTTGGTCGACACTTTAAAGCATGTTTATTCTCAGGTATGAAAGAAATCTTCCGCTGTTCATTTGCTCACTTTAGAGATATTATTTGGAGTCATTCATGACATATTTCAAAAGACGTTGCATTCGAGTCGTTGAGTTCATCAAGATTATTATTAAGTCAATTATAGTTGGATATATTATGAAATGGTATGCATGCAGTCAACTTTTGATGTAATGAAAGTTTGTCTTTTAAAAACGAATGCAATGTTTGTAAAATGTATCATATAGAGGTCAAGTACCTCGCCATGTAACCAAATGTAATGTATTCGTCCAGATAGATTAGGACGGGTCACTACAGATACGATACCATCAGGGTTATTATCGACCGTCTCACCAAATCTGCACACTTCCTAGCCATGAAAGAAACTGATACGATGGAAACTCGCTCAGCTATACATAAAGGAAATTGTATCTCGTCATGATGTGCCCTTATCGATTATTTTAGACCGAGATGCCCGTTTTGCTTCTAGATTTTGGCGTTTTTTGTAAGAAACCTTGGAGACTCGTCTCGAAATGAGCACTATCACCCGCAAACCGACGGACAAAGCGAGCGAACGATTCAAACTTTGGAGGACATTTTGCGTGCTTGTGTTATTGATTTTGGAAAAGCTTGGGAAAAGCATTTGCCGCTAGCCGAATTCTCTTACAACAACAGTTATCATTCGAGCATTAATGCCGCACCTTTCGAAGCGTTGTATATCCGCAAATTCCGTTCTCCTATTTGTTGGGCCGAAGTGGGTGAGAAGCAAATCACCGGACCCGAACTCGTTCATGAAACAACCGAGAAGATTGTTCAAATTCAAGCGAGGCTTAAGACGGCCCGTGATCGCCAGAAGAGCTATGTCGACCTTAAATGAAAGGACTTCGAATTCAAAGTGGGTGATCGCGTAATGTTGAAAGTCGCACCTTGGAAAGGTGTAATCCGTTTCAAAAAGCGTGGAAAGTTAAACCCGCGGTACATCGGTCCTTTTGAAATCTTGGAGCGTGTTGAACCCGTTGCTTACCATTTAGATCTTCTGACTCAATTGAGTTCCGTTCATCCTACCTTTCACGTATCGAATCTGAAGAAGTGTCTTGCTGAACCAAAACTTGTTATACCAGTAGAAGAACTTATGATTGATGACAAACTCTACTTCGTGGAAGAACCCATTGAAATTATGGACCGTGAGGTCAAGACCTTGAAACGTAACAAGATTCCGATCGTCCGAGTCTGATGGAATGCAAAATGAGGACCTGAGTTTACTTGGGAGCGAGAGGATCAGATGATGCAGAAGTATCCTCACCTTTTCCCGACTCCACCATCTACCTCAGCTTAAATTTCTGGACAAAATTTTCTTTAACAGGTGGGTAATGTAACGACCCGACTTTTTCGACTTTTAATTATATTTATTTCTTTCACGAAATTGCGTATTTGTGCATACTGTGTTATATTATATTTTGGGATCATTAATTGTGTTAATTACTTGCGTTAATGCCTTACAACGTGTTTTTAAGTACTTAGTTACTTAACGTGATCCTTGATTTCATTTACGACCGTTAGTGTCACTTATTGATTAAAACGAGCTACGAACTTAGTATACGTTAAACTTTTGCCATAATTGGGATATTATGGCTACGTAAACGTAATTGTTACTTATTAATGACAATTACTTGGTTTTATGGTTCCTTAATTATGCTTAAGTGTTTACTAAGGCTTACTAGTTACCTTAATGGACTTAACACTTTAATGGACTTCCATGGCCCAACCTACTCAACTTAAGTGGGCTAGTAATGGGTTAATTAGCCCATGTAATCATAATTAAGTCCATGAAATTAATAAGATAAGTATTATGCATGCTTAAGTACCAAGGCTTGCATTATGTCTCAAACCACCCAACATGTCACCATCACCATGTACTACCACCATGAGCCACACCACATAAGGCCAAAATGGTCCCACCACCCTTGCCTCCCTTGACCGTCGGCCACCACCCACCACCCCACCATTTTGTATTTTTTTCTTTCTTTCTTTTTCTTTCTTTGATAAATACCCACACTTCATTCATTTCTTTCATTTTCATTTTCATTCAAACACACACTCTTCTCTCTACTTTCTCACTCTAAAATTTCTCTCAAATACTTGAAGAACTTGTAAGTTCTTAACTTCTTTTTCTTTCTTTTCTTACTTTAATTCATAGATCATCATCATCATCATGAACAAAGATTCAAGTTTTGTAACTTGAATCTTCATAACTTTTGTTGATTTAAACTTTGTTTTGAAAAGTTTTCAAGAACATGAAGGATTCAAGCTTCTTAGCTTTGAATCTTCATAATCTTGTTAGATCTAAGTTTATTTACTTAAGATCTCTTTATTTATGTTTAAAGATCAAAACCCATGTTTATGATCTTCATGTAACTTGTAGATCCAACACTTTACTTTATGGATCTTCAAGAAAGTTTGAAATACAAGCTTACTAGCTTGATGTTTCTACAAAAAGTTAAGATAAGATCAAAGTTTGTTAACTTATGATCTTCTTTTATTTGTTGTAGTTTAGATTTGTGATTTGTGTTTTCAAGAAACAAAAGATGCAAGCTTGCTAGCTTGAGATCTCATAAGTGTTGTTAGGAATCCAAGCTCTCTAGCTTAGGGTTTCATTTTTGTGTTTGATCTAAGTTGTGTAACTTATGATCTTCTACTTGGTTTAAACAAAAGTTCATTTGATTATGTTCATATTACTTTACAAGATCTAAGTTTCATAACTTATGGTTGTGTAAAAGTTGAAAGTCTAAGTGTTATGACTTAGGGTTTCACCAAGAACATGAGATCTAGACTTTTTAGTCTAAGGTCTTTAATATTTAGCTAAGATCTAAGTTCTATAGCTTAAGGTCTTGCTTATTTAGTTTGATTCAAAGTTTATAGCTTAATAGAACTTGTGATTGTGTTGAAACTAGGAAATTGATGTAACTTTGGTTCATCATCTTGCTCAAACTCTTACATGAGTTGTATTTTGTTTCCTAGTCTTAAATTTGTGTGTTGATGGTTAAACCTTGGTTAAAGTGATGCTAAAACATCAAGAGTTGTACACTTGAGGCCTATACGCATCAAGGATGAGAACCGTGATGAGCATCAAACACCGAGAAACCCACCGGAGCACTTGCTTTCTGTTTTTCAGGGTCTGATCATGCTCCTAGGCTTTGAGTAAAGTTGAGTTCTAGATATTTCAGTTCGAGTAGATGATTTTTCGTTTAGGCCTCGCCTAAATCCGATGTACGATTTAGGATTTATAGCCTTCCGAAAGTCACTATGCCCTTGTAACGTTGTGCTGAAAATTTCTGACCTACTCGCACTTAAACCGTCTCCACGGTCAAATAAAGACGAGTTAGGTTCTGAAAATTGGTCAGCGGTTAGAGGACTCATATACGGAGTCTTGACTACTAGTCTCACATTATATCAGTTTGTATAGAGGTCGTAGCAGCTGAACGAAGTCAGCCTTTGTTTCGGTCTTTATTCTTGATTGAAAACTTACTTTACTTTTTACGTATGATGTTGATGATGGTGATACTTAAGACTTAACTTACGTACTTTTAAACCCTTTTGGGACGATTTACTGACTTAGTAACTTTTGACCTAGGTTGAGGACCTTTCGGACCGACTTACTTGCTTACTTATCTCGTATCGACTTTTACCGCACTTTCACTGTGAGTTACAGCTCCCTTTTTACTTCAACTATTTTTGGGACTGAGAATACATGCACTTTTTATGTTTTACTTACTAGGTACGAGTACTTAAACTTTATATATGTGTGGGTTATATAATGGCATAAACTTTCCCCTTAGCTCGGTAACGTTTAGTCATTAGTTTTTGAATCGGTGAACGCCAATCTTAGATATGGATCCATAGGGTTTGACATCCCCACTCGGGCTAGTTGAACTAGCATTTAACGGGTGTTTAATACTTCGTAGACTTACGCACTAGCCAAGTGTACTTTTAGGGGGTGATATTACGTTAAGTTAGTTACCAAGTGCTCACGGTTTAAGCATATACTTTTCATACTGTTTTGAAATACGAAATCTCGCGGCCTACCTTACATTACTGTTACAATTAAACTATAGCTCACCAACATTTATGTTGACTTTTAAGCATGTTATTTCTCAGGTGCTTAGGTGTTTGATGCTTCCGCTGTATTAGTCTCGCTGTTAGACTTGCTGTGTAGACTCCCGCTGCTTTTGTTTAGAGATGTCTCTGCATGAAACTTTTACTTTGCATTCACAAACTATGTTACTTTTGAACAATGAAATTGTAATGACCTTTGAGTCTCGTACTTATGTTATTGCTTTCTATTCGTAGAAGCTCACTATCGTTTGTAAAACATTTGACGTCGGTAAAGACGTTACCCCTTTTTATGAATGCAAACTTATTTTAAAACAGCATATAGTGTTTGACCTTGTAATGATCCTGTTGTTGATGATCCGTACATGTTAATTTTGTACGGAGCGTCACAACTATTGTTTTGAGGGGGATGATTCGACATGGGATTCTTCTCAGTTTCAATTTCAAAATCAACAACAAGAGGAGATCGATCCGAATTTACTAGATTTATTCTCAAACGTTATGAGAACCCACCTTAACCGTATGGAAGATTTAATTCAAGAGAGAATAGATTTGAGGGAAATGTTAGAAATTCAACAAGCTTCAATTCAAATCTTAGAGAAAATCGTGAGCTCCATGCTCCCTTTAATTGAAGATTTTGTATCCACTACCATTTCACCACCCACTTCACCCGTAGTCTCTACTTCCCGATCAAGAAATTGGGTCTTTTATGATGATGATGATGATGATGATGATGATGGTATACAATTTTATGCCAAGACCGACATAGTAGAGATTGAACAAGTACCCGAATCTTTAATAACCAATGATGAAGATGCGGATGAAGAGGATGAAGATAGTGAGGATGATGAATTTGATGAAGATGATGAAAGTGATGAGGAAGATGATGAATTGATTGAAGCTTTATCAATGCCCAATGTTTTTACAGTATATGATAATCCACTCGGGGTTGGTGAAGAAGTTTGTGATAAGGATAATGATGAAGGTGAAGATGATGGTAATGAGTATGAAGAAGTTAGTGAGAGTGATGAGAAGATGATGAAGTGAGTGCAACTTTGCCAACACCCAACGTTTTTATAATCCATGATAATCCACTTGGTGATGGAAAGTATTATAGTGATGATGATAGTGAAGATGATAATGATGAAGGAGATGAGGTTGAGAATATCATACCCGAAATTTTCAAAGTGTACAACAATCCTCTCGGGTATGGTATATATGATTTTAAGGATGTTTTACAACGTGGGTTGATGATTCGTGTTTGTGTGAGCTGGTTAAGAAAGCGAACCTCGTGTTCAAAACTGTGTTTGGAAGAGAGTCAATTGTTGACTCTTGGGTTGGTTCAACCTTCTTCATGCAAATGAAGAAGATTATTCTCTTCTTATACACCACCCGAGGGGTTAATGATTGGCTCACTCTCTTGATTCGTGGAACTTTTTCTACCAATTTCACATGTCGTCTGATAAAGTGTGGGGGAGAACCACCCCGATAAGGAATGTTGAGAAGACGGGGTCGAGTCAAGATAAAGACTCGTTAATCAAAATCAAAGCTAAAGGAAGTATCGCGATGCGGATATGTGATGCAATTTGACAATTACTTGTGAAAATGGCCATTAGTCTAGGGTACTTCTATCTCTTTTCTAATTTTGCCGACTCGAATTTAATACTTTATTTTGATTTCATGTAATGAGGGCATTACATGATCTCAAGTGTGGGGAGAGAGATAAATTCTCGTGGACTTAACTTTATACAAAATTACACCTAATTTTAAAAATTTCCTAAGTATATTGTTGAATTGTTGAAATGTTTTCACTAAAATAAGCCATAACTTACCTTTAAGGATGGTTAAAGTTCCATCCATTTGTGGTTCCAAGTTTCACCTTGAGTGGTTAAAGTTCCACTCAAGTTAGGGGAAGTAAATTCTTCCCTTTGTGTTGTAATTGCAATCTTCAAGTGGGAGTAACGTCTCCCACTTTCAAAAGATTTTTGTGCTTTAAATGATAAAATCAAAACTTTTTCATGGAAGTAAAGTCTTCCATGTGTTGTTCCAAAAATCAAGTGTTTAAAGCATTATACTTTAACACTTCCAAATGAGTTAAGTCCATCCATGATAGGGAGTCAAGTCTCCCGAATGTCGTGGGAGACTACCTAATCCGCACTATTTTATATTGACATTGGTTGTCTCATCATTTAACGATGTTTCAGTCAATGTATCATACTGTGAGAAGAGGAGCCACCGAGCTTCACCGTGTGCTATCTTCTTGATTAAGAGTAATAGCTTCGTGCTAGTGTTGCTAGACAACACATGTCATAGCCAAAAGCTATGGCACACTTGTGCTATCAATTAACGGAAAGGTAGTAACTACTTCCTACCTTTTCTCAACATAAGCATAAAAGCTTGTTATGTGGGAAGTAGACGAGTGAAAAGTTTTAAGCTTTGACACTCCCGAGAGAGTCGAGTCCTCCCAACATTTCATTTTGGAAGTCAAGTCTTCCAAACTTGGAAGTAAAGTTTTCCAAGTTATGTTTTGTTCCAAGCTTGGGAGTAAAGCTCCCAAGTCAAGTTCGACCCTTTTAAAGAAGTAAAGTCTTCCTAGTGCTTCAAACTATGAAATTGATGGACCTCTTAATTAGCCACGTGGGGCCTTAATTCCACGAACCTCCGTCAATGCTTTCACCCTAATATGAGAGAAACCATAGAGTTGTGATAGAAAGCTTGATGAGTGCCGGTCATCTTGAGCCCGGGTTGACAAATAAAGATAGGGGTACCCAGTCCCCTAGCTTTAGCACACCCACCTTAACCCAAATTTGGAATTGACGATCATTATTTGGAATTGACGATCATTGGTGTTTTGGGGGCATGGAGGTGGAAGAGGGATAGCCATCGCGAGTTAATTAGGTGAGCATACTTTTTGGAGGCGTACACTTTACACGATGGACTTCTTGGTGGATGGTAATTTCTATGATATTCATGGCCCTTATTCATTTGGGGTGCATTTGGGATCATTTGGGTTCACTTTGGGTCTAATTATTTGAATTTGAGAAGATTGAAAATAAATTTGAGAGTTGATTGATATTTTGGTGAGTTAATGGCTATCCCGTGATTCCTACATATTTGGTCAAGGTCAAAGAGGTCAAAGTTTGAGTTTGTAAAGATTTGATTCTTGGTGATTGATGTTTGATGACCTTCTAGGAGATGAAGTTGACTTTGACCGGGGAATGGTTGATTCGGGTAGATTTAGGTTTGAAATGTGATTGTGTTGGTACTTAAGGATTGAAGACTTGAAGGTGTGCTAGTTGAGGAGATTGTTTGAAGCTTACACTGAGTTTGTGTTAGAAGAAGAAGAAGAAAAGATGATGTTTTTGCTTGGTCCTAAGCAATTGCAAGTTTTGGAAGTCATTCTAGCCATCAAGGTGCATTCTCATGAAAGGTATCAATTGTTGCCCAAACTTTTTGCACTTTGGCTTTGATCATCTATTGCTCTTTATCTCCAAAGCTTGTTTTGTTGATTTGCTTGCTTGAGGACAAACAAGGTTCAAGTGTGGGGGATTTGATATTGCTCAAAATATATATATTTATCTTCGCAATATCTCCTTACTTTGGTGGCATTTCGATACGGATTGTGATGATTAGTAAGCGGTTTGTGGTATTTAGACGTTTCGGGACAAACGTGGTCTAAAAGTTCATATTTATGCTAAGGAATCAACCCTTGGGCCAAAGGAATGAACCAAGTGAAGTTTTGGAGTGAAAATGAAGTTACATGGTCAAAAGCGGTGCTCCTAATGCCAAAAGCTGCGCTCCTATGTGCTAAAATGAGAGTTAAAAAGATAAGTAGCCAAAAGCGCCGCTTCAGCCCAAAAGAGCCGCTCCTGTCCTAAAAGCGCCGCTCCTGTCCAAAAGCACCGCTCCTGACGCTGATTCAGCCAAAAAATTCAGCCGACCTATAAAAGCATATTTGGGGTTTTTGAGTAGGAGAGCTGCAATTGGGGTCTGAAATGGAACCCTAAAAGGGTCCATTTCGTTATTCTATCAAGATCAAAGATAAATTGATGATCCATGTTGAAGATTAGTGAAGCTAGATGCTAGATATGATGACCTGGAAAATTCTGACCAAATTTAAACTTAATCTTGTATGATTAACGTTTCCGACACGATAAACGAAGTCTATGAAGTTAAATTTCAAAATTTTGAACTGTTCAATTAATCTTCGATTGTTCTCAACGAAACGCGAATAATTATATATAGATACATATACTATAACTTGAAAACGTAACAAAGTGTTGAGGATATGATACTGTGCATTAAACTTATTGGTTTAATTATCTGATTAATATATTTAACTACAGAGTTAAAAGATTATGCCAAACAATTCAAGTAAAAGATATTTACCGAGTCTCTTAAGAATTATGATATTATTACGAGTCTCTATTGAGAGGTCCACTTGATTTGAGAAATCATTCATTTTAACGGTATTCGGAATAAATGGTGAATTATTTGTTTAAATAACATAATTTGGACACATACAATAATAAGGAATATTAACTGTTAAGAATTAATTATATGAATAACTTGCGATACGTATTTTAAAACGTGTTTATAAATATTGAGAATAGATATTAACTTGGTTATGAAACGTTTGATAAATACTATTATATTAATAAATAACGAGACAATGATTTATAGAAGTAAATGACCAAAATACTCTAAAGTTTAAGATATACTCTGGGTGGTATAATTTAGGGATAATTTAAGGCTATATTTTGACAAAGGTACGTGTCCCAGAATGAAAATTACAAGTTTTCTCAGCGTACGAAGGGACACTCAAAAAACCGGAACCGGGACATAAGTCGCGTAACAACGTACGACTTATCGGAACAAAAATACAAGTTAACTATGCATGTGAATTTAATATAATATATTATTAATTATATAAATTAAATATATTATATATATTATTAATTATTATGTTGACAAACAAAAAAACAAAAATATGTGAGCTGGATCTGACGGTCATGCGATCGCATGAGAAATAGGCATAAAATCCATGCGATCGCATGGGCATCAGAATCAGGAATTATGCCTATAAATACCAGGTTTCTGCGCGAGTTGTTTTACACATATATTACTATGTGTAAATTTATTTATTTAAATTATTATTATTATTATTATTATTATTATTATTATTATTATTAAGATTATTATTATTTATTTTATTATTATTAATAGTATCATTATTATTATTATTATTAATTATATCACTTAAAATACTATGACGAGGTCATGAGCGTGTCACTTTCAAAATGGGTTTTCAAGTGGGATAGAGCTAAGGAAACTATGGTTTATTACTAAGGAGGTTATGGGTATTGTTCCAGGGTTTTGCTCGTAAGTCAAACCTAGTGTTTATCATCTCCGTTACTTCTATGTACTATCCTACAATATTGAATCTCAATATTGATACGTAAGCACTCATATTTTATCTTTTATATATTAATTGTGTATCCATGTCTAGTGCTCGAGTATATATATTTATACATACGTGTATGCTAAATTTCGTCGTTAAACAGTTTATAATAGATCACGAATTAAATACATATATTACTGGTAAAAGGTATATGATATACATGTTTTTGGAAAGCTGGCAAAAAATCAATAACTTTTCATTTAGATATCGAATAATTTCGATGAACGGATTAAAAGATATGAGCAACTGAATTATGATTGAAGTTAATTGAAATTGCTTTTGAATCTACAATTAAGATTTAAACAACTTGTTTACGAGATTGATAAATTGGATTTTTGAATATTACCAACCAAGTAAATGAATCCTTATATAAGGTACGTCTCGTTTTGTTAAACTATTGTCAAAATTGACTTTTTGAAACGACTTTGGAACACTTTTATATGTCGATCTCGAGCATTAGGATTGTGATACACTATGACCTGACCTAGATTGATAGACATTTATTGACCAACATATGTTCTCTAGGTTGAGATCTACGATTCTTTGATATACCGAGTTTCGGTTACATTACGATGAACAACTGTATGTGCTGCTAAGGTGAGTTTCATATGATCCCTTTTACTCAATATATTTTTGGGCTGAGAATACATGCAACTGTTTATACATACTGAAAATACTAGATTTATATGCGTGAGTTTCATTGATCCCTTTTTAATTGCTTTTGCAATATATATTTTTGGACTGAGAATACATGCAATTTATTTTAAACACAATGGATACAAGTACATACTAAATTCTACACTGAGTTTGAACCGAAAATCCCTTAGCTTTGGTAACTAGTAACTGCCGGTTATAAGAACTGGTGGGCGCGAGTAGTAGTATATGGATCCATAGGGCTTGATATCCCCGTCCGAGCTAGAGCACTAGCCTTTTAACGGACGTATGCTATTTGAGAAGCGTACACGTTGGTTTGCGTGTATTATTAAGATGATTATACAAAGGGTACAAATTATATATACGTTAAGTTTAGTTACCAGGGTGCTCAATTTCGTAGAATATTTTGATAAACGTTTCTGGATGAAACAACTGAAATCTTGTGATCCATCTTTATATAAAGATTATGCGAAACATACAAACTATGAACTCACCAACCTTTGTGTTGACACTTGTTAGCATGTTTATTCTCAGGTTCCCTAGAAGTCTTCCGCTGTTTGCTTATATGATAGACAAGCTATGTGCATGGAGTCTTATATGGCATATTTTTCAAGAAAACGTTGCATTCACCAATTCATCATCATGTACCTTATTTTGACTGCATTGTCAACGGAAGTACTATTGTAAACTATTATATACGGTGATTGTCTATATGTAGAAATCATCAGATGTCGAAAACCTTTGATTTAAATATTCATTTATGGTGTGCCTTTTCAAAAGAATGCAATGTTTACAAAACGTATCATATAGAGGTCAAATACCTCGCAATGAAATCAATGAATGACGTGTTCGTCCATATGGATTTGGAGCGATCGTCACACTAGATTTACATCATCATTTCTCCATTTTGTAATTTCCTTTCCATTTTAGCACTTGGTCTTATTTTCTCTACTTGTAATGATGAATACTAGTTATTTCTTTGATTTTGTTCTTGCTTATCTTGTAATGCTAGCTTAGATTTATTATTGTTCAATTAATTATGAAACTTGATGCTTGGATTTTGCCCTAATCTATGAATTGGGTGTTTGAATGAGTTGATGATTATTGTGTTTGATTGATGATCCATTGCTATGCATTTGTTTTAGACTTTACCTTGATTATATAGATTGAGTAGCTCTCTTAGTGATTTGAGAAGTGAATCAATTTATGCTTCAACACCTTAGGTGATCTTGACAACTAGGTTAAGGATTTTAAGTGATCGTGTTCTTAGTCTATGTTGGTTCTCAATTTGTCTTTAGTCAACATAGTGATAAGTGATTTTGATAATTAAAGGATTTTAAGTGATTTTAATCCAAAATCGAGTCTCAATGATCTCACATAAAACATAGTTTGATCTTTTGAAATGAGTCTACGTAAGTTAATGAATTTCATTTGATTAAGGTTTTATGGAAGTTGACGAATGGAAATGAAACTATATGTTTGAACATTGTTGTATAATGAATGAATTGGGTAAACCATGACAAAAGGTGGAATAATCAAGTGGACACGTTTTTATCTTATTTGTTAATCTCTTTTAGTTTAAGTTTAGCTTAATCAACACTTTATCAAATCTTTATCAAACCCCCCCCCCCCCCCCCCAATCAAATTAGGATAATTGCTAGTGTTTTGAGATTCATGTAAACTGTTCCCTGTGGAACGAACCTCGACTGATACTTGCTAGTTGCTATAATGATCGGGTTATTATTGCCCGGGCGTTTGTGTTAATTGGTTAAGTGTTTGATCATTGTTTTTAATATTATTAAAAGTTGAGAACACTAAAACGAACACACAATCAACTATGTTGATCGCATTAACACAATTTCTGTTTAAATAATGTTTATGAATTATTTACTTATGTCATTACATTAAATGTTTTTGAATTATTTTACTTTAATGACAATGCTTTTGAAATAAATGCGATTACTTTTCGCAAAATGTCTCATATAGAGGGCGTGACCGTTAACTGTGTGACCAGAAGTTAATATTCCATTAGTGTGTTCTGACGGGGTGTTACAGATACCCACGTTTTTGGAGGAATTTTCAAGAGGAAAAGGGTACGCAATTGAGGTTAAGTACCACTTTCCACCCACAAACGTATGGTCAAAGTGAAATGACGATTCAAACTTTAGAAGATATGTTGTGTGCCTGCGCGATTGAATTCGGTGGAAGTTGGGATACTTATCTTTTGTTAGTGTAATTCTCGTACAAAAATAGCTATCATACTAGTATTGGAATGCCGCCATATGAAATGTTCTACGGAAGGAAATGTCGCACCCCGATTTGTTGGGGGTGAAATTGGTGAACGTGAACTTGGTGAGACCGATCTTGTCTTAAAAAACAACGAGAAGATTGATATTATCAGGGGGCGCTTAAAAGCATCTCATGATAGACAAAAAACTTATACGGATCAAAGAAGGTGGTCGATTGAATTTAAAGAAGGTGATATGGTAATGCTCAAAGTGTCAGCTTGGAAGGGAATTATTCGGTTCCGAAAGAGAGGTAAACTTGGCCCTGGTTATATTGTACCTATTAAAATTTGGAAAGGATTGGTGACTATCTTATCATTTAGAATTACCCGAGAAGCTAACTGGAATCCATAACATTTTTCATGTATCTCATTTGAGCAAGTGTTTAACCGCACAATACACAATTGTGCCCTTGGATAAGATTGAGGTAAACGATAAGCTTTGTTATGTGGAAGAGTCGGTCGATATTGTTGATGAACAAGTGAGAAAAATTCGAAATAGACCGATTAGATCCTTCAAGGTAAAATGGAAGTACGGTAAGGAGATAGAGCATACATGGGAGACTGGAGAGTTCATGTTGAAATGTTTTCTGTCCTGTCACCTATCTTGGATCACGAGGATGCGATTCAATTCAAGTGAGGGAGAGTTGTAACATACTGAAACTTTTCAGGTGCTCCGCACTTGTGTCTGGAGGGGTGTTTTTTGCAGCTTTTGAATTTTTGAAGAACCCGATGTGTACTTTTGTCGAACTCGGGTTAAATGCCCAAAACAGAGCCAGAAGCTTCATTTTATCATTTTTTTTCACTTCCAGAGACTTTTCTCTCATTCTAGAGAGAGATGGAGTAGAAAGAGAAGTTCAATTTTAAGGAAAGAGGAGCCCATCTCAACCCATTTTGTGTTCTTATCTTGTTGATTTAGATGTTAGGGCTTGATTTGTGTCTAAAGTAAACCCTAATTCCGAATTTTGTTACTTTGATCTTAATTTTAATTATGGGTTAAGTTTTGTGTATAGCTCTAGACCCTTTTCTTGAGAATTTTAGCTCTAGATTGTCAATAGTTTGAGCATGCAACCTCATTTTTGGGGGTTTTGGTTAAGGTTATGAGATTAAGATGTTTTGATGTTCCAAATTATATGTTTTATGATTAAATAAACCAAATGGTACTTGTAATTGGATTATTTGTATGTTTGGGAGTCAAAGATGATTTTGACTATGTTAACTACGAGACTTATCATAACAAGTTGGTAGTTGTTGGTTTATTGTGTAAATTGGGAAAGAGTCTTGAGAATTGTTAAGAAATTGAAATATGATGGATTTGGTTGATTAGTGCTTGGTAATAGTCAAAATCATGCTCAAAGTGGTTGCTTAGGGTTTTGATGATGACCATAAGTATATGAGGTCTTGATTGACCATTTGTGAATGTATAAGTGATGGATATATGTATTATATGCTTAATGAATAGGTGTTGTGCTTGTAAAGTTAATTGTTGAATTTGTTGCTTGGAACTTGCTTAATTGCATTATTTGCTCGAATTCAAGGTGAGTACGACTCTTGCATACTACTCAGTGAATTTCGGTATTTAATTTCAAGTGGTATATGCTTGGTTTGGTATCATAGGGTACATTGGTATGGTTAGGCACCTTTATGTGCATTGGCTTGATTTTGCACCGTTGTGTGCTTTGTCAAGTGGGGACACCCATTGCTTTTGGTTTGGTTAATATGGTTTGTAGATTACTTATAGAAATTGTCGTTTGGTACGCATTATGTTGTATTCAATAAGCATTCGCTTACTCGTGTTGTTTAAAATGTTATAGGCTCCCAAGTGGACAAAGGGAAAAGTAAGTATGTGGCATCTACCGAGTAGTTATGATGACAATGGCTTGAAGACTAATTGTGCAAGAATTTAGATGGGAGTTCCTTTTGTTGGGTAGAATAACCCTAAAACTCATGATCATGATATCTTGGTCTTGGGTCGTGTTTTGGTAAAATGGGTCAAGATAGTACTTGTCATTTGAAATGGGTTGCTTATTATGTAAGAGTTGTATGTAGACAATTGAACATGTTCGAAATGTTGGTTTATTGTAATAATTGAAGCTTAAGGTTGTGGTAACTGAATTTGTGAATGTTGGAGTCGATTGGAGTCATCAAAGATGGGTCAAAGTGTTTTAAAAATCTAAAATTGAAGTTTCAGCAAATGGTGCGTCGCACCTGAAAGGAAAGTGTCGCACCATAATATGGGAATTTGCTACTGACTTCATGGTGTCAAAAAGTAGCTTTGAGGTGCGTCACAAATATAATCAAGTGTGCCGCACTATAAGCGTATATAAAAAAATAAAAATAAAAACTGTCGTTTTTAGTTATGAGTCGAGGTATATTTCAAATGGTTCATGGTTTGTGTTCTTCCCTACCTTGTATGCCTTATCTCAATACACGATGGTTTATTATAATGAGGGATGGGGTGCAGTGAGTCCATGCCAACGTATGTCTCTCGAGTCTCCACTCTCCCTCTCATCATGAGGTTTATTTATTTGCATTGGAGTTTGAAAATTTAAATTAAATAATTATTCGCCTTTAAACTATTTTAGGCTAATTATAAAAATATAATAACACAAGCCTTGCTGTATACCGAGTACGTAGTAGTATAAGTTAATGCGAGTAGTTTGCTTGTACAACTTAACTTTATATTGAAAGCACCATAGTAGGGTGATTGTCAAAGGACCGGTCCACCGTAGTTATTGACATATGGTGGTACTGAACTACTGATATATAAATAAAAAATAGTGTCACTAAGATTTGATAACGATTTTAGATTTTCGCATTTCAATGATGATAAGATTTGACGTATTAATTGGCATATATTGTTGTAATCAACTTTTAAGCAATAGCTCTAAAGTATAGACACGTTCAAACTATTTAAAATGGAGACGTGTGTATCAATTGACATTACCGGTTATCAACATTTGTGTGACATCTCCATTTTTAATTTATAACGGTAAAATCATTTTTAGCTCTATCAGTGACGTGAAGCTGTGGCCTAGTTTCTCCAATTTTTTAGTTAAAATGTGATTTTGTGTACGTGACATGATGTCACAGTTCCATGACACAGTAATCTCTAACACTTTGTTCCATTTTTTTTCATAGTTGGTCCTTCAATTATACACGAAATTGCAATTCGAGTCCCTCAAGTTTTTTTTGGATTTTCGAGTCTTTAAAATTGCAAAATTTTGCAATCCGAGTTCTTCCGTCAGTTTGCCGTATAAATTAGCCGTTAACCCTTGACATGTGAGGGTAAAATCATCTTTTTACTCTTTTCTTCGACTTTTTTTCTCCGTTGGTCCTTCGTTTATAGACAAAATTACAATCCGAGTCCCTCAAGTTTTTTTTTTTTTAAGGACAAGCATAATATATTATATATATGAATTAAAGGTACAAAGAGGACTCATACTTGAGAATAATATGAGTCGAAATAAACACAAAGGTTACAATGTACACGGAAACATTAAGCCTACACAACAACTAAAACAGAGTCCCAAAGTTTCATCAGCTCGCCGGGTCCAAACTTATATTCGCAAGCACGTATTTGGGTTAGCGCCTATGTCATATGGCAAAACCGAAATCGTAAATTATTCCGGAACTCACAATTGACAGGTCCACTAGCTTTCCAAGAGATACAAGTCCGCACCTTTAAAGTTTTGCCATATGATTTAATTGTTGTATAGGCTTAATGTTCCAGTGTACTTTGTAACCTTTGTGTTTATTTCGATTCATGCTATTCTCAAGTATGAGTCCTTTTAATTCATATATATAATATATTATGCTTGGCCTTTCAAAAAAAAAAAAAAAAAAAAAAAAAACAAAGTTGAGGGACTCGTATTGCAATTTTGTCTATAAATGAAGGACCAACTGAGAAAAAAAAGTCGAAGAAAAGAGTAAAAAGAAGACTTTACCTTCACATGCATGGCACATGTCAAGGGTTAACGGCTAATTTAGACGGCAAACTGACGGAGGGACTCGGATTGCAAAATTTTGCAATTTTAAGGACTTGAAAATCCAAAAAAAACTTGAGGGACTCAGATTGCAAATTCGTGTATAATTGAAGGACCAACGAAGCAAAAAAGTCCTTTGTTCTATACTTTTATTTTATAGAGAAATGAACGGAAAAGACAAGAAAAGAAATTTAATACAATTGGCGTTTTCGAGTTTTGACATTAAAGAATGGGAAGGAAGTGGATGGGAAATTTTAGTGTAATTTTTCTTACACTCCTTAATTCCAATTTGAAAGGATCTCACTTCCTTCCACTTTATTCTTCTTCATCTCATTTCATTCTTTCATAAAATAATTCGGGGAACAACACCTAAATGTCATATTTCAATATTAAATTCTTGTAAATCTCACATATATTTTTTTATTTTTTGAATAAATTAAATGGATAATTAACATATATTATATCTCCCTTCTTATTAAAAGAGAAGCTAAATGAAATAATCTTTCATTTTGACTCATTAAAACAAATTCTATCCATTAGATCAAAATAAGAAACACTAATCTATCCATCCATTCGCATAACGAATTTTAATTACTAATCAATTTTAGACATCTAAACTAAAAGACCTATAAACCCTTAAAACTTTTTAGTATTACAATATGCATTAAATTAATTTAAATGACTCCACAAAATTAGGGCATTTAGTTTATTATTTACAAATGATTTTAATAAGTTTTTAGGCCAACCGCGCGCCGCGGCGGCTGCAGCGGCTGCGACGAACCTCTTATTTTTTTATTTTTATATATAACATAATTAGTCAGCTTTAAGTTGTTTACAACTAATGTTTTGAATTAAATACTTAAACGTTAATAACCATACAAAATCAAAAAGAAAATATGTGTCAAATTAATAATTAAATTTAACATAATTTGAATCCTCTTGTTATTTAATAGTACGTGTGCAAGTAGAAAAGATATGTAAAGAAAAAGAAAAAAATTGGAAGAAAAAAAAAGAAGAAAAAAAAGGCATAAATATTGTAAAAACGTTATATTAAAAGAGAATTACAAAATATTAGAATGTGAGTTAGATGACTGAATTAAAAATAAAAGAAACATTAAGGGTGTATTATGAATTTTTTTTAAAAAGAGGGATTAATGTTTAAAAGAGTAAAAAATTAAGATTACAGAGAAACAGATAGAAGGTAAGGGGGACTCGAACCCTTGACCATTCACTCAGCAACACACGCGTTAAACCATTGCTCCACTCTTGCACGTGGTGTAAAGTTAGGATACTAAATATATAACCTTTAAAAACATCGATTTCCAAATTGAAACAGTTGTAATTTTACTGTTCATTCTTTTACTAAATGAATATGTAGATAATAATAATTTAATCCTTTAACGCATTAATTAAGCTTTTGACTCTTATTATATTCTGGAAAATTTTAAAATTGAACCAAAAAAATATAGTAATTTTACTAGAAAATAAAATAAATTTTCATTATAAACCTTACTATTTATATGATCTTTTAATTTTTTGTTAACAAAATGAAAATTCATTTTCGGATTATTAGTAAAACGTATTCAGTAAGAGAAAATTAATTTTTATTAGAAAAAACTAAATACCCGTGAATACAAACCATGCAGAATAATCTATTACCTCAAAAAATTAGTGTTTTTGTTTGGAGAGCTCAAAGAAACAGGTTACCGGTAAGATTAGAGTTAGACAAGAAAGGTATTGATCTCGACTCGGTTAGGTGCCCGATATGCGAGAGTGCTTTGGAATCGATAGACCATATTCTGCTTGAATGTATGTATGCAAAAGATGTTTGGAGCAGTTTTTTTCGTTGGTGGGGTCTCACCTTCCCTAACGGATTAAGCCTAAATTCGCTCCTCCAAGGTGCTACTCAATTCCCAGATAGCACTCTACTTTCAAGGATGTGACAAGCATCTATATGGGTATGTGCTTATAAAATTTGGCAAAACAGGAATAATAAGATCTTTCGCAACAAATGCTTGACGACGTCAATGGCTATCCAAGAAATCCAAGTAAAAAGTTATGAAATCCGAATACTTTTGATGATCACGGTTGATGTAAATATGTTTTTATATATTCGTTTAGTTTTTAGTTGTCTACTCAAGTCGTTTAGTTTTTAGTTGTCTGCTCAATGTTCTTATGAGCATGGCTCGCCTGTTTCCAACTTCATGCTCATTGTTGCTTGCAGCAGGTCATTTTGTATTGGTTTTTTATTAATGAAAGTTTTTGGCTTTTCAAAAAAAAAATAAAAAAATAAAAAATAAAAAAATAATAATAAATTTTACCTTTAGAGTTTAATAATTTAAAAAAGAAAATCTCATCATACCCATCGTATCATTACCAATCCTCATATCCTTTGTTTGAAATAAGGATAAAAGACTCGCATTTCGCTCCGGGGTGATTTTGATCGGTTAACGGTCAGTTAGATAATCGTTGTAAAAAAATGATTAACGGTCGGTTAATTAAATAAGTAAATGTAAAAAAAGAAAAAAGAAAAAAGGAAGTACAAAAAGTTGTAAATGTTATAAAATATCTAGATTGGATGTTAATTTTATTATTATTATATTTCTTGCATAGTAATATTTTATGCTATAAATAGACATGTATGGTAACCATTTAAGGTGCACCATTTCTCTTGAAATATCAATATCAATATTTCTTCTCGCCTACTGAATTATAACACGTTATCAGCACGAAGAGCTTAGTGTAATCAAAGGATATCTCAAACGATCACGAGTCACTGATCAAGGTATGAAATTATTAATAATTTTCAGACTCGAATATATCAAACTTTGGACTACTAACATTTTGAACTACTAATTTTTATTAAGTTCTTAGTGAATTTGTGTTGTTCTTATTATATGGTTGGCTCTGCCACCTAAATTATCTATGGTCGACACTGTCACCTAACTATCATTTATGTTTACTAACTTTTATTAACTTCACTAACATTTATATTTATGTTATTTAAGTTATATATGGTCGGTTATACCACCTGAATTATATTTTCTGTAATCTAACTCTTATTAACTTCACTAACATTTATATTTATGTTAATAAGACCTCATGATTGTACGCAACACGTCATTTGACAACACGGTACTTTATGTACGCAACACGTCATTTGACAACACGGTACCATGGGTCGAGATTAATTCCGATCAATACGAATACGATGGGATTTTTATATGTTATCTAACATTTATGATTACTTATGCAATTAATCATTATTTATTTTACAGCTTGTTTCATGTAAGATATAATGGTCTGTGACAATTTATGAATAGTGATTCGAGAAAAAAAAATAAAATTAAATCACTAGTTCAACCTACTTTTCTTAAACTGTAACTTTGTGGTATTAATTTTAGGAGTCTATTCTCTTGCTAGTTTTGTATTACTTCCAAGTGTTAAAAAACTGACCTACCCTCAAACTAACAACTGTTCAACATCTTATGAGAAATGAGTGGGGAATTGAAACCTGTGGGCTAACAGTCACATAAGAGTTTCTTATCGAACGGCTTGGTATGTGTTAACCGATCCGTACCACTCAAACAACCCAAAATGAAAAGTAAAGTAAATAATGGTTTTCAAAGCAGCACAATGCCATAAGAAGATTATGTTGCTAATGATGCTGTCATAAATACAAAAAGTAGTTTGTATTTTTATTAAAAGTAAATCTTAAAAGTTAAAATAAATAAAAAAGAATGGTAAAATGGAGTAGCTTTTTGTCAAAAATGAAGCATTGAAAATGAAGTGGTCTCCTTCTATAATTAAAAAAAAATATAATTTCATCAAATGAATTTTTTTTTTGTGGCCGACAATTCCAAACACGAGTCAGTGTTTAGTTTATCAAGAATATCTCTTGCTTTGGTGAAAGGTCACGATCACGATATTGGATGTTGTGAAAGAATTAAAAATTGGTCATGTGACCTTTTAAAAACTAGAAAGTTTTTTTTTAAACGAAATTTTTTTTTATATATTTATAATTTACGGGTAACGTAAAAAAAAGGAAAGTTTTTTTTAAAACAAAGAAAGTGTTTAAATGAGTTTTACAGAAAGGGGGAAGTAAAGTATATTCCTTTCAGAAACCTGGTACATTTTCATCTTGTAAGTAACCAATTGTAGTGGTGGGTCAAAATGGACAAGTTCTCTATCATTAATCAGTCCGTCAAAAATGGTAACTAAGGTTATATTATTTGATATGATATATCTTTTTGGATTAAATGTTTTATGCAATATGCAATAGAAATACACTTTGGGGGACTTTGACAGTCGGCCATAGGTTAATCATCATGGTTACTAAAATAACTGTGTGTGCGACATTCGATCTGTTCGACCCGTCTTCTACTATCTAAGCTTGGGTAGTTGAAGGTGTTTATATATAAATAGTTTAAATATTTGAAAGTCGTGTGTTATAAACGTGACCGTTGAAAAAAGGAGGTTGAATAATAAAACTTAAAAAACAAATTATTTTTTTAAGAGTGTGCATCAAAATGGCCCGTTTAATAATGGGGAGTAAAAATATAGTCAAATTGTTTCAACGAACAAGGGTTCAATTGGATGTCTCTTAAAAAAAATCCGCGGGTACGGGTGATGGATCCAATGGATCCGCATCCACGACCCGCGGGTGCTATCCCTAATTGTGACAAGTACAAATCAACTAAAAGTCTAAAAAATAAATGCTCTTATAGGGACCAAATGTTCACAATAATTGCCTAAGCTAGATATGAAACAAATAGTTCATAAAAAAAAAAAAAAAAGGTCGTTGTGCGTTTTCGGGATGATAGCCGAAATACACTTACAAAAGTAGGTCAGCCGTCAATTCTTTATGGCCATATCAACGTAGATCAATAAAATCATTTATGGTTTTGATAAAAGATTAATTAAAAATTAATTGTTTTTTGGTCTTGGATTCTCGGTAACAAAAGCAAAGGTTGTTTTTGGTTGCCACAACAAACAAGACAGAGGTTGTTGACTTTTGTTGTTAAACATGGCACAAGTGAACAATAACAATAGATTATTGTTTTTTGAAAAGAATAATGATGCGTTAATTTTATTGTATAAAATAAAATTAAAGAAAATGGTTTTCATTGATGACTATGAACAAACGCAAACAAAGTGTTTGTGGTATTTGGTGATTAAAAAAAAAGTGCATCTAAAGCTTCTACTGAAAATAATATGCATCTAAAGCTTCTACTGAAAATTAATGTGCAAGGTACAACGTATAACTATATGGTCAAATTCATTTGAGCCTTCGGAGTCACAAGTATATGATGTATATATATATTACTCAATTAACAAAATAGTAAATCTAAATTAATTCATATGAATAGTAAAACGAAATTAATTAATTTACTATTCACATAAAAAAGCGCATATGATAAAAAGCGCATCGCATATGATAAGCGCATATGATAAAAAGCGAATATGATGAAAAGCACAACGCATATGATGAAAATCGCATATGATTAAAAGCGCATATGGTGAAAAACACAGCGCATATGATTAAAAGCGTATATGGTGAAAAGGATATATGATAAAAAAAAAAACACATATGGTGATTTATAAAAAAAAAAAAAAAACACATATGGTGATTAATGGAAAGCACATATGGTGATTAATGAAAAGTATATTGTGAAAAAGAATCACAAATGTTTTTTGAAAGAATTCAAGGTAAGATATATGAACCAATTCATCCATCATGTGAACCATTTTGATATTTCATGGTTCTAATAGACGCATCTAGCGGATGGTCTCATATTTGTATGTTATCAAGCCGTAATATGGCATTTGCAAAGTTTCTTGCACAAATTATTAAATTGAGAACACATTATTCTGATTACACCATTAAAAGGATGAGACTTGATAATGCTGGTGAGTTAACATCTCAAGCATTTAATGATCATTATATATCTACAGGGATTGTTGTTGAACATCCAGTTGCTCATGTGCATACACAAAATTGGTTTAGCTGAATCAATAGATAAACGCTTACAGCTAATAACTAGACAATTGATAATGAGTACAAATCTCTCAATATTTATATGTGGACATGTAAATTTACATGCTGCGACATTAATTCGCATTATACCATGTGGAAGTCGTAAATATTTTCACTTAATACTTGATTTTGGCCAAGAGCCAAATATTTTCTACCTTAAAACATTGGTTGTGCAGTGTATGTTCCAATTGTATCACCACAACACAATAAAATGGTTCTTCAAAGAAAGATGATAATATATTTTGAATATAAAACATCTTCAATCATAAGATATATTGAACCCATGATGGGTGATGTTTTTACAGCACGTTTTGCTGATTGTCATTTTAATAAAACATTGTTCCCTAGATTAGGGGGAGAAATAAAAATAAAAAATAAAATGATGCTTCATGATGTGAACATCAATTAAGGTATATTGAACTCGCACAAAAGAATGTGAAACGAAAGTTCAAAAATAATGCATATGCAAGAACTTGCAAATTAATTACTTTATGCATTTACAGATATAAAAAAGTGACTAAATCATATATACCAGCGATAAATGCTCCAGCTCGAACTGAAATTCCAAAAGCTGGCAATAATGTCACTGTTGAGTCTTTGCCACGCATCAAACGTGGAAGATCAATTGGTTCCGAAGATAAAAATCCTCGAAAAAGAAAATCAGCTGATAATGAGGTAAGAGAAAGTGTTCAAGAAGAACCACAAATCAATATTCCTTCTGCAGAGGATATTGATAAATGTAAATACTAAAATTGCGATAAATTATGCAATATTATGGAACCGAAATGAAACTAAAATCTCTATGAGATATTTTCATATAATGTTACAATGACATCATGAATAAAGATGATGATCTGGAACTAAAATCTGTCATTGAATATACAAAATGGACATGATTGAGCTCAATGGAAAGGAGCAATAAGAGCTGAATTAGAATCGCTCGATAAAAGAAAAGTTTTCGGATCAATCGTTATCACTTTTAAAGATGTGAAACGTATGGGATACAAATGAATTTTTATCCGAAAAGAAATGTGCAAATGAAGTTACAAGGCAAAACTAGACTTGTAACTCAATATTTCCCACAAAGACCAGAAATGAATTAGGAGGAAAAATTATCCTCCTGTAATGGATACAATTACTTATTAGATACTTAATCAACCTGGTAGTTATTTAAATGCATCTCATGAATGTTGTTACTACTTATCTGTATGGATCACTTAATAGTGATATATATATATGAATATACCTAAAGTGTTAAGGTATCATAAGCATCTAATGTAAAACCCAAGGGAATATATTCCATTAAATCACAAAGATTTCTAAGTGGGTTTATACAAACGGGACGTATGTGGTATAACCGATTAAATGACTACTTGATAAAAAAAAGGGTATAAATATAAACTTATTTTGCACGTATGTTTTATAAAAACAATGTTCGGATATGAGATCGTAGTTGTTTATGTCAATGTTCTTAACATCATATGAACAAATAAAGAGATCTATGAAATCATTCAACTTCTAAAGAATTATTTTGAAATGAAAGATCTTGAAAAAACCAAGTATTACCTTGGATTGCAAATTGAGCATATGCCTAATGGTTTACTTGTACATCAAACAACTTATACCGAAAAGATTTTAAAACATTTTTTTTAAAGACAAACTCATTGTTGTTAGATCACTCAATATTGACACTGATCTATTTCATCCCTGCGAAGATCATGAAAATTTTAACAGATCGGAAGTTCTATATTTTAGTGCAATTGAGGTTCTTATGTATCTTATAGATTATACAAGATCTGATATTTCTTTTGCAGTTAATTTGTTGACAAGGTTCAGCTCAGCCCCTACCAAAAGACATTGGAATGGGATCAAACAAATAGTTTGATACCTTCGGGGAACTACTGATTTATAATTATTTTATTCTAACAACTCGAAACAAGATTTGTTTGGTTATACAGATGCAGATTATTTATCCGATCTACATAAAGCTAAATCTCAAACTGGATATGTATTCCTAAATGGAGGCACCGCAATATCATGACGTTCTCAAAACAAACACTTGTTGCAACATCAAATCATGCCGAAGTGATTGCATTACATGAAGCTACTCGGGAAAGATTTTAGTTAAGATCAATGATACAAATCATTATTGATTCTTGTGGACTAGAACGCTATAAAAACGTAACAACTATCTATGAAGATAATACAGCTTACATAATACAAATGAAAGAAGAGTATCAAAAATGACAGAACAAAACATAAATGCTGACGAGGCGCTAAAGCTATAAACGGTCTTAACGGTCATAAGTTTGATGGAAAAGAATGGTATATTGGTAAGGCTCAGAAAAAGACTGAAAGGGAATAGGAACTGAAACAACGGTTTGAACAAACCATGAAGGAGACTGTAGACAAATCACGAGGGCCAAACTTGTACATAAAAGATTTAGATGATACAGTTTCAGATGAAAACCTCAGATTTTTCTCATATACTCAAGATATCGTAAAAGACAACCAGATTAAAATGAGATACGTTCAATCAACAACTCTGCTGATCTTTATACCAAAGCACTGCTAACTGCTATTTTCAGAACACACGTTCATAATATTGGCATGAGGCATGTTCAGAAGATGTAATAACTCAGGCGTTGCCTACTTGAGGGGGAGTCAACTTTATGCTGCACTCTTTTTTCCTTAGCTAAAGTTTTATCCCAATGAGTTTTCTTTAGCAAGGTTTTTAACGAGGCAGTACTAGTTATTCTCTAATAAAATTGTCATCCAAGGGGGAGTGTTATAAAATATCTAGATTGGATGTTAATTTTATTATTATTATATTTCTTGCATAGTAATATTTTTATTTATAATTATAATGGTGTTGTTAAAACATGGAGACCACTAGTTAGAACATGTAAAAAATAAAAAATAAAAATAAAATAAACAGATTGCACTAAAATAGAACTTATGGAGACCAAATTCACATTTTGGGTCTTAATTGCCACTAGTTAAAACATGTAAAAAAAAAAAAAAAGAAACAGGCTGAAACTATAATAGAACTGATGGAGATCAATTTCACACTTTGGGTCTTAATTACCACTAGTTAAAACATGTACAAAAAAAAAAAAAAAAAAAGGAACAGGCCCTAAAACAGTTTGGTAATTAGATAATTTTGACTGTTTTTAAAATTGTTTTAGGGTTTTGGGTATAAATTACTGTTGGGATTTAACAAGTTTCATAATACTTAAAACCTTTTAAGAATCATTCAAAGCGGAAGCATGTAAAATTACCAATTGAAACTTGTATATCTTTAACCATATAAAAGTTAAATCCCAAGAAAAGGATCAAGTTGAGAAATAAGCTTACAAACTACAAGCAAGAATAAGATGTTATACCTATTCCAAGCTAGTTGAAAGTGATGAAGATGATGATGTTGAATGGAGCTTCAAATGGATGAAACCTCAAGAGATTATACCCCAAACTTGTAACCAACACCTTGTACTTTGGTTAGGTTTTGTTGACACTTGAATTTGGCTTCCAAAAACCAAATTATGAAACCCTTTTTGTGCACAAAAGGCCACGGCCAGAACAGCTCTTGGAGAGAGCTTTGTGCAGTTTTTTTTGCTTATGTTTTGATGTGTAAATGCATGTGTGTTTGGTCTCCAAGAGAGCCTTGGTTAATATGCACCTAGAATGGAAGTAACATGGTAAAAGACAAGTCAAAAGAGCATGCTTACTCCATACTCCCATGCCACTTCCAATTCTTTTAAATAAAATGGTTTGTTTTATAAAATTAGATTTTATAAAACACATTTTATAAAACTTCCATTTATTATATACATTTTATTATATAAAACCAATTTATATATAAAATGTAACATAAATAAATTAATTATTTAACCTATAAATAATTAAATCCATAATATATAAATTATTCCATAATTTATATAATACACATCAAGTAATATTTAAGAAAACCATTTTTCTTAAAGTTCAAGTGTCGCGTATTTGATTAATGAACCAATCGTTAAAATCAAATACAAATAAGGTGTCGGTAAGTTTGTTATTGGGTATGACCCGACTTGGATCATAACACGTCAGCCACATTAATTTAGTATGTCTCTCGGGCATACGAAATACCTTCAATCTCCCACTTGCACGAGAAACATAAGAAATTAATGCAAGTGATGGATACAGCCTAACACACCGTCCATCACCCCTAATATGTTATGACTTTGTGCCATTCAATAACATCATCCCTTTCGAGTTCCCATCTCGAATATGATTAGGTGAATCTTTCATTATTTCCTTTCGTCCTAGATGTCATGTTAAATCCAAGAGATACAGAGTGATCACTCTCTTATAGATTTAACTTTTCAGGCCTTAGACATCTTACTCTCAACAAATAAGAGGGACAAATTCCATCTTGACTACATACGTCCTAGATATACACTTTGTAATATACCTGAGTTCTTCCTTATGTACTACCATGTTTCAGAATAGCGAAGAAAAGAATCAAGGCACAGTACTAGGTGAATATCCGAACCCAATATGTATCTCAGGTCAGAGGATACAATGATATTCGCCTTTACTCAAGATTACATGTGATCAACCACAAGGCTCTATACAGTAATTCTTGAGAGCGGGTCTTCCAATATTTGTTTCCCACAAATATCTATGAACCTTGGTTGCAACCTTGCCCCACATTCAACCTATGAATGTATACCAATCCGAGTTCATAATAGTCTAAACCTCACACTTGTTCCCACAAATGTGATCAACTACGGAATTTACAATAATAGTTTATTCATGGATGAAATATGCTAAATTGGAACATGACTCATAATTAAATTAATACCATAATTATATTAATGAGTTTGAACTAATTCGTTCCGTTACAATACATAAAGTAGATCAATTCCAATCACTAGAATATCGAAGCCCTAACGCACAAACATGTCCCTCATGTTTTGGCCCATGTAAAAGCTTCGTGAGTGGATCCGCAACATTATGATCTGTGTGAACTTTGTGAATACATATCTTTCCCTTTTCAACCTCATCCCTGATGTAGTTGAATCTCCGCTCAATGTGACGAGTCTTTTGATGAGCACGAGGTTCCTTGATTTGAGCAATCGCACCCTCGTTGTCACAAAAGATCTCAAGAGGGTCCTGAATGGAAGGGACCACTCCTAAGTCGTCGATGAATTTCTTCATCCATGCAGCTTCCTGAGCTGCCAGTGAGGCGGCAATGTACTCCGACTCTGTAGTGGATAACGCAACAACCTCCTGTTTCGAACTCTTCCAAGAGACCGCACCACCATTTAACATGAAGACATAACCGGATTGTGATCGAGAGTCATCTCGATCAGTTTGAAAACTCGCGTCCACGTAACCTTTTATGGCGAGTTCCTCCTCACCAGACCCATATATTAGAAACATATCCTTAGTTCTCCTAAGGTATTTCAATATACTTTTAACAGCAATCCAATGACTGTTTCCTGGGTTATTCTGGTATCTACTTGTCAAGCTTAGAGCGCATGACACATCCGGTCTAGTACATATCATCGCATACATGATAGACCCAATAGCAGATGCGTATGGGACTTTCTTCATTCTCTCTTGTTCATCTTTCGTGGTAGGACACTGAGATGAATTAAGAACGGTTCCTCTTTGAATAGGTACCAAACCTTTCTTGGAGTTTTCCATCTTGAACTTTTTCAAGATTTTATCAATGTATGTACTTTGACTTAAACCTATCAATCTCTTGGATCTATTCCTATAGATCCCTATCCCCAATATGTATTGTGCATCTCCAAGATCCTTAATGGAGAAGCAACTCTTTAGCCAAGTTTTGACTCCTTGCATTGTGGTAATATCATTCCCAAATAATAATATATCATCCACATATAGTACAAGGAACATGATAGTGCTCCCACTAGCTTTCTTATATACACAAGCTTCATCACCATTTTTAATGAAGCCAAATTTCTTGGCTTCCTCATTAAAACGATGATTCCACATTCTAGATGCTTGTTTCAATCCGTAGATTGACTTCTTTAACTTGCATACACTTTTAGGATATTTTGGATCAACAAAACCTTCAGGCTGGACCATATAGACATCTTCCATAAGATATCCATTTAGGAAAGCGGTTTTGACATCCATTTGCCATATTTCATAGTCGTAGTGAGCAGCAATGGCAAATAATATCCTAATAGACTTTAGCATTGCCACAGGCGAGAAAGTTTCATCATAATCAACCCCTTGAGTTTGAGTGAAACCTTTTGCAACAAGTCTAGCTTTATATGTATCCAAGTTTCCATGTATGTCGGTTTTCTTCTTGAAAAGCCATTTGCAATCAACTAGCTTGGAGCTAGGAGGTTGCACAACAAGTTCCCAAACTTGGTTTTCATACATGGATTGCATCTCGGCGTTCATGGCTTCCTGCCATTTATCTTTATCGATTCTTGATAAAGCATCTTTGTAGTTTGTCGGTTCATCCAAATCAACCGTATAGCAACCATCTATGAGAAACCCATATCTCTCAGGAGGATTGCTAATCCTACCAGATCTACGAATGCCTTGTGTATTTTGATCATTCATTTGATCACTATCAACATTTTCATGTTGAGTGCTAGTGTCAACCAATTGTGTATCATCTACTTGATCTTGAACCTCTTCAAGATCTATCTTCCTTTCACTATTTCCTTCCATTAGGAACTTAGTTTCAAGGAATTCCGCCTTTCGAGCAACAAATACATTCTGCTCGTATGGATCATAGAAATAGTATCCCATATCATCCTTGGGATATCCTATGAAGATACACTTCGTGGATCGAGCATTCAACTTATTAGGGACGTAACGCTTAGGATAAGCTTCACATCCCCATACCTTTAAGTATGATAGAGAAGGAGGTTTTCCAAACCACATCTCATGAGGAGTTCGTTCCACTTTCTTGGTTGGGGCCATATTTAAAATACGAGCCGCGGAGCTTAGACAATAACCCCAAAATGACAGAGGTAACGAGCTTCTTGCCATCATAGATCGAACCATATCCATTAGGGTTCGGTTCCTCCTTTCGGAAACTCCATTAAGTTGGGGTGTTCCGGGTGGAGTAAGTTGTGAGATAATCCCACAACTCCTAAGATGATCTTGGAAGGCATCGCTTAGGTATTCACCTCATCTATCGGTACGTAGTACCTTAATTGTCTTATTGAGTTGATTTTGTACTTCGTTTTGATATTCTTTGAATGCTTCAAACGTTTCGTCCTTGTGTCTTAATAAGTAGACATATCCGAAACGACTAAAGTCATCAATGAAAGTAACAAAGTATCTTTCACCTTTCCTAGTCATGGGTTTAAAGGGTCCACATACATCCGAATGTATTAATCCCAATAAATCTTTAGCCCTTTCATAGGTCCCTTTAAAAGGTGCTTTAGTCATCTTGCCTTGTAAACAAGATTCACATACTTCAAACGAATCCATTTCATTTGATTTCAAAAGTCCATTCTTTTGAAGTGTATGTATTCGGTTCTTGTTTATGTGACCAAGGCGACAATGCCATAAGTAGGAATCACTCAAATCCCTTTTGAGTTTCTTGGTGCTTGTATGGTACATTGAGCTACTAGAAGATGTGTCATCATGAACCAATTCATAAATTCCATTTGAAGGCGAAGCCTTGAAATAGAATACATTATCTTTAGAAACATGAATATCATCATCAATAAAATTAACAACGTAACCACATTGTTTTAAGCGAGAAATAGAAATAATGTTTCTACACAAATCCGGAGCATACAAAACATTTTCTAAAATAAGTTCCAATCCGCTTGGAAGCTTCAAAATAAAATCTCCTTGAGCTTTAACATGCACCTTTGCACCATTGCCCATATAGAGACTTGATGTTCCCGCCTTATGATCACTTCTTTTGAACCCCTGCAAAGAATTGCAAATATGAGTTCCACATCCAGTGTCTAATACCCATGTATTAGAAGAAGTAATACTTAGCTCTATATATACCATATATATATTACCTGAGGTTTGCCCTGCATCCCTCTTGTCCTTCAACTCCTTAAGGTAGACCGGACAGTTTCGTTTCCAATGACCCATCTCACCGCAACCGAAACATGGGTCTTCCTTGGGGTTTGCCTTCTCGGCTACCTTTTGCTTCTTAGCCTTGTTTATGGTTGGGGTAACCATCTTCCCTTTCCCTTTGCCTTGATAGGCGGGTCCTTTTCTCTTAGCCACCTTTGGCTTAGAGGTCTTACTTTTGGACCCACCTTGATCGATTGCTAACACGGGTAAAGCCCTTTTACCCATGCTAGTTTCCGCCGTTCTAAGCATACCGTGAAGCTCACCTATGCTCTTATCCATCCCATTCATATTGTAATTAATTACAAATTGATCAAACCTTTTTGATAGGGAATTAAGGATAAGATCGGTGGCTAACTCATTTGATATGTTTAGGTTAAGACGGTTAGCACGATCAATAAGGCTCTTCATTTTGAGGACATAAGAGGAGACGGATTGGGTGTCATCCATACGACATGCATGTAGCGCTCGAACCGTTTCGAAGCGCTCGACACGTGCTTGTTGAAGGAACATCTCCTTCAATTGCGTAATCATGTCATATGCACTATGATGTTCGAAATCCTTTTGGAGTTCGGGTATCATAGTCCCAAGCATTAGACAAGCGACTTGCACCGAATCGGCGCAATACTTGTCATAATAAGCCATGCCCTCTATATCTTCCTCATCCGGTTGGTCGGGAATAGGGTCCTCCAACACATACGCTTTGTCCTCAAGTTTGAGGACAATCCTAAGATTACGGAACCAATCCATAAAGTTCGTATGGTTGAGTTTGTCTTTCTCGAGGAGAGACCTTAATGATAGGTTGTTTAGGTTAAGTGGTGCATTTTGCATGTTGTTGTTATTTGCGGCCATCTACAAAATTTAACAAAGTCCTTTTAAGTATCGATTTTAAATTTAATAAACAATACCCTTTTATTTTTAATTGTTTTATTAAATCTTAGAATCCAACGGTAAATCAAATTTCGGTTAGGTGACCTTTATCCCGTTATTTGATTTAGCTAGGTAGTCATTTATGTGACAATTGCAATCCTTTTGCAACTTCTAAGTTATGGGATCATGCAATCCTTTTGCATGGCATATTTATCCCATCAACGCCTATTTGTTCCTCATGCTTCGGTGACCCTAAGTTCATGATTCCTAAATCAAGTCGTCCTACTTGTGTAAACATGTAGACTTAACATACAAGTGGTTAGGTGACCTTTATCCCACATGTATGCGAAGTGTACCTTATTCATATTAGTTCACTCATGACGGTTAGGTGACCTTTATCCCATCAAGAGATTCCTAATATGTCTAAGTGTTTCCACAAAAGGATGGCGTTTAACTTGTTTACCTTGTTTTAGTTAAGGGATTTTAAGTTTTTCATAAATTCTAGTTTAAGAAAACATTTGCCATACACCAACATGCATTTGGTGTATAGTTCATTATGAAAAGCCAATTTCATGTCTATAAACCATTTTATATATATGATCCTAATCATGATCTTAATAACCGTTTATTAATGTCCTTTTAGCCATTTTTAATTCAACCAATTAAATTGTCGTTTTGCATGTCGTTAATTAATGTATAATTTAACCAATTAAATTTCCATTTTGCTTGTTGTTAACTTGTGTGATTAACTTGTAGCATACAAACATACAATCCACAATCATACAATAAACAACCATGCATGCAAAGCAAATATGTTCACAATCAAGCCATTTTGGTAGACATTTGTTTAGCCGAAAACAAATGCCACCGGATAAGGGGTAATTACACAAAGTAGGAGATTTCAAATCTCCCACTTAACCTTGCATCCAAATGCTTCTTCATGTGTTCTTCAAGTCTTCATCATTCTTCATCATTTTACAAAATATATCCTAATACATTTTGTCTAAAAAATGAAATTACAACCTAATCTATTTTACATACCAAATATAAAATAAATTACATAACCAAATGAATTATTACATGCCAAATGAATAAATATTATTACAAACCAATTGAATAAATATCAATCAACCATGCATGCAACCAAACACAAGGTCAAGGCTTAGATTGTGAACATCATCAACATAAGTGATAGGCAATACAGAATCACAAGTGATTGGAAACACAGAATCACAAGTGATCTGCAACACAGAATCACAAGTGATTGGCAATACAGAATCACAAGTGATCGGCAGTACAGAATCACAAGTGATTGGCAGTACAGAATCACAAGTGATTGGCAGTACAGAATCACAAGTGATCGGCAGTACAGAATCACAAGTGATTGGCAGTACAGAATCACAAGTGATTGGCAGTACAGAATGCAGAATCACAAGTGATTTTGGCCAAAATGACAACCACCCAAAACCGAAAATTTTACATTCTACTTCATGCATGTTCATAGAATGCAAAATTATAGTGGGTTTAATAACCATCTCGAAGCATATTTCAACAACTTCGGCTCTAGATACCATTGTTGGGATTTAACAAGTTTCATAATACTTAAAACCTTTTAAGAATCATTCAAAGCGGAAGCATGTAAAATTACCAATTGAAACTTGTATATCTTTAACCATATAAAAGTTAAATCCCAAGAAAAGGATCAAGTTGAGAAATAAGCTTACAAACTACAAGCAAGAATAAGATGTTATACCTATTCCAAGCTAGTTGAAAGTGATGAAGATGATGATGTTGAATGGAGCTTCAAATGGATGAAACCTCAAGAGATTATACCCCAAACTTGTAACCAACACCTTGTACTTTGGTTAGGTTTTGTTGACACTTGAATTTGGCTTCCAAAAACCAAATTATGAAACCCTTTTTGTGCACAAAAGGCCACGGCCAGAACAGCTCTTGGAGAGAGCTTTGTGCAGTTTTTTTTGCTTATGTTTTGATGTGTAAATGCATGTGTGTTTGGTCTCCAAGAGAGCCTTGGTTAATATGCACCTAGAATGGAAGTAACATGGTAAAAGACAAGTCAAAAGAGCATGCTTACTCCATACTCCCATGCCACTTCCAATTCTTTTAAATAAAATGGTTTGTTTTATAAAATTAGATTTTATAAAACACATTTTATAAAACTTCCATTTATTATATACATTTTATTATATAAAACCAATTTATATATAAAATGTAACATAAATAAATTAATTATTTAACCTATAAATAATTAAATCCATAATATATAAATTATTCCATAATTTATATAATACACATCAAGTAATATTTAAGAAAACCATTTTTCTTAAAGTTCAAGTGTCGCGTATTTGATTAATGAACCAATCGTTAAAATCAAATACAAATAAGGTGTCGGTAAGTTTGTTATTGGGTATGACCCGACTTGGATCATAACACGTCAGCCACATTAATTTAGTATGTCTCTCGGGCATACGAAATACCTTCAATTACAATCTTTGTTGACTGTCTTTGACTTTGGGTTTATATTACCTATTTTGGGTATATATTACCTATTTCGGCCCTAAAACAATCTTTGTTGACTGATTTTGTATATTGTAGCATTTTGGCACTAAAACAGTTTGTTAATAGACGAGAAACAAATTGACTTTGGGTTTATATTAATAGTCTGACTTTTGCTTAGGTGCCTTTTATTTCTAAAAGTAATAGACTTAAGAACAAACTAACTGAATACACATAAAATGGAACTATATGCAGAATCAAGGTGTATTATATCATTTATATTTATATGGAGAGAAAAAAAGAACATCTTTCCATCCATCTTTCTGCTTGTTCTATACTTAAGACACCTTTGTTATTTAAATAATATATTGTTCAATTGACATTTCATCCATAATTTGTAAACATAAGTACATAACCAAGTCAGCATTTTTACACTCAAAGAATGAGGTAAAGTTACAATATTTGTTGACTGACATTGACTTTGGGTTTAAATTACCAACTATGGACAATGGGTTTAAATTACCAAGTATCATTGACAATGGGTTTAATATACCAAGTATCAACTGAAATTACATGGCTGGAGTGACATAATTACCCTCACATGTGACAAGCATGTGAGGGGTTAGACGTTTAATTCAACGGATGGTTAGGGTCAGGTACCATCTGAGATACTAGAGGAAACCACAGGTACCAACCAAGATAAAAAAAACTTTAGGTGCTGTTGTGAAAAACTATACAAACCACAGGTACTACCGGCGTAATTTTTTCGGGTAAAATATTAAGCTGTTGAATGACGGTATTGTCCTTGTGAACAGTATTAGTCTCATCATAATTAGTGTTGTTTATAATTATAATATAATAATAATTAAATTAATGCAATGTCAGTTTGAATTTGAAATTGAAATTTTCTGGACTTTGAAAATTAAATATTAGTCAACAAAAAATAAGCAAAGGAATGAGCGATAATTTATGGGAAGTCTATCAAATCAACTTTATTACTTAAAATCAAAGTTCAAATTAAACTCTCTGCCATTTAAATATGGTCTTCGAATTGTGACTTCCATTTGTGGTATCATGAATTCGATTCATCACTTTTAACTGACGTTTTGGGTTGTAGGTGGTTTAAGGCTTTACTTATCGATACATCAGGTTTACATTAGGTATCATACAATCATGATGCACTTTATTCCATTCCGAAACGATTTCAACCTTTAATTATCGATTACTCAGATGTAAGTATGCAATGTTTCCTGTTTCTCGCAAGTGTTTTTTATTTATTTATTTATATTTAATGCCTCTTGATCGAATCTATGTTTTTTGGTTAATCTACAGATGATGGCACATCAATTATGTTTCTCATCTAGCCATCTAGGTATCAAGTTATTTGTTTTTTTACAAATATGTTTATAATCATTGTAGTTTTAGAAGATTATTTGACCTTTTTTGGTGAAAGTATTATTTTATGGCATTTTATCAAGAGAGCGTTACGCAAAATACCTTCCTGTTACTAAAGGGGTTTAATGGATTCGTTTTTTATTTGTTTTTGGTGTTGTTTGTATATTTTTGCTGGAATTGTCAGTTATTTCTGGTTTCCCTACCGCTCATGGTAAACTAATGTTTGGTTCTTACATTGTCTTTCATTCTTTTTGTTGGCTTTGTGCAGTTTAGTTTCCTATAATGTTCTTATAGATTGTGGGTTGGTTTGTAGGAAATTAGTCTATTCGCTTTTGGTGTTGTTGTTTTTAGGTACTTGCGGGAGTTGTCATCTATTTCCAGATTTTTCTTTGTTGTCGCTAATTTAAAGGTTAATTGTTGCATTATCTTGTGTTCATTATGTTAGGCTTTGTTTCTGATAATCTTCTTACTTATACTTATTGTGGATTTTCAATGGTTTATGCATTTGTAGAGGGTATATGTGACATTATTTTTTATACATATTTGATTCTAAATTAGTAGCTGCATACCATTGTTTGCAGGTTGTTGCTAGATGTCTAATCCATTTCCAATCTTTTTTCTGCTTTACGGTAATTTAAGGATTTAATACTGCATTGTGTTTGGTTTCTTTTGTAATTTTTTTATTCAATCATGATAATGTTTATGTGTATGAAGTTTGTAGCTTTTTTCATCTCTTGAACTTATTGTATCAAATAGATCTGCTTTTTTTATCTCTTGACCTAATTGTATTGTGGATTTTATGATTGATGTATATATTGTTTATGGTCAATGTCATTTGTTGCAGGTGGTCTTTTTTCAAACGGGTGGGTCATGTCACAAGGACAAAATATGCCATTTTGAAACCAATTAAAATTGTAGTGGTCCGTGAAATAGTCGGTGTAAAAGCAAGTGAAACGGGTATCACTTTTTGCATTTCCAGCGGTTTAATGCTCGGAGCAATGCCAACAACTTATATACTATTCTAGCACCAGCTATCGACCCAATACAATTGTTAATCATGTATCGAACACTGATTAAAGGGATACGCTTGCAAGAATACACAACCAGTTCGGTGAGTTCCTTTGACTCAGTTGTGAGAATTTCTCTTTTAAGTTTTGGTTTATTGCTTCTAACATAAATTTCTTCGTAGTTGTATGCTTTTTAGTATTTAACTAATTGACAGTTAAAGTGTTCTCAAAGGGCATATAGTCTCATATTCAATGGTATTTTGATGTTATGCAGGTGTTAGAAGCTGCTTTTAAGTGAAGGGTTAGAAGATGCATCAATTCAGTTTATAATCTTAACGTATCAACTATCAAGTGTATATTGTTAACTTCTTGCTACAATTCAGTTTTCATTAATATGTTGGTGTTAACATCATCTATCATAAAGGTAAAAGAAGGCTGCAATCATGACGATGGATTAAATGCAAGGTGATGGTGTAGTGTAACACCGTACTTTTTTTTATACACAGCGGAATTCTTGATCACGAAAATACCTTTACACATAAAGCGTGATTACTACAACTTTGTTAAATTATATTATTACAAACAACCGGTGTTACGTTAAACAAACATTTTAATAAAAGACTAGACATCAGAGTTGAGCTTGTCAAACATATCATCTCCACATCAATCCCCGTCCCGATACCCTACAGCAAAACATAACCTGCATTGGAGGAGGTGAGGGGGTTAACCGAAGCTAAGTGAATGGAACTATCTACAAATCTAGCATACAGTATCAACTCGTACCACAACTAGAACAACAACAACAACAACACAACTTTGCTCTAGTTGGAGGAACGACTGCCTGGTCGGGCACACAACCACTAGCTGATCGGGCTAGAGTCTACCGTTAGTTCTACCACTGAATCCCCAACATAGCCATCCGCACACAGATGACGCGTTATTCAGCACTATACTCAACAGATAGTGGTCAACAGGACCCAACCTAACAAGTCGAGATTGACCTCCTTGAGTAAGATCTAAAAAGTCAAGATCCCTCATGAGCGGAACCTAACAAGTCGAGGTTCGATCAACACAAACAAAACCTTACAAGTCGAGGTTCTATCAACAATGCACATTCAACTAGTATCAACACAACATGGCAACATTACAACTATAAAATGGCAACTAAACAACAATATAACGATGTAGCACGACAAGCTACTCTATGCTACACCCGAGATAATCCCACTCACCGATTACTAGCAAGAACTCAGTGGTCTAATATTACTGAGTCTTCTCTCTCCCCTTTTCACCTGGAAATATTGTAGTGACCCGAACTTCTCCATGATTATATATTATATGAGATTCATATGTACATGATTAAATGTTTCCAACATGTTAAACAATCAAACTTGTTAAGACTTGATTAATTGAAATGAGTTTATGTAGACAATTAACCACCCAAATTGACCGGCGATTCACGAACGTTAAAACTTGTAAAAATGACACGATGATATATATATGGATATATATATATATATAAATTTAACATGATATTATGATAAGTAAGTATCTCACAAAGTATATTAACAAAGAGTTATATGCATAAAATGAAACTATTAATTTAAAGAACTCGAAACGATATATATAACGATTATCGTTATAACAACGTCTGAATTAAAATAAATACATATGTATCGTATTAAGATATTAATACACTATGTTTAATATGATAAAATGATAATTAAATATATCATTAGGTGTGTTAACAATGAACTACATATGTAAAACAAGACTACTAACTTAAGGATTTCGAAACGAGTTATATATGTAATGATTATCGTTGTAATAACGTTTTAATGTATATATATATATCGTATAAAGATATATTCATACACCATGTTATCATGATAATATAACAATTTAACATCTCATTGGATATAATAATAATGGGTTGATTACATTAAACAAGTTCGTTAACTTATAAGTTTCAAAACAACACATACATTTAACGACTAACGATGAGTTAACGACTTAATTAAAATTTATATATATGTATTGTATTAAGATGTATTAGTACAGTTTTGAAAGGCTTAATGACATGTATCAAAATACTTCTACTTAACAAAAAGATTACATTTACATTCCCATTCATTTTCATCAACAATTCTACTCGTATTCATACAGTAGTTGTACTCGTATTGTACGTAGCTTTTAGATGTATTTACTATTGATCTATACCAATAAAAATCTGCTCCTTAGCAGCCCTAAATGATTAACCAGCATGTGGAACCAACCATTTGGCAACTAGCTAGAATTATTACACTAAAAATCAAACTACAACTTGCTTATATCTACTCCCTCATTCACGAAATTGATCACACACACATACACTTTCATTTTTCAATTTTCTTTCATCCATTTGATCTCTCTCTAGTTCTATGATGATGTTCTAAGTGTTCTTCATCATCTCCATCAAAATCTACATCAATCTAGCTCATAAATTCATACATAAAACAACTTACAAAACAACTACTCAAGAACACATTAAGAACACTTTCAAGTTTCCTAGCTCACTTCTAATCTTGCAAATTCATTTCAAGTGATCATCCAACCTCAAGAAATCTTTGTTATTTACAGTAGGATATCCTTCTAATTCAAGGTAATACTCATATTCAAACTTTGATTCGATTTCTACAACTATAACTATCTTAATTCAAGTAGTAATCTTACTTGAACTTGTTTTCGTGTCATGATTCTACTTCAAGAACTTCCAAGCCATCAAAGATCCTTTGAAGCTCAAGTTATTTTCTCATCATTTCCAGTAGGTTTACCTACTATACTTGAGGTAGTAATGATGTTCATAACATCATTCAATTCATTATATATATAACTATCTTATTCGAAGATTATAACTTGTAATCACTAGAACATAGTTTAGTTAATTCTAAACTTGTTCGCAAACAAAGTTAATCCTTCTAACTTGACTTTTAAAATCAACTAAACAAATGTTTTATATCTATATGATATGCTAACTTAATGATTTAAAACTTGAAAACACGAAGAACACCGTAAAACCGGACATACGCCATCCTAGTTAAACCGGGGGCTGTTTTGGTTGGATAATTAAAAACTATGATAACCTTTGATTTAAAAGTTGTTCTTTTGGGAAAATGATATTTCTTATGAACATGAAACTATATCCAAAAATCATGGTTAAACTCAAAGTGGAAGTATGTTTTTCAAAATGGTCATCAAGATGTCGTTCTTTCGAAGAAAATGACTCTCTTTCAAAAACGACTTGTAACCTGTATTTCCGACTATAAACCTATACTTTTTCTATTTAGATTAATAAATTTTGATTCACTCAAAACGGATTTGAAATGAAGAAATTATGAGTAAAACAAAATTGGATATAATTACTAGTTTTAGCTAAGAAAATTTTATAACAAATATATACTAACCATATCCTAACTAACTTATCCTATTTTCTATATATATATAATATACCTTGATAAACCATAGGCACGTATACAATGTTTTGACATATCATATTGACATCATCTATATATATTATTTTGAATAACCCATAAGACACTATATGTGGTAATGCTCGAGTTAGCATATAATGGGTCGATGTTAATTCTAAAATAATATATATACCATGGGTTGTGATCGAGTCTGAGACATGTGTACACTGGGTCATGGATTGATTCGAGATAATATGCATAATATGATATTTTGATTTATTTATGTACTACTAACTGTGGACTACTAATTGTGGACTACTAACGTTGGACTGCTAACTTAACAACTTAAATCGTCAGCACGTAATAAAATATGATATGAATATATTTCTATCATACTTTGATATATGTATATATTTGTTATAGGTTCGTGAATCGACCCGTGGCCAAGTCTTGTTTTCCGACGAATTGAAAATCCGTGAAAGTGAGTTATAGTCTCACTTTTAAAATCTAATATTTTTGGGATGAGAATACATGCAGTTTTATAATTGTTTTACAAAATAAACACAAGTACGTGAAACTACATTCTATGGTTGGATTATCGAATTGAATATCACCCTTTTAGTCTGGTAATCTAAGAATTAGGGAACAGAAACTCTAATTGACGTGAATCCTAAAGATAGATCTATTGGGCCTAACAAACCCCATCCGGGTTACGGATGATTTAGTACTTCGATTTTATCATGTTCGATAAGAGTCCCGAAATGATGGGGATATTCTAGATGCATTTTGTTAATGTCGGTTACTAGGTGTTCACCATATGAATGATTTTTATCTCTATGCAGTTTGCGAAATGTCTGATATGAGATGGATGTTTATGAAAATAAAAATGAAATCTTGTGGTCTATTATTACGAATTGATAAATATATAGGTTAAACCTATAACTCACCAACATTTTTGTTAATGTTTTAAGCATGTTTATTCTCAGGTGATTATTAAGAGCTTCCGCTGTTGCATGCTAAATTAAGGGCAAGATTTGGAGTCAACATGCTTGTATTATATTGTTTAAAAACTGCATTTGAGAACTTACATTGTTGTAACATATTATTATTTGTAAACCGCTATGTAATGGTTGTGTGTGAGCGTTATATTTTAGATTATCATTACTTGATAATCTAGGTTATGTCCTTTAAATCTTTGTCGACAAAATAAAGGTTATGGTTTGTTTTAAAAATCGAATGCATTCTTTGAAAAACGTCTCATATAGAGGTCAAAACCTCGCAACGAAACCAATTAATATGAAATGTTTATAATCGATATGAACGGGACATTTCAGTTGGTATTCGAGCGTTGGTCTTAGAGAACCAGAAATTTGCATTAGTGTGTCTTATCGAGTTTGTTAGGATGCATTAGTGAGTCTGAACTTCGACCGTGTCTACTTTAAAAATGATTGCTTAACAATTTTTGTTAGAAACTATATATTTTTACGTGTAAATATTATGTGGAATATTACTAATGTGTTAGTTAATATGTGATATATGTCTACTTCCAGTACCAATCCCATCGACTTATCTAATAACAATGAAGAGTCGAATGTATTTTGGGAAGATTCACAAATTCCGGAAGAAGAAGAAGAACCAGAAGAAGAGGAACCAGAAGAAGAGGAACCGGAAGAAGAGGAACCAGAAGAAGAAGAAGTTCCGGAGGAGGAAATGTTAAAAAACACAGGAAAACCGTTAAATAAAAGAAAATCTTCAACCAATGGACCAAAGTTAAAAATGATTTATGGTGTCTCCGCCAAGGAGGAAAAATATTGGGAAGATTACTAATTTTCTGATGAATCGGATCCCGATGAGGATTCCGATGAGTTAATAGAAATTATCCCGGCCCAATTTAATAAAGTAAAAGAAAACAATAAGGGAAAAGCTATCAAAATAGAGAAACCTGACCCCAAACCCGAGGAACTATATGTTAACATGAAATACCCTGACGGAATATACCGTAAACACCCATATTTCTTAAACTTTAACTATAGCCCTGGAACATCTAAGCAACTGAATTTTTCTAGACCAATTGTGAAAAGGATTACTCGTATTAGTACGGGTCCTCCCTTTATCCCTAGGAAATTAGCAAAACAAACCGAGTCCGAGGAGGAAGAAACAAGTGAGTCTGAATAAAGAGTTGTAATCCTTTACTTTTACTATGTCGTGTAATATATGTATTGTAGTATGCTTGTACTTTTATGTTATATGTAAAAATTTCTTGTATCGTTTGTTAATTATCTGTTACGAATCTAATCTTCGTCTATTTTACAGTATAAAAACACAAAATGGACTTTAAGGATAGACAATCGAATATTTTAGAAGACCTACCACGGGATATGATTGATGAAATTGTGTCTAGAGTTGGTCAGAATTCATCGGCTCAATTGTTTATGGCAAAATTAGTTTGTAGGACATTTGAAAGACGTTCCAGGTATCCCTTGATTTATAAAAGGCTTTCCTTCGATAGGTGGGGTATCTCACACTGGGGACACCCTAAGTTGGCTCGTGTTTTCTTTGAGGCTATGTGTGCGGGAAACCCTAATGCACTTTTCCGCTTCGGGTTGAGGGCCTATTTTGACTCCCTATATCCCAATATAGGACTTCGTTCTTTAGAAAGGACTTCAAACATGCAACTCAAAGAAGCATGTTACGTTTACGGGTTAGTGATGTGAAATGTCCCGTTCATATTGATTATAAATGTTCCATATTAATTGATTTCGTCGTGAGGTTTTGACCTCTATATGAGACGTTTTTCAAAGACTGCATTCATTTTTAAAACAACCATAACCTTTATTTTAACGATAAAGGTTTAAAAAGTATTACATAGATTATCAAATAATGATAATCTAAAATATACCGTTTACACACGACCATTACATAATGGTTTACATTAAGAATATATTACATCAAAAATAAGTTTCTTGAATGCAGTTTTTACACAATATCATACAAGCATGGACTCCAAATCTTGTCCTTATTTTAGTATGCAACAGCGGAAGCTCTTAATAATCACCTGAGAATAAACATGCTTAAAACGTCAACAAAAATGTTGGTGAGTTATAGGTTTAACCTATATATTATCAAATCATAATAATAGACCACAAGATTTCATATTTCATTACATCCCATACATAGAGATAAAAATCATTCATACGGTGAACACCTGGTAACCGACATTAACAAGATGCATATAGAATATCTCCATCATTCCGGGACACCCATCGGACATGATAATTTCGAAGTACTAAAGCATTCTAAATTCCAGAATGGGGCTTGTTGGGTCCGATAGATCTATCTTTAGGATTCGCGTCAATTTGGGGGTCTGTTCCCAAATTCTTAGGCTACCAAGCTAAAAAGGGGCATATTCGGCTTCGATCATTCACTCATATAAAGTAGTTTCATTTACTTGTGTCTATTTCGTAAATCATTTATAAAATTGCATGTATTCTCATCCCAAAATATTAGATTTTTAAAAGTGGGACTATAACTCACTTTAACAGATTTTTACTTCGTCGGGAAGTAAGACTTGACCACTGGTCGATTCACGAACCTATAACAAATATATACATTTTATATATATCTAAGTATGTTCAAAATATATTTACAACATTTTTAATACATTTTGATGTTTTAAGTTTATTAAGTCAGGTGTCCTCGTTAGTAACCTACAACTAGTTGTCCATAATTAGATGTACAGAAATAAATTGATATATATTATCTTGAATCAATCCACGACCCAGAGTATACACGTCGCAGGCTAGATCACAACTCAAAGTATATATTTTTGCAATCAACCTCAACCCTGTACAGCTAACTCAAACATTACTGCATATAGAGTGTCTATGGTTGTTCCAAATAATATATATACATGGGTCGATATGATATGTCAAAACATTTGCATACGTGTCTATGGTATCCCAAGATTACATAATATATTATAATACATGTATAATACAATATAAGTTAGCTAGGATATGATTTGTATAGAATTGTTACAATATTTCCCGTAGCTACAGCAATAAAAAAATATCCAATCTTGTTTTACCCATAACTTCTTCGTTTTAAATCCGTTTTGAGTGAATGAAATTGCTATGGTTTCATATTGAACTCTATTTTATGAATCTAAACATAAAAAGTATAGGTTTATAGTCGGAAATACAGGTTACAAGTCTTTTTTGTAAAGGTAGTCATTTCAGTCGAAAGAACGACGTCTAGATGACCATTTTGGAAAACATACTTCCACTTTGAGGTTTACCATGATTTTTGGATATAGTTTCATGTTCATAAGAAAAATCATTTTCCAAGAATAACAACTTTTAAATCAAATTTTATCATAGTTTTTAATTAACTAACCCAAAACAGCCCGTGGTGTTACTACGACGGCGTATATCCGGTTTTACGATGTTTTTCGTGTTTCCAGGTTTTATATCATTAAGTTAGCATATAATATAGATATATAACATGTGTTTAGTTGATTTTAAAAGTCAAGTTAGAAGGATTAACTTTTGTTTGCGAACAAGTTTAGAATTAACTAAACTATGTTCTAGTGATTTCAAGTTTAAACCTTCGAATAAGGTAGTTTTATATATATGAATCGAATGATTTTATGAACATCATTACTACCTCAGGTTTTGTGGATAAACCTACCGGAAATGAGAAAAATAGATCTAGCTTCAAAGGATCCTTGGATGGCTTGAAAGTTCTTGAAGCAGAATCATGACACGAAAACAAGTTCAAGTAAGATTTTCAATCGAAATAAGATTGTTATAGTTATAGAAATTGAATTAAAGTTTGAATATGAGTATTACCTTGTATTAGAAAGATATATTACTGTAAATAAGAAAGATTTCTTGAGGTTTGATGATCACTTTACAAGATTGGAAGTAAGCTAGCAAACTTGGAAGTATTCTTGATTTTATGAAACTAGAACTTATAGAATTTATGAAGAACACTTAGAACTTGAAGATAGAACTAGAGAGAGATCAATTAGATGAATAAAATTGAAGAATGAAAGTGTTTGTAGGTGTTTTTGGACGTTGGTATATGGATTAGATATAAAGGATGTGTAATTTTGTTTACTTGTAAATAAGTCATGAATGATTACTAATATTTTATAATTTTATGAGATATTTCATGCTAGTTGCCAAATGATGGTTCCCACATGTGCTAGGTGACTCACATGGGCTGCTAATAGCTGATAATTGGAGTGTATATACCAATAGTACATACATCTAAAAGCTGTGTATTGTACGAGTACGAATACGGGTGCATACGAGTAGAATTGTTGATGAAACTGAACGAGGATGTAATTGTAAGCATTTTTATTAAGTAGAAGTATTTTGATAAGTGTCTTGAATTCTTCCAAAAGTGTATGAATACATAATAAAACACTACATGTATATACATTTTAACTGGGTCGTTAAGTCATCGTTAGTCGTTACATGTAAGTGTTGTTTTGAAACCTTTAGGTTAACGATCTTGTTAAATGTTGTTAACCCATTGTTTATTATATCTAAAGAGATGTTAAATTATTACATTATCATGATATTATGATGTATTAATATATCTTAATATGATATATATACATTTAAATGTCGTTACAACGATAATCGTTACATATATGCCTCGATTCGAAATCCTTAAGTTAGTAGTCTTGTTTTTACATATGTAGTTCATTGTTAATATACTTAATGATATGTTTACTTATCATAATACCATGTTAACTATATATATATATATATATATATATATATATATATATATATATATATATATATATATATATATATATATATATATATATATATATATATATATATATATATATATATATATATATATATATATATATATATATATATATATATATATATATATATCCATATATATGACATCATATAGTTTTTACAAGTTTTAACGTTCGTGAATCACCGATCAACTTGGGTGGTCGATTGTCTATATGAAACCTATTTCAATTAATCAAGTCTTAACAAGTTTGATTACTTAACATGTTGGAAACACTTAATCATGTAAATAAAAATTTCATTTAATATATATAAACATGGAAAAGTTCAGGTCACTACAGTACCTACCCGTTAAATAAATTTCGTCCCGAAATTTTAAACAGTTGGAGGTGTTGACGTATCTTCTGGAAATAAGTGCGGTTATTTCTTCTTCATCTGATCTTCTCATTCCCAGGTGAACTCGGGTCCTCTACGAGCATTCCATCAAACTTTAACAATTGGTATCTTGTTTTGCTTAAGTCTTTTAACCTCACGATCCATTATTTCGACAGGTTCTTCGACGAATTGAAGTTTTTCATTGATTTGGATTTCGTCTAACGGAATAGTGAGATCTTCTTTAGCAAAACATTTCTTCAAATTTGAGTCGTGAAAAGTGTTATGTACAGCCACGAGTTGTTGTGGTAATTCAAGTCGGTAAGCTACTGGTCCGACACGATCAATAATCTTGAATGGTCCTATATACCTTGGATTTAATTTCCCTCGTTTACCAAATCAAACAACGACTTTCCAAGGTGCAACCTTAAGCATGACCATCTCTCCAATTTCAAATTCTATATCTTTTCTTTTAATGTCGGCGTAGCTCTTTTGTCGACTTTGGGCGGTTTTCAACCGCTGTTGAATTTGGATGATCTTCTAGGTAGTTTCTTGTATTATCTCCGGACCCGTAATCTGTCTATCCCCCACTTCACTCCAACAAATCGGAGACCTGCACTTTCTACCATAAAGTGCTTCAAACGGTGCCATCTCAATGCTGAAATGGCAGCTGTTGTTGTAGGAAAATTCTGCTAACGGTAGATGTCGATCCCAACTATTTCCGAAATCAATAACACATGCTCGTAGCATGTCTTCAAGCGTTTGTATCGTACTTTCGCTCTGCCCATCAGTTTGTGGATGATAGGCAGTACTCATGTTTAGACGAGTTCCTAATGCTTGCTGTAATGTCTGCCAGAATCTTGAAATAAATCTGCCATCCCTATCAGAGATAATAGAGATTGGTATTCCATGCCTGGAGACGACTTCCTTCAAATACAGTCATGCTAACTTCTCTATCTTGTCATCTTCTCTTATTGGCAGGAAGTGTGCTGATTTGGTGAGGCGATCAACTATTACCCAAATAGTATCAAAACCACTTGCAGTCCTTGGCAATTTAGTGATAAAATCCATGGTAATATTTTCCCATTTCCATTTCGGAATTTCGGGTTGTTGAAGTAGACCTGATGGTTTCTGATGCTCCGCTTTGATCTTAGAACACGTCAAACATTCTCCTACGTATTTAGCAATATCGGCTTTCATACCCGGCCACCAAAAATGTTTCTTGAGATCCTTGTACATCTTCCCCGTTCCAAGATGTATTGAGTATCTGGTTTTATGAGCTTCTCTAAGTACCATTTATCTCATATCTCCAAATTTTGGTACCCAAATTCTTTCTGCCCTATACCGGGTTCCGTATTCCCGAATATTAAGATGCTTCTCCGATCCTTTGGGTATTTCATCCTTTAAATTTCCCTATTTAAAAACTCCTTGTTGCGCCTCCTTTATTTGAGTAGTAAGGTTAGTGTGAATCATTATATTCATAGCTTTTACTCGAATGAGTTCTCTGTCCTTTCTGCTCAAGGCGTCTGCTACCACATTTGCCTTCCTCGGGTGATAACGAATCTCAAAGTCGTAACCATTCAACAATTCAATCCATCTGCACTGCCTCATGTTCAGTTGTTTCTGATTAAATATGTGTTGAAGACTTTTGTGGCCGGTATATATAATACTTTTGACCCCATATAAGTAGTGTTTCTAAGTCTTTAATGCAAAAACAACTGCGCCTAATTCCAAATCATGCGTCGTATAATTCTGCTCGTGAATCTTCAATTGTCTAGACGCATAAGCAATTACCTTCGTTCGTTGCATTAATACACAACCGAGACCTTGCTTTGAGGCGTCACAATATATCACAAAATCATCATTCCCTTCAGGTAATGACAATATAGGTGCCGTAGTTAACTTTTTCTTCAATAATTGAAACGCTTTTTCTTGTTCATCCTTCCATTCAAATTTCCTCCTTTTATGCGTTAATGCAGTCAAAGGTTTTGCTATTTTAGAAAAATCTTGGATGAATCTCCTGTAATAACCAGCTAGCCCTAAAAATTGGCGTATGTGTTTTGGAGTTTTCGGGGTTTCCCACTTTTCAACAGTTTCAATCTTTGCTGGATCCACCTGAATACCTTCTGTGTTCACTATATGACATAGGAATTGAACTTCTTCCAACCAAAATGCACACTTTGAAAACTTAGCGTACAGTTTTTCTTTTATTAACAACTCTAGCACTTTTCTCAAATGTTCTTCGTGCTCTTGATCATTCTTCGAGTAAATAAGTATGTCATCGATGAAAACAATGACAAACTTGTCAAGATATGGCTCACACACTTGGTTCATGAGGTCCATGAACACAACTGGTGCGTTAGTCAATCCAAACGGCATAACCATAAACTCACAATGACCGTAACGCGTCCTAAAAGCAGTCTTCGGAATGTCATCCTCTTTCACCCGCATTTGGTGATATACAGAACGTAAATCGATATTTGAATAAACCGACGAGCCTTGTAGTTGATCAAATAAGTCATCGATTCTCGGTAATGGGTAATGGTTCTTGATGTAAGTTTGTTCAAATCTTGAGAGTCGATACACAACCTGAATGTACCATCTTTCTTCTTGACAAACAGAACAGGAGCTCCCCATGGTGATGTACTTGGTCGAATGAAACCACGCTCTAAAAGTTCCTGTAACTGACTTTGTAATTCTTTCATTACGCTGGGTGCGAGTCTGTATGGAGCACGAGCTATTAGTGTAGCTCCTGGTACAAGGTCTATTTGAAATTCAACAGATCGATGTGGGGGTAATCCCGGTAATTCTTTCGGAAATACATCGGAAAATTCTTTTGCGACAGGAACATCACTGATGTTCTTTTCTTCAGGTTTAACTTCCTCGATGTGTGCTAGAATGATGTAACAACCTTTTCTTATTAGTTTTTGCGCCTTCAAACTGCTAATAAGATTTAACTTCGCGTTGTTCTTTTCTCCGTACACCATTAAAGGTTTTACTTTTTCACGCATAATGCGAATCGCATTTTTGTAACAAACGACCTCTGCTCTCATCTTTTTCAACCAGTCCATACCAATTATTACATTAAAACTCCCTAAATCGACTGGTATTAAATCAATTTTAAACGTTTCATCCCCCAGTTTAATTTCTCTATCCCGACATATATTATCTGCTGAAATTAATTTACCGTTTTCTAATTCGAGTAAAAATTTACTATCCAAAGGCGTCAATGGGCAACTTAACTTATCACAAAAATCTCTACTCATATAGCTTCTATCCGCACCCGAATCAAATAAAACATAAGCAGATTTATTATCAATAAGAAACGTACCCGTAACAAGCTCCGGGTCTTCCTGCGCTTCTGCCGTATTAATATTGAAAACTCTTCCGCGGCCCTGCCCATTAGTATTGTAACAGACTGAAACCCGGGCTAGTTGTAAGTTGCCTATTTTGCCCTTAGGGTTTATGCTTAGTCTTAAGTGCTTTTATTTTAATTATTTTATTAGTGTTTTATTATAATTGTGTTGTGACCAGTTTGTGACAAGGGTCCCAGAACAGGTTTGTTTATTTAATTTGGACCTCGTTTGGGCTACCTAATCTTGTGCGAAAGATTTTAGATAACTGGAGAATACCCGTGTGTGATGGGGTATTATTTTTTAACACATAAGAGTGTAATATCTGGATGTTTCCATCCATTTCACCTAATTTCCCAAAACTAGAACGTACCTAAACTCTTTCACTCTCAAAACCCTAATCAAATCCAAGTAAGAAATTGGATCAAGTAGCTTAAGTGACTAATTTCTTGTATCCTTGTGATCATCTAATCAGGTTTGTTTACTTGAATCCTTGCTTTGATTCTTGATTAATTGAGTTTTGTGTTCTTGATTAAAAGTGTGATTTTAAGCTTGAATCTTCATTTTTGGTGTTCGTTATGCTTAATTGATGTTAGAAATAGGTTGTATATATGTTTAGTAGCTTCCATGTGCTTAAAAACGGATCAAAAACACTCAAAAATCGAGTTTTGGGCGAAAAAATTGCAAAAATAGCGAACTGCTTCGAAACCCAGTTGCTACAGTATTTTGCTACAGTATTTTGCTACAGTATTTGCTACAGTATCTTGCTACAGTGTTTTTCTACAGTACCCGAACTGCTACAGTGTCACTATTGCTACAATGTCACTATTTGCTACAGTACCGAGTTGCTACAGTACCGAGTTGCTACGGTACCCCCGAGTTGCTACAGTGTCACTATTTGCTACTGTACCGAGTTGCTACAGTGTCACTATTTGCTACAGTATTTGCTACAGTTTTTTGCTACAAATATTGCTACAGTATTTTGCTACAGTGCCCGAACTGCTACAGTGTCACTATTTGCTACAGTGCCACTATTTGCTACAGTACCGAGTTGCTACGGTACCCCCCGAGTTGCTACAGTGTTACTATTTGCTACAGTACCGAGTTACTACAGTGTCGCTATTGCTACAGTATTTTTATGAAATTGAAACGGGCGTAACTTTCAAAACGTGACTCCGTTTTTGATGAATAAACTATCATTAGAATCGCAATAAAGAATACTTTTAAATGGTGAACTTTTAAGAAACTAGATCAAATTGTTTTTGGGCCGGAAAAGGAGTTTTAGTGTGTATGTCGTGTTTTGCACGCACCTGTATGCCATTATTGAGTGGAGTCATGATGTAGACTCATAAAATTATGAATATATGGTGTTATGACCTAGTTAATCGTATGAAATAATTATATTATTTATTGGATATGTATATTAACTTGGTTTGTGTTGTTCTCAGGTTATAAGGACAAGGAGGAAGCTCAGAAATAAAAACTGAGCAGTTGCTGGTAATTGGTGAGTGGGTCTATCTCCGGATAGAGTTTAAGTAGCATATCATGCTACTGTGGTTGATTCTTTTACCATGCATAGTGTAGAAATTGCCATGTTAGAATAATATAGTATGCCTGATGTTGTATGTGAATTATGTGTACACTGTGTGAATGGCACCAGTCGGGCCTAGGGAGACTGGGAACTCGAGACCGTGCCTAGGAGAGGTTAGAGTCCGTATGAGGTCAACCGTACCTAGGGGAGGTTGGGTCCATAGGCTACTGATTGTAGAGTATATTGTGAATGATGCATCCCCTGCATCTGGATAACTATACTATGAATTGAGTAGCAGGGACTATCGGTAGACTCAAGTCCGATCAGCTAGGAGTCGTGTGCTCGTACAAGCCGCCGATCCTCGTATTGTCTTATTGTATGCTAGTTGGTAGTTAGCAGGTATTGTTGATGTATATAGCTTGTGTGTGGCTTAAGCTATATCTGTTAGATAGATTCCATTCACTTAGCGGTGCGCTAATCCCCCACATATTCTCCCCTTGCAGGTTTAGGTACTGCAAGTCGGGATGGGTGTTGTTGCAGAAGATATGTTTGACAACCCAACTCTGATGTGGACTTTTGTATAAATAATGTTTTGTAATAACGTAACACCGTTGTGTAAACTTAAATGTAATTACTCGGATTAATGTAATGACGTGACATATATAGTGTTTGTAAATAAAGTCTTCCGCTGTGTGTTTTAAAAAATAAAAAAAAATGGCCGGTGTTACAAGTATTCCCCTAATTCGGGCAATTTCTAATAATGTGTCCTGGTTTTCCACATTTATAATAAACAGCGTTGGTATTACTTGCTCTGACACTATTCATTCTGGCATTACTTGTTCCGACACTATTTGTTCCTTTAGTTCTGTTAAACTTTAGTCCGTAGACCTCACACTTTGTCGCGCTCTGACCATTTCTTTTACACCTGTTGTAAAATGTCGTGCAAAACCCCTGATGATTTTCTTCACACCTATGACATGGCTGTTTTTGGTTTTTATTGCCGTTGTTGTTATTGAGGTTGTTATTGGGATTGTTATTGTTGTTGAAACGGTTGTTGTAGTTGTTGTTGTTGTTGGGATGTTTGTTGTAGTTAATTTTAGGATTGCGGTTATTGTTGCGATTGTTGTTGCGGTTGTTGGGATAGTTGTTGCGATTGTGGTTGTAATTGTTATTGTTGTTGTACTGGTGACTCTTGTCACCGTTTTTCTCCCACTTCCTCTTGAGTTGTTTCGTGTTGGCTTCTTCGGCCGCCTGCTCTTTAATTCTTCCCTCAATCTGATTTATGAGTTTATGAGCCATTCGACTTGCCTTTTGTATGGAAGCGGGCTCGTGTGAACTCACATCTTCTTGAATCCTTACTGGTAACCCTTTTACAAACGCGTCGATCTTCTCTTCTTCATCTTCGAACGCTCCCGGACACAATAGGCACAACTCTGTGAATCGTCGTTCATACGTGGTAATGTCGAATCCTTGTGTTCGTAACTCTCTAAGCTCTACCTTGAGCTTATTGACTTCGTTTCTAGGATGGTACTGCTCGTTCATCAATAGCTTGAATGCCGACCACGGTAGTGCGTAAGCAGCATTTTGTCCTACCTGTTCAAGATAGGTGTTCCACCACGTTAATGCAGTACCGGTGAAGTTATGCGTAGCGTACTTAACTTTATCCTCTTCAGTACACTTACTTATGGCAAACACCGATTCAACTTTCTCGGTCCACCGTTTTAATCCAATTGGTCCTTCAGTTCCATCAAATTCTAAAGGTTTGCAGGCAGTGAATTCTTTGTAGGAGCCTCCTACACGATTTCTTGTGGAATTAGTTCCACTGCTAGATCCAGAGTTATTGTTATTTTGCATCGCAGCCTGTACTGCAGCTATGTTTGCTGCAAGGAAAACACGGAAGTCTTCCTCGCTCATGTTCAAATTCTGACGAGTCGCCGGTGCCATTTCCTTCAAAATAGCCAACTGAATCGAGTTATTCATACAGAATATTAAAAGTAGTCAATAGTATTTTGTAGCAAAATATGAACTCATTTATAAAAGCTGTTTCTTCATATTAGCATTTTATAAGTTTAAATTCGGGTACTACCTACCCGTTAAGTTCATACATAGTAGCTAATATACAATTCAACTACTACAATTCCATATGAAAAACTGATTATAATAATATATCACATACAAATATTCTTCAAACTTACAACTTCGCTATATTACATATAACATGAAATATAGTACACTTTGATACAAGACAGTTTTGAAGATAAATCTAGTTAATACGCAAGTTGTTCAGCAAAGGAAATAAAGACACGTAATTCATAAGTCCGGAAACAAGTCATGAATTCTGGTTTTACTAAGACGACTTCCCATCCTTAGTCTTGTGGAAAATAACCGTTATGACCATTGGCTAGGCAGCATGTTGTAATGTTGTCAAAAGGACGAGGGTTTCGTAATGTCCAACAGCCCCGTAATAATATAAAAACCTTGTTTCTCACCCCAACTACTGAATCCGTCACTTGTGGGAAGGTTTTATTTAAAAGTTGCAATCCGATGTTCTTTTTCTCACTTTGGTAAGAAGCGAACATCACTAACCCGTAAGCATAACATGCTTCTTTATGTTGCATGTTAGAAGCTCTTTCTAATTCACGAAATCCTATGTTGGGATATGTTGAGTCAAAATAGGTTCTTAACCCGTAGCGTAAAATTGCATTTGGGTTCCCCACATTTAACGCTTTAAAGAAAACACGGCGTAACTTACGGTCTCCCCAATGTGATATACCCCACCTATCAAAGGAAAGCCTTTTATAAACTAAGGCATTTCTGGAAAGTCTTCCAAATATTTGACAAGTTAATTTTGCCATAATTAATTGGGCTGAAGAATTTTGACCGACTCTAGACAAGATTTCCTCAATCATATCCTCTGGTAGATCTTCTAAAATATTCGGTTGTCTACCCTTAACGTCCATTTTGTGTTTTTATACTGTAAAATAGACAAGGATTAGATTTGTAAAAGATAATTAACAAACAAAACAAGCAATTTTTACATAGAACATAAAAGTACAAGCACACTACAATACATATAATACACAACATGATTACAACCCTCTAATCTGAATCACTAGTTTCTTCTTCTTCTTCGGACTTGGTTCGTTTTCCTAATTTTCTAGGGACATATGGTGTTCCTCTAATACGAGCCGTCGTTTTCCATAATGGTTTAGAAAAACCTGGTGGTTTAGAGGTTCCCGGGTTATTGATACAATTTAGGAAATACGGATGTTGCCGATACATATAAAGTTCATCGGGGTTGGAATCAGGTTTCTCTATTTTTATACCTTTTCCCTTATTATTTTCTTTTGCCATATTAAATTTGGTCGAGGTTGAAATGTCCCGTTCTTATTGATTATAAACGTTCCATATTAATTGATTTCGTTGCGAGGTTTTGACCTCTATATGAGACGTTTTTCAAAGACAGCATTCATTTTTAAAATAACCATAACCTTTATTTTATCAATAAACATTTTAAAAACATTACGTAGATTATCAAATAATGATAATCTAAAATATACTGTTTACACATGACCATTACATAATGGTTTACAATAGAAATATATTACATCGAAATATGTTTCTTGAATGCAGTTTTTACACAATATCATACAAACATGGACTCCAAATCTTGTCCTTATTTTAGTATGCAACAGCGGAAGCTCTTAGTATTCACCTGAGAATAAACATGCTTTAAACGTCAACAAAAATGTTGGTGAGTTATAGGTTTAACCTATATATATCAAATCGTAACAATAGACCACAAGATTTGATATTTCAATACACATCCCATACATAGAGATAAAAATCATTCATATGGTGAACACCTGGTAACCGACATTAACAAGATTCATATATAAGAATATCCCCATCATTCCGGGACACCCTTCGGATATGATATAAATTTTGAAGTACTAAAGCATCCGGTACTTTGGATGGGGTTTGTTAGGCCCAATAGATCTATCTTTAGGATTCGCGTCAATTAGGGTGTCTGTTCCCTAATTCTTAGATTACCAGACTTAATAAAAAGGGGCATATTCGATTTTGATAATTCAACCATAGAATGTAGTTTCACGTACTTGTGTCTATTTTGTAAATCATTTATAAAACCTGCATGTATTCTCATCCCAAAAATATTAGATTTTAAAAGTGGGACTATAACTCACTTTCACAGATATTTCCTTCCTCGGAAATAAGACTTGGCCACGGATCGATTCACGAACCTATACAAATATGTACATATATATCAAAGTATGATCAAAATATAATTACAACCATTTTTATTATGTTTTAAAGATTTGAGTGTATTAAGTCAGCTATCCTTGTTAGTAACCTACAACTAATTGTCCACAATTAGATGTATAGAAATAAATCGATATATATTATCTTGAATCAATCCATGACCCAGTGTATACACGTCTCAGGCTAGATCACAACTCAAAGTATATATATTTTTGGAATCAACCTCAACCCTGTATAGCTAACTCCAACATTACTGCATATAGAGTGTCTATGGTTGTTCCAAATAATATATATACATGGGTCGATATGATATGTCAAAACATTTGCATACGTGTCTATGGTATCCCAAGATTACATAATATATTAGAATACATGTATAATACAATATAAGTTAGCTAGGATATGATTTGTATAGATTTGTTAAACATTTCCCGTAGCTAAAAAGATCAAAAATATCCAATCTTGTTTTACCCATAACTTCTTCATTTTAAATTCGTTTTGAGTGAATCAAATTGCTATGGTTTCATATTGAACTCTAATTTATGAATCCAAACAGAAAAAGTATAGGTTTATAGTAAGAAATTTAAGTTACATGTCAATTATTAAAGAGGTAGTCATTTTCGTCGAAAGAACGACATCTTGATGACCATTTTGAAAAACATACTTTCACTTTGAGTTTAACCTTGATTTTTGGATATAGTTTCATGTTCATATGAAAAATCATTTTCCTAGAAGAACAAATTTTAAATCAAAGTTTATCATAGTTTTTAATTATCCAAACCAAAACAGCCCCCGGTTTCACTACGACGGCGTATATCCGATTTTATGGTGTTCATCGTGTTTCTAGGTTTTAAATCATTAAGTTAGCATATCATAAAGATATAGAACATGTGTTTAGTTGATTTTAAAAGTCAAGTTAGAAGGATTAACTTTTGTTTGCGAACAAGTTTAGAATTAACTAAACTATGTTCTAGTGATTACAAGTTTAAACCTTCGAATAAGATAGCTTTATATGTATGAATCAAATGATGTTATGAACATCATTACTACCTCAACTTTTCTGGATAAAACTACTGGAAATGAGAAAAATAGATCTAGCTTCAAAGGATCCTTGGATGGCTTGAAAGTTCTTGAAACAGAATCATGACACGAAAACAGTTCAAGTAAGATTTTCACTCGAAATAAGATTGTTATAGTTGTAGAAATTGAATCAAAGTTTGAATATGAATATTACCTTGAATTAGAAAGATAACCTACTATAAATAATAAAGGTTCCTTGATCTTAGATGATTACTTGGAATGGATTAGAAAGCTTGGAAGTAGACTTGCAAACTTGGAAGTATTCTTGATTTTTATGAAACTATACTTATGGAATTTATGAAGAACACTTAGAACTTGAAGATGAAACTTGAGAGAGATCAATTAGATGAAGAAAATTGAAGAATTAAAGTTTTTTTAGGTGTTTTTGGTCATTGGTATATGGATTAGATATAAAGGATATGTAATTTTGTTTTCATGTAAATAAGTCATGAATGATTACTCATATTTTTGTAATTTTATGAGATATTTCATGCTAGTTGCCAAATGATGGTTCCCACATGTGTTAGGTGACTCACATGGGCTACTAAGAGATGATCATTGGAGTGTATATACCAATAGTACATACATCTAAAAGCTGTGTATTGTACGAGTACGAATACGGGTGCATACGAGTAGAATTGTTGATGAAACTGAATGAGGATGTAATTGTAAGCATTTTTGTTAAGTAGAAGTACTTTGATATGTGTCTTGAAGTCTTTCAAAAGTGTAAGAATACATATCAAAACACAACATGTATATACATTCTAATGGAGTCGTTAAGTCTTCGTTAGTCGTTACTTTGATCTCAATTAATGTTGTTAACCCAATGTTTATTATATCAAATGAGATGTTAAATTATTATATTATCATGATATTATGATGTATGAATATCTCTTAATATGATATATACATTAAAATATCGTTACAACGATAATCGTTACATATAAGTCTCGTTTCGTAATTCTTGAGTTAGTAGTCTTGTTTTTACATATGTAGTTCATTGTTAACACACTTAATGATATATTTAAATATCATTTTATCATGTTAACTATATATATATATATATATATATATATATATATATATATATATATATATATATATATATATATATATATATATATATATATATATATCCATATATATGACATCATATAGTTTTTACAAGTTTTAACGTTCGTGAATCACCGGTCAACTTGGGTGGTCAATTGTCTATATGAAACCTATTTCAATTAATCAAGTCTTAACAAGTTTGATTGCTTAACATATTGGAAACACTTAATCATGTAAATAACAATTTCATTTAATATATATAAACATGAAAAGTTTGGGTCACTACATGATGTTCGCCTCTCATCAAATTGAGGAAAAAAACATCGGGTTGCAACTACTTAATAAAACATTTCCACGGGTGACGAATTTAGTAGTTGAGGTGAGAAATAAGGTTTTTAAGCTGTTACGGAGCTGTTGGGTATTTCGTAACCCCCGTCCTTTTAACGATGTTACAACGTGTTGCCTTGCCAACGGCCACAACGGTTATTTTCTACATGACCAAGGATGGAAATGGTATTAGTAAAACCCGAAAGCACGACTTGTTTCTGGTCCTATGAATTACGTGTCTTTATTGCCTTTACTGAACAAATTGCGTTTAACTAGAATTGTCTTCACAGCTGCTTTGTATCAAAGTTATTTTGTGCTATATTTCAACCTGTATGTAAAATAGCGGTATTGTACGTTTGTAAAATATTGTATTAAAATTTGGACGCGAAATATTATTATCAGTTTTTCATGATAGAATTATAGTAGTTGATTTGTATATTAGCTACTAAGTATGAACTTAACGGGTAAGTACTACCCGAATTTGAATTATAAAATGCTAATATGAAGAAAAAAAGCTTTTATAAATAAGTTCATATTATGCTACGAAATACTATTGACTACTTCTAATATTCTATATGATTAACTGAACTCTTTTGGCTATTTTTGAAGGAAACGGCACGGACAACTCGACACAACATGAACATGAGCGAGGAAGAATTCTGTGTTTTCCTTGCTGCAAACATAGCCGCAGTACGGGCTGCAATACAAAACAACAACAACAACAACTCTGAATCTAGCAATGGAACTAATTCCACAAGAAATCGTGTAGGATGCTCCTACAAGGAATTTACTGCATGTAAACCTCTTGAGTTCGACGAAAACGAAGGACCAATCGGACTAAAACGGTGGACTGAGAAGGTCGAATCGGTGCTTGCTATAAGTAAATGTGCTGAAGCAGACAGAGTATAGTACGCTACGCATACCTTCACAGGTACTGCGTTAACATGGTGGAACATCTATCTCGAGCAGGTGGGACAATATGCTGCTTACACACTACCGTGGTCAGCATTCAAACACATGATGAATGAGCAGTACCGTCCCAGAAACAAGGCCAATAAGCTCAAAGTAGAGCTTAGAGGATTACGAACACAAGGATTCTATATTACAACATACGAATGATGATTCACAGAGTTGTGCCTATTATGTCCAAGAGTGTTTGAAGATGAAGAAGAGCAGATCGACACATTTGTAAAAGGGTTAACAGAAAGGATTCAGGAGGATGTGAGTTCAAACAAGCCTACCTCCATACAAAAGGCAAGTCGAATGGCTCACAAACTCATAAACCAGATTGAGGGAAGAATTAAAGAGCAGGCGGCCGAGGAGGCCAAAATGAAACAAGTCAAGAGAAAATGGGAAGAAAACAGTGACAAGGGTCACCAACACAACAATCACAACCATAATCGCACCATTTTTCGCAACAACAAATGCAACAACAACCATCCCGACAACAACAACAACAACTACAACAACCGTCCCAATAACAATAACAATCGCAACAACAACCATTTCAATAACAACAATGGCAACAAAAACCAGAAAATTCCGTGCAAAAGGTGTGACGGGTACCATCTGACTACTTACTATTCGGTATCATGTACCAAGTGTAATAGAATGGGGCATAGTGCGGCAAAATGTGAAGTTTACGGATCAGGGGTTAAAGGAAAAGAAAATGCCAACATTACTTGTTTCGGATGCGGGAAGAAGGGCCATTACAAAAGTATGTGTCCAAACCAAGGGAATAATAATGGTCAAGGCCGAGGAAGATTTAACGCCCCGTCCTAATCCATCCGGACGAAGTCCATATCGATTATAAACGATTCACAACAGTTGATTACATCGCGAGGTACTTGACCTCTATATGATACATTTTACAAACATTGCATTCGTTTTTGAAAAGACAAACTTTCATTTCATCGAAAGTTGACAGGCTTGCATACCATTTCATAATATATCCAACTATAATTGACTTGATAATAATCTTGATGAACTCGACGACTCGAATGCAACATCTTTTGAAATATGCCATGAATGACTCCAAGTAATATCTATAAAATGAGCAAATACACAGCGGAAGATTTCTTTCGTACCTAAGAATAAACATGCTTTAAAGTGTCAACCAAAAGATTGGTGAGTTCATTAGTTTAACATAAATAATCATTCCATAATTTTAATAGACCACAAGATTTCATATTTCCATTTCTCATAAACATACGTCCCATGCATAGAGACAAAAATATTATTCATATGGATTGAACACCTGGTAACCGACATTCACAATATACATATTAGAATATCCCCATCATTCCGGGATCCTCCTTCGGACATGATATAAATTTCGAAGTACTAAAGCATCCGGTACTTTGGATGGAGCTTGTTGGGCCCGATAGATCTATCTTTAGAGTTCGCGTCAATTAGGGTGTCTGTTCCCTAATTCTTAGATTACCAGACTTAATAAAAAGGGGCATATTCAGTTTCGATCATTCAACCATAGAACGTAATTTCGATTACTTGTGTCTATTTCGTAAAACAGTTATAAAAGTTGCGCATGTATTCTCAGCCCAAAAATATAAAGGGTAAAAAGGTAAATGAAACTCACAATACTGTATTTTGTAGTAAAAATACATATGACGACATTGAACAATGCATGGTTGACCTCGGATTCACGAACCTATATCAAGTATTAACACATTATAGTATAAATCAATTAAGTTTATATATTTGTTATGTATTAATTATTCTTATAATATATTATGATACTTATTTGATATTTAATGAATGTTATATCAATAATATTAGTTGAAACATAATTTTATATAATATTAGTATATTTTATGTAATAATATATTTACATATATATCTTTTGTTTTGTAAAATTAATAATTGTAGAAATACCTGACTAAGGATAATAATAATAATAATAATAATAATAATAATAATAATAATAATTTTTAAAAGTATAAAACTACCTTAGGAGTCAGTTTTAAAAAGATTGCACCAAGCCGGGCTCGAACCCGAGACCTCTCGCTCACTCATCAACACCCTTAACCATTCCTCCATTTCAGTTTTTCTGATTTATAATACAAACCCAAATACTTATCTATTACATGTTTCAACCCACTTCATCTTCTTCACCAAAATCTAAACAATCAAACAACTTCATTCTTAATAGTCAATCATCAAAATGATTTTAAGACTTCTAAACAAACATGAAACAAAAAATAAAAATGTGTTCATGATATAAAAAAAATGAGAAAAAAAAAACAAAAAAAAAATCCTACTGCTTGCTCGTGGCTAGAATTTTTTTTTTTTTTTGTTTTCAATTTTGAGTTCGTTTTGGACAATCTTTACAACATGAAACATGTTTCAAATCATTTCTAAAAACTATTGAAATCGTCAATTGAACTTAAAACATCAAAACAAGCTCTAATTTCTCCAAGAACAAAACAGTTGACTTTTGACAATTTAACTTTGACTCGCAAATTCGAATTCGTTATTAAGAATTGAAACTTGAGATTTTGCAGGAAGTTTAAGTAAATGATTACTAACAACTCTGAATTTTTAGTTTTTGAAATTTGTTTCGAATTTACGTTAGTGTATATTACTGTGAAGAACTCAAGAACTCAAAAATTGATTTTTAGATTAAGAGTGTTATAGGTTATGATTACAACATGAATTGTGTTGCAAATCATTTCTATAAACTTTATGGATCATCAAATTAACTGGAGATATCAAAACAAACTCTAATTTGATTCAAGAACACTTAGTTGACTTTGAAAACCAAAACTTTGACTCTCAAATTAGAAATTGATAGAAAGAATTGAAGATTGAAAACTTACAGATAGTTTAGATAGACGATTCCTAACAAGACTGCATTATTACATTTTAGAAATTCATTCGAAATCAAAATATGGTGAAAAAGATGAATGTACAGAGTGTCGAGCTTATTTTGTGATTTTTTATGTTTTACTTAATGAATTGTAGAATAATTCTTTTATAGAGTGATTGCATTGATCCTAATTGAGTTGTGAAATGGACATCTAACAGATTACAGACAGAAAACAAAATTTGAAAAAGTTGGATTGAAATGGGTAACGGAATGGTACTAGTTCTTGACTTTTTTTTTTTAGATTAATATTAATAATTAATAAATATATTAATAATAATAATAATAATAATAATAATAATAATAATAATAAGTAATAATGATACAAAAATCATAAAAAATGATATTAATATTATTAATGATAAAAAAAATAATGGTTTCTTTAATAATAATATCTAATTCACGGAGTATTATATTGTGTCCATTGCTAAACAGTTAACATATAAAAGTGTTCCTAAAAATCCCAATTTTTTTTGATTAAATATATTTAATTATTTCACTCATTACCTGTTTGAAACCTGATCAAAAAGGTTCAAAAAATATTTATTTTCTGTTCCAATTTATATGTACGGAGTACAAAAACTTAGATTGAAATGGTAAAAAAAATATTTATCAAAACTATTGTCTTTTTAATCAAATTTTGAAACAACATTTATTTTAGAACTTCTTATATATATATATATATTAGATCTATTTTAAAATAATTAAACGTCAACCGAAAGTTACAGACATTTACCATTTAAGCTCAAAATTAAATATATTTAATATACACTATGTATATATATAAACAGTTTTAAATAACAAAATTTACTATTCACATAAATATATATTAAATGATTAAAATATATATACATATAAAATAATAGTTTTTATTACAATGTATTTTATTGTACATATTTATTTATAACAATAAATGTATATAATAGTTTATTAATGTTCATGTTATTATATATATTATACATATATTTATATATACACATATTTATATATATCCACATATTTACAAGCAATGGTTCGTGAATCATCGGAAACAGTCGAAAGTCAATTGAATATATGAACGTTGTTTCAAAATTTTCTAGACTCAACATTACATACTTTGCTTATCGTATCGTAATCATATCAAGATTAAGTTTAAATTTAGTCGGAAATTCCCGGGTCGTCACAGAAGAGTCTTCAACATTAATGCGGTAGAAGCGCAGGAAGACCCGGAGCTTGTTACGGGTACGTTTCTTATTGACGATAAACCTGCTTATGTTTTATTTGATTCGGGTGCAGATAGAAGCTATATGAGTAGAGATTTTTGTACCAAATTAAATTATCCATTAACGCCTTTGGATAATAAATTTTTACTCGAATTAGAAAAATGGTAAATTAATCACAGCAGATAAAATATGTCAGAATCGAGAAATTAAACTGGTTAGCGAAACGTTTAAGATTAATTTGATACCAGTAGAGTTAGGGAGTTTTAATGTGATAATTGGCATGGATTGGTTGAAAAAGGAGAGAGCAGAGGTTGTATGTTACAAAAATGCGATTCGCATTATGCGCGAGAAGAGAAAACCCTTAATGGTGTACGGAGAAAAGAGAAACACGAAGTTAATTCTTATTAGTAACCTGAAGGCGCAAAAGCTAATAAGAAAAAGTTGCTATGCAGTTCTAGCACACGTCGAGAAAATCAGTCCCGAAGAAAAGAACATCAATGATGTTCCCGTTGCAAAAGAATTTCTCGATGTATTTCCGAAAGAATTAGCGGGACTACCTCCACACCGATCTGTTGAATTTTAAATAGGTCTTGTACCAGGAGCTGCACCAATAGCTCGTGCTCCTTACAGACTCACACCCAGCGAAATGAAGGAATTACAAAGCCAATTACAAGAACTTTTAGAGCGTGGTTTCATTCGACCAAGTACATCACCGTGGGGAGCTCCGATGTTGTTTGTCAAAAAGAAGGATGGTACATTCAGGTTATGTATCGACTACCGAGAGTTGAACAAACTTACCATCAAGAACCGTTATCCACTACCGAGAATCGACGGCTTATTTGATCAACTACAAGGCTCGTTGGTTTATTCGAAGATTGATTTACGTTCCGGGTATCATCAAATGCGGGTGAAGGATGATGATATTCTGAAGACTGCATTTAGAACCCGTTACGGTCATTATGAGTTTATGGTTATGCCGTTTGGATTAACTAACGCACCAGCTGTGTTCATGGACCTCATGAACCGAGTATGTGGACCATATCTTGATAAATTTGTCATTGTTTTCATTGATGACATACTTATTACTAAAAGAATGATCAAAAGCACGGAGAACATTTGAGAAAAGTGCTAGAATTGTTGAGGAAGGAAAAATTGTACGCTAAGTTTTCAAAGTGTGCATTTTGGTTGAAAGAAGTTCAATTCCTCGGACACGTATGTGATGACCCGTCCTTATCCACCTGGACGAAGTCATCAACATTTGGTCCCATTGCGATGATCGACTCCAAGTAATGTCTTTAAAATGAGCAAATGCACAGCGGAAGACTTAATTCCTACCTGAGAATAAACATGCTTAAAGTGACAACCAAAAGGTTGGTGAGTTCATAGGTTTATCATAACAATCATTTCAATATCTTAATAGACCACAAGATTTCATATTTATAAACATAATACACTCGCAAGTGTATGTAAAGCATTCTAAGTGGTTGAGCACTTGGTAACCATACTTAACTATTAATCAACGTTGCATATTCCCTTTATTATGAAATCTTACTACACTGTACCAAGTGTAGCCTACAAAATGAAGTACTGTGCAACCGTTGAATACTGATCGTCCAGTCCGGTTGGGGTTGTCAGGCCCGATAGATCTATCAACAGGATTCGCGTTTACAATACCCATGTAAATAGTAGTTACCAAGCTATAGGGAAATATGCCAGTGGTACAACTCAACGTAGAATATATTTTTAAGTACTTGTGTCTATTTTGTAAACATTTATAAAAGCAGCGCATGTATTCTCAGCCCAAAAATATATATTGCAAAAGCAATTAAAAAGGGAGCAAATGAAACTCACCATACTGTATTTTGTAGTAAAAATACATATGACTAAATTGAACAATGCAGGGTTGGCCTCAGATTCACGAACCTATATCATTTATATATATTAACACACATATACTTGTAATCGAACTAATTTATATATTATTAGTGATATACTTATTATCTTAATAGATTATAATGATAATGTAAGTATTAATATTTATATTAATACTAATAATAATCCAATAATAATAATAATAACATTAATAAAAATAATGGTAATAGTAATACCACCTCATCTAGAAAAAGCTTCAAAAAGAATAACTGCCCATGCCTGGGCTTGAACCCGCAACCTCTCGCTTCATAAACCCATCTCTAGACCATTGAACCACTAGTATTATTCTGAATTTATCTGTATCCTAAATATATTTATCTTGTATTTTCTGTTTCAAGTCCAATAATGAACCTAAGCTTGGCCCAACAATATATACACGGCCCATTTAAATTTTAAGGCCCAATAAACCAAATACAGTCCATAATGTGAAGAAAACCCTAGGTAGCCCATCATAAGATCGATTCAGTAAAAAAAATCATAGGGCAAGTGGATAAATCATTGGATTCTCGTGATTCAGCAACCATAAAATAAAAAAAATATCAAACGATCACTATCATCTCGTTTTCAGATCATCATCATCGTTTATCACTTTGCACATCATCATCATTGTTTTTATCCTGGCTACCATCACCCTCTCATCAACACATGATCATCATCCATCATTTTATGAATCACATAAAATCATGAATCATAATCATCTTCATTAACTTCTTCGTTTTCCATCATCTCCTCGCCATAACTCGTTTTAGCAGAAAACAAAATCAAAGGGATTTCGGTTTAAAAGTCCATATCACAACCATTTGCTTTGATATAAAATCTGCAAGCCCAATATTCTTGTGTTATATAACCCAGCAAGCAAATACTGTAACCCATTCGATTACCTCATTCATTTAATATTCCAGTGGGTGTGCTTGTATTAGGGTTGTCGGCCACGTTGTAAAAGGAAAAAGGGGAACGTGGAATTATCCCAAGTGTAACATCTCTCATCGTCATGGTGTATTAGGTATCAACGGTTATTATTTTATAATCATCATTCATTATCACTTTATCACCAATTCCACTTCCATGATAACTTTATAATCATAAACCCGTCATTATTATTATATTCACAATCGTTATCGTGTAAAAGAGCAGAAAAAAGAAGATTTCCTGTTGCAGCAACAGGTTTGTGACCGAGAGGAAACAACAATTTAAGAGACGATTTAGATGGTGGTTATAGTGGTGTTTCATGGATGTGGTTGAGCTTGGGTGTTCTTATGGGTTGGGTTGATGTTGATCGATTCTACAGCAGAAAAATAGGTGGAGTTTATGAGGTAATGATACGATTTCATAATAAAGAAATCAAGGATTAATATGGAGAGAGAGAATAGAAAAGAGAGAGAAAGAGAGGGTGATGAGGATGGCTTGTGATTCTAGTGGTGGTGTTTGTCTACCTGTTGTTGATGGTAGCCGAAGCTGGTGATGGGTTTGGTGAGTGATTGATGGGTTGTGGTGGTTTAGTTCATAAACAGGTAACGTAAGCAACAGGAACAATGGCGAGCAAAAGATAAACTATGGGTTTTGTTCGATTGGTCATGAAAACAGAAACATATATAGCATTAGCTAGGTCACAAGTTGTAGAAGAGGGAGAGAGGAAGTGAGAGGGAATTGGTTGCATACTGAAATGTTCCGTTCTTATTGATTAAAAACGTTCCATATTAATTGATTTCGTTGCGAGGTTTTGACCTCTATATGAGACGTTTTTCAAAGACTGCATTCATTTTTAAAACAAACCATAACCTTTATTTCATAAATAAAGGTTTAAAAAGCTTTACGTAGATTATTAAATAATGATAATCTAAAATATCCTGTTTACACACGACCATTACATAATGGTTTACAATACAAATATGTTACATCGAAATCAGTTTCTTGAATGCAGTTTTTACACAATATCATACAAACATGGACTCCAAATCTTGTCCTTATTTTAGTATGCAACAGCGGAAGCTCTTAATATTCACCTGAGAATAAACATGCTTTAAACGTCAACAAAAATGTTGGTGAGTTATAGGTTTAACCTATATATATCAAATCATAATAATAGACCACAAGATTTCATATTTCAATACACATCCCATACATAGAGATAAAAATCATTCATATGGTGAACACCTGGTAACCGACATTAACAAGATGCATATATAAGAATATCCCCATCATTCCGGGACACCCTTCGAATATGATATAAATTTCGAAGTACTAAAGCATCCGGTACTTTGGATGGGGCTTGTTGGGCCCGATAGATCTATCTTTAGGATTCGCGTCAATTAGGGTGTCTGTTCCCTAATTCTTAGATTACCAGACTTAATAAAAAGGGGCATATTCGATTTCGATAATTCAACCATAGAATGTAGTTTCGCGTACTTGTGTCTATTTTGTAAATCATTTATAAAACCTGCATGTATTCTCATCCCAAAAATATTAGATTTTAAAAGTGGGACTATAACTCACTTTCACAGATTTTTACTTCGTCGGGAAGTAAGACTTGGCCACTGGTTGATTCACGAACCTATAACAATATATACATATATATCAAAGTATGTTCAAAATATATTTACAACACTTTTAATATATTTTGATGTTTTAAGTTTATTAAGTCAGCTGTCCTCGTTAGTAACCTATAACTAGTTGTCCACAGTTAGATGTACAGAAATAAATCAATAAATATTATCTTGAATCAATCCACGACCCAGTGTATACGTATCTCAGTATTGATCACAACTCAAACTATATATATTTTGGAATCAACCTCAACCCTGTATAGCTAACTCCAACATTCACATATAGAGTGTCTATGGTTGTTCCGAAATATATATAGATGTGTCGACATGATAGGTCGAAACATTGTATACGTGTCTATGGTATCTCAAGATTACATAATATATAATACAAGTTGATTAAGTTATGGTTGGAATAGATTTGTTACCAATTTTCACGTAGCTAAAATGAGAAAAATTATCCAATCTTGTTTTACCCATAACTTCTTCATTTTAAATCCGTTTTGAGTGAATCAAATTGCTATGGTTTCATATTGAACTCTATTTTATGAATCTAAACAGAAAAAGTATAGGTTTATAGTCAGAAAAATAAGTTACAAGTCGTTTTTGTAAAGGTAGTCATTTCAGTCGAAAGAACGACGTCTAGATGACCATTTTAGAAAACATACTTCCACTTTGAGTTTAACCATAATTTTTGGATATAGTTTCATGTTCATAATAAAAATCATTTTCTCAGAATAACAACTTTTAAATCAAAGTTTATCATAGTTTTTAATTAACTAACCCAAAACAGCCCGCGGTGTTACTACGACGGCGTAAATCCGATTTTACGGTGTTTTTCGTGTTTCCAGGTTTTAAATCATTAAGTTAGCATATCATATAGATATAGAACATGTGTTTAGTTGATTTTAAAAGTCAAGTTAGAAGGATTAACTTTTGTTTGCGAACAAGTTTAGAATTAACTAAACTATGTTCTAGTGATTACAAGTTTAAACCTTCGAATAAGATAGCTTTATATGTATGAATCGAATGATGTTATGAACATCATTACTACCTTAAGTTCCTTGGATAAACCTACTGGAAAAGAGAAAAATGGATCTAGCTTCAATGGATCCTTGGATGGCTCGAAGTTCTTGAAGCAGAATCATGACACGAAAACAAGTTCAAGTAAGATCATCACTTGAAATAAGATTGTTATAGTTATAGAAATTGAACCAAAGTTTGAATATGATTATTACCTTGTATTATAATGATAACCTACTGTAAGAAACAAAGATTTCTTGAGGTTGGATGATCACCTTACAAGATTGGAAGTGAGCTAGCAAACTTGAAAGTATTCTTGATTTTATGAAACTAGAACTTTTGGAATTTATGAAGAACACTTAGAACTTGAAGATAGAACTTGAGAGAGATCAATTAGATGAAGAAAATTGAAGAATGAAAGTGTTTGTAGGTGTTTTTGGTCGTTGGTGTATGGATTAGATATAAAGGATATGTAATTTTGTTTTCATGTAAATAAGTCATGAATGATTACTCATATTTTTGTAATTTTATGAGATATTTCATGCTAGTTGCCAAATGATGGTTCCCACATGTGTTAGGTGACTCACATGGGCTGCTAAGAGCTGATCATTGGAGTGTATATACCAATAGTACATACATCTAAAAGCTGTGTATTGTACGAGTACGAATACGGGTGCATACGAGTAGAATTGTTGATGAAACTGAACGAGGATGTAATTGTAAGCATTTTTGTTAAGTAGAAGTATTTTGATAAGTGTATTGAAGTCTTTCAAAAGTGTATAAATACATATTAAAACACTACATGTATATACATTTTAACTGAGTCGTTAAGTCATCGTTAGTCGTTACATGTAAGTGTTGTTTTGAAACCTTTAGGTTAACGATCTTGTTAAATGTTGATAACCCAATGTTTATAATATCAAAAGAGATTTTAAATTATTATATTATCATAATATTATGATATACGAATATCTCTTAATATGATATATATACATTAAATGTCGTTACAACGATAATCGTTACATATATGTCTCGTTTCAAAATCATTAAGTTAGTAGTCTTGTTTTTACATATGTAGTTCATTGTTAATATACTTAATAATATATTTACTTATCATTTAACATAATTAACCAAGTTTATCAATATCTTAATAAGATTCATATGTACCTAGTAAGACGTTGTTATAACGATAATCGTTATATATATCGTTTTTCAGTTTCTTAAATTAATAGTCTCATCTTTATGTATATAACTCATTGTTAAAATACCTAATGAGATACATACTTATAATAAAATCATGTTAACTATATATATAGCCATATATATGTCATCGTATAGTTTTTACAAGTTTTAACGTTCGTGAATCACCGGTCAACTTGGGTGGTCAATTGTCTATATGAAACCTATTTCAATTAATCAAGTCTTAACAAGTTTGATTGCTTAACATGTTGGAAACATTTAATCATGTAAATATAAATCTCAATTAATATATATAAACATGGAAAAGTTCGGGTCACTACAGTACCTACCCGTTAAATAAATTTCGTCCCGAAATTTTAAGCTGTTGAAGGTGTTGACGAATCTTCTGGAAATAGATGCGGGTATTTTTTCTTCATCTGATCTTCATGCTCCCAGGTGAACTCGGGTCCTCTACGAGCATTCCATCGAACCTTAACAATTGGTATCTTGTTTTGCTTAAGTCTTTTAACCTCACGATCCATTATTTCGACGGGTTCTTCGATGAATTGAAGTTTTTCGTTGATTTGGATTTCATCTAACGGAATAGTGAGATCTTCTTTAGCAAAACATTTCTTCAAATTCGAGACGTGGAAAGTGTTATGTACTGCCGCGAGTTGTTGAGGTAACTCAAGTCGGTAAGCTACTGGTCCGACACGATCAATAATCTTGAATGGTCCAATATACCTTGGATTTAATTTTCCTCGTTTACCAAATCGAACAACACCTTTCCAAGGTGCAACTTTAAGCATGACCATCTCTCCAATTTCAAATTCTATATCTTTTCTTTTAATGTCAGCGTAGCTCTTTTGTCGACTTTGGGCGGTTTTCAACCGTTGTTGAATTTGGATGATCTTCTCGGTAGTTTCTTGTATAATCTCCGGACCCGTAATCTGTCTATCCCCCACTTCACTCCAACAAATCGGAGACCTGCACTTTCTACCATAAAGTGCTTCAAACGGGGCCATCTCAATGCTTGAATGGTAGCTGTTGTTGTAGGAAAATTCTGCTAACGGTAGATGTCGATCCCAACTGTTTTCGAAATCAATAACACATGCTCGTAGCATGTCTTCAAGCGTTTGTATCGTCCTTTCGCTCTGCCCATCAGTTTGTGGATGATAGGCAGTACTCATGTCTAGACGAGTTCCTAATGCTTGCTGTAATGTCTGCCAGAATCTTGAAATAAATCTGCCATCCCTATCAGAGATAATAGAGATTGGTATTCCATGTCTGGAGACGACTTCCTTCAAATACAGTCGTGCTAACTTCTCCATCTTGTCATCTTCTCTTATTGGTAGGAAGTGTGCTGATTTGGTGAGACGATCAACTATTACCCAAATAGTATCAAAACCACTTGCAGTCCTTGGCAATTTAGTGATGAAATCCATGGTAATGTTTTCCCATTTCCATTCCGGGATTTCGGGTTGTTGAAGTAGACCTGATGGTTTCTGATGCTCAGCTTTGACCTTAGAACACGTCAAACATTCTCCTACGTATTTAGCAACATCGGCTTTCATACCCGGCCACCAAAAATGTTTCTTGAGATCCTTGTACATCTTCCCCGTTCCAGGATGTATTGAGTATCTGGTTTTATGAGCTTCTCTAAGTACCATTTCTCTCATATCTCCAAATTTTGGTACCCAAATCCTTTCAGCCCTATACCGGGTTCCGTCTTCCCGAATATTAAGATGCTTCTCCGATCCTTTGGGTATTTCATCCTTTAAATTTCCCTCTTTTAAAACTCCTTGTTGCGCCTCCTTTATTTGAGTAGTAATGTTATTATGAATCATTATATTCATAGATTTTACTCGAATGGGTTCTCTGTCCTTCCTGCTCAAGGCATCGGCTACCACATTTGCCTTCCCCGGGTGGTAACGAATCTCAAAGTCGTAATCATTCAATAATTCAATCCACCTACGCTGCCTCATATTCAGTTGTTTCTGATTAAATATGTGTTGAAGACTTTTGTGGTCGGTATATATAATACTTTTGACCCCATATAAGTAGTGCCTCCAAGTCTTTAATGCAAAAACAACCGCGCCTAATTCCAAATCATGCGTCGTATAATTTTGTTCGTGAATCTTCAATTGTCTAGACGCATAAGCAATCACCTTCGTTCGTTGCATTAATACACAACCGAGACCTTGCTTTGATGCATCACAATAAATCACAAAATCATCATTCCCTTCAGGTAATGACAATATAGGTGCCGTAGTTAGCTTTTTCTTCAATAACTGAAACGCTTTCTCTTGTTCATCATTCCATTCAAATTTCTTCCCTTTATGCGTTAATGCAGTCAAGGGTTTTGCTATTCTGGAAAAGTCTTGGATGAACCTTCTGTAGTAACCAGCTAGTCCTAAAAACTGGCGTATGTGTTTCGGAGTTTTCGGGGTTTCCCACTTTTCAACAGTTTCTATCTTTGCCGGATCCACCTTAATACCTTCTTTGTTCACTATGTGACCGAGGAATTGAACTTCTTCCAACCAAAATGCACACTTTGAAAACTTAGCGTACAATTCTTCCTTCCTCAATACTTCTAACACCTTTCTCAAATGTTCACCGTGTTCTTGGTCATTCTTTGAGTAAATAAGTATGTCATCAATGAAAACAATGACAAACTTGTCAAGGTATGGTCCACACACTCGGTTCATAAGGTCCATGAACACAGCTGGTGCATTAGTTAAACCAAACGGCATGACCATAAACTCGTAATGACCGTAACGTGTTCTGAAAGCAGTCTTTGGAATATCATCTTCTTTCACCCGCATTTGATGATACCCGGAACGTAAGTCAATCTTTGAATAAATAGACGAGCCTTGTAGTTGATCAAATAAGTCGTCGATTCTCGGTAGTGGGTAGCGGTTCTTGATGGTAAGTTTGTTCAACTCTCGATAGTCGATACACAACCTGAATGTACCATCTTTCTTCTTGACAAACAAAACAGGAGCTCCCCACGGTGATGTGCTTGGTCGAATGAAACCACGCTCTAAAAGTTCTTGTAATTGGCTTTGCAGTTCTTTCATCTCGCTGGGTGCGAGTCTGTAAGGAGCACGAGCTATTGGTGCAGCTCCTGGTACAAGATCTATTTGAAATTCAACGGATCGATGTGGGGGTAATCCCGGTAATTCTTTCGAAAATACATCGAGAAATTCTTTTGCGACGAGAACATCATTGATGCTCTTTTCTTCAGTTTGTACTTTCTCGACGTGTGCTAGAACAGCATAGCAACCTTTTCTTATTAGTTTTTGTGCCTTCAAATTACTAATAAGATGTAGCTTCGTGTTGCCCTTTTCTCCGTACACCATTAAGGGTTTTCCTTTTTCTCGTATAATGCGAATTGCATTTTTGTAACAAACGATCTCTGCTTTCACTTCTTTCAACCAGTCCATACCGATTATCACATCAAAACTCCCTAACTCTACTGGTATCAAATCAATCTTAAATGTTTCGCTAACCAGTTTAATTTCTCGATTCCGACATATATTATCTGCTGAAATTAATTTACCATTTGCTAATTCGAGTAAAAATTTACTATCCAAAGGTGTCAATGGACAACTTAATTTAGCACAAAAATCTCTACTCATATAGCTTCTATCCACACCCGAATCAAATAAAACGTAAGCAGATTTATTGTCAATAAGAAACGTACCCGTAACAAGCTCCGGGTCTTCCTGTGCCTCTGCCGCATTAATATTGAAAACTCTTCCACGGCCTTGTCCATTCGTGTTCTCCTGGTTCGGGCAATTTCTAATAATGTGGCCCGGTTTTCCACATTTATAACAAACTACATTGGCATAACTTGCTCCGACACTACTTGCTCCGCCATTACTCGTTCCGACACCATTTGTTCCTTTCGTTCTATTAACCCCTGGTCCGTAGACCTCACACTTCGCCGCGCTATGACCATTTCTTTTACACTTGTTGCAAAATTTGGTGCAGAACCCCGAGTGATTCTTTTCACACCTTTGGCATAGCTCCTTCTGATTGTTGTTGTTGTTGCGGTTATTATTGTTGTTGGGATGATTGTTGTAGTTGCTGTTGTTGTTGTTGTTGGGCCGTTTGTTGTAGTTGCGATTGATGTTGCGATTGTTGGGATAATTGTTGCGATTATTGTTGTAATTGCTGTTGTTGTTGTATTGGTGATTCTTATCACCGTTTTCCTCCCACTTTCTTTTGACTTGCTTCACATTGGCCTCTTCAGCAGTCTGTTCTTTAATTCTTTCTTCAATTTGGTTCACGAGTTTGTGAGCCATTCTACATGCCTGTTGTATGGAGGCGGGCTCGTGTGAACTTATATCTTCTTGGATTCTTTCCGGTAATCCTTTCACAAACGCGTCGATCTTCTCTTCCTCATCTTCGAATGCTCCCGGACACAATAGGCACAATTCTGTGAATCGTCTTTCGTACGTGGTAATATCAAATCCTTGGATTCGTAACCCTCTAAGTTCTGTCTTGAGCTTATTGACCTCGGTTCTGGGACGGTACTTCTCGTTCATCAAGTGCTTGAATGCTGACCACGGTAGTGCGTACGCATCGTCTTGTCCCACTTGCTCTAGATAGGTATTCCACCATGTTAACGCAGAACCTGTGAAGGTATGCGTAGCGTACTTCACTTTGTCCTCTTCAGTACACTTACTTATGGCAAACACCGATTCAACCTTCTCGGTCCACCGTTTCAATCCGATCGGTCCTTCGGTTCCATCAAATTCCAAAGGTTTGCAGGCAGTGAATTCTTTGTAGGTGCATCCTACACGATTTCCTGTAATGCTAGATCCAAGGTTATTGTTGGTATGTAGCGCAGCTTGTACTGCGGCTATGTTTGAAGCTAGAAAAGTACGGAATTCCTCTTCATTCATATTCACGGTGTGTCGAGTAGTCGGTGCCATTTCCTTCAAAATAGTCAAATGGAACAAGTTAATCATACCGAATATTAAGAGTAGTTAATAGTATTTCGTAGCATAATATGAACTCATTTATAAAAGCTTTTTCTTCATATTAGCGTTTTATAAGTTTAAATTCGGGTAGTACCTACCCGTTAAGTTCATACTTAGTAGCTAATATACAATTCAACTACTACAATTCTATATGAAAAACTGATTATAATAATATTTCGCGTTCAAACTTTTATACAATATTTTACAAACTTACAATACCGCTTATTTTACATAAAGCATGAAATATAGCACACAATAACTTTGATACAAGATAGTAGTGAAGATAATTCTAGCTAGTACACAAGTCGTTCAGCAAAGGCAATAAAGACACGTAATTCATACGTCCAGAAACAAGTCATGCATTCTAGTTTTACTAGGACTACTTCCCATCCTTGGTCTTGTGCAACATAACCGTTATGGCCGTTGATAAGACAGCGTGTTGTAACGTCGTCAAAGGGACGAGGGTTACGTAATGTCCAACAGTCCCGTAATAATCTAAAAACCTCATTTCTTACCCCAATTACCGACTCCGTCACTTGTGGAAACGTTTTGTTTAATAGTTGTAGCCCGATGTTCTTGTTCTCACTTTGGTGAGAAGCGAACATTACTAATCCGTAAGCATAACATGCTTCTTTATGTTGCATGTTAGCCGCTTTTTCTAAATCACGAAGTCCAATATTCGGATATATTGAGTCAAAATAATTTCTTAACCCGTTGCGTAAAATAGCATTTGGGTTCCCCGCAATATATGCGTCAAAGTAAACACATCGTAACTTATGGGTTTCCCAATGTGATATCCCCCATCTTTCAAACGAAAGTCTCTTATAAACCAAGACATTCTTGGAACGTTCTTCGAATGTCTTACAAACTGATCTCGCCTTAAATAGTTGTGCCGAGGAATTCTGGCCGACTCTAGACAAGATTTCATCAATCATGTCTCCGGGTAGGTCTCTTAAAATATTGGGTTGTCTATCCATTTTGTGTTTTTAAACTGTAAAATAGACAAGAGTTAGATTCATAAAAAAATACTTATTAATACAAGCAATTTTTACATATATCATAAAGCATAAGAACACTATATTACATATATTACACCACACGAATACAACTATCTTATTCCGACTCGCTCGTTTCTTCTTCTTCAGTTTTGGTTCGTTTTGCCAAGTTTCTAGGGATATATGATGTTCCCCTAATACGAGCCGTTATTTTCCACATTGGTTTAGAAAAACCTGGTGGTTTAGAGGTTCCCGGGTCATTGTTACAACTTAAGGACTTCGGGGGTTGACGATACATATAAAGTTCATCGGGGTTGGAATTAGATTTCTCTATTTTTATGCCCTTTCCCTTATTATTTTCTTTTGCCTTTTTAAATTCAGTTGGGGTAATTTCTATAACATCATCGGAATTCTCGTCGGAATCCGATTCATCGGAGAATTGGTAATCCTCCCAATATTTTGCTTCCTTGGCGGAAACACCATTGACCATAATTAACCTTGGTCGGTTGGTTGAGGATTTTCTTTTACTTAACCGTTTTATTATTTCCCCCACCGGTTCTATTTCTTCATCCGGTTCCGATTCTTCTTCCGGTTCCGATTCTTCTTCCGGTTCCGACTCTTCTTCCGGTTCCTCTTCGGGAACTTGTGAATCAGTCCACGAATCATTCCAATTTACATTTGACTCTTCATTATTATTAGGTGAGTCAATGGGACTTGTTCTAGAGGTAGACATCTATCACATAATATCAAACGCGTTAAGAGATTAATATATCACATAATATTCACATGTTAAAAATATATAGTTTCCAACAAAATTTGTTAAGCAATCATTTTTCAAGTAAACACGGTCGAAGTCCAGACTCACTAATGCATCCTAACAAACTCGATAAGACACACTAATGCAAAATTCTGGTTCTCTAAGACCAACGCTCGGATACCAACTGAAATGTCCCGTTCTTATTGATTAAAAACGTTCCATATTAATTGATTTCGTTGCGAGGTTTTGACCTCTATATGAGACGTTTTTCAAAGACTGCATTCATTTTTAAAACAAACCATAACCTTTATTTCATAAATAAAGGTTTAAAAAGCTTTACGTAGATTATCAAATAATGATAATCTAAAATATCCTGTTTACACACGACCATTACATAATGGTTTACAATACAAATATGTTACATCGAAATCAGTTTCTTGAATGCAGTTTTTACACAATATCATACAAACATGGACTCCAAATCTTGTCCTTATTTTAGTATGCAACAGCGGAAGCTCTTAATATTCACCTGAGAATAAACATGCTTTAAACGTCAACAAAAATGTTGGTGAGTTATAGGTTTAACCTATATATATCAAATCATAATAATAGACCACAAGATTTCATATTTCAATACACATCCCATACATAGAGATAAAAATCATTCATATGGTGAACACCTGGTAACCGACATTAACAAGATGCATATATAAGAATATCCCCATCATTCCGGGACACCCTTCGAATATGATATAAATTTCGAAGTACTAAAGCATCCGGTACTTTGGATGGGGCTTGTTGGGCCCGATAGATCTATCTTTAGGATTCGCGTCAATTAGGGTGTCTGTTCCCTAATTCTTAGATTACCAGACTTAATAAAAAGGGGCATATTCGATTTCGATAATTCAACCATAGAATGTAGTTTCGCGTACTTGTGTCTATTTTGTAAATCATTTATAAAACCTGCATGTATTCTCATCCCAAAAATATTAGATTTTAAAAGTGGGACTATAACTCACTTTCACAGATTTTTACTTCGTCGGGAAGTAAGACTTGGCCACTGGTTGATTCACGAACCTATAACAATATATACATATATATCAAAGTATGTTCAAAATATATTTACAACACTTTTAATATATTTTGATGTTTTAAGTTTATTAAGTCAGCTGTCCTCGTTAGTAACCTATAACTAGTTGTCCACAGTTAGATGTACAGAAATAAATCAATAAATATTATCTTGAATCAATCCACGACCCAGTGTATACGTATCTCAGTATTGATCACAACTCAAACTATATATATTTTGGAATCAACCTCAACCCTGTATAGCTAACTCCAACATTCACATATAGAGTGTCTATGGTTGTTCCGAAATATATATAGATGTGTCGACATGATAGGTCGAAACATTGTATACGTGTCTATGGTATCTCAAGATTACATAATATACAATACAAGTTGATTAAGTTATGGTTGGAATAGATTTGTTACCAATTTTCACGTAGCTAAAATGAGAAAAATTATCCAATCTTGTTTTACCCATAACTTCTTCATTTTAAATCCGTTTTGAGTGAATCAAATTGCTATGGTTTCATATTGAACTCTATTTTATGAATCTAAACAGAAAAAGTATAGGTTTATAGTCAGAAAAATAAGTTACAAGTCGTTTTTGTAAAGGTAGTCATTTCAGTCGAAAGAACGACGTCTAGATGACCATTTTAGAAAACATACTTCCACTTTGAGTTTAACCATAATTTTTGGATATAGTTTCATGTTCATAATAAAAATCATTTTCTCAGAATAACAACTTTTAAATCAAAGTTTATCATAGTTTTTAATTAACTAACCCAAAACAGCCCGCGGTGTTACTACGACGGCGTAAATCCGATTTTACGGTGTTTTTCGTGTTTCCAGGTTTTAAATCATTAAGTTAGCATATCATATAGATATAGAACATGTGTTTAGTTGATTTTAAAAGTCAAGTTAGAAGGATTAACTTTTGTTTGCGAACAAGTTTAGAATTAACTAAACTATGTTCTAGTGATTACAAGTTTAAACCTTCGAATAAGATAGCTTTATATGTATGAATCGAATGATGTTATGAACATCATTACTACCTTAAGTTCCTTGGATAAACCTACTGGAAAAGAGAAAAATGGATCTAGCTTCAATGGATCCTTGGATGGCTCGAAGTTCTTGAAGCAGAATCATGACACGAAAACAAGTTCAAGTAAGATCATCACTTGAAATAAGATTGTTATAGTTATAGAAATTGAACCAAAGTTTGAATATGATTATTACCTTGTATTATAATGATAACCTACTGTAAGAAACAAAGATTTCTTGAGGTTGGATGATCACCTTACAAGATTGGAAGTGAGCTAGCAAACTTGAAAGTATTCTTGATTTTATGAAACTAGAACTTTTGGAATTTATGAAGAACACTTAGAACTTGAAGATAGAACTTGAGAGAGATCAATTAGATGAAGAAAATTGAAGAATGAAAGTGTTTTTAGGTGTTTTTGGTCGTTGGTGTATGGATTAGATATAAAGGATATGTAATTTTGTTTTCATGTAAATAAGTCATGAATGATTACTCATATTTTTGTAATTTTATGAGATATTTCATGCTAGTTGCCAAATGATGGTTCCCACATGTGTTAGGTGACTCACATGGGCTGCTAAGAGCTGATCATTGGAGTGTATATACCAATAGTACATACATCTAAAAGCTGTGTATTGTACGAGTACGAATACGGGTGCATACGAGTAGAATTGTTGATGAAACTGAACGAGGATGTAATTGTAAGCATTTTTGTTAAGTAGAAGTATTTTGATAAGTGTATTGAAGTCTTTCAAAAGTGTATAAATACATATTAAAACACTACATGTATATACATTTTAACTGAGTCGTTAAGTCATCGTTAGTCGTTACATGTAAGTGTTGTTTTGAAACCTTTAGGTTAACGATCTTGTTAAATGTTGATAACCCAATGTTTATAATATCAAAAGAGATTTTAAATTATTATATTATCATAATATTATGATATACGAATATCTCTTAATATGATATATATACATTAAATGTCGTTACAACGATAATCGTTACATATATGTCTCGTTTCAAAATCATTAAGTTAGTAGTCTTGTTTTTACATATGTAGTTCATTGTTAATATACTTAATAATATATTTACTTATCATTTAACATAATTAACCAAGTTTATCAATATCTTAATAAGATTCATATGTACCTAGTAAGACGTTGTTATAACGATAATCGTTATATATATCGTTTTCCAGTTTCTTAAATTAATAGTCTCATCTTTATGTATATAACTCATTGTTAAAATACCTAATGAGATACATACTTATAATAAAATCATGTTAACTATATATATAGCCATATATATGTCATCGTATAGTTTTTACAAGTTTTAACGTTCGTGAATCACCGGTCAACTTGGGTGGTCAATTGTCTATATGAAACCTATTTCAATTAATCAAGTCTTAACAAGTTTGATTGCTTAACATGTTGGAAACATTTAATCATGTAAATATAAATCTCAATTAATATATATAAACATGGAAAAGTTCGGGTCACTACACATAAGGGATAGCCGATTGAAGAATAAACAGAAAAACATATCGTGAGTTTGTAAAAATTAGAAGAGATAGAGAAGAGAGGAGAGAGTAACAAGGTTAGAAGATGGTAATGAGGATCAATTTGCTTTAAGTGAGTTGATGTGTGATTCGACAATCAGACACAAACAAGAAAAATAAAAGATAAAAATAAAAATGAATTAGATAATCAACTGCCCCTTTGTTTTGTATCCGTGATTTATGGTTGATTGTAATAATTTACAGATAGAAACAAATTCTGGTTACAGTTCGATTGGGACATTCAACAGATAAAGCTTTTATCATTTTTTATTATTATTATTATTATTTTTTATATTAATAATTAATATTAATCATTAATAAATATATAAATCTATTAATATTAATAATAAGACCATTAATTTTAGTACTAATAATTATCATAATAATATTAACAATATTAAGAACAAATATACTAATAACATTAATAAAGGTAGTAATACTAATTATTAATAATAATGTTTATAATGATAATAATAATAATAATAATAATAATAATAATAATAATAATAATAAAAAAAAAATAATAATAATAATAATAATAATAATAATAATAATGATAATAATATCATAACTCAAATTTTGTATATATATATATATATATATATATATATTTGCAACACTTGTTCGTGAATCGTCGGAAATTGTCAAAAGGTTAAATGAATACATAAACACAGTTCACAGTTTTTGAGACTTTAACATTACAGACTTTGCTTGTCATGTCGAAATCATAATATGAATCAAGTTTAAATTTGGTCAGAAATTTCCGGGTCGTCACAGTACCTACCCGTTAAAGAAATTTCGTCCCGAAATTTGATTGGGATGGTCATGACTGACAATAAGTCTGTTTTCATGACGCATACGAAGGATAAAATAATTCGAGTACTCGAAGCGTACGCGTGAAGCTATCACCAAAGATTGAGATAGAGATTTAACTTTTGACGTAGTCACGGTGGATTTAGAAAATAAGGTGTCTTGATTTTTGACGTTGTCTTGGTTGAATTTTTTTGGAAAATAAGGTTCGTCTTAACTTTTGACGTTGTCTCGATTGAATTCCGGAATTCAATGGATTTAAAAGAAAATCTTGGATATCTATAGGATTTGATTCTTCGGGATTTATGGAAAATTAGGATCCTCTTTAATTTAATGCGATTATCTGCCTCGATTGCTTCGTCTGGTATCTTCTCTATAAATGAACTTCTTTCATTTCATTATTTTCACCACTCCAATTCCTTCTTTCTCGATACATATACTTTCAAACGATTGTGAAAATGCTTAATCCAGTTCTGATCCTTGTCCTCATCCTTACTATCGCAACATTCATTCTCTTTTTCCAACTTTCACCAGAGGAATCTACTTTCTTCTACTTTGCCTTTGGGGTTATAGTGTTTTTAATTCTCCCGTGTCTTTATGTCGCGATAAACATTGATATACACGGTTTGTAATTTCTGTGTTTGTGATCGGCTTTATATTTTTCTTTATTTTTCGGAGCTCCATGCTCTTGTTTCCTCTTCTCGACTTCAAATCAGGCGGATAATGGTCCAGAATTCGTAGATATAGAGTTTCGAATGATTATAATGTTTTAAGCAGGGTGGAACGTGATAGCACGATTTGATTTTCAAATTTATCAAAATTACAGAAAATAGAACTATCGGGAATACATATTCTTGATATGTTCAGAAGTTAATTAGAATGAAAGAGTTATGTAACATGGCACATGATGATGTTATGTTCTGTGAATCATCACGTTCCATTAGAAACTCAGCATGACTTACTGTAATATAATCACGTTGGCCAAGCGTCATTATATTATACTAACCCATGCTTCAATTCCCAACACTTCTCCACAATACATTCATAATTTATATTTAGATTTTACAGAAGTTTCCAATATAATGGAATACTGAAAACACGAAGAGGTAGATAATTTCGGACAAGAGTATTTATGAAAATATCCTCAGAAATATCGAAGATATTTATGATGATATTTTGGAATTTCTATGTTCGAAGGTTGATGAAGAAAAATTTTCCGCAAGATTTTAATATGACTTTGGAGCAAAGTATTCTCTAAGATTTCGTTGGATCCAGATTTATCTGGGTTCTATGAATTTAGGGAATGTTACTTGTATTTCTCCTTGGTTTCCATTATAGTTAGCTCAATCTGTTTTTCAGTTCCAACTTTTCTGAGCTTTTTCAACATACCATTCTTATTATCAAACTCTTGGCCATTAAGACCATTTACTACATGCTGCTTCGTCAGCATTTTCAAAGTTAACGGATCTGGATCACTGGTTATCAAATCGAGGTGTTTTCAGGAGAATTGTGTTTTTAGATGATTAGACGCTGATGGTAATATGGTGGAATATAAAAGGTTCCCCTGTAACAATTAAAGAGCACGCAGATATATCAAGATTATAATAAGGTTGTTTCGAACGAAAAGTTGAAATTGTCTTGATGGAGCTGTGACAAAATTTGGCTATTTTAAAGAGGAATGGTGTAGTGACCCGAACTTTTCCATGTTTATATATATTAATTGAGATTGATATTTACATGATTAAATGTTTCCAACAAGTTAAGAAATCAAACTTGTTAAGACTTGATTAATTGAAATATGTTTCATATAGACAATTGACCACCCAAGTTGACCGGTGATTCACGAACGTTAAAACTTGTAAAAACTATATGATGACATATATATGGATATATATATAGTTAACATGATACTATGATAAGTAAACATATCATTAAGTATATTAACAATGAACTACATATGTAAAAACAAGACTACTAACTTAATGATTTTTAAACGAGACATATATGTAACGATTATCGTTGTAAAGACATTTAATGTATATATATCATATTAAGAGATATTCATACATGATAATATCATGATAATATAATAATTTAAAATCTCATTTGATATTATAAACATTGGGTTAACAACATTTAACAAGATCGTTAACCTAAAGGTTTCAAAACAACACTTACATGTAACGACTAACGATGACTTAACGACTCAGTTAAAATGTATATACATGTAGTGTTTTAATATGTATTTATACACTTTTGAAAGACTTCAATACACTTATCAAAATACTTCTACTTAACAAAAATGCTTACAATTACATCCTCGTTCAGTTTCATCAACAATTCTACTCGTATGCACCCGTATTCGTACTCGTACAATACACAGCTTTTAGATGTATGTACTATTGGTATATACACTCCAATGATCAGCTCTTAGCAGCCCATGTGAGTCACCTAACACATGTGGGAACCATCATTTGGCAACTAGCATGAAATATCTCATAAAATTACAAAAATATGAGTAATCATTCATGACTTATTTACATGAAAACAAAATTACATATCCTTTATATCTAATCCATACACCAACGACCAAAAACACCTACAAACACTTTCATTCTTCAATTTTCTTCATCTAATTGATCTCTCTCAAGTTCTATCTTCAAGTTCTAAGTGTTCTTCATATATTCTACAAGTTCTAGTTACATAAAATCAAGAATACTTTCAAGTTTGCTAGCTCACTTCCAATCTTGTAAGGTGATCATCCAACCTCAAGAAATCTTTGTTTCTTACAGTAGGTTATCATTCTAATACAAGGTAATAATCATATTCAAACTTTGGTTCAATTTCTATAACTATAACAATCTTATTTCAAGTGATGATCTTACTTGAACTTGTTTTCGTGTCATGATTCTGCTTCAAGAACTTCGAGCCATCCAAGGATCCGTTGAAGCTAGATCCATTTTTCTATTTTCCAGTAGGTTTATCCAAGGAACTTAAGGTAGTAATGATGTTCATAACATCATTCGATTCATACATATAAAGCTATCTTATTCGAAGGTTTAAACTTGTAATCACTAGAACATAGTTTAGATAATTCTAAACTTGTTCGCAAACAAAAGTGAATCCTTCTAACTTGACTTTTATAATCAACTAAACACATGTTCTATATCTATATGATATGATAACTTAATGATTTAAAACCTGGAAACACGAAAAACACCGTAAAACCGGATTTACGCCGTCGTAGTAACACCGCGGGCTGTTTTGGGTTAGTTAATTAAAAACTATGATAAACTTTGATTTAAAAGTTGTTATTCTGAGAAAATGATTTTTATTATGAACATGAAACTATATCCAAAAATTATGGTTAAACTCAAAGTGGAAGTATGTTTTCTAAAATGGTCATCTAGACGTCGTTCTTTCGACTGAAATGACTACCTTTACAAAAACGACTTGTAACTTATTTTTCCGACTATAAACCTATACTTTTTCTGTTTAGATTCATAAAATAGAGTTCAATATGAAACCATAACAATTTGATTCACTCAAAACGGATTTAAAATGAAGAAGTTATGGGTAAAACAAGATTGGATAATTTTTCTCATTTTAGCTACGTGAAAATTGGTAACAAATCTATTCCAACCGTAACTTAATCAACTTGTATTGTATATTATGTAATCTTGAGATACCATAGACACGTATACAATGTTTCGACCTATCATGTCGACACATCTATATATATTTCGGAACAACCATAGACACTCTATATGTGAATGTTGGAGTTAGCTATACAGGGTTGAGGTTGATTCCAAAATATATATAGTTTGAGTTGTGATCAATACTGAGATACGTATACACTGGGTCGTGGATTGATTCAAGATAATATTTATCGATTTATTTCTGTACATCTAACTGTGGACAACTAGTTGTAGGTTACTAACGAGGACAGCTGACTTAATAAACTTAAAACATCAAAATATATTAAAAGTGTTGTAAATATATTTTAAACATACTTTGATATATATGTATATATTGTTATAGGTTCGTGAATCAACCAGTGGCCAAGTCTTACTTCACGCGAAGTAAAAATATGTGAAAGTGAGTTATAGTCCCACTTTTAAAATCTAATATTTTTGGGATGAGAATACATGCAGGTTTTATAAATGATTTACAAAATAGACACAAGTACGTGAAACTACATTCTATGGTTGAATTATCGAAATCAAATATGCCCCTTTTTATTAAGTCTGGTAATCTAAGAATTAGGGAACAGACACCCTAATTGACGTGAATCCTAAAGATAGATCTATTGGGCCTAACAAACCCCATCCAAAGTACCGGATGCTTTAGTTCTTCGAAATTTATATCATATCCGAAGGGTGTCCCGGAATGATGGGGATATTCTTATATATGCATCTTGTTAATGTCGGTTACCAGGTGTTCACATTATGAATGATTTTTATCTCTATGTATGGGATGTGTATTGAAATATGAAATCTTGTGGTCTATTATTATGATTTGATATATATAGGTTAAACCTATAACTCACCAACATTTTTGTTGACGTTTTAAGCATGTTTATTCTCAGGTGATTATTAAGAGCTTCCGCTGTCGCATACTTAAATAAGGATGAGATTTGGAGTCCATGCTTGTATGATATTGTGTAAAAACTGCATTCAAGAAACTTATTTTGTTGTAACATATTTGTATTGTAAACCATTATGTAATGGTCGTGTGTAAACAGGATATTTTAGATTATCATTATTTGATAATCTACGTAAAGCTTTTTAAACCTTTATTGATGAAATAAAGGTTATGGTTTATTTTAAAATGAATGCAGTCTTTGAAAAACGTCTCATATAGAGGTCAAAACCTCGCAACGAAATCAATTAATATGGAACGTTTTTAATCAATAAGAACGGGACATTTCAGTTGGTATCCGAGCGTTGGTCTTAGAGAACCAGAATTTTGAATTAGTGTGTCTTATCGAGTTTTTTAGGATGCATTAGTGAGTCTGGACTTCGACCGTGTTTACTTGAAAAATGATTGCTTAACAAATTTTGTTGGAAACTATATATTTTTAACATGTGAATATTATGTGATATATTAATCTCTTAACGCGTTTGATATTATGTGATAGATGTCTACCTCTAGAACAAGTCCCATTGACTCACCTAATAATAATGAAGAGTCAAATGTAAATTGGAATGATTCGTGGACTGATTCACAAGTTCCCGAAGAGGAACCGGAAGAAGAGTCGGAACCGGAAGAAGAATCGGAACCGGATGAAGAAATAGAACCGGTGGGGGAAATAATAAAACGGTTAAGTAAAAGAAAATCCTCAACCAACCGACCAAGGTTAATTATGGTCAATGGTGTTTCTGCCAAGGAAGCAAAATATTGGGAGGATTACCAATTCTCCGATGAATCGGATTCCGACGAGAATTCCGATGATGTTATAGAAATTACCCCAACTGAATTTAAAAAGGCAAAAGAAAATAATAAGGGAAAGGGCATAAAAATAGAGAAATCTAATTCCAACCCCGATGAACTTTATATGTATCGTCAACCCCCGAAGTCCTTAAGTTGTAATAATGACCCGGGAACCTCTAAACCACCAGGTTTTTCAAAACCAATGTGGAAAATGACGGCTCGTATTAGGGGAACATCATATATCCCTAGAAACTTGGCAAAATGAACCAAAACCGAAAAAGAAGAGACAAGCGAGTCGGAATAAGATAGTTGTATTCGTGTGGTGTAATATAGTGTGCTTATGCTTTATGATATATGTAAAAATTGCTTGTATTAATAAGTATTTTTTTTTATGAATCTAACTCTTGTCTATTTTACAGTATAAAAACACAAAATGGATAGACAACCCAATATTTTAAGAGACCTACCCGGAGACATGATTGATGAAATCTTGTCTAGAGTCGGTCAGAATTCTTCGGCACAACTATTTAAGGCGAGATCAGTTTGTAAGACATTCGAAGAACGTTCCAAGAATGCCTTGGTTTATAAAAGGCTTTCGTTCGAAAGATGGGGGATATCACATTGGGAAATCCATAAGTTACGATGTGTTTACTTTGACGCATATATTGCGGGGAACCCAAATGCTATTTTACGCAATGGGTTAAGAAATTATTTTGACTCAATATATCCGAATATTGGACTTCGTGATTTAGAAAAAGCGGCTAACATGCAACATAAAGAAGCATGTTATGCTTACGGATTAGTAATGTTCGCTTCTCACCAAAGTGAGAACAAGAACATCGGGCTACAACTATTAAACAAAACGTTTCCACAAGTGACGGAGTCGGTAATTGGGGTAAGAAATGAGGTTTTTAGATTGTTACTGGACTGTTGGACATTACGTAACCCTCGTCCCTTTGACGACGTTACAACACGCTATCTTATCAACGGCCATAACGGTTATGTTCCACAAGACCAAGGATGGGAAGTAATCCTAGTAAAACCAGAATGCATGACTTGTTTCTGGACGTATGAATTACGTGTCTTTATTGCCTTTGCTGAACGACTTGTGTACTAGCTAGAATTATCTTCACAACCATCTTGTATCAAATTTATTGTGTGCTATATTTCATGCTATATGTAAAATAAGCGGTATTGTAAGTTTGTAAAATATTGTGTAAAAGTTTGAACGCGAAATATTATTATAATCAGTTTTTCATATAGAATTGTAGTAGTTGAATTGTATATTAGCTACTAAGTATGAACTTAACGGGTAGGTACTACCCGAATTTAAACTTATAAAACGCTAATATGAAGAAAAAGCTTTTATAAATGAGTTCATATTATGCTACGAAATACTATTAACTACTCTTAATATTCTGTATGATTAACTTGTTCCATTTGACTATTTTGAAGGAAATGGCACCGACTACTCGACACACCGTGAATATGAATGAAGAGGAATTCCATACTTTTCTAGCTTCAAACATAGCCGCAGTAAAGGCTGCGCTACATACCAACAATAACCTTGGATCTAGCAGTACAGGAAATCGTGTAGGATGCACCTACAAAGAATTCACTGCCTGCAAACCTTTGGAATTTGATGGAACCGAAGGACCAATCAGATTGAAACGGTGGATTGAGAAGGTCGAATCGATGTTTGCCATAAGTAAGTGTACTGAAGAGGACAAAGTGAAGTACGCTACGCATACCTTCACAGGTTCTGCGTTAACATGGTGGAATACCTATCTAGAGCAAGTGGGACAAGACGATGCGTACACACTACCGTGGTCAGCATTCAAGCACTTGATGAACGAGAAGTACCGTCCCAGAACCGAGGTCAATAAGCTCAAGACAGAACTCAGAGGGTTATGAACCCAAGGATTTGATATTACCACGTACGAAAGACGATTCACATAATTGTGCCTATTGTGTCCGGGAGCATTCGAAGATGAGGAAGAGAAGATCGACGCGTTTGTGAAAGGATTACCGGAAAGAATCCAAGAAGATATAAGTTCACACGAGCCCGCCTCCATACAACAGGCATGTAGAATGGCTCACAAACTAGTGAACCAGATTGAAGAAAGAATTAAAGAACAGACTGCTGAAGAGGCCAATGTGAAGCAAGTCAAAAGAAAGTGGGAGGAAAACGGTGATAAGAATCACCAATACAACAACAACAGCAATTACAACAATAATCGCAACAATTATCCCAACAATCGCAACATCAATCGCAACTACAACAAACGGCCCAACAACAACAACAACAACAACAACAACAACAACAACAACAACAACAACAACAACAACAACAACAGCAACTACAACAATCATCCCAACAACAATAATAACCGCAACAACAACAACAATCAGAAGCAGCTATGCCAAAGGTGTGAAAAGTATCACTCGGGGTTCTGCACCAAATTTTGTAACAAGTGTAAAAGAAATGGTCATAGCGCGGCGATGTGTGAGGTCTACGGACCAGGGGTTAATAGAACGAAAGGAACAAATGGTGTCAGAACGAGTAATGGCGGAGCAAGTAGTGTCAGAGCAAGTTATGCCAATGTAGTTTGTTATAAATGTGGAAAACCGGGCCACATTATTAGAAATTGCCCGAACCAGGAGAACACGAATGGACAAGGCCGCGGAAGAGTTTTCAATATTAATGCGGCAGAGGCACAGGAAGACCTGGAGCTTGTTACGGGTACGTTTCTTATTGACAATAAATCTGCTTACGTTTTATTTGATTCGGGTGCGGATAGAAGCTATATGAGTAGAGATTTTTGTGCTAAATTAAGTTGTCCATTGACGCCTTTGGATAGTAAATTTTTACTCGAATTAGCAAATGGTAAATTAATTTCAGCAGATAATATATGTCGGAATCGAGAAATTAAACTAGTTAGCGAAACATTTAAGATTGATTTGATACCAGTAGAGTTAGGGAGTTTTGATGTGATAATCGGTATAGACTGGTTGAAAGAAGTGAAAGCAGAGATCGTTTGTTACAAAAATGCAATTCGCATTATACGAGAAAAAGGAAAACCCTTAATGGTGTACGGAGAAAAGGGCAACACGAAGCTACATATTATTAGTAATTTGAAGGCACAAAAACTAATAAGAAAAGGTTGCTATGCTGTTCTAGCACACGTCGAGAAAGTACAAACTGAAGAAAAGAGCATCAATGATGTTCCCATTGCAAAAGAATTTCCCGATGTATTTCCGAAAGAATTACCGGGATTACCCCCACAGCGATCCGTTGAATTTCAAATAGATCTTGTACCAGGAGCTGCACCAATAGCTCGTGCTCCTTACAGACTCGCACCCAGCGAGATGAAAGAACTGCAAAGTCAATTACAAGAACTTTTAGAGCGTGGTTTCATTCGACCAAGCACATCACCGTGGGGAGCTCCTGTTTTGTTTGTCAAGAAGAAAGATGGTACATTCAGGTTGTGTATCGACTACCGAGAGTTGAACAAACTTACCATCAAGAACCGCTACCCACTACCGAGAATCGACGACTTATTTGATCAACTACAAGGCTCGTCTATTTATTCAAAGATTGACTTACGTTCCGGGTATCATCAAATGCGGGTGAAAGAAGATGATATTCCAAGGACTGCTTTCAGAACACGTTACGGTCATTACGAGTTTATGGTCATGCCGTTTGGTTTAACTAATGCACCAGCTGTGTTCATGGACCTTATGAACCGAGTGTGTGGACCATACCTTGACAAGTTTGTCATTGTTTTCATTGATGACATACTTATTTACTCAAAGAATGACCAAGAACACGGTGAACATTTGAGAAAGGTGTTAGAAGTATTGAGGAAGGAAGAATTATACGCTAAGTTTTCAAAGTGTGCATTTTGGTTGGAAGAAGTTCAATTCCTCGGTCACATAGTGAACAAAGAAGGTATTAAGGTGGATCCGGCAAAGATAGAAACTGTTGAAAAGTGGGAAACCCCGAAAACTCCGAAACACATACGCCAGTTTTTAGGACTAGCTGGTTACTACAGAAGGTTCATCCAAGACTTTTCCAGAATAGCAAAACCCTTGACTGCATTAACGCATAAAGGGAAGAAATTTGAATGGAATGATGAACAAGAGAAAGCGTTTCAGTTATTGAAGAAAAAGCTAACTACGGCACCTATATTGTCATTGCCTGAAGGGAATGATGATTTTGTGATTTATTGTGACGCATCAAAGCAAGGTCTCGGTTGTGTATTAATGCAACGAACGAAGGTGATTGCTTATGCGTCTAGACAATTGAAGATTCACGAACAAAATTATACGACGCATGATTTGGAATTAGGCGCGGTTGTTTTTGCATTAAAGACTTGGAGGCACTACTTATATGGGGTCAAAAGTATTATATATACCGACCACAAAAGTCTTCAACACATATTTAATCAGAAACAACTGAATATGAGGCAGCGTAGGTGGATTGAATTATTGAATGATTACGACTTTGAGATTCGTTACCACCCGGGGAAGGCAAATGTGGTAGCCGATGCCATGAGCAGGAAGCACAGAGAACCCATTCGAGTAAAATCTATGAATATAATGATTCATAATAACCTTACTACTCAAATAAAGGAGGCGCAACAAGGAGTTTTAAAAGAGGAAAATTTAAAGGATGAAATACCCAAAGGATCGGAGAAGCATCTTAATATTCGGGAAGACGGAACCTGGTATAGGGCTGAAAGGATTTGAGTACCAAAATTTAGAGATATGAGAGAAATGGTACTTAGAGAAGCTCATAAAACCAGATACTCAATACATCCTGGAACGGGGAAGATGTACAAGGATCTCAAGAAACATTTTTGGTGGCCGGGTATGAAAGCCGATGTTGCTAAATACGTAGGAGAATGTTTGACGTGTTCTAAGGTCAAAGCTAAGCATCAGAAACCATCAGGTCTACTTCAACAACCCGAAATCCCGGAATGGAAATGGGAAAACATTACCATGGATTTCATCACTAAATTGCCAAGGACTGCAAGTGGTTTTGATACTATTTGGGTAATAGTTGATCGTCTCACCAAATCAGCACAGTTCCCGCCAATAAGAGAAGATGACAAGATGGAGAAGTTAGCACGACTGTATTTGAAGGAAGTCGTCTCCAGACATGGAATACCAATCTCTATTATCTCTGATAGGGATGACAGATTTATTTCAAGAATCTGGCAGACATTACAGCAAGCATTAGGAACTCGTCTAGACATGAGTACTGCCTATCATCCACAAACTGATGGGCAGAGCGAAAGGATGATACAAACGCTTGAAGACATGCTACGAGCATGTGTTATTGATTTCAGAAACAGTTGGGATCGACATCTACCGTTAGCAGAATTTTCCTACAACAACAGCTACCATTCAAGCATTGAGATGGCGCCGTTTGAAGCACTTTATGGTAGAAAGTGCAGGTCTCCGATTTGTTGGAGTGAAGTGGGGGATAGACATATTACGGGTCCGGAGATTATACAAGAAACTACCGAGAAGATCATCCAAATTCAACAACGGTTGAAAACCGCCCAAAGTCGACAAAAGAGCTACGCTGACATTAAAAGAAAAGATATAGAATTTGAAATTGGAGAGATGGTCATGCTTAAAGTTGCACCTTGGAAAGGCGTTGTTCGATTTGGTAAACGAGGGAAATTAAATCCAAGGTATATTGGACCATTCAAGATTATTGATCGTGTCAGACCAGTAGCTTACCGACTTGAGTTACCTCAACAACTCGCGGCTGTACATAACACTTTCCACGTCTCGAATTTGAAGAAATGTTTTGCTAAAGAAGATCTCACTATTCCGTTAGATGAAATCCAAATCAACGAAAAACTCCAATTCATCGAAGAACCCGTCGAAATAATGGATCGTGAGGTTAAAAGACTTAAGCAAAACAAGATACCAATTGTTAAGGTCCGATGGAATGCTCGTAGAGGACCCGAGTTCACCTGGGAGCGTGAAGATCAGATGAAGAAGAAATACCCCCATCTATTTCTAGAAGATTTGTCAACACCTTCAACAGCTTAAAATTTCGGGACGAAATTTATTTAACGGGTAGGTACTGTAGTGACCCGAACTTTTCCATGTTTATATATATTAATTGAGATTGATATTTACATGATTAAATGTTTCCAACATGTTAAGAAATCAAACTTGTTAAGACTTGATTAATTGAAATATGTTTCATATAGACAATTGACCACCCAAGTTGACCGGTGATTCACGAACGTTAAAACTTGTAAAAACTATATGATGACATATATATGGATATATATATATATATATATAGTTAACATGATACTATGATAAGTAAACATATCATTAAGTATATTAACAATGAACTACATATGTAAAAACAAGACTACTAACTTAATGATTTTTAAACGAGACATATATGTAACGATTATCGTTGTAAAGACATTTAATGTATATATATCATATTAAGAGATATTCATACATGATAATATCATGATAATATAATAATTTAAAATCTCATTTGATATTATAAACATTGGGTTAACAACATTTAACAAGATCGTTAACCTAAAGGTTTCAAAACAACACTTACATGTAACGACTAACGATGACTTAACGACTCAGTTAAAATGTATATACATGTAGTGTTTTAATATGTATTTATACACTTTTGAAAGACTTCAATACACTTATCAAAATACTTCTACTTAACAAAAATGCTTACAATTACATCCTCGTTCAGTTTCATCAACAATTCTACTCGTATGCACCCGTATTCGTACTCGTACAATACACAGCTTTTAGATGTATGTAATATTGGTATATACACTCCAATGATCAGCTCTTAGCAGCCCATGTGAGTCACCTAACACATGTGGGAACCATCATTTGGCAACTAGCATGAAATATCTCATAAAATTACAAAAATATGAGTAATCATTCATGACTTATTTACATGAAAACAAAATTACATATCCTTTATATCTAATCCATACACCAACGACCAAAAACACCTACAAACACTTTCATTCTTCAATTTTCTTCATCTAATTGATCTCTCTCAAGTTCTATCTTCAAGTTCTAAGTGTTCTTCATATATTCTACAAGTTCTAGTTACATAAAATCAAGAATACTTTCAAGTTTGCTAGCTCACTTCCAATCTTGTAAGGTGATCATCCAACCTCAAGAAATCTTTGTTTCTTACAGTAGGTTATCATTCTAATACAAGGTAATAATCATATTCAAACTTTGGTTCAATTTCTATAACTATAACAATCTTATTTCAAGTGATGATCTTACTTGAACTTGTTTTCGTGTCATGATTCTGCTTCAAGAACTTCGAGCCATCCAAGGATCCGTTGAAGCTAGATCCATTTTTCTATTTTCCAGTAGGTTTATCCAAGGAACATAAGGTAGTAATGATGTTCATAACATCATTCGATTCATACATATAAAGCTATCTTATTCGAAGGTTTAAACTTGTAATCACTAGAACATAGTTTAGATAATTCTAAACTTGTTCTCAAACAAAAGTTAATCCTTCTAACTTGACTTTTATAATCAACTAAACACATGTTCTATATCTATATGATATGCTAACTTAATGATTTAAAACCTGGAAACACGAAAAACACCGTAAAACCGGATTTACGCCGTCGTAGTAACACCGCGGGCTGTTTTGGGTTAGTTAATTAAAAACTATGATAAACTTTGATTTAAAAGTTGTTATTCTGAGAAATGATTTTTATTTTGAACATGAAACTATATCCAAAAATTATGGTTAAACTCAAAGTGGAAGTATGTTTTCTAAAATGGTCATCTAGACGTCGTTCTTTCGACTGAAATGACTACCTTTACAAAAACGACTTGTAACTTATTTTACCGTCTATAAAACTATACTTTTTCTGTTTAGATTCATAAAATAGAGTTCAATATGAAACCATAGCAATTTGATTCACTCAAAACGGATTTAAAATGAAGAAGTTATGGGTAAAACAAGATTGGATAATTTTTCTCATTTTAGCTACGTGAAAATTGGTAACAAATCTATTTCAACCGTAACTTAATCAACTTGTATTGTATATTATGTAATCTTGAGATACCATAGACACGTATACAATATTTCGACCTATCATGTCGACACATCTATATATATTTCGGAACAACCATAGACACTCTATATGTGAATGTTGGAGTTAGCTATACAGGGTTGAGGTTGATTCCAAAATATATATAGTTTGAGTTGTGATCAATACTGAGATACGTATACACTGGGTCGTGGATTGATTCAAGATAATATTTATCGATTTATTTCTGTACATCTAACTGTGGACAACTAGTTGTAGGTTACTAACGAGGACAGCTGACTTAATAAACTTAAAACATCAAAATATATTAAAAGTGTTGTAAATATATTTTAAACATACTTTGATATATATGTATATATTGTTATAGGTTCGTGAATCAACCAATGGCCAAGTCTTACTTCCCGATGAAGTAAAAATCTGTGAAAGTGAGTTATAGTCCCACTTTTAAAATCTAACATTTTTGGGATGAGAATACATGCAGGTTTTATAAATGATTTACAAAATAGACACAAGTACGTGAAACTACATTCTATGGTTGAATTATCGAAATCGAATATGCCCCTTTTTATTAAGTCTGGTAATCTAAGAATTAGGGAACAGACACCCTAATTGACGCGAATCCTAAAGATAGATCTATTGGGCCTAACAAACCCCATCCAAAGTACCGGATGCTTTAGTTCTTCGAAATTTATATCATATCCGAAGGGTGTCCCGGAATGATGGGGATATTCTTATATATGCATCTTGTTAATGTCGGTTACCAGGTGTTCACCATATGAATGATTTTTATCTCTATGTATGGGATGTGTATTGAAATATGAAATCTTGTGGTCTATTATTATGATTTGATATATATAGGTTAAACCTATAACTCACCAACATTTTTGTTGACGTTTTAAGCATGTTTATTCTCAGGTGATTATTAAGAGCTTCCGCTGTCGCATACTTAAATAAGGATGAGATTTGGAGTCCATGCTTGTATGATATTGTGTAAAAACTGCATTCAAGAAACTTATTTTGTTGTAACATATTTGTATTGTAAACCATTATGTAATGGTCGTGTGTAAACAGGATATTTTAGATTATCATTATTTAATAATCTACGTAAAGCTTTTTAAACCTTTATTGATGAAATAAAGGTTATGGTTTATTTTAAAATGAATGCAGTCTTTGAAAAACGTCTCATATAGAGGTCAAAACCTCGCAACGAAATCAATTAATATGGAACGTTTTTAATCAATAAGAACGGGACATTTCAAATGGTAAAGTTATTTTCGATAATATCAAAGCCAAAGGAGCTAGCACAGATTCATGTTTATAGTTTACTCAGGTTTCTAGGGTTTTTAGGTGCATAGCTATATGCATCGATCTTTTCTTCCGTAGATGAAGTGCGGTTGGTTCATCCTCTCGATTGAGATGTTTTCAAGAATTTTGAAAGGTTTGAACACAGATTGTAATCGCCAAGATACAAATGAAGTTTAAGATGAAATCAAGTGGCAAACTTGAAGAAATGTTTAGTTTCATATGTTATAATCAATATTTTTAATTCATTTTAATTGTCCAATATTATTAGTCCATAGTCGATAGTCCACAGTTAACAGTCCAATAATTCATATATAGTTTAATATATAATATTTGAATTAATTAATACGTTTCGTGACCCGTATACGTCTCAGACTCGATCACAACTCAAACTATATATATTATTGTAGAATCAACCTCAACCCTGTATAGCTAACTCCCGCATTACTGCATATAGAGTGTCTATGGTTATTCCAAATAATATATATAGATGCGTCGATATGATATGTCAAAACCTTGTATACGTGTCCCGATATTTAAAGTGCGTAAAAATAAATAACAGAAATTAAATGACGATAAATAAAGTTGCGAGAATGTAAATTGCGATAAATAAATTGCGATAAATAAAAAGTAATCAGTTAGCTAGGAACAATTAGCTAGGAACAGTTAGCGTGGATTCTTAACAACATTTTTCTCGTAGTTAATTTGTTTGTTTCTAACAAGTTTTATTTTGTCCAGTGTTTTCTTCATTATGCCACTTGTTGGATTCTGATAGATCAAAATCCAAATTTGAAATTGAATGAAAATGGTTATTCTGTGGTAAACGGATACGTATATCAGTGGTTGTAAATAGGATAGTAAATAACTGTTGAATCAGATTTGAAAGAAAGTACAATGTAACTTATTAATGTGAAATCTAAATATTCCTCGGGTATTACCTACCCGTTAAAATATTTTCATCATTAACAGTTTGTACAAGAGAATTTTAATTTCAATCTTTATGAAAACATATATACATATATATTTTATTCAGATGTAGTCAAAGATTTAATGAGTTATTATGATGTTAAACTCATATGATTTTCAGTTTGAGCTAGAATAAGTAATCTCTAAGACTATTAGAAACCACATATTCATCGCAGAATGAAGTTATAGATCAATACTTCATCGGTTATTATTGTTGGTATTCTTTGGTATCTATGGTGCGCATGATGTTGATGTTCGTGGGACAGATTGTGAATTTGAGATGTGAGATGCGGATGTTACTGTTGCTGGATGGTGGTACTGTTTATGCTACTGGTGCTGCTGATACTGTCGGTACTGCTGATGGTGACGGGGCTGATGTTGATGGTTCTTGTGTAATAAGTATATCTTGTAAATCACGCACCATTCGTGTCAGGGTTTCTATCCTACCCTCTATCATTTCTATCCACCCACTCATCTGATTCGATAGATCTTGATTATCAATTCGAAGTTCTCTAACTTCTTCTACTATTCCCCTTCGATTGTTATTCGGAAGTAGAGGTTGAATATTTTCTAAGATTGCAGTAATACAACCTTCGAGGCGGAAAATTTTGGCAAAAAGGGTGAAAACAGTGTTGCGCATGGGTTCACCGGTGAGTACATCATTTTCTCCGATATTAGGTGGTAAGTTTGGGTCACGGTAGGGTTCACCTTCTTCATTTCTCCATCGAGTGAGTAAGTCTCGGACCCAGCCCCATTTCCTCCAGAAAGAAAAATAGCTAAACGGTGGAGACACTTCGGGTTCATTGACTTCGGGGTCTACTTCAATACGCATCTCATAATCGCTTCCGAAACTAATAGAATCCAAGCCAGGTGTAGGATCCATCTTTCACGACCAGTAAGAGAATTTTGATATGAAATGATTTTAGGATATCGGATGATATTCTAATTACATAGAATACCTATATATATATATAGTACAGAAGATCCCGTGAATTACGGAAGAAATTAAGGAAACGTGTCAGACAAGATTTAATGTGATGGGATATGAATTTGTCTGTACATCGTCTATGCAATAATTGCAATAAGACGTGTCAAGACTGAAAATGATAAGTAGATATTTTTCGACAAATGGTGGTAAGCAAAGACTTTTGACACTACTAGGTCAAAGTCCAGACTCACTAATGCATCTAATCAACTAACCGTTAGACACACTAATGTAAGACCTGGTTCGCTAAGACCAACGCTCTGATACCACCTGTGATGACCCGTCCTTATCCACCTGGACGAAGTCATCAACATTTGGTCCCATTGCGATGATCGACTCCAAGTAATGTCTTTAAAATGAGCAAATGCACAGCGGAAGACTTAATTCGTACCTGAGAATAAACATGCTTAAAGTGTCAACCAAAAGGTTGGTGAGTTCATAGGTTTATCATAACAATCATTTCAATATCTTAATAGACCACAAGATTTCATATTTATAAACATAATACACTCGCAAGTGTATGTAAAGCATTCTAAGTGGTTGAGCACTTGGTAACCATACTTAACTATTAATCAACGTCGCATATTCCCTTTATTATGAAATCTTACTACACTGTACCAAGTGTAGCCTACAAAACGAAGTACTGTGCAACCGTTGAATACTGGTCGTCCAGTCCGGTTGGGGTTGTCAGGCCCGATAGATCTATCAACAGGATTCGCGTTTACAATACCCATGTAAATAGTAGTTACCAAGCTACAGGGAAATATGCCAGTGGTACAACTCAACGTAGAATATATTTTTAAGTACTTGTGTCTATTTTGTAAACATTTATAAAAGCAGCGCATGTATTCTCAGCCCAAAAATATATATTGCAAAAGCAATTAAAAAGGGAGCAAATGAAACTCACCATACTGTATTTTGTAGTAAAAATACATATGACTAAATTGAACAATGCAGGGTTGGCCTCAGATTCACGAACCTATATCATTTATATATATTAACACACATATACCTTGTAATCGAACTAATTTATATATTATTAGTGATATACTTGTTATCTTAATAGATTATAATGATAATGTAAGTATTAATATTTATATTAATACTAATAATAATCCAATAATAATAATAATAATAACATTAATAAAAATAATGGTAATAGTAATACTACCTCACTAGAAAAAGCTTCAAAAAGAATAACTGCCCATGCCTGGGCTTGAACCCGCAACCTCTCGCTTCATAAACCCATCTCTAGACCATTAAACCACTAGTATTATTCTGAATTTATCTGTATCCTAAATATATTTATCTTGTATTTTCTGTTTCAAGTCCAATAATGAACCTAAGCTTGGCCCAACAATATATACACGGCCCATTTAAAGTTTAAGGCCCAATAAACCAAATAAAGTCCATATTGTGAAGAAAACCCTAGGTAGCCCATCATAAGATCGATTCAGTAAAAAAAAATCATAGGGCAAGTGGATAAATCATTGGATTCTCGTGATTCAGCAACCATAAAATAAAAAAAATATCAAACGATCACTATCATCTCATTTACAGATCATCATCATCGTTTATCACTTTGCACATCATCATCGTTGTTTTTATCCTGGCTACCATCACCCTCTCATCAACACATGATCATCATCCATCATTTTATGAATCACATAAAATCATGAATCATAATCATCTTCATTAACTTCTTCGTTTTCCATCATCTCCTCGCCATAACTCGTTTTAGCAGAAAACAAAATCAAAGGGATTTCGGTTTAAAAGTCCATATCACAACCATTTGCTTTGATATAAAATCTGCAAGCCCAATATTCTTGTGTTATATAACCCAGCAAGCAAATACTGTAACCCATTCGATTACCTCATTCATTTAATATTCCAGCGGGTGTGCTTGTATTAGGGTTGTCGGCCACGTTGTAAAAGGAAAAAGGGGAACGTGGAATTATCCCAAGTGTAACATCTCTCATCGTCATGGTGTATTAGGTATCAACGGTTATTATTTTATAATCATCATTCATTATCACTTTATCACCAATTCCACTTCCATGATAACTTTATAATCATAAACCCGTCATGATTATTATAATCACAATCGTTATCGTGTAAAAGAGCAGAAAAGAGAAGATTTCCTGTTGCAGCAACAGGTTTGTGACCGAGAGGAAACAACAATTTAAGAGACGATTTAGATGGTGGTTATAGTGGTGTTTCATGGATGTGGTTGAGCTTGGGTGTTCTTATGGGTTGGGTTGATGTTGATGTTGATCGATTCTACAGCAGAAAAATAGGTGGAGTTTATGAGGTAATGATACGATTTCATAATAAAGAAATCAAGGATTAATATGGAGAGAGAGAAGAGAATAGAGAGAGAAAGAGAGGGTGATGTGGACGGCTTGTGATTGTAGTGGTGGTGTTTGTCAACCTGTTGTTAATGGTAGCCGAAGCTGGTGATGGGTTTGGTGAGTGATTGATGGGTTGTGGTGGTTTAGTTCATAAACAGGTAACGTAAGCAACAGGAACAATGGCGAGCAAAAGATAAACTATGGGTTTTGTTCGATTGGTCATGAAAACAGAAACATATATAGCATTAGCTTGGTCACAATTTGTAGAAGAGGGAGAGAGGAAGTGAGAGGGAATTGGATGCGTAAGGGATAGCCGATTGAAGAATAAACAGAAAAACATATCGTGAGTTTGTAAAAATTAGAAGAGATAGAGTAGAGAGGAGAGAGTAACAAGGTTAGAAGATGGTAATGAGGATCAATTTGCTTTAAGTGAGTTGATGTGTGATTCGACAATCAGACACAAACAAGAAAAATAAAAGATAAAAATAAAAATGAATTAGATAATCAACTGCCCCTTTGTTTTGTATCAGTGATTTATGGTTGATTGTAATAATTTACAGACAGAAATAAATTCTGGTTACAGTTCGATTGGGACATTCAACAGATAAAGCTTTTATCATTTTTATTATTATTATTATTATTTTTATATTAATAATTAATATTAATCATTAATAAATATATAAATCTATTAATATTAATAATAAGACCATTAATTTTAGTACTAATAATTATCATAATAATATTAACAATATTAAGAACAATGATACTAATAACATTAATAAAGGTAGTAATACTAATTATTAATAATAATGTTTATAATGATATTAATAATAATAATAATAATAATAATAATAATAATAATAATAATAATAATAATAATAATAATAATGATAATAATAATATTAATGATAATAATATCATAACTCAAATTTTATATATATATATATATATATATATATATATATATATATATATATATATATATATATATATATATATATATATATATATATATATATATATATATATTTGCAACACTTGTTCGTGAATCGTCGGAAATTGTCAAAAGGTTAAATGAATACATAAACACAGTTCACAGTTTTTGAGACTTTAACATTACAGACTTTGCTTGTCATGCCGAAATCATAATATGAATCAAGTTTAAATTTGGTCAGAAATTTCCGGGTCGTCACAACGTAGTAAACAAAGAAGGTATTCAGGTTGATTCGTCAAAGATTGAAACCGTTAAAAACTGGGAAACCCCGAAAACTCCGAAGCATATACGCCAATTTTTAGGATTGGCTGGTTACTACAGAAGATTCATCCAAGATTTTTCCAAAATAGCAAAACCCTTAACTGCATTAACGCATAAATGGAAGAAATTTTAATGAAATGATGAGCAAGAGAAAGCGTTTCAATTGTTGAAGAAAAAGTTAACTACAACACCTATATTGTCATTGCCAGAAGGGAATGATGATTTTGTGATTTATTGTGATGCTTCAAAGTAAGGTCTCGGTTGTGTATTAATGCAACGAAAGAAGGTAATTGCTTATGCGTCTATACAATTGAAGATTAATGAGCAGAATTATACGACTCACGATTTGGAATTGGGCGCTGTTGTTTTTGCATTAAAGATATGGAGGCCCTACCTATATGGGGTCAAATGTATCATATATACCGACTATAAAAGTCTTCAACATATATTAGATCAAAAACAATTGAACATAAGGCAACGTAGGTGGATTGAGCTGTTAAATGATTATGACTTTGAGATTCGTTACCACCCGGGGAAGGCAAATGTGGTAGCCGACACCTTGAGTAGAAAGGACAGGGAACCTATTCGAGTAAAAGCTATGAATATAATTATTGATACTAACCTTACTACTCGAATAAAGGAGGCGCAACAAGGAGTTTTGAAAGAAGGGAATTTGAAGAATGAAATACCCAAAGGATTGGAGAAACATCTTAATATTCGGGAAGACGGATCCCGGTATAGGGCTGAAAGAATTCGGGTACCAGAGTTTGGAGATGTGAGAGAAATGGTATTTAGGGAGGCACATAAAACCAGATATTCAATACATCCTGGAGCTGAAAATGTGACGACCCGGAAATTTCCGACCAAATTTAAACTTAATCTTTATATGATTCCGACACGATAAGCAAAGTCCGTAAAGTTGAGTCTCAAAATTTTTGAACTATTTTCGTACATTCATTTGACTTTGACCATTCCCGACGATTCACGAACCACTAGTTGTAAATAGTTATGTGTGAATATATATATATATATATATATATATATATATATATATATATATATATATATATATATATATATATATATATATATATATATATAATTGGAAATATAATTCGAAACATTATATGTTGTTGTTATTAAAACGAATTATGTAAAATAAAATAAAAATAGAATATAATAAGAATTATTATTTACAAAATAACTATATATAAATAAAGTATAGTAAAAAAAATATTAAATGATTGTAATATACTCGTTTGATGTTCCGATTGATATTAAGCAAACTAAATTCAAAAATATATGATTTTAAAATAAACGGTGATCCGAAAATGAGTTCTATAAATTATAGACTTATTAAAAATATATTTAGGAGCTGTTTGTTAAATTTTAGAACTTTTTATATTTTACCCAGAATTGAGAGAGACAGTTGATGTAATTTTTATTTGATAATTAATGACCAAAGTTTATACCATAATGACCAGAATAAATAAATATAGTTAATTTAAAAATATGAGATTTTTCTGAACACTTTTATTCGCCACTGAGTAATCAACGGAGTCCGTCCGTGAAAACTTTCGGCATATATTAACCAATCTAGATTTCTGTTTAAATTGATGGAACACGTTTTAATTTATTATAATTATTATTATATTTATACTTTATGATTTATAATGAGTTAAAGAAGAATCAATTAATGGATCCGTGAATTTTAAAAATGGAATACACTGCTTTCCGATGTAATATGTTACTGTTCTTTTTCTTGTTTCTTTGCGACAATCTGTAATATATTATATATACATATACATAGAAGCTCTAAAATATAGATATATACATAGAATGCTTATTTATATTACATGCTCGATCCACCTGGTGAGTCAGTAAACCTTCATGACCAACCGGCCACCATCCTACGTGAATCACCATAACCATCAACAACCGTGAGCCAACACTACCACCGGCCGCCTCCCTCTAGATATTTCTCTCACACATATTTCTACAACGAAACACCACCACCTTTCACCATCATTCAAGAAACACCATGAACTAAACACCCTATCGCCACACTCACCGTCCTCAACAACCGAAAACCCATTTCATTTGTATCTATTTCCCGTCAAGCAAAAATCACACAAGATCATCAACCCATTTGTACTATTGCTTCGGGTTCAATCTATACCAACACCACTTTGCAAACAACCACCACCACGGTGATCATCTATATATATATATATATATATATATATATATATATATATATATATATATATATATATATATATTTGTATCAATTTGACAACCAAGAAATCCATTACCACCACAATCACCATCCTTGATCTACCACGAACCACCACTAAGTCGATCACCGTATTCATCACAACCCACGACTAAAACTACTTCTGCTGCTACTGCAATAATTGGTTTTCTGCTACATCACCGCTGTAGGTATTTTCTTTCTTGTTCGACTATAAACCAAAAACAATCATCAACCACCACCTTCATCATATCACCACCGTTACATATGTTTCCTGTTTCTTCGACCATTGCAGACAACTACCGAACAAAACCCAAGTTATTTTTTTTCGTTGTTTCTCCTTCATGAACCCACAACACAACAAGACCCAAAACACCTCCCTCTCTCTCATCTTTCCTTCCTCTCATTCCTGTTTTATGAATTATAATTTAACCATCACGAACCCACTCAATGAACGAAACCCTTTGCTACAACTGTTTCTATTTAGTTTTCATTTAATCTGCAAACCATCAAAACATCATCAACCGATTACTGCTATACCGAAACTTCTACTGTTGCTCTTCGCTTCTATTTAAACCCCAACTTTTGATACTTCGATTTGTTTCCGTTTAAAAGAGCAAACACCACTTTTCTATTATTAATTTTTATATGCTTCTAAAAGTGTGACTCCGTTCAACATGGTATAACAATGATGATAAAGTGATTGTTAGTTGTCTTTTTTTTAGAATAATAAGAGTGGAGGGGTCATGGTGAAGACTTATTGCATTGGATCCTAAATCCCACATATTAAAATCTATTCCGTTTAAATTGAACCAAACACACTTGCATGCTGTTGCAATAACGAGAGCTGTATTTGATCTGTTGGACCGTATGGATTAGTGTAGTCGGGCCGAGATTTAACTAAATCAGTTTGGGCTTTTAAATGAACTATGATGTAAGGATAAATAAAGTGGGCCGTGGACTTTAATTTTATCATTGGACCGTATGAATTTTCTAATGGGTCGTATATATGAAAATGATGATAAAGATACATAGTATATGATATTGATTCGTTGAAAAACTGAAAATGAATAAGAATATGGTACGTGACCTTATTAGTATGATGATGATGGGGTAACGAGTTAGATTAGAATGATGGTAATGGTCATGATGATCCTTAAAGATGAACATTTGATGATTGCTTGATAATTAAAGGTGATGATGGGTTTTATATTAAGAAGACTATTAGACGGGTTAAATATACTTAAGGTAATAATAATATTAACAGAAAAGCAACAGACAGATTAAAGGTTAGGAGTGTTGTTGTTTAAGTGAGAGGTCTCAAGTTCGAGCCCGGTCTATGGCATTTTTTTTGGAAAACTCTTAAAGGTAGTATACTTACTAAATATTACTCTTATTATTATTTTTGTTATTATTATTACTCTTACTATTACTCTTATTATTATTATTATTATTATTATTATTATTATTATTATTATTATTATTATTATTATTATTATTATTATTATTATTATTATTATTATTATTATTTTTATTATTATTGTTATTATTAATATTATAATTAAACATTATTAGTATTATTATTACTAACAATATCATTATTAGTATTATCCTTATTATTAATATTAATATGATTATCATTATTAATATTATTATTTTAAAAATTATTATCATTGTTATCATTAGTAGTAAAATTATTATTATAGTAATTATTAATATCAGTATTATTATTATTATTATTATTATTATTATTATTATTATTATTATTATTATTATTATTATTATTATTATTATTATTATTATTATCATTATTACTAAAGTATCACTATTTTTAAATTTATTTTTTTATTAAAATTAGTATTATTTTTATCATTATTATTATTATTATTATTATAATTAATATTACTAACTATAACTTTAGTTTTCAATGTATTTTGTATATAAAATATAACTACATTTTTATGATCTTAAAGTAAAAAAGATAGATATTATAAATTAGATACAAACATTAGATATATAGAAGCATATATAATAAGTATACTACTTTTACTAATAAAAAACTTTTTGTTCATTTACGTTTTAATATAACTTGAATTTATTAAAAATGTTATCATATTAAAATTTATGAGTATTTAAAAATATTAATACTAAGTAATTATTCAAAATATTTTAATAAAGTATATAATATATTATTATGATATTTTAATAAAATATATATAAAATAAATATATTTAAGTAATTATTAATATTAAATTGAATATCACAAGTATATTACTAATATCAAAATATGTATATTTATTTGAATATTATTATATGTGTTAATATACATACTTGATATAGGTTTGTGAATCCGAGGCCAACCTTGCATTGTTCAGTTCCGTCGTATGTATATTTTTACTACAAAATATCGTACTGTGAGTTTCATTTGCTCCCTTTTTAAATGCTTTTGCAATATATGTTTTTGGGACTGAGAATACATGCGCTGCTTTTATAAATGTTTTACGAAATAGACACAAGTAATCAAAACTACATTCTATGGTTGAATTGTTATACCGGATATCGCCCTTGTTGAACTTGGTAGCCTAAGAATTGGTGTTTATTATAATTGCCACCAATTGACGAGAATCCTAAAGATAGATCTATGGGCCTTGACAAGCCCCAGTCAGAGAATTTGAACTGCTTTAGTACTTTGATGTTTATATGTTTGGGGATATTCTAGATGCATTTTGTTAATGTCGGTTACCAGGTGTTCAGTCCATATGAATAATTTTTATGGAGATCAATATTAATGGAAATGAAAATCTTGTGGTCTATTAAAATATTGAAATGATTATTATGATAAACCTATGAACTCACCAACCTTTTGGTTGACACTTGAAAGCATGTTTATTCTCAGGTATGAAAGAAATCTTCCGCTGTGCATTTGCTCATTTTAGAGATATTACATGGAGTCGTACGTGGCATATTTAGGACAGTACCTCGCAATGGGACCATATGTTGAAGACTTCATCCAGGAGGATTAGGGCGGGTCGCTTCAGTTGGTATCAGAGCGATGGTCTTAGCGAACCAGGTCTTGTATTAGTGTGTCTAACTAGTAGTTGTTAGGATGCATTAATGAGTCTGGACTTCGATCGTGTCTGCATGTCAAAAGTTTTGCTTATCATTTCTAGTCGGAAATCATCTGCTTATCATCCTTAAAGTCTAGACACATCTTACTGCCTCTATTGCATAGATAGTGTATAGATAAATTCGTATCTTAGCGTATCTGTTACTGTAAACTTTACCTGACAGCTTCTGAAGATTTCTACGTAACTTATGGGATCTTGGTATTCTATATACATATGAAAATTATGCGTTTCTAAGTCCTATAATCTATCTCATATTGAAAATCAATTTCCTGATCGTATGAAATGGATCCTTCAACTAGTTCCAGTTCCTCGGATTCCGACAGCTATTTCGATATGGATTTCCACATGAGCTCTGAAAGCAGTGTAACCGAAATGGATCAACCAATTAGCCATCATCGATTCTGGATGAATTGGGGATGAGTTCGTAGTCAACTTAATCAATGGAGATGTGAAGAAGGCGATCCTTTCCACCAACCAAATTGCCCTCTTGACGAAGAACCCGAAGCACTTACCGGCGAACCAGTTCGATACACTATAATCATTCTCATTTCCAGGATACCTCGCAATGATTATATGATATTCAAAAAAATTCTCAATCGTATTCATCCGCTCGTTTCGACCGACAATCATTCTGGAATAATAGAAGAAGTCAATGAACTTCGTGCTCGAGTAATCAATTTGGAGAATATGGTGCAAAACGTACCAGCTTCAGCAACATCACCGGTACCAACAGAACCACTAGCAACAGCACCTGTACCATCAAAAACACACGCCTCAACATCCCAACCTATACCTCGAGCATAATCATCGTTCTACATGACGTTCTATATCACTTATCTTCGTTCGACATGACGATTATGTAATCTCTAATGTTTTAGAGATTATATATTCTTGTTCTAACGATAAACCAAATGAGTTTAATATCATATTAACTCATTAAATCCATGATTACACCTGAAGAAAATATATATGTAAGTATATTTTCATAAAGATTGTAATTAGAATTTTTTTTTCGTACCAATTGTTAATGATGAAAATATTTTAACGAGTAGGTAATACCCGAGGAATATTTAGATTTCACATTAACAAGTTACACTGTACATTCTTCGAATCTGATTCAACAATCATTTACTATCCTACTTACATCCACAGATATACGTATCCGTTCACCGCAGAATAACCATTTTCATTCAATTTCATAATTTGATTTTGACCTATCAGGATCCAACAAGTGGCATAATGAAGAAAACATTGGACAAAATAAAATTTGTTAGAAACAAACAAATTAACTATGAGAAATTTTGTTAAGAATCCACGCTAACAAAATCCTAGCTAACTGTTCCTAGCTAACTGTTAATTCCTTATTATATTTTATTTATCGTAATTTATTTATCGTAATTCTCGCAATTTTATTTATTGTCATTTAATTTCTGTTATATATTTTACGCACTTTATTTATCGTCATTTAAATACTAACATTTACGCATTTTAAATATCGGGACACGTATACAAGGTTTTGACATATCATATCGACGCATCTATATTTGGAATAACCATAGACACTCTATATGCGGTAATGATAGAGTTAGCTATACAGGGTTGAGGTTGATTCTAAAATAATATATATACTTTGAGTTGTGATCGAGTCTGAGACATGTATACAATGGGTCACGATACGTATTAATTAATTCGAATATTATATATTAAACTACATATAAATTATGGAACTACTAACTGTGGACTATTAACTGTGGACTACCAACATTAGACAATTAAAATGAATTAAAATATTGATTATAACATATAAAACTAAACATTTCTTCAAGTTTGCCACTTGATTTCATCTTAAACCTCATTTGTATCTTGACGATTACCATTTGCGTTCAAACCTTTCATGATTCTTGAAAACACCTCAATCGAGAGGATGAAATAACCGCACTTCATCTACGAGAAGAAACATTTAAGCAATAATCATGCACCTGGAAAACTCTCGAAAACTAAGTAAAAAGTTTAACAAGAATCCGTATCAGATCCTGTAAGCATTATTATTACCCAAAATAATTTGGTAATCCCTTTCAAATTAGCCAATTTTGTCACAGCTCCAGCAAATCAACTTCGACTTTCGTTCGAATTGAGCAAACCATGAAGGAGGCTGTGAATAAATCACAAAGACTAAAACAGCCTTCAAAGAATCTAAATGATTCAGTATCTGCTGAAGTCATTAACGAATACCTTACTCCCGACTCTAAACCCTTACGGACAATATTCTTCATCATCTTTTGATTTTAGATATTCTAAGATATCATCATATCTTTCATTATAAATATCCTCGATATTTTTGAAGATATTGTCATAACTATTCTTATCTGAAATCATTTATCTCTTCGCGATTTCAGTGTTACATCAGAAAGGAAACTGTTTTAGTTTCTAAATTCTGAAAAAAATCGAGCTAAACATATGAATGTTATTGAAGTAGTTGGGAACTGAAACAAGAGTTAGCATAATATAATGAAACTTGATCAACGTGATCATATTACAGTAAGTCATGCTGAGTTTCTAATGAAACGTGATGATTCACAGACCATAACGTCATCATGTGCCATGTAACACGACTCTTACATTCTATCTGAAATATAAACATATCAAGAACATAATTTCTTGATAATTCTATCTTTTCTCTTGAAAACTGGTAATTTAACCAATCAAGATCGTACTATTACAATTCCTCTCTTAGAACATTAGTCATGTTCATTCAAAACTCCATACATATGAATTCTGGACCTTTACTCGTTTTACTAGAGGTCGAGAAGAGAATAAAAAGGCAAAGAGCTCCGAAACATAAGGGAAGATATAAAACTCGACAACAACACAGAAATCACAAACCGTGTACATTAATACGAAAAGCAATATAAAGACACGGGAGTATGATAAACACAATAACCCCAAGAGCGCAGTAGAAGTAAACAGATTCCTCCAGTGATAGATGAAAAAGGAGAATGATCAATATGAAAGTCAGGAATATATCCAGAATTAAAACTGGATAAAGCATATTGACTGATAATTTGAAAGTATGAATTAAATTATAGAAAATGGGAGTGGTGGGAAGTAATGGAACGGAAGAAGTTCATTTATAGTGGAAATACCGGACCGAGCAATCGAGGTACATCATCGCATTTAATTAAAGAGATCTTAATTTCCTTTTTCACCGAAGAATCAGATCTTATATAGATTATGAAGATTTTCTTTGATTTTGTCACGACCCGGAAAATTTCGACTAATTTTAAATCAAACTCTCGATACGATTTAATAATTTTGACACAATAAGCAAAGTCTGTTAGGTTTAATCTCAAAACTTTTGAACTGTTTCATATATTTAATTGACCTTCGACCATTCCCGACGATTCACGAATAACTATTTGTAAATAGATGCATATATATATATATACATATATATAATAATAATTTGAATTGTAATGTAAAATAAATTAAAATATAATAAGAGTTATTGGGAATATGTTATTTAATATGTAATTGTTATTGTTATTGTTATATGAAATAAGTACACAACTTGTTATACAAAAGTTGTCATAAAAGATCACACAACTTGTTCGACTACCCTATCATTTTAATGTTATATCAAATCCTTATTTATTAATATGGAAGAAGATAGATAAAAACAATCAGTGATTTATATTCATGACACATAATCCAATCATTGTAGTCCAATAAAACATTTCAAGTGATATATTTATTTTCACAGTTCACTCATTCATTTTTCATTTTCAAAATCGATCAATTCATATTATAAACTTTCACTGTATTAGATTTCAATCACTTAATGCATAGGATAATAACCAAAATCCAAAACACATTTCTTGTTTCAGTTTCCTATCTCAATCATCACCATTATTCTCAACAAACCCCACAACCCTTATTTTCTTCTGCTACAGTAAATTTTGTCATCAATTATAATTACGTTTGTTGTTTTCATTTTGGATCAAAGAATCATTTAACCTAACCCTACTACAATCATATATGGATTATTTATATATATACATATTGCATATAGGCATATAGGTACATATACACACTGCAACATATACAATTCATGATCAACCCACAATTTTCTTTCTTTTTCCTTATTACTTCCTTTCCTCTATAATCAATGGACTACCATCCATCACCTTATAACTTCTTCTTCTCATTAGACAGCCGCCATCACCTCAATCACCACAACCATCGAATATCATAAAACCAACACCTCATCATCTTTCTTTTGCTCTCCACCAACAACATTCATCAAACATCCTATTACTCGTGTATCACTGCTACAATTCTTGGTTTTCTGTTCGGTTATAATGGAACCAAACCATAACTTTTATTGTTCAATTCTACTAATTGAACCATGGTCCAACTAGGGTTGCTTTCGGTTCAAGAACAGAATTATCACACCAAATCATTATCATTCGACTTATTGGTTGCTGCCGTAATTATTTTCGATTATAACCCAGGAACCCAACCAACACCACACCTGCAACCACTACCAATACCCTCATCGAACTAAGTTTAATCTCTCTCTCTACTCTCTCTCTATATATATATTTTTGTCTCGTGATCACCATGAACACTAACAAAACATACTTGCAATTACTTCAGTTTTCTATTCCTATTCGAACCAACATCCATTTTTCCTTCTTTTCTGTCGTGCACCTCACAACCATTGAAACAAACCATAAACCATCACCAAACCTGAAATTGTTACTGTATACTCACCGGTTACTGTTCCGTTCAACAGACCTACACACACACTCAAAAACTGTAGCTGTATACTTCTATTTCTGGTTTAATCGAGCTGCTACTGCAGTGCTGTTCCGTTTCTGTTTCTATCAAATCCACAAAAATATATGTTGAATGATAATGAAAGTTGATAGTGGATGATGAACTGTACAAGAAGATAAGGATGTGTTTATTGATTTTATTCTTCCAGTGAACCCCACAATTCCTATTAATCATATATGTCACGGGATTTTTTTAAACTGTTAGACCACCGCATAACATCTTGGGCCGAGATCTAATTAAATATGGGGACTTAATTAATTGCTATTTGGGCCGTGGTTAGTATAGATGGGCCGAAAACTATGATGTGTGATCATATTGGGCTGTTAAAGAAATTGGGCCCGCTCATTAGACTTGGGCCGTGTTCTTATTAATGTTACTAAGCCGAGACCCAGCAGAGTTAATAATGATGATGGGGTTATGAGGTTATGATAATGATAAATGAATTATAATTACGAACGAATGATGATACCGTGTGATGATAAAGATAAATGTATAGATACTAATTATGACAATGACGGTATTGATTATGGAATGATTTTAGGATGATTGAGATGATAACTGTGAAGAGAGTAATTTTGAATAGACAATGGAAAATAAAACGAGTTAGTTGTTTGGTTTCCTAGTTTGGGCCGAGATCATCTTGAGATGAATAAATAACATGTATCATAAGTAAATCAAGTGGCTAGTTAGATGCTATTAAGATGATGATTAGGGTTATAAAAAAAAATAAATGATATACGATTGATGATGATAACGATTAGGTGTTAGGATAGTGGTGTTGGTGATGACGATGATAAACATGATGATGAGGTGCACAAAATGGTGATAAATACGATTATGTTAAATGATTGATGAAGATGATTATAATGATAGATGATGATGATTTTAAGATAATGATGTGATAATGGTAAGAAGGGTTACGATTTATGATGATGAACCGAAAACGTTTAGGTTGTTATAGGGTTAGCTGGAGGTCGCGAGTTCAATCCCGGACTTGGACATTTTTTTTAAGGACTACTTCTTTGAGGTAGTTTACTTATTACTCAATATTATTATTATTATTATTATTATTATTATTATTATTATTATTATTATTATTATTATTATTATTATTATTATTATTATTATTATTATTATTATTATTATTATTATTATTATTATTATTATTATTATTATTATTATTATTATTAAGTATTACTATCAATATTATTGTTTTCATTATAAAAATAAAATAACTTATTATTATTATTATTATTATTATTAAAGATTATCATTATCATTTTTATTAGTATTATCATTATCAATAAAGTTATTATTATTATTATTATTAGTAAATCATTATTATCAAAACTATCATTTTAACGAATAACTATATATAACATGTAATTTAAGATATAATCAATTTGTTAGATTACAAATATATGTGTTAATATATATAAATGATATAGGTTCGTGAATCCGAGGCCAAACCTACATTTAATAAATGACGTCATATGTCTTTTTACTACAAAATACAGTATGGTGAGTTTTATTTGCTCCCTTTTTAATTGCTTTCGCAATATATATTTTTGGGCTGAGAATACATGCGCTGCTTTTATAAATGTTTATGAAATAGACACAAGTACTTAAAAAGATATTCTACGTTGAGTTGTACCACTGGCATACTTCCCTGTAGCTTGGTAACTACTATTTACATGTGGTATTGTAAACGCGAATCCTGTTAATAGATCTATCGGGCCTGACAACCCCAACCGGATTGGACGACCAGTATTCAACGGTTGCACAGTACTTCGTTTCAGTGACTACATTTGGTACAGTGTAGTGAGATTTCGTAATAAAGGGAATATGCGACGTTGATTAAATGTTAAGTATGGTTACCAAGTGCTCAACCACTTAGAATGCTTTACATACACTTGCGAGTGTATTATGTTTATGATTATGAAATCTTGTGGTCTATTAATGTATTGAAATGATTGTTACGATAAACCTATGAACTCACCAACCTTTTGGTTGACACTTTTAAGCATGTTTATTCTCAGGTACGAATTAAGTCTTCCGCTGTGCATTTGCTCATTTTAAGGACATTACTTGGAGTCGATCATCGCAATGGGACCAAATGTTGATGACTTCGTCCAGGGGGATAAGGACGGCTTACTAAAGGTGGTATCAGAGCGGTGCTTGTAGCGAACCAGGTCTTGCATTAGTGTGTCTAACTAGTAGTCGTTAGGATGCATTAATGAGTCTGGACTTCGACCTAGTAGTTGTTAGGTTATGTTAATGAGTCTAGACTTGAACCTGGTCTGCATGTTAAAAGTGTTTGCTTACTACCATTTGTCAAAAATATCTACTTGTCATTTTCAATCTCGATGCGTCTTATTGCAATTATTGCATAGACGGTGTACAGACAAATTCACATCTCATCACATTAAGTCTTGTCTGACACGTTTCCTTAATTCTCCCCGTAATCTACGGGATCTTCTATACTGAACATAAGTATTATATGTAATTAGAATACCTTCTAATATCCGAAATTCTTTTCATATCGAAAACCCTTTATCTAATCGTACGAAATGGAACTCACCACTAGTTCAAGTCCCTCAGATTCCGATATGGATTTTCACTCGAGCTCTGAAGACAACGTCACTAGAATGAATCAACCAATCAGCCATCCCCAATTTATCTGATGGGTTCGTAGTCGACTTAACCAATGGAGACGAGAAGAAAGCGATCCTTTTCACCAACCGAAGTCACCTCTTGGTGAAGAACCTGATGCACTTACCGGCGAACCTGTCCGAAACACCATTTTCTCTCTCATTTCCAGAGTATCTCACCACGACTATATCACAACTCAGATTCTAAACCTTATTCATCCCCTTGTTCAAACCTCCAATCATCCCGGAATAATAGAAGAAGTCAACGAACTTCGTGCTCGAGTAGTAGCTTTGGAGAGTACGATGCACAACTTGAAGGCATCACCACCAACATCAACACCAGTACCACCAACAACCCAAGTTTTAACATCACATGCCTCAACATCTCATTCTGTACCTCGAGCATAATCATCGTTCTATGTATCGTTCTATCTACTTTATCTTCGTTCTACATATCGTTCTACCTCGATTATCTCCCCTCAACATGGCGATTATGTAATTTCTAAAGTTCTAGAGATTATGTAATCTAGTATTAACGATAACTCAAATGAGTTTAATATCTTATTGACTCATTAAATCCATGATTACATCTGAAGAAAATATATATGTATGTATATTTTTATAAAGATTGTAATTAAAAATTCTTTTGTACCAACTGTTAATGATGAAAATATTTTAACGGGTAGGTAATACCCGAGGAATATTTGGGTTTCACATTGATAAGTTACACAGTACATTCTTCAAATCCGATTCAACAGTCATTTACTATCCTACTTACCTCCACAGATATGCGTATCCGTTCACCACAGAATAAACATTTTCTTTTAATTTCATATTTGGATTTTGACTTATCAGAATCCAACAAGTGGCATAATGAAGAAAACATTGGACAAAATAAAAATTTGATAGAAAAAAACGAATTAATTATAAAGAATTTTGTTAAGAATCCACGCTAACTGTTCCTAGCTAACTGGTTACATTTTATTTATCGCAATTTAATTATCGCAATTTATATTCTCGCAATTTTATTTACCGTCATTTAAATACTGTTATTTATTTTACGTACTTTACATATCGTCGGATAAATCGGGACACATGTACACATTACATCGGATTAATTCTGAGACAATAAGTTGTACAATGGGTCATGATACGTATTTATTAATTCGAATATTTGGTACATCCTAACACAATAAGTATACAATACATTTTGATAAATCCTAAGACAATACGTACATAATAAGTCTTAGTTAATTCTAAGACAATACATCTATAATACGTCTCTGGGTTGATGCAAAGACAATACGTATACAATACGTCGTGGGATAATTCTAAGATTATATATATATATATATATATATATATATATATATATATATATATATATATATATATATATATATATATATAAACCGATTATTGGACTATCAACATTGGACAATTAAAAATGAATTAAAATATTTATTATAACATATGAAACTAAACAACTCTTCAAGTTTGCCACTGGATTTCATCTTAAACCTCAATTGTATCTTGACGATTACAATCAGCGTTCAAATCTATCAAGATTCTTAAAAACACCTCAATCGAGAGGGTGAACCAACCGTACTTCATCTACGAAATAAGAGATTGACGCATATAGTTATGCACCTGAAAACTCTCAGAAACTGAATAAACGTTTAACACATAGCTGTGTTAATTCCTTTAGTGTTATTATTACCCAAAATAACTTTGCAATCCCTTTTCAAAATTAGCCAATTTTGTCACAGCTCCAACAAGTCAACTTCGACTTTTCACTCAGATTAGCATATTATAACCCTGATATATAAGTTGTCTTTCGTCATCGATACCGGGAAACCGTTTATATCTCACCACATTATCAGTAAATTTACCAACAACTCCGTTAATCTTCGACTTTTCGAAAAATCACTATATTAAGTGAAACCCTATCATTCACTCATTTACATCTTATACCGAGAATTACTATACCAACTACCGGGAATTAGCAATCAGTATTTTGAAATCTCGCAGCATGTCTACATCAACAGTTATATGTAAACATATAACATTTATCTCTTAGAATTATGATCTTCAATTTTGAAATTCTGAAAAGCACCCAGTCTACAAATCAATACCACAAATTCTGAAAAAGCTGAATACAGCGGCAAAAACTGTACACGACCTTAACCGTCGAAAGTTTGATGATAAAGAATGGAGTATTGGAAACACTCAATAGAAAATTTAGTACCGAAAAGCGGATTATGCGAAACTATGAAGGAAGCCGTGGACAAATCACAAAGAATAAGTTTGACTTCAAAGAATCCAAATAATTCAATGCCTGCTTAAGTCTTTAGCGAATATCTTGTTCCTTACTCTAAACCCTTACGGAAAATAGTCTCCATCATCCTCTGATCTTAGATATTCAAAGATATTATCATATCTTTCATTATAAATATCCTCGATATTTCTGAATATATTTTGATAACTAATCTTATCTGAAATCATTTATCTCTTTGAGCTGTCAGTGATACATCATATGAGAAACTATTAATTTCTATATTCTGCGAACCTTCGAATCTAAAATATGAATGATTTTGAAGTAGTGTTGGAAACTGATGCATGGGTTAGTATAATATAATGACGCTTGGCCAACGTGATTATATTACAGTAAGTCATGCTGAATTTCTAATGGAACGTGAGGATGATTCACAGACCTTTTCCTCATCATGTGCCATGTTACACGACTCTTTCATTCTATTTAAGCTCTAATGAAAGGACCCGTTCATATACATTATAAACGATTCACAATAGTTGATTACATCGCGAGGTATTTGACCTCTATATGATACATTTTACAAACATTGCATTCGTTTTTAAAAGACAAACTTTCTTTACAACGAAAGTTGACGGCATGCACACCATTTCATAATACATCCAACTATAATTGACATAATAATAATCTTGATGAACTCAATGACTCGAATGCAACGTCTTTCAAAATATGCCATGAATGACTCCAAGTAATATCCTTAAAATGAGCTAATGCACAGCGGAAGATTTCTTTAATACCTGAGAATAAACATGCTTTAAAGTGTCAACCAAAAGGTTGGTGAGTTCATAGGTTTATCATAACAATCATTTCAATATATTAATAGACCACAAGATTTCCGTTTATAAATATATGTACACTCGCAAGTGTATAAAAGTATTCTATAAGTTGTAGGCACCCGGTAACAAGCCTTAACATTCATGTTTTACCCTCTGAAGTACACCAGATCAGGTGTGTTTAAAATAACCTCGAAGTACTAAAGCATCCCATAGTCAGGATGGGGTTTGTCAGGCCCAATAGATCTATCTTTAGGATTCGTGCCTACCGTACATAGACAAGTAGTTTAATGTTACCAAGCTAAGGGTATATTTCTGGTTTAAACCCACGTAGAATTAGTTTTAGTACTTGTGCCTATTTCGTAAAACAATAATAAAAATAGCGCATGTATTCTCAGTCCCAAAAATATATATAAAAGGGAGCAAATGAAACTCAAAATACTGTATTTCGTAGTAAAAATACATATAACGTCATTTAACAAGTGCAAGGTTGGCCTCGGATTCACGAACCTATATTAGTTATATATATTTATATGTTGGTCAATATTTGTCTAACAATTTTTGGTCAAGTCATAGTGTACCACAATCCAAATGCTCGAGACTAATATGCAAAAGTCAACAAAAGTCAACGTAACCCAAAATGACTTCTAAAATTTATACGTGTTTATTATATAACTTAACTATAGTCGTTTTATATGTTTAAATATATTTATTAGATTTTATAATAATAAAAGTCATTTATTGATAAAAATTTATATTAACGTTTATATATGATAAAATATACTTTTATATATCTTAAGTAGTAAAATTTATAAAGTTCACTTAATATCTTAAAACTATAGTGGTAAGTATTATTAATGTAATTATATTACGCGTGGTGAAAAATATCTTTGTATCCCCTATTTATTTGATAAAATAATATTGATCATAATAATAATAAGTAAAAGTTGTATTATTTTGTAATAATAATTATTATTATTCTATAAAAAAATAACAATATTTATATTTACTAAAAATGTTATTATGATAAAATGATAATACTAATATAATAGTAATAATGATATTTTATAATAACAATGATATTTCTATTAAAATAATAACGACGATAGTAATAATAATCATTTTAACAATAATACTAAAATTCGGTTGACTATAACTTCAAATCCGTTCATCGAAACCATTCGATATCTAAATGAAAAGTTCTTAATTTTTCACTAGCTTTCCAATGACATGCATATCATATACCCTATCTCAGTAGCATATGTATCTAATTCAGGATTCAACAAACCTATCTAAGGATAATATCGAATGTACAAGCATGCATAATCCTATATACTCGAGCACTAGTCAGGAATACACTATTGATATATAAAAGTTAAGTTATGAGTGCTCACGTATCAATATTGAGATTCAATATTGCAGGAAAGTACGTAGACGCAACGGAGATGATAAACACTAGATTGACCTCACGAGCATACCCATGAACCATACCCATCACCTCCATAGCTATAACCCATAATTTCCTTAGCTTCGACTCATTCAAAAAACTATTTTGAAATCACTCGGACATCACTCCGTCGTAATATTTTATGTATACTAATAATATCTTGAAATAATATAGAGCAAATATATATATATATATATATGTAAATCGATTGAGAGAGTTTAGAAAAATATATTTTTAAGTTTCTATGAAATAATGAAACCTATTGAATTCTATTTATAATAGATTTTTGAATTATTAAAGTGAATTATTAAAGTATGAATTATTAAAGTGAATTATTAAAGTATGAATTATTAAAGTGAATTATTAAAGTATGAATTATTAAAGTGAATTATTAAAGTATGAATTATTAAAGTGAATTATTAAAGTTAAAGTAAAGTAAAAGTAAAGTAAAGGTAAAGTTAAAGTATAGTAAAAGTATAAAAACTATGTATGTATAATACGTGTATAAATATATATAATATTAATTTAAATCGTTATATATATTTAATGAAATAAAATATAAATATCGTTATATTTATTATACTGGTTAAGTAATGAGTTGTCAAAAGTGATTCTAGATATTTATAAAAGTTATATACGTTTTAATAATAAAGTTCTTTTTAAACTGAAAACGTTTTTGTACGTTTGAAAATAGATTAATAGAATATTATGGAAACCAATTCTCCACTAGCTTTTGTCTAACTTTCGTAAATGACACTTTTTATTTTTATTTATAAATAGCTTTACAAATTATTCCGAATATCGTTAAGAGGAATAGATTTCTCAAATCATAGTGGACCTCTCAACAGAGACTTGTAATCATAATTCAATGTTTCTGATAATTCAATCATTTAATATATATTTTTTTAATTTCATCGATAATCATATTGAAACAAATACGTTCATATAAAGCATTATACTTTTAAATACTTTGTTGACATTTTCAATTTATAACATATACACATATACATACATATTCATATATGTTCATTTAATGGTTCGTGAATCATTGGAATTTGGTCGAGGTTTAAATGAATGTATAAACATAGTTTAAAATCCTTGAGATTTAACTTAACAAACATTGCTTATCGTGTCAGAATAATATAAAGATAAAGTTTAAATTTAGTCGGAAATTTCCGGGTCGTCACAGTACCTACCCGTTAAAGAAATTTCGTCCCCGAAATTTGATAGAGGTCGTTATGGCTAACAATGAGAATGTTATTATGACGATTATGAAGTTTTATCATGTCTAAGAAGTATGGATAAAATAATTTGATTATTCAAAGCGTATGAGGGAAGTTATCGTAAATGAAGGAAATAAGATTATAGTGATTCGTCATATCTTTTGACGTCATCACAATTGATCTCCGAATTTAAAGAAAATCTTTGTAATCTATGTTGGATTTGATGCTTCGGTGATTAAGGAGATTATGATTCTCTTCGAATTAATACGATAATCCATCTTGATTTATCTATCGGGTATTTCACTATAAATCCACCTCCTTCGTTTCCTTACAACTCACACCTTCTATTCTTTCTCCCTCAACTCATATTTTAAAGTATTTGTCAATATGCTTCATCCAGTACTGATTCTCGATATACTCCTCACTTTCATATCTGTCGTTCTTCTTTTTCATCTGCCTCCGGAAGAATCTATTTACTTCTACTATACTCTCGGTTTTATAGTGTTTTTAGTTCTTCCGTGTCTCTATATTGCTATATGCATCGATATATACGGTTTATAATTTTTGGGTGGTTGTTGGGTTTTATATCTTCCCTTATATTTCAAAGCCCCTGCTTTTGTCTTCTATAATTATTGACATCCACAGTTAATGCTCCCTTCTATTTGCTGCGATTTATAGTCCAATTTCTATTTTGGTGTTTTGTCCTTTCGTTTCTTCTTCTTGCGATTAAGCAACGTTTGTAATGGTCCAGTATTCGCAGATATGAATTTCAGAATGAACATAGTTAATGTTCTAAGAAGAAAATGGTAATGGCACGATCTTGATTTGTTAATTTACCAGAATACCCTGAAAAGACCGAATCATCAAGAAAATATATTCTTGATATTTTTAGAGATTAAATAGAATACAAGAGTCGTGTAACATGGAACATGATGACGGCATGGTCTGTGAATCGTCATGTCCCATTAGAAACTCAGCATGACTTACTGTAATATAATCACGTTGATCAAGTGTCATTATATTATACTAACTCATGCTTCAGTTCCCAACACTACTTTAAAACATTCATAATTTAAACTCGAAAGTTTATAGAATATAGAAACTAATAGTTTCTTATATGATGTAACACTGATAGCGCAAAGAGATAAATGACTTCAGATAAGATTAGTTGTGAAAATATCTTCAGAAATATCGCGGATATTTATAATGAAAGATATGATAATATCTTAGAATTTCTAATATTGATGGATGATGATGAAGATTTGTCTGTAAAGGTTTAGAATAAAGAGTAAGGTATTCGTTAATGACTTTAGCAGGCACTGAATCATTTGGATTCTTTGAAGGCAGATTTAGTCTTTGAGATTTGTCCACAGCCTCCTTCATAGTCTGTTCAATCCGTTTTCCAGTTCCAAACCTTCTCTTTTTCTCAGCTTTACCACCTTACTGTTCTTTGTCATCAAACTTTTTACTGTTAAGGTCGTTTACAGTTTTTGCTGCTTCATCAGCATTTTTCAAAATTTCGAGAACTGGTTCGCAGTTTAGGGTGTTTTTCAGAAATTTCTCATTCAAAGAATGTAAGTCTTGGAGGTCGACGTTGTGTGTATATGTAATTGTTGATGTAGACATGCTGCGAGGTTTCAAAATACTGATTGCTGATTCTCAATAATTGGTATGACAATTCTTGTTATATGGTACGAATGAGTATATGATAGGGTTTCGATAATTATAATGATTTTTTTTTTTTTTTGGAAAGTCAAAGATCAGTGAAGTTGTTGGTAAGTTTATTGCTAATGTGGTGAATATAAACGATTCCCTGGTAACGTTGGCGAAAGGGCAACGTATCTATCGAGGTTATAATAAGACTGTTTTGATTGAGAAGTCGAAGTTGACTTGCTGGAGCTGTGACAAAACTGTCTATTTTGAAACGGAATTGAAAAGTTATTTTAGCTAGTAAATGCCAAAGGGTCTAATACGGATACGTGTCGAACTATGACTTGGGTTTTGAGAGTTTTTCAGGTGTTTAATTGTGGGTAACATGTGGTTGGATCATCATCTCGATTGTTCCTTAGTTGAAGTGTCTTCAGGAATTTCGAAGGGTTTGAGAACATATTGTAATCGTTAATACATATGATGTTCTAACACAGTTTTGAAGTCAAAGTATAGCTTTGAAAGATATAGGAATCTAAGAGTGATGATACTGGTTATATTTCGAATTGAATTATGCGATTTCAAAATCAGAATATGTAATTGAATTTGAATGAGTATGATTGTTTTGATTTATATGAAAGAATGGATATTGTTGTGAAAGTAGGGAGTATAGTTGATGATTGCTGAATCAGTTTCGAAAAATGTAATATATTAATTGTGAATTTATATATCTCTCGGGTATTACCTACCCGTTAAAAAACTTTTCACAATTAATATTTTGTACAAAAGAAGTTTATTACAGTCTTTATGAAAATATATGTGTATATTTTCTTTAGATGTAATATAGATTTAATTAGTTAATATTAAATTAAACTCATTTGTTTTATGGTTGGAACTAGAATTGAGTAATCCCTAAAAATTTATAAATTGCATAAGTATTTCTTCAATAATATTGAAATTATGAATTATTACTTTGTTATTTGTTGGTTTTCGTGAAATTCTTGTGAACTTCGCAAGGTACGAATGATGTTATTTGAAAAGTTTCGAGTACATCGATGATGAAAGTGTAAAATCAAACATATATTCGAATAATACACTTGATTTATTATGAATTGGATTTTTATTGAATTGAGACAGAGATTGTAATTAACGATGATTAAGTTGCGGACGAAGGACGTACATCATTGCATATTTGTAATATGAATTAACTGAGTAGTTAAGATTCACACATAATAGCTTAGTACGGGAAGATTTATTATGGTTTAAAAATTTATACATATAAATCTTTCGATTGGAAATGAGTTAATACTTCATAACTCGTTGATACAATATATTTGTTGTTGATTCGTAATGATGTCCACAATGATTCTTGAACTGACAGAGTTTGTGATGTTACAGGTGCTGTTGATTCTGACGATACTGACGGCACTGACTGTGTTGATGATGCTACGGTCCTGTTGATGCTGTTGGTAAAACAATTCTAGCTTGTAAATCGTACACCATTTTTGATCAAAGTTTCTACTCTACCATCTCCGTTCACTCATCCGATTTACGGTCAGAATTAAATAATCTCTAAGATTTAGGAGATTACATAACTGCCGCAGAGATATCTCTTCAATGAAGTTTATGAATTAATACTTCATCGTTTGTTGTTGTTGTTGATATTCCTGGATATTTACAGGGCGTATGATGTTGATGTTTGAGATACAGATTGTGATGTTGCGGTGTGGGATGTGGATGTTGTTGTTGGTGGTGGTGATGGTACTGTTGGTGTTGCTGATGGTGGTACTGTTTATGCTGCTGCTGCTGGTGTTTGTAACCTTTGCACCATATTCTCCCGCGCGAAGCTCGTTGACTTCTTCTATTACACCGAGGTGATTGTCGGTTCGGACGAGTGGATAAATAAAATCTAGAATTTGGTGTAGTATGTAATCGTAATGAGATACTCTAGAAATAAGAGTGAAAATGGTGTTTCGGATAGGTTCGCCGGTAAGTGCTTCAGGTTCTTCGCCAAGAGGGCAATGTGGTGGATGGAAGGGATCACCTTCTTCTTGTCTCCAATGATTAAGGAGGCTACGAACCCATCCCCAATTCATCCAGAATAGATGATGACTAATTGGTTGATCCATTCCGGTCACACTGCTTTCGGAACTTGAGTGGGATTCCATTTTGGAATCCGAGGGACTTGAACTAATGACGAATTCCATTTCGAACGATTGAATAAAGAATTTTTCGATATGAAATGATTTTCCGGCTATCGGGTGGTATTCTAATTACATAGAGCAAAAGGTTTCGTAGATTACGGAGGAATTTACGGAATATGTCAGGCAAAGTTTACAGTAACAGATACGCTAAGATATGAATTAGCAGATACGCTAAGATATGAATTTTGTCTATACACTATTAATGCAATCAATGCAATAAGATGTGTCTAGACTAAGAATAATAAGCAGGTAATTTCTGACAAAAATGATGAGCAAAACTTTTAACTTGCAGACACGGTCGAAGTCCAGACTCACTAATGCATCCTAACGACTATCAGTTAGACACACTAATGCAGACCTGGTTCGCTAAGACCACCGCTCTGATACCAACTGAAAGGACCCGTTCATATACATTATAAACGATTCACAATAGTTGATTACATCGCGAGGTATTTGACCTCTATATGATACATTTTACAAACATTGCATTCGTTTTTAAAAGACAAACTTTCTTTACAACGAAAGTTGACGGCATGCACACCATTTCATAATACATCCAACTATAATTGACATAATAATAATCTTGATGAACTCAATGACTCGAATGCAACGTCTTTCAAAATATGCCATGAATGACTCCAAGTAATATCCTTAAAATGAGCTAATGCACAGCGGAAGATTTCTTTAATACCTGAGAATAAACATTCTTTAAAGTGTCAACCAAAAGGTTGGTGAGTTCATAGGTTTATCATAACAATCATTTCAATATATTAATAGACCACAAGATTTCCGTTTATAAATATATGTACACTCGCAAGTGTATAAAAGTATTCTATAAGTTGTAGGCACCCGGTAAAAAGCCTTAACGTTCATGTTTTACCCTCTGAAGTACACCAGATCAGGTGTGTTTAAAATAACCTCGAAGTACTAAAGCATCCCATAGTCAGGATGGGGTTTGTCAGGCCCAATAGATCTATCTTTAGGATTCGCGCCTACCGTACATAGACAAGTAGTTTAATGTTACCAAGCTAAGGGTATATTTCTGGTTTAAACCCACGTAGAATTAGTTTTAGTACTTGTGCCTATTTAGTAAAACATTAATAAAAACAGCGCATGTATTCTCAGTCCCAAAAATATATATAAAAGGGAGCAAATGAAACTCACCATACTGTATTTCGTAGTAAAAATACATATAACGTCATTTAACAAGTGCAAGGTTGGCCTCGGATTCACGAACCTATATTAGTTATATATATTTATATGTTGGTCAATATTTGTCTAACAATTTTTGGTCAAGTCATAGTGTACCACAATCCTAATGCTCGAGACTAATATGCAAAAGTCAACAAAAGTCAACGTGACCGAAAATGACTTCTAAAATTTATACGTGTTTATTATATAACTTAACTATAGTCGTTTTATATGTTTAAATATATTTATTAGATTTTATAATAATAAAAGTCATTTATTGATATAAATTTATATTAACGTTTATATATGATAAAATATACTTTTATATATCTTAAGTAGTAAAATTTATAAAGTTCACTTAATATCTTAAAACTATAGTGGTAAGTATTATTAATGTAATTATATTACGCGTGGTGAAAAATATCTTTGTATCCCCTATTTATTTGATAAAATAATATTGATCATAATAATAATAAGTAAAAGTTATATTATTTTGTAATAATAATTATTATTATTCTATAAAAAAAATAACAATATTTATATTTACTAAAAATGTTATTATGATAAAATGATAATACTAATATAATAGTAATAATGATATTTTATAATAACAATGATATTTCTATTAAAATAATAACGACGATAGTAATAAAAATCATTTTAACAATAATACTAAAATTCGGTTGACTATAACTTCAAATCCGTTCATCGAAACCATTCGATATCTAAATGAAAAGTTCTTAATTTTTCACTAGCTTTCCAATGACATGCATATCATATACCCTATCTCAGTAGCATATGTATCTAATTCAGGATTCAACAAACCTATCTAAGGATAATATCGAATGTACAAGCATGCATAATCCTATATACTCGAGCACTAGTCAGGAATACACTATTGATATATAAAAGTTAAGTTATGAGTGCTCACGTATCAATATTGAGATTCAATATTGCAGGAAAGTACGTAGACGCAACGGAGATGATAAACACTAGATTGACCTCACGAGCATACCCATGAACCATACCCATCACCTCCATAGCTATAACCCATAATTTCCTTAGCTTCGACTCATTCAAAAAACTATTTTGAAATCACTCGGACATCACTCCGTCGTAATATTTTATGTATACTAATAATATCTTGAAATAATATAGAGCAAATATATATATATATATATATATATATATATATATGTAAATCGATTGAGAGAGTTTAGAAAAATATATTTTCAAGTTTCTATGAAATAAGGAAATCTATTGAATTCTATTTATAATAGATTTTTGAATTATTAAAGTGAATTATTAAAGTATGAATTATTAAAGTGAATTATTAAAGTATGAATTATTAAAGTGAATTATTAAAGTATGAATTATTAAAGTGAATTATTAAAGTGAATTATTAAAGTTAAAGTAAAGTAAAAGTAAAGTAAAGGTAAAGTTAAAGTATAGTAAAAGTATAAAAACTATGTATGTATAATACGTGTATAAATATATATAATATTAATTTAAATCGTTATATATATTTAATGAAATAAAATATAAATATCGTTATATTTATTATACTGGTTAATGAGTTGTCAAAAGTGATTCTAGATATTTATAAAAGTTATATACGTTTTAATAATAAAGTTCTTTTTAAACTGAAAACGTTTTTGTACGTTTGAAAATAGATTAATAGAATATTATGGAAACCAATTCTCCACTAGCTTTTGTCTAACTTTCGTAAATGACACTTTTTATTTTTATTTATAAATAGCTTTACAAATTATTCCGAATATCGTTAAGAGGAATAGATTTCTCAAATCATAGTGGACCTCTCAACAGAGACTTGTAATCATAATTCAATGTTTCTGATAATTCAATCATTTAATATATATTTTTTTTAATTTCGTCGATAATCATATTGAAACAAATACGTTCATATAAAGCATTATACTTTTAAATACTTTGTTGACATTTTCAATTTATAACATATACACATATACATACATATTCATATATGTTCATTTAATGGTTCGTGAATCATTGGAATTTGGTCGAGGTTTAAATGAATGTATAAACATAGTTTAAAATCCTTGAGATTTAACTTAACAAACATTGCTTATCGTGTCAGAATAATATAAAGATAAAGTTTAAATTTAGTCAGAAATTTTCGGGTCGTCACATCTAAGCATATCAAGGAAATATTTCCTTTGATATTTCTGTTCTTCCGTAATTCCAATAAATTTTTAATAAATCGTGCTATTACATTTTCTTTCTGATTAAAAGATTTCCTTAAATTCCTTGAATTTCGAAAATCAACCGTGACTACGTCAAAAGTTGAGACGAATCTTTGATTTCAAATTTCACTCTTTTGTGATAGCTTCATTCATACTCTTTGCATGATCGAATTATCTTATCTATATTACGCAACGGAAATAAAATTCTATTTTATCAACTCATAATCGTCATGAAAACATTTTTATTGTTAGCCATGACGACCTCACTCAAATTTCGGGACGAAATTTCTTTAACGGGTAGGTACTGTCACGACCCGGAAAATTTCGACTAATTTTAAATCAAACTCTCGATACGATTTAATAATTTTGACACAATAAGCAAAGTTTGTTAGGTTGAATCTCAAAACTTTTGAACTGTTTCATATATTTAATTGACCTTCGACCATTCCTGACGATTCACGAATAACTATTTGTAAATAGATGCATATATATATATATACATATATATAATAATAATTTGAATTGTAATTTAAAATAAAATAAAATATAATAAGAGTTATTGGGAATATGTTATTTAATATGTAATTGTTATTGTTGTTTTTATATGAAATGAGTACACAACTTGTTATACAAAAGTTGTCATAAAAGATCACACAACTTGTTCGACTACCCTATCATTTTAATGTTATATCAAATCCTTATTTATTAATATGGAAGAAGATAGATAAAAACAATCAGTGATTTATATTCATGACACATAATCCAATCATTGTAGTCCAATAAAACATTTCAAGTGATATATTTATTTTCACAGTTCACTCATTCATTTTTCATTTTCAAAATCGATCAATTCATATTATAAACTTTCACTGTATTAGATTTCAATCACTTAATGCATAGGATAATAACCAAAATCCAAAACACATTTCTTGTTTCAGTTTCCTATCTCAATCATCACCATTCTTCTCAACAAACCCCACAACCCTTATTTTCTTCTGCTACAGTAAATTTTGTCATCAATTATAATTACGTTTGTTGTTTTCATTTTGGATCAAAGAATCATTTAACCTAACCCCACTACAATCATATATGGATTATTTATATATATACATTGTGACAACCCGGAAATTTCCAACCAAATTTAAACTTTAATCTTTATATGTTTCCGACACGATAAGCAATATTTGTTAAGTTAAATTTCAAGAATTTTAAACTATGTTCATACATTCATTCAACCTCGACCAAGTTCCAACGATTCACGAACCATTAAACGAATATGATTATATATGTATATGTGTATATATATTATAACTTGAAACGTAAACAAAATATTAGATTAAATACTTTATATGATTGTATCTGTTTCAAAATATTTATCAATGAAATTAGAAGATAAGATCAAATGATTGAATTATCAGATATATTGAATTATGATTACAAGTCTCTGTTGAAAGGCCCGCGTTGATTTGAGAAATCTTTTCATTTTAACAATATTCAGAAAATGGTAAAGTGATTTATAAATAAGAACAAATTGTCAATCATTGAGAACTAGACAAAGGATAGTGGAAGATTGAATCTCATAAAGACTCGATTGATCTATTTAGTTTCAAACGTACAAAAACGTTTTCAGTTTAAAAAGAACTTTATTATTAAAATGTATATAACTTTTATAAATATCTAGAACCACTTTTGACAACTCATTACTTAACTAGTATGATAAAGATAACGATATTTATATTTTATTTTATTAAATATATATAACGATTTAAATTAATATTATATATATTTATACGCGTATTATACGTATATAGTTTTATACTTTTACTATACTGTAACTTTACCTTTACTTTATTTTTACTTTACTTTAACTTTAATAATTCACTTTAATAATTCATACTTTAATAATTTACTTTAATAATTCATACCTTAATAATTCACTTTAATAATTCATACTTTAATAATTCACTTTAATAATTCATACTTTAATAATTCACTTTAATAATTCATACTTTAATAATTCACTTTAATAATTCAAAAATCTATTATAAATAGAATTCAATAGGTTTCATTATTTCATATAAACTTGAAAATATTTTTCTCTAAACTCTCTCAATCGATTTACATATATATATTTACTCCGTATTATTTCAAGATATTATTAGTATACATAAAATATTACGACGGAGTGCTGTCCGAGTGATTTCGAAATTGTTTTTCGAGTAGGATAGGATTAAGGAAATTATGGGTTATAGCTATGGAGGTGATTGAGTATGGTTCATGGGTATGCTCGTGAGGTCAATATAGTGTTTATCATTTCTGTTGCGTCTACGTACCTTTCCTGCAATATTGAATCTCAATATTGACACGTGAGTACTCATAATTTAACTTTTACATACTAATAGTGTATCCCTGACTAGTGCTCGAGTATTTAGGATTATGCATGCTTGTACTTTTGATATTGCCCTTAGACAGGTTAGGTTGAATCTTGAATTAGTTACACTTGCGGTTGAGATAAGGTATAAGATATGCATGTCCTTGGAAAGCTAGCGAAAAATTAAGGACTTTTCCTTTAGATATCGAATGGTTTCGATGAACGGATTAGAAGTTATAATCAATTGAATTTTCTATATTTTTATTAAAAATGATTATTATTATCGTCGTTTTTATCGTCGTTCTAGTTTTATCTTATCATTATCATTATTATTATCTTTATCAATAAAATGGATTTATCATTAAAAATTGTTATTTTTTTTATTATTACTATCGTTATTATCGTTAAAGTTATAATTAGTATTATTATTATTATGCAATTATTATTATTATTATTATTATTAGTATTATTATTATTATTATCATTATTAATATATATATCATTATTTAAAAATAGTTATTGTTATTGTTATTATTATTATTACTATATTATCATTAAGATAATTATTAGTATTATCGTTAATAATGTTATAGTAACTATCATTATTAATATTAGTGTAATTAAAACAAATATTTGTAACACCTAATTATTTTGATTACTATTATTATCATTATTATGAACACGATATAAAAGACGATTAAAAGCTATTAAATGAAATGATTAGGAAATAATGAGTAAGAGTATCATGATGAAATTAAAATATTATAAGATATTGATTTAGATAAAATTATCGTTCTTATTATTTTTATCATTACTATTATTATTAAAAATATCGTTAGTATTAAAACTATCATTTTAACAAAAATTATCATTTTAATAGAAATGTCATTGTTACTTTAAAATATCATTATTATTATTATTTTAAATAGAATTATTATTTTAAAGATAATATTAAAAATTATCGTAAATATTAAAGTTATCATAATTAGAATTATCGTTTTATCATAATGTCATCTTAGTAATTATAAATATTGATATTTTTATAATAATAATTATTATTACAAAATAATACAACTTTTACTTACTATCATTATAGATATTATTTTATCAAATAAATATGTGATACAAACATATTTTACTACGTGTAATAACTTACTTTAATAATACCTATCATATTATCTTTATGATATTGAATGAACCCTATAAAGTTTATTACTTAATATATATAAAAGTATATTATATTATATAAATTTAATATAAAATTTTATTTATTAATAAATAAATTATATTATTTACTCTAATAAATCTTTTAAAAATATAAAACGACGATATTTAAACTATATATTAATCATGTATAGATTTTTGGAAATTATTTTGAGTCAAATTTACTTTTGTTGACTTTTTCATATTAGTCTCGAGCATTAGGATTGTGGTACACTATGACTTGGCCTAATTTGTTAGACAAATATTGACCAACACATAATTATATATAATTAATTTAGGTTCGTGAATCCGAGGCCAACCTTGCACTTGTTCAATGACGTTATATGTATTTTTACTACGAAATACAGTATGTGAGTTTCATTTGCTCCCTTTTTAAATGCTTTTGCAATATATATTTTTGGGACTGAGAATACATGCGCTTTTATAAATGTTTTACGAAATAGACACAAGTAATCGAAACTACATTATATGGTTGAATGATCGAAGCCGAATATGCCCCTTTTTAGCTTGGTAGCCTAAGAATTTGGGAACAGACCCCCAAATTGACGCGAATCCTAAAGATAGATCTATTGGGCCTAACAAACCCCATCCAAAGTACCGGATGCTTTAGTACTTCGAAATTTATATCATGTCCGAAGGAGGATCCCGGAATGATAGGGGATATTCTTATATGTATCTAGTTAATGTCGGTTACCAGGTGTTCACCATATGAATGATTATTTTTGTCTCTATGCATGGGACGTATATTTATGAGAACTGGAAATGAAATTCTTGTGGTCTATTAAAATAATGGAAATAAATGATTATGATAAACTAATGAACTCACCAACCTTTTGGTTGACACTTTAAAGCATGTTTATTCTCAGGTGTTAAAGAAATCTTCCGCTGTGCATTTGCTCATTTTAAAGATATTACTTGGAGTCTTTCATAGCATATTTCGAAGAACGTTGCATTCGAGTCATTGAGTTCATCAAGGATTATTATTAAATCAATTTATAGTTGGATAGTGGATATTATGAAATGGTATGCATGCCTGTCAATTTTCGATGTAAAGAAATTTTGTCTTTTAAAAACGAATGCAATGTTTGTAAAATGTATCATATAGAGGTCAAATACCTCGCAATGTAATCAATTATTGTGAATCGTTTATAATGTATATGAACGGGTCATTTCAGTTGGTATCAGAGCGGCGGTCTTAGCGAACCAGGTCTGCATTAGTGTGTCTAACTAATAAGTCGATAGGATGCATTAGTGAGTCTGGACTTCGACCGTGTCTGCATGTCAAAAGTTTTGCTTATCATTTTGTGTCGAAAATTAACTACTTATCATTTCAGGAAATTACCTGCTTATCATTTTTAGTGTAAGACACGTCTTGCTGCATTGATTACATGAATAGTGTATAGACAAAAATTCATATCTTAGCATATCTGCTAAATCATATCTTATCGTATCTATTACTTTAAACTTTGCCTGACATATCTCGCAAAGTCCTCCGTAATCTACGAAATCTTTTGATCTATATATATATATATATATATATATATATATATATATATATATATATATATATATATATATATATATATATTCTATGTAATTAGAATACCATCCGTTAGCCAAAATCATTTCATATCAAAAAAAAAAATCCTTTATCCAATCGTACGAAATGGAATTCGTCATCAGTTCAAATCACTCGGATTCCGAAATGGAATCCCATTCAAGCTCCGAAAGCAGTGTGACCGGAATAGATCAACCAATCAGTCATCACCTATTCTGGATGAATTGGGGATGGGTTCGTAGCCTCCTCAATCATTGGAGACAAGAAGAAGGTGATCCCTTCCATCCACCACATTGCCCTCTTGACGAAGAACCTGAAGCACTTACCGGCGAACCTGTCCGAAACAACATTTTCTCGCTCATTTCCAGAGTATCTCGTCACGATTATATATTACATCAAATTTTAGATTTTATTTATCCGCTCGTCCGAACCGACAATCACCCCGGTGTAATAGAAGAAGTCAACGAGCTTCGCGCTCGGGTAGTGGCTTTGGAGAATATGGTGCAGAGATTACAAACACCAGCAGCAGCATCAGCAGCATAACCAGTACCACCATCATCAACGCCAACAGTACCATTACCACCTCCAACCACAACCGCATCGTAAACCTCAACTTCACAATCTGTCCCACGAGCATCAACGTCATACGCACCATAGATACCAAGGAGTACCAACAACAATAACTGACGAAGTATTAATTCATAACTTCATTGGAGAAACATTCCGCGGCGATTATGTAATCTCTAAAGTCTTAGAGATTATCTAATCTTGCCCTAACCATAAATCAGTTAAGCGAACCAAAATGATAGAAGGAAGAGTAGAAACCCTGACAAAAATAGTGTGTGATTAACAAGCTAAACTTGCTTAACCAACAGCATCAACAGTACCGTCAGCGTTACCAGCATCGTCAGTACAGTCAACATCCGAATCAATAACACCGATAACATCACAAACTCCGTCAGTTCAAGAATCACTATGGACATCATTACGAATCAATAACGTGTATATTGTATCAACGAGTTATGAAGAATTAACTCATTCCCTCTGAAGAAATTATATGTATATTATATATATTATATATATATATATATTTTGAAATAAATCTTTCTGTGCTAAGCTATTGTGTGTGAATCTTAACTACTCGGTTAATTCATATTACAAATATGCAATAATGTACGTCCTTCGGTCGCAACTTAACCAGTGTTAACTACAATCTCTGTCGCAATTCAACAAATTCCAATTCATAATAAATCAAGTATATATTTGATTTTACACTTTCATCATCGATGTACCCGAAACTTTTCAGATAACATCATTCGTACTTTGCGAAATTCACAAGAATTCCACGAACCGAACATCATACATCAACAAATAACGAAGTATTGATTCATAATTTCAATGTTATTAAAGAAATACTGCGTAAAAGTTATGTACTTTTTAAAGCCTTTAGGGATTATTCAATTCTAGTTTCAACCGTAAATCAAATGAGTTTAATTTAACATTAACTCATTAAATCTATGTTACATCTGAAGAAAATATACATATATATATTTTCATAAAGACTGTAATAAAATTCTTTTGTACAAAATATTAATTGTGAATTTTTTTTAACGGGTAGGTAATACCCGAGAGATATATAAATTCACAAGTAATATGTAACATTCTTCGAATCTGATTCAGCAAATCATCCATTATACTCCCTACTTTCACAACAATATACAATCTTTTATAGAAATCAAAACAACCATACTCATTCAAAATTTAATTACATATTCTGATTTTGAAATCTCAAAATTCAACTTGAGATATGACCAAAATCATCACTCTTAGATCCTAACATCTTTCACAAGCTATATTTTGACTTCAAAACTGTGTTAGAACATCAAATGTATGTTAACGATTACAATCTGTGTTCAAACCCTTCAAAAATTTCTGAAGACACTTTGAATGATGAGCAATCGAGATGATGATCCAACCACATGTTACCCACAGTTATGTACCCGAAAAACTCTTGAAACCAAATAAAAGTTTAAACAACGTATCCGCGTCAGATTCTTTGGCATTTATTAGCAAAAATAACTTTGCGACTCCTATTCAAAGTAGCCAGTTTTGTCACAGCTCCAGCAAGTCAACTTCAACTTTTCAGTCAGACTAACCTTATTATAACCTTGAGATATACACCTTCGTTACCAGGGAACCTTTTACATTCCACCACATTATTAGCAGATGTACCAACAACTTCATTACCCTTTGACTTTAGCCTCTCCAAAAAGTCATTATAATTATTCATTGAAACTCCATCATTTACTCATTCGCATCTTGTAATGAGAATTGCCATACGAATCATTGGGAATTAGCAATCAGTATTTTGAAATCTCGCAGGATGTTTACGCCAACAGTTATATGTGTATATATAACGTCTATCTTCTGGACTTAATTTGAATGTGAAGTTTCTGAAAAACACTCCGAACTACGAATTGGTTCTCTGAAAATGGAAAAAAAAATGCTGATGAAGCAGCAAAAACTATAAACGACTTTAAATGGTAAAAGCTGGATGATAATGATGAAGTGTGTTGGCAAAGCGCAGAAAAAGAGAAGTTTTGGAACTGGAAAATGGATTGAGCAAAGTAGGAAGGAGGCTGTGGACAAATTACAAAGACTGAACCTGACTTCAAAGGATCCAAATGATTCAGTACCTGCTGAAGTCATTAACGAATACCTTGCTCCTGACTCTAAACCCCTGCGGACAATATTCTTCATCATCCTCTGATATTAGAAATTCTAAAATATTATCATATCTTTCATTATAAATATCCTCCATATTTCTGAAGATATTTTCTTAATTTTTCTTATTTGAAATCATTTACCTCTTCGCGCTATTTGTATTACATCATAAAAGAAACTATTTTAGTTTCAAAATTCTGAAACATTCAATTTTAAAATAGGAATATTTTGAAGTAATGTTGGGAACTGAAGCATGAATTAGTATAATATAATGACACTTGATCAATGTGATTATATTACAGTAAGTCATGCTGAGTTTCTAAATGGAACGTGATGATTCACAGATCATAACATTATCATATGCCATGTTATACGACTCTTGTATTCTATTTAACCTCTAAAATATCAAGAAAATATTTCTTGATGATTCGGCCTTTTCCAAGGTATTCTAGTAATTTGACAAGTCAAGATCGTGCCATCACAATTTCCTTCCTAGAACATTAACAATGTTCATTCCGAAATTCATATCTGTGAATTCTGGACCATTACAAGCGGTGCTTAATCGCAAGAAGAAGAAACGAAAGGACAAAACTCCGAAATAGAAATTGGGGTATAAATTGCAGCAAATAAAAGAGAGCATTAACTGTGAATGATAATGATTATAGAAGACAGAAGCAAAGACTTTGAAATATAAGGGAACATATAAAGCCCAACGACAAACCAGAAATTATAAACCATATATAACGATGCATATAAAGACACGGGAGAACTAGAAACACTATAAACCCAAGAGTATAGTAGAAGTAAATAGATTCTTCCGGCGGTAGATGAAAAAGAAGAATGACCGATATGAAAGTTAGAAGTATATCGAGAATCAGAACTGGATGGAGCATATTGATGAATACTTTAAAATATGAGTTGAGGGAGAAAGAATAGAAGGTGATGAAACATGACTAGGAACTTAGAAATCAACAGAGTTAACTCACACAATGGCGGAACAATGAATCAAACCCTCTAGTGAATAGGTTAAGTTTTTTTTTTTTTGATTAATTTAGTCAAACCACAACTAAATCAAGTGTGATTAGATCAACACCTAGAGCTATTATTCACCACCTGGGTGATTTGGACTGAGAGAGAATCGGAGGAGCTCACTAGATCTGAGTGTGTGTAACAAATGAGAGGCTTAACCTAAAATGAAGAACATAAGACTTTATATACCCCTGCTGTTGACTCACCCATACGATTCATTCATCACACGTACGAATTGGCTTCATCAGCCGTACGGGTGATCACTCACTCGTGTCTTCTCATTTAGGTTGTAATTGTGACTTAGCTCAGCATCAACCGTGCGTATGAGCCTGTCAGTCGTACTAGTGAGGCTTCACTCGTACGTCTGACTAAGTCTAACATAGTCAAACATCTAAATCTCGTTCCTGCAGTTCCTGTAACCACATACAAACACGGATAGGATAATAACGAGCAATCATGGTGGCCTATAAACTGATGTACCTGCAATGGATGTGGGTAGATGTCTAAGGACTTGCATAAAATGCATCAACAGAAGGTGTGAGTTGTAAGGAAACGAATGAGGTAAATTTATAAGAAAATCTCCGACAGAACAATTAAAATGGACGATCGCATTTAAAGCGGATCCTAATTCCCTTGTTTACCGGAGAGTCAAATCTTATTAAGAAGATTTTCTTCAAATCCCTTGAAATCTGGGAATCAATCATATCTACGTCAAATGATAAGATGAATCTACACTTACTCATTTCACTCTTCTATGTTAGCTTCATTCGTACTCTTCATATAAATGGATTGTTTATCCAAATTATTTGCTGATGATAAAACTCTAATTTTCAGCCCGTATGCATCATGAAAACATACTTATTATCATTCACGACCTTTCCACTCAAATTTCGGGACGAAATTTCTTTAACGGGTAGGTACTGTGACAACCCGGAAATTTCCAACCAAATTTAAACTTTAATCTTTATATGTTTCCGACACGATAAGCAATATTTGTTAAGTTAAATTTCAAGAATTTTAAACTATGTTCATACATTCATTCAACCTCGACCAAGTTCCAACGATTCACGAACCATTAAACGAATATGATTATATATGTATATGTGTATATATATTATAACTTGAAACGTAACCAAAATATTAGATTAAATACTTTATATGATTGTATCTGTTTCAAAATATTTATCAATGAAATTAGAAGATAAGATCAAATGATTGAATTATCAGATATATTGAATTATGATTACAAGTCTCTGTTGAAAGGCCCGCGTTGATTTGAGAAATCTTTTCATTTTAACAATATTCAGAAAATGGTAAAGTGATTTATAAATAAGAACAAATTGTCAATCATTGAGAACTAGACAAAGGATAGTGGAAGATTGAATCTCATAAAGACTCGATTGATCTATTTAGTTTCAAACGTACAAAAACGTTTTCAGTTTAAAAAGAACTTTATTATTAAAATGTATATAACTTTTATAAATATCTAGAACCACTTTTGACAACTCATTACTTAACTAGTATGATAAAGATAACGATATTTATATTTTATTTTATTAAATATATATAACGATTTAAATTAATATTATATATATTTATACGCGTATTATACGTATATAGTTTTATACTTTTACTATACTTAAACTTTACCTTTACTTTATTTTTACTTTACTTTAACTTTAATAATTCACTTTAATAATTCATACTTTAATAATTTATACCTTAATAATTCACTTTAATAATTCATACTTTAATAATTCACTTTAATAATTCATACTTTAATAATTCACTTTAATAATTCATACTTTAATAATTCACTTTAATAATTCAAAAATCTATTATAAATAGAATTCAATAGGTTTCATTATTTCATATAAACTTGAAAATATTTTTCTCTAAACTCTCTCAATCGATTTACATATATATATTTACTCCGTATTATTTCAAGATATTATTAGTATACATAAAATATTACGACGGAGTGCTGTCCGAGTGATTTCGAAATTGTTTTTCGAGTAGGATAGGATTAAGGAAATTATGGGTTATAGCTATGGAGGTGATTGAGTATGGTTCATGGGTATGCTCGTGAGGTCAATATAGTGTTTATCATTTCCGTTGCGTCTACGTACCTTTCCTGCAATATTGAATCTCAATATTGACACGTGAGTACTCATAATTTAACTTTTACATACTAATAGTGTATCCCTGACTAGTGCTCGAGTATTTAGGATTATGCATGCTTGTACTTTTGATATTGCCCTTAGACAGGTTAGGTTGAATCTTGAATTAGTTACACTTGCGGTTGAGATAAGGTATAAGATATGCATGTCCTTGGAAAGCTAGCGAAAAATTAAGGACTTTTCCTTTAGATATCGAATGGTTTCGATGAACGGATTAGAAGTTATAATCAATTGAATTATCTATATTTTTATTAAAAATGATTATTATTATCGTCGTTTTTATCGTCGTTCTAGTTTTATCTTATCATTATCATTATTATTATCTTTATCAATAAAATGGATTTATCATTAAAAATTGTTATTTTTTTTATTATTACTATCGTTATTATCGTTAAAGTTATAATTAGTATTATTATTATTATGCAATTATTATTATTATTATTATTATTATTAGTATTATTATTATTATTATCATTATTAATATATATATCATTATTTAAAAATGGTTATTGTTATTGTTATTATTATTATTACTATATTATCATTAAGATAATTATTAGTATTATCGTTAATAATGTTATAGTAACTATCATTATTAATATTAGTGTAATTAAAACAAATATTTGTAACACCTAATTATTTTGATTACTATTATTATCATTATTATGAACACGATATAAAAGACGATTAAAAGCTATTAAACGAAATGATTAGGAAATAATGAGTAAGAGTATCATGATGAAATTAAAATATTATAAGATATTGATTTAGATAAAATTATCGTTCTTATTATTTTTATCATTACTATTATTATTAAAAATATCGTTAGTATTAAAACTATCATTTTAACAAAAATTATCATTTTAATAGAAATGTCATTGTTACTTTAAAATATCATTATTATTATTATTTTAAATAGAATTATTATTTTAAAGATAATATTAAAAATTATCGTAAATATTAAAGTTATCATAATTAGAATTATCGTTTTATCATAATGTCATCTTAGTAATTATAAATATTGATATTTTTATAATAATAATTATTATTACAAAATAATACAACTTTTACTTACTATCATTATAGATATTATTTTATCAAATAAATATGTGATACAAACATATTTTACTACGTGTAATAACTTACTTTAATAATACCTATCATATTATCTTTATGATATTGAATGAACCCTATAAAGTTTATTACTTAATATATATAAAAGTATATTATATTATATAAATTTAATATAAAATTTTATTTATTAATAAATAAATTATATTATTTACTCTAATAAATCTTTTAAAAATATAAAACGACGATATTTAAACTATATATTAATCATGTATAGATTTTTGGAAATTATTTTGAGTCAAATTTACTTTTGTTGACTTTTTCATATTAGTCTCGAGCATTAGGATTGTGGTACACTATGACTTGGCCTAATTTGTTAGACAAATATTGACCAACACATAATTATATATAATTAATTTAGGTTCGTGAATCCGAGGCCAACCTTGCACTTGTTCAATGACGTTATATGTATTTTTACTACGAAATACAGTATGTGAGTTTCATTTGCTCCCTTTTTAAATGCTTTTGCAATATATATTTTTGGGACTGAGAATACATGCGCTTTTATAAATGTTTTACGAAATAGACACAAGTAATCGAAACTACATTATATGGTTGAATGATCGAAGCCGAATATGCCCCTTTTTAGCTTGGTAGCCTAAGAATTTGGGAACAGACCCCCAAATTGACGCGAATCCTAAAGATAGATCTATTGGGCCTAACAAACCCCATCCAAAGTACCGGATGCTTTAGTACTTCGAAATTTATATCATGTCCGAAGGAGGATCCCGGAATGATAGGGGATATTCTTATATGTATCTAGTTAATGTAGGTTACCAGGTGTTCACCATATGAATGATTATTTTTGTCTCTATGCATGGGACGTATATTTATGAGAACTGGAAATGAAATTCTTGTGGTCAATTAAAATAATGGAAATAAATGATTATGATAAACTAATGAACTCACCAACCTTTTGGTTGACACTTTAAAGCATGTTTATTCTCAGGTGTTAAAGAAATCTTCCGCTGTGCATTTGCTCATTTTAAAGATATTACTTGGAGTCTTTCATAGCATATTTCGAAGAACGTTGCATTCGAGTCATTGAGTTCATCAAGGATTATTATTAAATCAATTTATAGTTGGATAGTGGATATTATGAAATGGTATGCATGCCTGTCAATTTTCGATGTAAAGAAATTTTGTCTTTTAAAAACGAATGCAATGTTTGTAAAATGTATCATATAGAGGTCAAATACCTCGCAATGTAATCAATTATTGTGAATCGTTTATAATGTATATGAACAGGTCATTTCATACATATTGCATATAGGCATATAGGTACATATACACACTGCAACATATACAATTCATGATCAACCCACAATTTTCTTTCTTTTTCCTTATTACTTCCTTTCCTCTATAATCAATGGACTACCATCCATCACCTTATAACTTCTTCTTCTCATTAGACAGCCGCCATCACCTCAATCACCACAACCATCGAATATCATAAAACCAACACCTCATCATCTTTCTTTTGCTCTCCACCAACAACAGTCATCAAACATCCTGTTACTTGTGTATCACTGCTACAATTCTTGGTTTTCTGTTCAGTTATAATGGAACCAAACCATAACTTTTATTGTTCAATACTACTAATTAAACCATGGTCCAACTAGGGTTACTTTCGGTTCAAGAACAGAATTATCACACCAAATCATTATCATTCGACTTATTGGTTGCAGCCGCAATTGTTTTCGATTATAACCCAGGAACCCAACCAACACTACACCTGCAACCACTACCAATACCCTCATCGAACTAATTTTACTCTCTCTACTCTCTCTCTCTATATATATATATATTTTTTTTTCTCGTGATCACCATGAACACTAACAAAACATACTTGCAATTACTTCAGTTTTCTATTCCTATTCGAACCAACATCCATTTTTCCTTCTTTTCTGTCGTGCACCTCACAACCATTGAAACAAACCATAAACCATCACCAAACCTGAAATTGTTACTGTATACTCACCGGTTACTGTTCCGTTCAACAGACCTACACACACACTCGAAAACTGTAGCTGTATACTTCTGTTTCTGGTTTAATCGAGCTGCTACTGCAGTTCTGTTCCATTTCTGTTTCTATCAAATCCACAAAAATATATGTTGAATGATAATGAAAGTTGATAGTGGATGATGAACTGTACAAGAAGATAAGGATGTGTTTATTGATTTTATTCTTCCAGTGAACCCCACAATCCCTATTAATCATATATGTCACGGGATTTTTTTAAACTGTTAGACCACCGCATAACATCTTGGGCCGAGATCTAATTAAATATGGGGACTTAATTAATTGTTATTTGGGCGGTGGTTAGTATAGATGGGCCAAAAACTATGATGTGTGATCATATTGGGCTGTTAAAGAAACTGGGCCTGCTCATTAGACTTGAGCCGTGTTCTTATTAATGTTACTAGGCCGAGACCCAACAGAGTTAATAATGATGATGGGGTTATGAGGTTATGATAATGATAAATGAATTACAATTACGAACGAATGATGATACGGTGTGGTGATAAAGATAAATGTATAGATACTAATTATGACAATGACGGTATTGATTATGGAATGATTTTAGGATGATTGAGATGATAACTGTGAAGAGAGTAATTTTGAATAGACAATGGAAAATAAAACGAGTTAGTTGTTTGGTTTCCTAGTTTGGGCCGAGATCATCTTGAGACGAATAAATAACATGTATCATAAGTAAATCGAGTGGCTAGTTAGATGCTATTAAGATGATGATTAGGGTTATAAAAAAAATGATATACGATTGATGATGATAACGATTAGGTGTTAGGATAGTGGTGTTGGTGATGACGATGATAAACATGATGATGAGGTGCACAAAATGGTGATAAATACGATTATGTTAAATGATTGATGAAGATGATTATAATGATAGATGATGATGATTTTAAGATAATGATATGATAATGGTAAGAAGGGTTACGATTTATGATGATGAACTGAAAACGTTTAGGTTGTTATAGGGTTAGCTGGAGGTCGCGAGTTCAAACCCGGACTTGGGCATTTTTTTAAGGACTACTTCTTTGAGGTAGTTTACTTATTTCTCAATATTATTATTATTATTATTATTATTATTATTATTATTATTATTATTATTATTATTATTATTATTATTATTATTATTATTATTATTATTATTATTATTATTATTATTATTATTATTATTATTAAGTATTACTATCAATATTATTGTTTTCATTATAAAAATAAAATAACTTATTATTATTATTATTATTATTATTATTAAAGATTATCATTATCATTTTTATTAGTATTATCATTATCAATAAAGTTATTATTATTATTATTAGTAAAATATTATTATCAAAACTATCATTTTAACGAATAACTATATATAACATGTAATTTAAGATATAATCAATTTGTTAGATTACAAATATATGTGTTAATATATATAAATGATATAGGTTCGTGAATCCGAGGCCAAACCTACATTTAATAAATGACGTCATATGTATTTTTACTACAAAATACAGTATGGTGAGTTTCATTTGCTCCCTTTTTAATTGCTTTTGCAATATATATTTTTGAGCTGAGAATACATGCGCTGCTTTTATAAATGTTTACGAAATAGACAAGTACTTAAAAAGATATTCTACGTTGAGTTGTACCACTGGCATACTTCCCTGTAGCTTGGTAACTACTATTTACATGTGGTATTGTAAACGCGAATCCTGTTGATAGATCTATCGGGCCTGACAACCCCAACCGGACTGGACGACCAGTATTCAACGGTTGCACAGTACTTCGTTTCAGTGACTACATTTGGTACAGTGTAGTGAGATTTCGTAATAAAGGGAATATGCGACGTTGATTAAATGTTAAGTATGGTTACCAAGTGCTCAACCACTTAGAATGCTTTACATACACTTGCGAGTGTATTATGTTTATGATTATGAAATCTTGTGGTCTATTAATATATTGAAATGATTGTTACGATAAACCTATGAACTCACCAACCTTTTGGTTGACACTTTTAAGCATGTTTATTCTCAGGTACGAATTAAGTCTTCCGCTGTGCATTTACTCATTTTAAGGACATTACTTGGAGTCGATCATCGCAATGGGACCAAATGTTGATGACTTCGTCCAGGGGGATAAGGACGGGTTACTACAGGTGGTATCAGAGCGGTGCTCGTAGCGAACCAGGTCTTGCATTAGTGTGTCTAACTAGTAGTCGTTAGGATGCATTAATGAGTCTGGACTTCGACCTAGTAGTTGTTAGGTTATGTTAATGAGTCTAGACTTGAACCTGGTCTGCATGTTAAAAGTGTTTGCTTACCACCATTTGTCGAAAATATCTACTTGTCATTTTCAATCTCGATGCGTCTTATTGCAATTATTGCATAGACGGTGTATAGACAAATTCACATCTCATCACATTAAGTCTTGTCTGACACGTTTCCTTAATTCTCTCCGTAATCTACGGGATCTTCTATACTGAACATAAGTATTATATGTAATTAGAATACCATCTAATATCCGAAATTCTTTTCATATCGAAAACCCTTTATCTAATCGTATGAAATGGAACTCACCACTAGTTCAAGTCCCTCGGATTCCGATATGGATTTTCACTCGAGCTCTGAAGACAACGTCACTAGAATGAATCAACCAATCAGCCATCCCCAATTTATCTGATGGGTTCGTAGTCGACTTAACCAATGGAGACGAGAAGAAAGCGATCCTTTTCACCAACCGAAGTCACCTCTTGGCGAAGAACCTGATGCACTTACCGGCGAACCTGTCCGAAACACCATTTTCTCTCTCATTTCCAGAGTATCTCGCCACGACTATATCAAAACTCATATTCTAAACCTTATTCATCCCCTTGTTCAAACCTCCAATCATCCCGGAATAATAGAAGAAGTCAACGAACTTCGTGCTCGAGTAGTAGCTTTGGAGAGTACGATGCACAACTTAAAGGCATCACCACCAACATCAACACCAGTACCACCAACAACCCAAGTTTTAACATCACATGCCTCAACATCTCATTCTGTACCTCGAGCATAATCATCGTTCTACGTATCGTTCTATCTACTTTATCTTCGTTCTACATATCATTCTACCTCGATTATCTCCCCTCAACATGGCGATTATGTAATTTCTAAAGTTCTAGAGATTATGTAATCTAGTATTAACGATAACTCAAATGAGTTTAATATCTTATTGACTCATTAAATCCATGATTACATCTGAAGAAAATATATATGTATGTATATTTTCATAAAGATTGTAATTAAAAATTCTTTTGTACCAACTGTTAATGATGAAAATATTTTAACGGGTAGGTAATACCCGAGAAATATTTGGGTTTCACATTGATAAGTTACACTGTACATTCTTCAAATCCGATTCAACAGTCATTTACTATCCTACTTACCTCCACAGATATGCGTATCCGTTCACCACAGAATAACCATTTTCTTTTAATTTCATTTTTGGATTTTGACTTATCAGAATCTAACAAGTGGCATAATGAAGAAAACATTGGACAAAATAAAAATTTGATAGAAACAAACGAATTAATTATAAAGAATTTTGTTAAGGATCCACGCTAACTGTTCCTAGCTAACTGGTTACATTTTATTTATCGCAATTTATATTCTCGCAATTTTATTTACCGTCATTTAAATACTGTTATTTATTTTACGTACTTTACATATCGTCGGATAAATCGGGACACATGTACACAATACGTCGGATTAATTCTGAGACAATAAGTTGTACAATGGGTCATGATACGTATTTATTAATTCGAATATTTGGTACATCCTAACACAATAAGTATACAATACGTTTTGATAAATCCTAAGATAATACGTACACAATACGTCTTAGTTAATTCTAAGACAATACGTCTACAATACGTCTCTGGGTTGATGCAAAGACAATACGTATACAATACGTCGTGGGATAATTCTTAGATTATATATATACATATATATAAACCGATTATTGGACTATCAACATTGGACAATTAAAAATGAATTAAAATATTGATTATAACATATGAAACTAAACAACTCTTCAAGTTTGTCACTTGATTTCATCTTAAACCTCAATTGTATCTTGACGATTACAATCAGCGTTCAAATATATCAAGATTTTTAAAAATATCTCAATCGAGAGGGTGAACCAACCGCACTTCATCTACGGAATAAGAGATTGACGCATATAGTTATGCACCTGAAAACTCTCAGAACCTGAATAAACGTTTAACACATAGCTGTGTTAATTCCTTTAGTGTTATTATTACCCAAAATAACTTTGCAATCCCTTTTCAAATTAGCCAATTTTGTCACAGCTCCAACAAGTCAACTTCGACTTTTCACTCAGATTAGCATATTATAACCCTGATATATAAGTTGTCTTTCGTCATCGATACCGGGAAACCGTTTATATCTCACCACATTATCAGTAAATTTACCAACAACTCCGTTAATCTTCGACTTTTCGAAAAATCACTATACTAAGTGAAACCCTATCATTCACTCATTTACATCTTATACTGAGAATTACTATACCAACTACCGGGAATTAGCAATCAGTATTTTGAAATCTCGCAGCATGTCTACATCAACAGTTATATGTAAACATATAACATTTATCTCTTAGAATTATGATCTTCAATTTTAAAATTCTGAAAAGCACCCAGTCTACAAATCAATACCACAAATTCTGAAAAAGCTGAATACAGCGGCAAAAACTGTACACGACCTTAACCGTCGAAAGTTTGATGATAAAGAATGGAGTATTGGAAACACTCAATAGAAAATTTAGTACCGAAAAGCGGATTATGCGAAACTATGAAGGAAGCCGTGGACAAATCACAAAGAATAAGTTTGACTTCAAATAATCCAAATAATTCAATGCCTACTGAAGTCTTTAGCGAATATCTTGTTCCTTACTCTAAACCCTTGCGGACAATAGTCTCCATCATCCTCTGATCTTAGATATTCAAATATATTATCGTATCTTTCATTATAAATATCCTCGATATTTCTGAATATATTTTGATAACTAATCTTATCTGAAATCATTTATCTCTTTGAGCTATCAGTGATACATCATATGAGAAACTATTAATTTCTATATTCTGCGAACCTTCGAATCTAAAATATGAATGATTTTGAAGTAGTGTTGGAAACTGATGCATGGATTAGTATAATATAATGACGCTTGGCCAACGTGATTATATTACAGTAAGTCATGCTGAATTTCTAATGGAACGTGAGGATGATTCACAGACCTTTTCCTCATCATGTGCCATGTTACACGACTCTTTCATTATATTTAAGCTCTAAGCATATCAAGGAAATATTTCCTTTGATATTTCTGTTCTTCCGTAATTCTAACAAATTTCTAATAAATCGTGCTATTACATTTTCTTTCTGATTAGAAGATTTCCTTAAATTCCTTGAATTTCGAAAATCAACCGTGACTACGTCAAAAGTTAAGACGAATCTTTGATTTCAAATTTCACTCTTTTGTGATAGCTTCATTCATACTCTTTGCATGATCGAATGATCTTATCTATATTACGCAACGGTAATAAAATTCTATTTTATCAACTCATAATCGTCATGAAAACATTTTTATTGTTAGCCATGACGACCTCACTCAAATTTCGGGACGAAATTTCTTTAACGGGTAGGTACTGTCACGACTCGGAAAATTTCGACTAATTTTAAATCAAACTCTCGATACAATTTAATAATTTTGACACAATAAGTAAAGTCTGTTAGGTTGAATCTCAAAACTTTTGAACTGTTTCATATATTTAATTGACCTTCGACCATTCCCGACGATTCACGAATAACTATTTGTAAATAGATGCATATATATATACATATATATAATAATAATTTGAATTGTAATTTAAAATAAAATAAAATATAATAAGAGTTATTTTGAATATGTTATTTAATATGTAATTGTTATTGTTATATGAAATGAGTACACAACTTGTTATACAAAAGTTGTCATAAAAGATCACACAACTTGTTCGACTACCCTATCATTTTAATGTTATATCAAATCCTTATTTATTAATATGGAAGAAGATAGATAAAAACAATCAGTGATTTATATTCATGACACATAATCCAATCATTGTAGTCCAATAAAACATTTTAAGTGATATATTTATTTTCACAGTTCACTCATTCATTTTTCATTTTCAAAATCGATCAATTCATATTATAAACTTTCACTGTATTAGATTTCAATCACTTAATGCATAGGATAATAACCAAAATCCAAAACACATTTCTTGTTTCAGTTTCCTATCTCAATCATCACCATTATTCTCAACAAACCCCACAACCCTTATTTTCTTCTGCTACAGTAAATTTTGTCATCAATTATAATTACGTTTGTTGTTTTCATTTTGGATCAAAGAATCATTTAACCTAACCCCACTACAATCATATATGGATTATTTATATATATACATATTGTATATAGGCATATAGGTACATATACACACTGCAACATATACAATTCATGATCAACCCACAATTTTCTTTCTTTTTCCTTATTACTTCCTTTCCTCTATAATCAATGGACTACCATCCATCACCTTATAACTTCTTCTTCTCATTAGACAGCCGCCATCACCTCAATTACCACAACCATCGAATATCATAAAACCAACACCTCATCATCTTTCTTTTGCTCTCCACCAACAACAGTCATCAAACATCCTGTTACTCGTGTATCACTGCTAAAATTCTTGGTTTTCTGTTCGGTTATAATGGAACCTGAAAGGACCCGTTCATATACATTATAAACGATTCACAATAGTTGATTACATCGCGAGGTATTTGACCTCTATATGATACATATTACAAACATTGCATTCGTTTTTAAAAGACAAACTTTCTTTACATCGAAAATTGACAGGCATGCAAAACATTTCATAATATCCACTATCCAATTATAAATTAACTTAATAGTAATCTTTGATGAACTCAATGACTCGAATGCAACGTTCTTCGAAATATGCCGTGAAATACTCCAAGTAATATCTTTAAAACAAGGAAATGCACAGCGGAAGATTTCTTTTATACCTGAGAATAAACATGCTTTAAAGTGTCAACCAAAAGGTTGGTGAGTTCATTAGTTTATCATAATCATTCATTTCCATCATTTTAATAGACAACAAGAATTTCATTTCCAGTTCTCATAAATATACATCCCATGCATAGAGACAAAAATAATCATTCATATGGATTGAACACCTGGTAACCGACATTAACAATATGCATATAAGAATATCCCCATCATTCCGGGATCCTCCTTCGGACATGATATAAATTTTGAAGTACTAAAGCATCCGGTACTTTGGATGGGGTTTGTTAGGCCCAATAGATCTATCTTTAGGATTCGCGTCAATTAGGGTGTCTGTTCCCTAATTCTTAGATTACCAGACTTAATAAAAAGGGGCATATTCGATTTCGATAATTCAACCATAGAATGTAGTTTCAATTACTTGTGTCTATTTCGTCAAACATTTATAAAAGCGCATGTATTCTCAGTCCCAAAAATATAAAGGGTAAAAAGGCAAATGAAACTCACCATACTGTATTTCGTAGTAAAAATACATATAACGTCATTGAACAAGTGCAAGGTTGGCCTCGGATTCACGAACCTAAATTAATTATATATATTTATGTGTTGGTCAATATTTGTCTAACAAATTAGGTCAAGTCATAATGTACCACAATCCCAATGCTCGAGACTAATATGCAAAAGTCAACAAAAGTAAATTTGACTCAAAATAATTTTCAAAAATCTATACATGATTAATATATAGTTTAAATATCGTCCTTTCATATTTTTAAATATTTTTAAAAGATTTATTAGAGTAAATAATATAATTTATTTATTAATAAATAAAATTTTATATTAAATTTATATAATAAAATATACTTTTATATATATTAAGTAATAAAATTTATAGGGTTTATTTAATATCATAAAGATAATATGATAGGTATTATTAAAGTAAGTTATTACACGTAATAAAATATGTTTGTATCACATATTTATTTGATAAAATAATATCTATAATGATAGTAAGTAAAAGTTGTATTATTTTGTAATAATAATAATTATTATAAAAATATCAATATTTATAATTACTAAGATGACATTATGATAAAACGATAATTCTAATTATGATAACTTTAATATTTACGATAATTTTTTTAATATTATCTTTAAAATAATAATTCTATTTAAAATAATAATAATAATGATATTTTATAGTAACAATGACATTTCTATTAAAATGATAATTTTTGTTAAAATGATAGTTTTAATACTAACGATACTTTTAATAATAATAGTAATGATAAAAATAATAAGAACGATAATTTTATCTAAATCAATATCTTATAATATTTTAATTTCATCATGATACTCTTACTCATTATTTCCTAATCGTTTCGTTTAATAGCTTTTAATCGTCTTTTATATCGTGTCCATAATAATGATAATAATAGTAATCAAAATAATTAGGTGTTACAAATATTTATTTTAATTACACTAATATTAATAATGATAGTTACTATAACATTATTAACGATAATACTAATAATTATCTTAATGATAATATAGTAATAATAATAATAACAATAAAAATAACCATTTTTAAATAATGATATATATATTAATAATGATAATAATAATAATAATAATACTAGTAATAATAATAATAATAATAATAATTGGATAATAATAATAATAATAATTATAACTTTAACAATAATAACGATAGTAATAATAAAAAATTAACAATTTTTAATGATAAATCCCTTTTATTGATAAAGATAATAATAATGATAATAATAAGATAAAACTAGAACGATGATAAAAACGACGATAATAATAATCATTTTTAATAAAAATATCGAAAATTCAATTGATTATAACTTCTAATCCGTTCATCGAAACCATTCGATATCTAAAGGAAAAGTTCTTAATTTTTCGCTAGCTTTCCAAGGACATGCATATCTTATACCTTATCTCAACCGCAAGTGTAACTAATTCAATATTCAACCTAACCTGTCTAAGGGCAATATCAAAAGTACAAGCATGCATAATCCTAAATACTCGAGCACTAGTCAGGGATACACTATTAGTATGTAAAAGTTAAATTATGAGTACTCACGTATCAATATTGAGATTCAATATTGCAGGAAAGGTACGTAGACGCAACGTAAATGATAAACATTATATTGACCTCGCGAGCATACCCATGAACCATACTCAATCACCTCCATAGCTATAACCCATAATTTCCTTAATCCTATTCTACTCGAAAAACAATTTCGAAATCACTCGGACAGCACTCCGTCATAATATTTTATGTATACTAATAATATCTTGAAATAATACGGAGTAAATATATATATGTAAATCGATTGAGAGAGTTTAGAGAAAAATATTTTCAAGTTTCTATGAAATAATGAAACCTATTGAATTCTATTTATAATAGATTTTTGAATTATTAAAGTGAATTATTAAAGTATGAATTAATTATTAAAGTAAATTATTAAAGTATGAATTATTAAAGTGAATTATTAAAGTATGAATTATTAAAGTGAATTATTAAAGTATGAATTATTAAAGTGAATTATTAAAGTTAAAGTAAAGTAAAAATAAAGTAAAGGTAAAGTTTAAGTATAGTAAAAGTATAAAACTATGTATGTATAATACGCTTATAAATATATATAATATTAATTTAAATCGTTATATATATTTAATAAAATAAAATATAAATATTATTATCTTTATCATACAAGTTAAGTAATGAGTTGTCAAAAGTGGTTCTAGATATTTATAAAAGTTATATACGTTTTAATAATAAAGTTCTTTTTAAACTGAAAACGTTTTTGTACGTTTGAAACTAAATAGATCAATCGAGTCTTTATGAGATTCAATCTTCCACTATCCTTTGTCTAGTTCTCAATGATTGACAATTTGTTCTTATTTATAAATCACTTTACCATTTTTCGAATATTGTTAAAATGGAAAGATTTCTCAAATCAACGTGGGCCTTTCAACAGAGACTTGTAATCATAATTCAATATATTTGATAATTCAATCATTTGATCTTATCTTCTAATTTCATTGATAAACATTTTGAAACAGATACAATCATATAAAGTATTTAATCTAATATTTTGTTTACGTTTCAAGTTATAATATATATATACATATACATATATAATCATATTCGTTTAATGGTTCGTGAATCGTTGGAACTTGGTCGAGGTTGAATGAATGTATGAACATAGTTTAAAATTCTTGAAATTTAACCTAACAAATATTGCTTATCGTGTCGGAAACATATAAAGATTAAAGTTTAAATTTGGTTGGAAATTTCTGGGTTGTCACAGTACCTACCCGTTAAAGAAATTTCGTCCCGAAATTTGAGTGGAAAGGTCGTGAATGATAATAAGTATGTTTTCATGATGCATACGGGCTGAAAATTAGAGTTTTATCATCAGCGAATAATTTGGATAAACAGTCCATTTATATGAAGAGTACGAATGAAGCTAACATAGAAGAGTGAAATGAGTAAGTGTAGATTCATCTTATCATTTGATGTAGATATGATTGATTCCCAGATTTCAAGGGATTTGAAGAAAATCTTCTTAATAAGATTTGACTCTCCGGTAATCAAGGGAATTAGGATCCGATTTAAATGCGATCGTCCATTTTAATTGTTCTGTCGGAGATTTTCTTATAAATTCACCTCCTTCGTTTCCTTACAACTCACACCTTCTGTTGATGCATTTTATGCAAGTCCCTAGACATCTACCCACGTCTATTGCAGGTACAACAGTTTACAGGCCACCATGATTACTCGTTATTATCCTATCCGTGTTTGTATGTGGTTACAGGAACTGCAGGAATGAGATTTAGATGTTTGACTATGTTAGACTTAGTCAGATGTACGAGTGAAGCCTCACTAGTACGGCTGACAGGCTCATATACACGGTTGATGCTGAGCTAAGTCACAATTACAACCTAAATGAGAAGACACGAATGAGTGATCACCTGTACGGCTGATGAAGCCAACTCGTACGTGTGATGAATGAATCGTATGGGTGAGTTAACAACAGGGGTATATAAAGTCTTATGTTCTTCATTTTAGGTTAAGCCTCTCATTTGCTACACACATTCAGATCTAGTGAGCTCCTCCGATTCTCTCTCAGTCCAAATCACCCAGGTGGTGAATAATAGCTCTAGGTGTTGATCTAATCACACTTGATTTAGTTGTGGTTTGACTAAATTAATAAAAAAAAAAAACTTAACCTATTCATTAGAGGGTTTGATTCACTTATTCCGCCATTGTGTGAGTTAAATCTGTTGATTTCTAAGTTCCTAGTCATATTTCATCACCTTCTATTCTTTTCCCCTCAACTCATATTTTAAAGTATTCACAATATGCTCCATCCAGTTCTGATTCTCGATATGCTTCTAACTTTCATATCGGTCATTCTTCTTTTTCATCTACCGCCGGAAGAATCTATTTACTTCTACTATACTCTTGGGTTTATAGTGTTTCTAGTTCTCCCGTGTTTTTATATTGCTATATGCATTGATATATATGGTTTATAATTTCTGGTTTGTCGTTGGGCTTTATATGTTCCCTTATATTTCAAAGTCTCTGCTTCTGTCTTCTATAATCATTATCATTCACAGTTAATGCTCTCTTTTATTTGCTGCAATTTATACCCCAATTTCTATTTCGGAGTTTTGTCCTTTCGTTTCTTCTTCTTGCGATTAAGCACCGCTTGTAATGGTCCAGAATTCACAGATATGAATTTCGGAATGAACATTGTTAATGTTCTAGGAAGGAAATTGTGATGGCACGATCTTGACTTGTCAAATTACTAGAATACCTTGGAAAAGGCCGAATCATCAAGAAATATTTTCTTGATTTTTTAGAGGTTAAATAGAATACAAGAGTCGTATAACATGGCACATGATGATGTTATGATATGTGAATCATCACGTTCCATTTAGAAACTCAGCATGACTTACTGTAATATAATCACATTGATCAAGTGCCATTATATTATACTAATTCATGCTTCAGTTCCCAACACTACTTCAAAATATTCCTATCTTAAACTTGAATGTTTCAGAATTTAGAAACTAAAATTGTTTCTTTTATGATGTAATACAGATAGCGCGAAGAGGTAAATGATTTCAAATAAGAAAATTAAGAAAATATCTTCAGAAATATGGAGGATATTTATAACGAAATATATGATGATATTTTAGAATTTCTAATATCAGATGATGATGAAGAATATTGTCCGCAGGGGTTTAGAGTCAGGAGCAAGGTATTCGTTAATGACTTCAGCAGGTACTGAATCATTTGGATCCTTTGAAGTCAGGTTCAGTCTTTGTAATTTGTCCACAGCCTCCTTCCTACTCTGCTCAATCCGTTTTCCAGTTTCAAAACTTCTCTTTTTCTGCGCTTTGCCAGCACACTTCATCATTATCATCCAGATTTTACCGTTTAAAGTCGTTTATAGTTTTTGCTGCTTCATCAGCATTTTTTCCCATTTTCGGAGAACCAATTCGTAGTTCGGAGTGTTTTTCAGAAACTTCACATTCAAATTAAGTCCAGAAGATAGACGTTATATATACACATATAACTGTTGGCGTAGACATGCCGCGAGATTTCAAAATACTGATTGCTAATTCCCAATGATTCGTATGGCAATTCTCATTACAAGATGCGAATTAGTAAATGATGGGGTTTCAATGAATAATTATAATGACTTTTTGGAGAGGCTAAAGTCAAAGGGTAATGAAGTTGTTGGTACATCTGCTAATAATGTGGTGGGATGTAAAAGGTTCCCTGGTAACGATGGTGTATATCTCAAGGTTATAATAAGGTTAGTTTGACTGAAAAGTCGAAGTTGACTTGCTGGAGCTGTGACAAAACTGGCTACATTGAATAGGAGTCGCAAAGTTATTTTTGCTAATAAATGCCAAAGAATCTGACGCGGATACGTTGTTTAAACTTTTACTTTGGTTTCAAGAGTTTTTTTTGGGTACATAACTGTGGGTAACATGTGGTTGGATCATCATCTCGATTGCTCATTATTTGAAGTGTCTTCAGATATTTTCGAAGGGTTTGAACACAGATTGTAATCATTAATATACATTTGATGTTCTAACATAGTTTTAAAGTCAAAGTATAGCTTTGAAAGATGTAGGAATCTAAAAGTGATAATACCGGTTATATCTCGAATTGAATTCTGAGGTTTCAAAATCAAAATTTGTAATTGGGTTTGAATGAGTATGGTTGTTTTGATCTCTATGAAAAAATGTATATTATTGTGAAAGTAGGAAGTATAGTTGATAATTTGCATGATCAGATTCGAAGAATGTAACATATTAATTGTGAATTTATATATCTCTCGGGTATTACCTACCTGTTAAAAAAAATTTCACAATTAATATTTTGTACAAAAGAATTTTATTACAGTCTTTATGAAAATATATATATGTATATTTTCTTCAGATGTAACATAGATTTAATGAGTTAATGTTAAATTAAACTCATTTGATTTACGGTTGAAACTAGAATTGAATAATCCCGAAAGGCTTTAAAAAGTACATAACTTTTACGCAGTATTTCTTTAATGACATTGAAATTATGAATCAATACTTCGTTATTTGTTGATGTATGATGTTTGGTTCGTGGAATTCTTGTGAATTTCGCAAAGTACGAATGATGTTATCTGAAAAATTTCGAGTACATCGATGATGAAAGTGTAAAATCAAATATATACTTGATTTATTATGAATTGGAATTTGTTGAATTGCGACAGAGATTGTAGTTAACGCTGGTTAAGTTGCGGCCGAAGGACGTACATTATTGCATATTTGTACTATGAATTAACCGAGTAGTTAAGATTCACACACAATAGCTTAGCACGGAAAGATTTATTTCAAAATATATATATATAATATACATATAATTTCTTCAGAGGGAATGAGTTAATTCTTCATAACTCGTTGATACAATATACACGTTATTGATTCGTAATGATGTCCACAGTGATTCTTGAACTGACGGAGTTTGTGATGTTATCGGTGTTGTTGATTCAGATGTTGACTGTACTGACGATGCTGGTAACGCTGACGGTACTGTTGATGCTGTTGGTAAAGCAAGTTTAGCTTGTTAATCACACACCATTTTTGTCAGGGTTTCTACTCTTCCTTCTATCATTTTGGTTCGCTTAACTGATTTATGGTTAGGGCTAGATTAGATAATCTCTAAGACTTTAGGGATTACATAATCGCCGCGGAATGTTTCTCCAATGAAGTTATGAATTAATACTTCGTCAGTTATTGTTGTTGGTACTACTTGGTATCTATGGTGCGTATGACGTTGATGCTCGTGGGACAGATTGTGAAGTTGAGGTTTACGACGCGGTTGTGGTTGGAGGTGGTAATGGTACTGTTGGCGTTGAAGATGGTGGTACTGGTTATGCTGCTGGTGCTGCTACTGGTGTTTGTAATTTCTGCACCATATTCTCCAAAGCTACTACCCGAGCGCGAAGCTCGTTGACTTCTTCTATTACACCGGGGTGATTGTCGGTTCGGACGAGCGGATAAATAAAATCTAGAATTTGATGGAGTATATAATCGTGACGAGATACTCTGGAAATGAGAGAGAAAATGGTGTTTCGGACAGGTTCGCCGGTAAGTGCTTCAGGTTCTTCGTCAAGAGGGCAATGTGGTGGATGGAAAGGATCGCCTTCTTCTTGTCTCTAATGATTAAAGAGACTACGAACCCATCCCCAATTCATCCAGAAAAGATGATGACTGATTGGTTGATCCATTCCGGTCACACTGCTTTCGGAGCTTGAGTGAGATTCCATTTCAGAATCCGAGTGACTTGAACTGATGACAACTTCCATTTCGTACGATTGGATAAAGGATTTTTCGATATAAAATGATTTTTCGGCTATCGGGTGGTATTCTATTTACATAGGATATCCATATATGTATATAGATCAAAAGATTTCGTAGATTACGGAGGAATTTACGGAATATGTCAGGCAAAGTTTACAGTAATAGATACGATAAGATATGATTTAGCAGATACGCTAAGATATGAATTTTGTCTATACACTACTCATGCAATTAATGTAGCAAGACGTGTCTAGACTAATAATGATAAGCAGGTAATTTTCTAAGGATGATAAGCAGATGATTTCCGACTAGAAATGATAAGCAAAACTTTTGACATGCAGACACGGTCGAAGTCCAGACTCACTAATGCATCCTAACGACTTATCAGTTAGACACACTAATGCAGACCTGGTTCGCTAAGACCACCGCTCTGATACCAACTGAAAGGACCCGTTCATATACATTATAAACGATTCACAATAGTTGATTACATCGCGAGGTATTTGACCTCTATATGATACATATTACAAACATTGCATTCGTTTTTAAAAGACAAACTTTCTTTACATCGAAAATTGACAGGCATGCATACCATTTCATAATATCCACTATCCAATTATAAATTAACTTAATAGTAATCTTTGATGAACTCAATGACTCGAATGCAACGTTCTTCGAAATATGCCGTGAAATACTCCAAGTAATATCTTTAAAACAAGCAAATGCACAGCGGAAGATTTCTTTTATACCTGAGAATAAACATGCTTTAAAGTGTCAACCAAAAGGTTGGTGAGTTCATTAGTTTATCATAATCATTCATTTCCATCATTTTAATAGACCACAAGAATTTCATTTCCAGTTCTCATAAATATACGTCCCATGCATAGAGACAAAAATAATCATTCATATGGATTGAACACCTGGTAACCGACATTAACAATATGCATATAAGAATATCCCCATCATTCCGGGATCCTCCTTCGGACATGATATAAATTTCGAAGTACTAAAGCATCCGGTACTTTGGATGGGGTTTGTTAGGCCCAATAGATCTATCTTTAGGATTCGCGTCAATTAGGGTGTCTGTCCCCTAATTCTTAGATTACCAGACTTAATAAAAAGGGGCATATTCGATTTCGATAATTCAACCATAGAATGTAGTTTCAATTACTTGTGTCTATTTCGTCAAACATTTATAAAAGCGCATGTATTCTCAGTCCCAAAAATATAAAGGGTAAAAAGGCAAATGAAACTCACCATACTGTATTTCGTAGTAAAAATACATATAACGTCATTGAACAAGTGCAAGGTTGGCCTCGGATTCACGAACCTAAATTAATTATATATATTTATGTGTTGGTCAATATTTGTCTAACAAATTAGGTCAAGTCATAATGTACCACAATCCTAATGCTCGAGACTAATATGCAAAAGTCAACAAAAGTAAATTTGACTCAAAATAATTTTCAAAAATCTATACATGATTAATATATAGTTTAAATATCGTCCTTTTATATTTTTAAATATTTTTAAAAGATTTATTAGAGTAAATAATATAATTTATTTATTAATAAATAAAATTTTATATTAAATTTATATAATAAAATATACTTTTATATATATTAAGTAATAAAATTTATAGGGTTTATTTAATATCATAAAGATAATATGATAGGTATTATTAAAGTAAGTTATTACACGTAATAAAATATGTTTGTATCACATATTTATTTGATAAAATAATATCTATAATGATAGTAAGTAAAAGTTGTATTATTTTGTAATAATAATTATTATTATAAAAATATCAATATTTATAATTACTAAGATGACATTATGATAAAACGATAATTCTAATTATGATAACTTTAATATTTACGATAATTTTTTTAATATTATCTTTAAAATAATAATTCTATTTAAAATAATAATAATAATGATATTTTATAGTAACAATGACATTTCTATTAAAATGATAATTTTTGTTAAAATGATAGTTTTAATACTAACGATACTTTTAATAATAATAGTAATGATAAAAATAATAAGAAAGATAATTTTATCTAAATCAATATCTTATAATATTTTAATTTCATCATGATACTCTTACTCATTATTTCCTAATCGTTTCGTTTAATAGCTTTTAATCGTCTTTTATATCGTGTCCATAATAATGATAATAATAGTAATCAAAATAATTAGGTGTTACAAATATTTGTTTTAATTACACTAATATTAATAATGATAGTTACTATAACATTATTAACGATAATACTAATAATTATCTTAATGATAATATAGTAATAATAATAATAACAATAAAAATAACCATTTTTAAATAATGATATATATATTAATAATGATAATAATAATAATAATAATACTAATAATAATAATAATAATAATAATAATAATAATAATAATAATAATAATAATAATAATTGGATAATAATAATAATAATAATAATTATAACTTTAACAATAATAACGATAGTAATAATAAAAAATTAATAATTTTTAATGATAAATCCCTTTTATTGATAAAGATAATAATAATGATAATAATAAGATAAAACTAGAACGACGATAAAAACGACGATAATAATAATCATTTTTAATAAAAATATCGAAAATTCAATTGATTATAACTTCTAATCCGTTCATCGAAACCATTCGATATCTAAAGGAAAAGTTCTTAATTTTTCGCTAGCTTTCCAAGGACATGCATATCTTATACCTTATCTCAACCGCAAGTGTAACTAATTCAATATTCAACCTAACCTGTCTAAGGGCAATATCAAAAGTACAAGCATGCATAATCCTAAATACTCGAGCACTAGTCAGGGATACACTATTAGTATGTAAAAGTTAAATTATGAGTACTCACGTATCAATATTGAGATTCAATATTGCAGGAAAGGTACGTAGACGCAACGTAAATGATAAACACTATATTGACCTCGCGAGCATACCCATGAACCATACTCAATCACCTCCATAGCTATAACCCATAATTTCCTTAATCCTATTCTACTCGAAAAACAATTTTGAAATCACTCGGACAGCACTCCGTCATAATATTTTATGTATACTAATAATATCTTGAAATAATACGGAGTAAATATATATATGTAAATCGATTGAGAGAGTTTAGAGAAAAATATTTTCAAGTTTCTATGAAATAATGAAACCTATTGAATTCTATTTATAATAGATTTTTGAATTATTAAAGTGAATTATTAAAGTATGAATTAATTATTAAAGTGAATTATTAAAGTATGAATTATTAAAGTGAATTATTAAAGTATGAATTATTAAAGTGAATTATTAAAGTATGAATTATTAAAGTGAATTATTAAAGTTAAAGTAAAGTAAAAATAAAGTAAAGGTAAAGTTTAAGTATAGTAAAAGTATAAAACTATGTATGTATAATACGCGTATAAATATATATAATATTAATTTAAATCGTTATATATATTTAATAAAATAAAATATAAATATTATTATCTTTATCATACAAGTTAAGTAATGAGTTGTCAAAAGTGGTTCTAGATATTTATAAAAGTTATATACGTTTTAATAATAAAGTTCTTTTTAAACTGAAAACGTTTTTGTACGTTTGAAACTAAATAGATCAATCGAGTCTTTATGAGATTCAATCTTCCACTATCCTTTGTCTAGTTCTCAATGATTGACAATTTGTTCTTATTTATAAATCACTTTACCATTTTTCAAATATTGTTAAAATGGAAAGATTTCTCAAATCAACGTGGGCCTTTCAACAAAGACTTGTAATCGTAATTCAATATATTTGATAATTCAATCATTTGATCTTATCTTCTAATTTCATTGATAAACATTTTGAAACAGATACAATCATATAAAGTATTTAATCTAATATTTTGTTTACGTTTCAAGTTATAATATATATACACATATACATATATAATCATATTCGTTTAATGGTTCGTGAATCGTTGGAACTTGGTCGAGGTTGAATGAATGTATGAACATAGTTTAAAATTCTTGAAATATAACTTAACAAATATTGCTTATTGTGTCGGAAACATATAAAGATTAAAGTTTAAATTTGGTTGGAAATTTCTGGGTTGTCACAGAACCAAACCATAACTTTTATTGTTCAATACTACTAATTGAACCATGGTCCAACTAGGGTTGCTTTCGGTTCAAGAACAGAATTATCACACCAAATCATTATCATTCGACTTATTGGTTGCAGCCGCAATTGTTTTCGATTATAACCCAGGAACCCAACCAACACCACACCTGCAACCACTACCAATACCCTCATCGAACCAAGTTTACTCTCTCTCTCTACTCTCTCTCTATATATATATTTTTTTCTCGTGATCACCATGAACACTAACAAAACATACTTGCAATTACTTCAGTTTTCTATTCCTATTCGAACCAACATCCATTTTTCCTTCTTTTCTGTCGTGCACCTCACAACCATTGAAACAAACCATAAACCATCACCAAACCTGAAATTGTTACTGTATACTCACCGGTTACTGTTCCGTTCAACAGACCTACACACACACTCTAAAACTGTAGCTGTATACTTCTGTTTCTGGTTTAATCGAGCTGCTACTGCAGTGCTGTTCCGTTTCTGTTTCGATAAAATACACAAAAATATATGTTGAATGATAATGAAAGTTGATAGTGGATGATGAACTGTACAAGAAGATAAGGATGTGTTTATTGATTTTATTCTTCCAGTGAACCCCACAATCCCTATTAATCATAAATGTCACGGGATTTTTTTTTTAAACTGTTAGACCACCGCATAACATCTTGGGCCAAGATCTAATTAAATATGGGGAATTAATTAATTACTATTTGGGCCGTGGTTAGTATAGATGGGCCGAAAACTATGATGTGTGATCATATTGGGCTGTTAAAGAAACTGGGCCTGCTCATTAGACTTGGGTCGAGTTCTTATTAATGTTACTAGGCCGAGACCCAATAGAGTTAATAATGATGATGGGGTTATGAGGTTATGATAATGATAAATGAATTATAATTATGAACGAATGATGATACAGTGTGGTGATAAAGATAAATGTATAGATACTAATTATGACAATGACGGTATTGATTATGGAATGATTTTAGGATGATTGAGATGATAACTGTGAAGAGAGTAATTTTGAATAGACAATGGAAAATAAAATGAGTTAGTCGTTTGGTTTCCTAGTTTGGGCCGAGATCATCTTGAGACGAATAAATAACATGTATCATAAGTAAATCGAGTGGCTAGTTAGATGCTATTAAGATGATGATTAGGGTTAAAAAAAAAATAAATGATATACGATTGATGATGATAACGATTAGGTGTTAGGATAGTGGTGTTGGGGATGACGATGATAAACATGATGATGAGGTGCACAAAATGGTGATAAATACGATTATGTTAAATGATTGATGAAGATGATTATAATGATAGATGATGATGATTTTAAGATAATGATGTGATAATGGTAAGACGGGTTACGATTTATGATGATGAACCGAAAACGTTTAGGTTGTTATAGGGTTAGCTGGAGGTCGCGAGTTCAAACCCGGACTTGGGCATTTTTTTTAAGGACTACTTCTTTGAGGTAGTTTACTTATTTCTCAATATTATTATTATTATTATTATTATTATTATTATTATTATTATTATTATTATTATTATTATTATTATTATTATTATTATTATTATTATTATTATTATTATTATTAGTATTAAGTATTACTATCAATATTATTGTTTTCATTATAAAAATAAAATAACTTATTATTATTATTATTATTATTATTATTATTATTATTATTATTATTATTATTATTATTAATGATTATCATTATCATTTTTATTAGTATTATCATTATCAATAAAGTTATTATTATTATTATTAGTAAATCATTATTATCAAAACTATCATTTTAACGAATGACTATATATAACATGTAATTTAAGATATAATCAATTTGTTAGATTACAAATATATGTGTTAATATATATAAATGATATAGGTTCGTGAATCCGAGGCCAAACCTACATTTAATAAATGACGTCATATGTCTTTTTACTACAAAATACAGTATTGTGAGTTTCATTTGCTCCCTTTTTAATTGCTTTTGCAATATATATTTTTGGGCTGAGAATACATGTGCTGCTTTTATAAATGTTTACGAAATAGACACAAGTACTTAAAAAAATATTCTACGTTGAGTTGTACCACTGGCATACTTCCCTGTAGCTTGGTAACTACTATTTACATGTGGTATTGTAAACGCGAATCCTGTTAATAGATCTATCGGGCCTGACAACCCCAACCGGACTGGACGAACAGTATTCAACAGTTGCACAGTACTTCGTTTCAGTGACTACATTTGGTACAGTGTAGTGAGATTTCGTAATAAAGGGAATATGCGACGTTGATTAAATGTTAAGTATGGTTACCAAGTGCTCAACCACTTAGAATGCTTTACATACACTTGCGAGTGTATTATGTTTATGATTATGAAATCTTGTGGTCTATTAATGTATTGAAATGATTGTTACGATAAACCTATGAACTCACCAACCTTTTGGTTGACACTTTTAAGCATGTTTATTCTCAGGTACGAATTAAGTCTTCCGCTGTGCATTTGCTCATTTTAAGGACATTACTTGGAGTCGATCATCGCAATGGGATCAAATGTTGATGACTTCGTCCAGGGGGATAAGGACGGGTTACTACAGGTGGTATCAGAGCGGTGTTCGTAGCGAACCAGGTCTTGCATTAGTGTGTCTAACTAGTAGTCGTTAGGATGCATTAATGAATCTGGACTTCGACCTAGTAGTTATTAGGTTATGTTAATGAGTCTAGACTTGAACCTGGTCTGCATGTTAAAAGTGTTTGCTTACCACCATTTGTCGAAAATATCTACTTGTCATTTTCAATCTCGATGCGTCTTATTACAATTATATCATATACGGTGTACAGACAAATTCACATCTCATCACATTAAGTCTTGTCTGATACGTTTCCTTAATTCTCTCCGTAATCTACGAGATCTTCTATACTGAACATAAGTATTATATGTAATTAGAATACCATCTAATATCCGAAATTCTTTTCATATCGAAAACCCTTTATCTAATCGTACGAAATGGAACTCACCACTAGTTCAAGTCCCTCGGATTCCGATATGGATTTTCACTCGTGCTCTGAAGACAATGTCACTAGAATGAATCAACCAATCAGTCATCCCCAATTTATCTGATGGGTTCGTAGTCGACTTAACCAGTGGAGACGAGAAGAAAGCGATCCTTTTCACCAACCGAAGTCACCTCTTCGCGAAGAACCTGATGCACTTACCGGCGAACCTGTCCGAAACACCATTTTATCTCTCATTTCCAGAGTATCTCGCCACGACTATATTACAACTCAGATTCTAAACCTTATTCATCCCCTTGTTCAAACCTCCAATCATCCCAGAAAAATAGAAGAAGTCAACGAACTTCGTGCTCGAGTAGTAGCTTTGGAGAGTACGATGCACAACTTCAAGGCATCACCACCAACATCAACACCAGTACCACCAACAACCTAAGTTTTAACATCACATGCCTCAACATCTCATTCTGTACCTCGAGCATAATCATCATTCTACGTATCGTTCTATCTACTTTATCTTCGTTCTACATATCGTTCTACCTCGATTATCTCCCCTCAACATGGCTATTATGTAATTTCTAAAGTTCTAGAGATTATGTAATCTAGTATTAACGATAACTCAAATGAGTTTAATATCTTATTGACTCATTAAATCCATGATTACATCTGAAGAAAATATATATGTATGTATATTTTCATAAAGATTGTAATTAAAAATTCTTTTGTACCAACTGTTAATGATGAAAATATTTTAACGGGTAGGTAATATCCGAGGAATATTTGGGTTTAACATTGATAAGTTACACTGTACATTCTTCAAATCCGATTCAACAGTCATTTACTATCCTACTTACCTCCACAGATATGCGTATCCGTTCACCACAGAATAACCATTTTCTTTTAATTTCATATTTGGATTTTGACTTATCAGAATCCAACAAGTGGCATAATGAAGAAAACATTGGACAAAATAAAAATTTGATAGAAACAAACGAATTAATTATAAAGAATTTTGTTAAGAATCCACGCTAACTGTTCCTAGCTAACTGGTTACATTTTATTTATCGCAATTTAATTATCGCAATTTATATTCCCGCAATTTTATTTACCGTCATTTAAATACTGTTATTTATTTTACGTACTTTACATATCGTCGGATAAATCGGGACACATGTACACACTACGTCGGATTAATTCTAAGACAATAAGTTGTACAATGGGTCATGATACGTATTTATTAATTCGAATATTTGGTACATCCTAACACAATAAGTATACAATACGTTTTAATAAATCCTAAGACAATACGTACACACTACGTCTTAGTTAATTCTAAGACAATACGTCTACAATACGTCTGTGGGTTGATGCAAAGACAATACGTATACAATACGTCGTGAGATAATTCTAAGATTATATATATATATATATATAAACCGATTATTGGACTATCAACATTGGACAATTAAAAAAGAATTAAAATATTGATTATAACATATGCAACTAAACAACTCTTCAAGTTTGTCACTTGATTTCATCTTAAACCTCAATTGTATCTTGACGATTACAATCAGCGTTCAAATCTATCAAGATTCTTAAAAACACCTCAATCGAGAGGGTGAACCAACTGTAGTGACCCGAACTTTTCCATGTTTATATATATTAATTGAGATTGATATTTACATGATTAAATGTTTCCAACATGTTAAGCAATCAAACTTGTTAAGACTTGATTAATTGAAATAGGTTTCATAGAGACAATTGACCACCCAAGTTGACCGGTGATTCACGAACGTTAAAACTTGTAAAAAAAAATATATGATGACATATATATGGATATATATATAGTTAACATGATACTATGATAAGTAAACATATCATTAAGTATATTAACAATGAACTACATATGTAAAAACAAGACTACTAACTTAATGATTTTTAAACGAGACATATATGTAACGATTATCGTTGTAAAGACATTTAATGTATATATATATATCATATTAAGAGATATTCATACATGATAATATCATGATAATATAATAATTTAAAATCTCATTTGATATTATAAACATTGGGTTAACAACATTTAACAAGATCGTTAACCTAAAGGTTTCAAAACAACACTTACATGTAACGACTAACGATGACTTAACGACTCAGTTAAAATGTATATACATGTAGTATTTTAATATGTATTTATACACTTTTGAAAGACTTAAATACACTTATCAAAATACTTCTACTTAACAAAAATGCTTACAATTACATCCTCGTTCAGTTTCATCAACAATTCTACTCGTATGCACCCGTATTCGTACTCGTACAATACACAGCTTTTAGATGTATGTACTATTGGTATATTGATAGTGCTCCAAATGAACATATATTTAGTAGCAATATCGTTCCAATATGTAAAGTTTTTAAATGTAATTTCTTTATTTTTAGTTGTAATAGTTAAATAAATAAGTGCGAAGACGAAAGACGCAAATCGCTCGAAAATGAAGATTTAAAGACAAAAACAAAGATTTGAAAGACCAAAACGTCCAAAAAGCTCAAATGTACAAGATACAATTAAAAAGGTTCAAATTATTGATGAAGAACGTCTAAAAATGACAAGAGTACAAGTTACAAAACGCAAAGTACACGATATAAAATAGTACGCAAGGACGTTCGAAAATCCGGAACCGGGACATGAGTCAACTCTCAACGTTCGACGCAACGGTGTAAAAATTACGAGTCAACTATGCACAAGAATAAAATATAATATTTAAATAATTCATAATAAGAATAATATTAAATAATAAAAAGTTGTTAATTTAGCATAGTTCAGGGGTCGTAGATGAAAATTCAATTTCATATTTTACCTATAAAAGGCGATGATTATCGATCAATTTAAAAGGCATCCCTTTTTCTATCCTAAAAATCTATTATCAATATCAATATCTAAAAATCTCTATCATAATGTTAATGTAATAAGATATAACAATAATCTTAATTTTAATTTTAAATTATGATAATAATAAGATTTATGATAGAGATCGTTTGAGTGTGTAAGTCGAAATTCTGTACGTGTAACGCTACGCTATTTTTAATCATTGTAAGTTATGTTCAACCTTTTTATATTAATGTCTCGTAGCTAAGTTATTATTATGCTTATTTAAAACGAAGTAATCATGATGTTGGGCTAATTATTAAAATTGGGTAATTGGGCTTTGTACCATAATTAAGGTTTGGGCAAAAGACCGACACTTGTGGAAATTGGACTATTGACTATTAATAGATGGGGGGTATTGTCTAATTGAGTGACAACTCATTGGAGTCTGTCGAACCTATCTTCAAATTAATTATCCTAATAATTAATAATCATTATGGTTGTCCTATTTAGTGACGTTCATATGGAATCTATTATAATCATTTAATTAATTATTCGGGTTGGGTAATTGATTATTCAAACTGATCAAGTGGGTAAATTAATATTCATATCTAATCAAAACAGGGGTAGATTACATACAGTGATAACTGGTGTAATTGTTGACAGAAGTGATAACTGCGTCACAGTTTAAATCCTTAATTAGTTGGAATATTTGACTTCGGGTATAAGGGTAATTTGACGAGGACACTCGCACTTTATATTTATGACCGATGGACTATTATGGATAAAAACCATATAGGTATCAAATAAACCATGACAAAGGACAATTAACCCGAGTAACAATTAATTAAAATCAAAACGTCAAACATCATGATTACGGAAGTTTAAATAAGCATAATCCTTTTATTTCATATTCTATCGCAATTTTATTTATTGTTATTTTATTTATCGTCATTTATTTATTTTACGCACTTTAATTATTGTCATTTATCTTTACGCTTAAAAATATAAAATCGACAAACCGGTCATTAAACGGTAAAAACCCCCCTTTTATAATAATATTACTACTTATATATATATATATTTATATAAATATAGTTTTATAAAAATATAGTACGTAATCACTAGCTCCCTGTGGAACGAACCGGACTTACTAAAAACTACACTACTCTACGATTAGGTACACTGCCTATAGTGTTGTAGCAAGGTTTAGGTATATCCCATCCGTAAATTAATAAAACTTGTGTCATATTTTGTAGTATTTCCTAGTAAAAATAATACTATTTCGTACCATCACGCTACATCATCATATATATACTCCAATGATCAGCTCTTAGCAGCCCATGTGAGTCACCTAACACATGTGGGAACCATCATTTGGCAACTAGCATGAAATATCTCATAAAATTACAAAAATATGAGTAATCATTCATGACTTATTTACATGAAAACAAAATTACATATCCTTTATATCTAATCCATACACCAACGACCAAAAACACCTACAAACACTTTCATTCTTCAATTTTATTCATCTAATTGATCTCTCTCAAGTTCTATCTTCAAGTTCTAAGTGTTCTTCATATATTCTACAAGTTCTAGTTACATAAAATCAAGAATACTTTCAAGTTTGCTAGCTCACTTCCAATCTTGTAAGGTGATCATCCAACCTCAAGAAATCTTTGTTTCTTACAGTAGGTTATCATTCTAATACAAGGTAATAATCATATTCAAACTTTGGTTCAATTTCTATAACTATAACAATCTTATTTCAAGTGATGATCTTACTTGAACTTGTTTTCGTGTCATGATTCTGCTTCAAGAACTTCAAGAACTTGTTTTCGTGTCAGAATTTGTAAAAAAAAAATCGTTTTAAAAAAAAAAAAAACGTAAAAAAAAAAACGTAAAAAAAAAAAAAATTATTAAAAAAAAAAATATATATTTTTAAGATTTTGTCTATAAAAAAAAAATGTTTTTTTTTAGTTTTATTACCTTTAGATTTTTAGACTATAGTCGCAACTTTTAGTATTAAGTTTAGTTTTGCCATAGTTATTTTTACTTCTAGAATTTTTAGGCTTTGCCGTAAAATCCCTTAAGTGCTTATTCCTTAGACTAAGTTTTAGGTGCTTTAGAATTTTACGACGCCGTATTTCGCACTACTTTCTTATTTTTATTTTTCGACGCCTATTTTTCGACCTTTTTATTTTTCGACACTTTTCGACGCGCAATCTTTTTCTCTCTTATTTCTCGCCATTCTAGTTTTTAGGACTTAGAATTTTTTCTACTTCTTCTCTAAATTTCTTAAAATTACGAAAATTTATTTTAAGTGGTTAAATTGATAGACATCAAAATTTTCTGGTTCGTAGTAATAGTTGGATTTGTACGTGGACCGGGTTATTGGAGCCAAACAGTACTCAATTATATTGAGACCAAACGAATCCTGCCACTCTGCTGCATCTTTTGGCTATTCGAAACGTGAGCAAAATCAGAAAAGTCTATTAATTGGATAACTTATTATAATTTTTCTTTCCTTTTTAAAAACTAATAGGATATTCAGTGAATGCACCGAGCAAGACGTTCGCCGCCGGTCATACGTTCACCACCTGTAACTCGATCAAGACATCTAGCAAATATTGTCGCCGTTGATTTTTCTTTAGAATCGTCATCTAGTCGAACAAGAACTCCAACTCAAATTTCCGATAATCCATCTTTTGAACCCGACTTCACAATTAAGAACCCGGAGCATATTCAAGGACAATTCCAAGATCTTGAACCACTAATTATTCCTCCTGAGCCACAAACCATTAAATCAGAATCCTCTAGTGATTCGTATTCAACAAATTCAATTATGGAAGTAACGGAACCTCTAAGTATGGAAGATCGAATGAGAGCCACACGCACGGGCCAAGGTCACGCCATTATTAAGCCAGAAGTTAATGCGCCAGATTATGAAATCAAAGGACAAATTCTACACATGGTAACTAACCAATGCCAATTCAGTGGTGCACCGAATGAAGATCCTAACGAATACCTTCGTACGTTTAAAAGAATTTGTACACTATTCAAAATCCGAGAAGTGGAAGATGAGCAGATCTATCTCATGTTGTTTCCCTGGACTTTAAAGGGAGAAGCCAAAGATTGGTTAGAATCGTTACCTGAAGGGGCGATTGACACATGAGATGTTTTAGTTGAAAAATTTCTTAAACAATTCTTTCCGGCATCTAAAGCCGTGAGACTTCAAGGAGAAATTGTTACGTTCGCGCAAAAGCCAAATGAAACATTATATGAGGCGTGGACAAGATTCGGAAGGATGTTGAGAGGATGTCCTCAACACGGTTTAGACACTTACCAAATAGTACAAATATTCTACCAAGGTGTCAACGTTGCTACACGAAAAGACATCGACATAACAGCTGGTGGTTCCATTATGAAGAAAACCGCAACTGAAGCTTACAAAATTATTGATAACACAGCCTCCCACTCGCATGAGTGGCATCAAGAAAAAGATATTTTTCGTTCATCTAAAGTGGCTAGAGCCGATTCTAGCCATGACTTTGATTCCGTTTCAGCAAAAATAGATGCTTTCGAAAGACGAATGGAAAAGATGAATAAAGATATTCACGCAATACGAATCAGTTGTGAGCTACGCGGTGGACCACACTTATTGAAAGATTGTCACATTGAACCAACATTGGAACAACGAGAGAATGTTTCCTATATGAACCAAAGGCCTGGAAATAATTATCAAAATAATTATCAACCGCCAAAGCTAAACTTCAATCGAAATCAAAACATTCTTTACAATCCAAAAGGACCCGAAAATAACTGGTATAACCAACAAGGTCCGAATAACCAACTAACTCAAAACAACACTTTCAATCAACAAAGACCTGGCTTATATAAACCACAACAACAAACCGAAGAGAAAAAGTCAAATATGGAAGACGTGGTATTCAAGCTAGTTGAATCTCAAACACAATTTATTGAAACTCAAACCCAAACGAACGAGAGATTTGATCAGTCATTAAGAACTCAACAAGCTTCCATTTTGAATCTAGAAAAACACGTAGGTACTCTTGCTAGCATAATGAGTGAGAGGGAACAAGGAAAGCTACCGAGTAATACTGAAGTAAATCCTCGGAATGAGAATGTTAATATGGTTTCAACGAATTATGAAAAACCAGCACCAGAAGATGGGAAGGTTTTAGATGAGAGTAACAATGAAGAAGTTACACCACCACCACCCGAGTATGTAAAGCCAGTGGTGGCACCATACAAACCACCCATCCCGTTTCCAAGAAAAGGAGTTGAGTATGAGCAAGTGATAGGTAATAAAGATTGTGATACCTCTGGAAATAAGAAGAAGAAAAAGAATAAGAAAGTGCAAGAAACAAAAGCCGTAAATATAAACCCGGTGAAGACAGTTCCACCAAAACCTCCACCTAGGGTAGGTGATCCGGGTGAATTTATTGTTCCTTGTCTACTTAGTGATTGTGTCATGTATGATGCACTAGCAGATTTAGGTGCAAGTGTAAGTGTTATGCCTCTTTCCTTATTTAAGAGATTAGGTGTAGGTAAGTTAAGTCTAACGAATATGAGTGTTCGACTCTTTGATCAAACCATTAAGCACCCAGTTGGAATTGCTGACAACCTACCCGTTCAAGTAGGCAATTTAACCTTTCTAGTCGAATTTATTGTCATTGACATAGAAGAGGACCCAAACATTCCTCTAATTTTAGGTCGGCCATTCTTAGCGTCCACCAAGGCGTTATTTGATGTAGGAAATGGAAGAATGACACTTAAAAGTGGTGACAAATCGATCACCTTTATGATTCGAAAGTCTAAATCTCCACCAGCCAAAACCGTTGAACCAGTAAAAACAATTGGTAAGAACCATGTGCTTTTACCAACTCCAACGGTAATACTTAGCAATAATGAAACGCCTAAGTGTGGGGAAAATGAAGTAACACCTAATGATGACATGATAACAAAGAACCCCGTTGTTGATACGAAATTAAATGATCCCGTTATTAATAGTTCAATGAAGAAACTTATTAAACGGATTCGCGATGCTAGAACCAAGGGGAACTTTAAGTTATGTAACCGGTTAGTATCCAATCTATCACCTAAAGAAAAGGAGAAACTAGTTGAAATTGTGGATATTACACAGGAATCCGACCAATGGCTTAAAGAAAAAGTCACGGATATGCAAGTTGATTATGGACCAAGAGAAATTAACGATGAAGTTAATCACAATTTTGACACCACGGCTACCTAAGTGTGGGGAGATTCAAATGTTCTAAAAAGAAAATGCTGTTTGGAGTTAGTTGTTCTGTTCTCGTGTAGTTCCGAGAATGGAATTCGATTGGTCTTTTCCGCTAGCAGACACTAAAGAACTAGTTTTCTCCCCCATTCTGATTTTTTTTTTTTATTTTGTAGGTTTTATATGAAATTAATATGCTTTTTAAATTTAAGTTTTGTGTGAATTTAAAAACAAAATTTACTTTATTTCATTAAGTAAAAAAATGATTTCTAAAATTCGTCGTGAGTTGAAGATTAGGTAGTTGAACCGAAATTACTTTACCCGAGGGCGGGGCGACAAATTTTGTTATCATTATTTTTAATTTAATTGATTTAAAGTATGCAAAAAAAAAAAAATATTAGATTTTATAAATTTTTGAACGTGGGGTAATATACCCAACTTCAAAATTATGTATGTTTGTATTTTATGTTATATACAAAACAGGGTAAAATAACGCACTTTCAAAGACTGTCATTAAGTTCAGAAAAAGGTACTAATTTTGACGACAAGAAACAAAATATCAAATGTGAAATAACAACAATATGTTTGCAAACTCGGTATTTTTAATCATTTTTCTACACTAATCACCCTCATGAATTTAAATTTTTACTGATTTCTTGCAAATGAGGGCATTGCAAGATCTCAAGTGTGGGGAAGGGTTATAAATTCTCTCGGGTTTGCACTTAGTTTATTTGCCAAATTTTGTGAAAATTTGAAAAATTTTCAACTAAATGAATTTAAAATCATGTTTATACATATTTATGAATGGTGAAAACTAGGTGATAATACCGAAATTATCGTTACCTCGAAAAGGACATAAATTGAGAAACAACCCAAAACGCTTGAATTCATTTAAAATGGGATAGAAGAGAATAAAAAGGCAAAGAAAAGAATAAATAAAAGCTAAGTGTGGGGAGAATGTACCAAGTTATTCAATTAAAAACTATCTATCACATTTTTGTATAAGAATTATTGCAGGTACTTTTGCTTTGGACGATACTAATCAGTTTTACCCGGTTTACTGTAATATATTTTAAAGAAAGATGGATCTACACGATGAATCAATTCCATCATTAAAAGGAAGTAAAGTCTTCCGAAAAAGACACGCGCTTCTTGATTTAGGTCATGAAGTTGTCGTCCAGACCAGCTGTAGGTTGACAAAAAATCTTGAAAAGTCATCTCTAAAATCAGCAGGAAATCCACGGACCTCAGCATCAAACAGGGTTGCCAAGTGGTCAGATTTATCCTAACCATGAGAAGGATTTATCTCGTACAATGGGGAGGCACCGTGCAAATTAGCTTGATAAGACTAATGAATCAGATCCCCAAAAAAGGATAATCTCCTTAAAGATTAAAAATCAGTTTTTAAGACTGATAATACTCAATCCTAGAGATTGACCTTAAAGATTGAGAATTCAAACTCATGGAATTCGATGATATCTAAACTCGAGCATGAACGAGAAAATATTTTGATCAAAAATACAAACCGATTTGTTTTCTGAAAAACCATTTTCAATGCGTTCATTACCATTGAACGTAAAATCCTAAGAAATTCACCTTGAATTCATTAGGTCACCTGAACCAAATCGGGTGTCAACCGTAAGAACGGTGGTTGCATAGCATGGTCGGAGACAGGACCTTGTGCTAGACCGAAAAATTATAGGATGATCTTTACTATCGCTCCTACCAAGGATAGTTCTAGCATCCGACACGTTAATAAGACCATAATCATCTGCATGTCACGGGACATTGCCTTAACAGTTTCTTGTTCATCGCTTTCCTTTACAACCGGACGGTAGTTTGCCGAAAGGTAATATACGGGACAAGTAAACTGGACGTGTTGCTTTCCTAATACAAGGTTAGCAAGTGGGTAACACAAAACCACAAGTGTTGAGCTAAAATTTTCAAATCTGAAACCCACACAACCCACAAAAATATTTTGCAAACACCGGTGAAGGGTTATTCCGGAAAACTTATCTAGGGTAAAAGCTAGATTAAATTTTCAAAAAGATCAAATGTTTTCATAAAGATCCAATTTCCTTAAGGATCTACATTTTAATAGTCATGTGGGACTGTAAACCACCTTTCAAATGTGCACTTTGCTTTGGAAACCGAAAGTAAATCGGCTATTTGATTGCAAGTGTCGTTGACCTAAACCCGAGGCAACTGTGGATGACACACCCACCTTTAACCATCATTACTGTCATTGTTTATACCGCTATATCAAAATCACTGATGTATAAAGTGTGATGAATAAAAAAGTGATTCATGTATGTTTTTATTTCAAGTTCTGTATTGCTTGAGGACAAGCAACGCTCAAGTGTGGGGATATTTGATAGTGCTCCAAATGAACATATATTTAGTAGCAATATCGTTCCAATATGTAAAGTTTTTAAATGTAATTTCCTTATTTTTAGTTGTAATAGTTAAATAAATAAGTGCGAAGACGAAAGACGCAAATCGCTCGAAAATGAAGATTTAAAGACAAAAACAAAGATTTGAAAGACCAAAACGTCCAAAAAGCTCAAATGTACAAGATACAATTAAAAAGGTTCAAATTATTGATGAAGAACGTCTAAAAATGACAAGAGTACAAGTTACAAAACGCAAAGTACACGCTATAAAATAGTACGCAAGGACGTTCGAAAATCCGGAACCGGGACATGAGTCAACTCTCAACGCTCGACGCAACGGTGTAAAAATTACGAGTCAACTATGCACAAGAATAAAATATAATATTTAAATAATTCATAATAAGAATAATATTAAATAATAAAAAGTTGTTAATTTAGGATAGTTCAGGGGTCGTAGATGAAAATTCAATTTCATATTTTGCCTATAAAAGGCGATGATTATCGATCAATTTAAAAGGCATCCCTTTTTCTATCCTAAAAATCTATTATCAATATCAATATCTAAAAATCTCTATCATAATGTTAATGTAATAAGATATAACAATAATCTTAATTTTAATTTTAAATTATGATAATAATAAGATTTATGATAGAGATCGTTTGAGTGTGTAAGTCGAAATTCTGTCCGTGTAACGCTACACTATTTTTAATCATTGTAAGTTATGTTCAACCTTTTTATATTAATGTCTCGTAGCTAAGTTATTATTATGCTTATTTAAAACGAAGTAATCATGATGTTGGGCTAATTATTAAAATTGGGTAATTGGGCTTTGTACCATAATTAAGGTTTGGGCAAAAGACCGACACTTGTGGAAATTGGACTATTGACTATTAATAGATGGGGGGTATTGTCTAATTGAGTGACAACTCATTGGAGTCTGTCGAACCTATCTTCAAATTAATTATCCTAATAATTAATAATCATTATGGTTGTCGTATTTAGTGACGTTCATATGGAATCTATTATAATCATTTAATTAATTATTCGGGTTGGGTAATTGATTATTCAAACTGATCAAGTGGGTAAATTAATATTCATATCTAATCAAAACAGGGGTAGATTACATACAATGATAACTGGTGTAATTGTTGACAGAAGTGATAACTGCGTCACAGTTTAAATCCTTAATTAGTTGGAATATTTGACTTCGGGTATAAGGGTAATTTGACGAGGACACTCGCACTTTATATTTATGACCGATGGACTATTATGGATAAAAACCATATAGGTATCAAATAAACCATGACAAAGGACAATTAACCCGAGTAACAATTAATTAAAATCAAAACGTCAAACATCATGATTACGGAAGTTTAAATAAGCATAATCCTTTTATTTCATATTCTATCGCAATTTTATTTATTGTTATTTTATTTATCGTCATTTATTTATTTTACGCACTTTAATTATTGTCATTTATCTTTACGCTTAAAAATATAAAATCGACAAACCGGTCATTAAACGGTAAAAACCCCCCCTTTTATAATAATATTACTACTTATATATATATATATATTTATATAAATATAGTTTTATAAAAATATAGTACGTAATCACTAGCTCCCTGTGGAACGAACCGGACTTACTAAAAACTACACTACTCTACGATTAGGTACACTGCCTATAGTGTTGTAGCAAGGTTTAGGTATATCCCATCCGTAAATTAATAAAACTTGTGTCATATTTTGTAGTATTTCCTAGTAAAAATAATACTATTTCGTACCCTCACGCTACATCATCATATATATACTCCAATGATCAGCTCTTAGCAGCCTATGTGAGTCACCTAACACATGTGGGAACCATCATTTGGCAACTAGCATGAAATATCTCATAAAATTACAAAAATATGAGTAATCATTCATGACTTATTTACATGAAAACAAAATTACATATCCTTTATATCTAATCCATACACCAACGACCAAAAACACCTACAAACACTTTCATTCTTCAATTTTATTCATCTAATTGATCTCTCTCAAGTTCTATCTTCAAGTTCTAAGTGTTCTTCATATATTCTACAAGTTCTAGTTACATAAAATCAAGAATACTTTCAAGTTTGCTAGCTCACTTCCAATCTTGTAAGGTGATCATCCAACCTCAAGAAATCTTTGTTTCTTACAGTAGGTTATCATTCTAATACAAGGTAATAATCATATTCAAACTTTGGTTCAATTTCTATAACTATAACAATCTTATTTCAAGTGATGATCTTACTTGAACTTGTTTTCGTGTCATGATTCTGCTTCAAGAACTTCGAGCCATCCAAGGATCCGTTGAAGCTAGATCCATTTTTCTCTTTTCCAGTAGGTTTACCCAAGGAACTTAAGGTAGTAATGATGTTCATAACATCATTCGATTCATACATATAAAGCTATCTTATTCGAAGGTTTAAACTTGTAATCACTAGAACATAGTTTAGTTAATTCTAAACTTGTTCGCAAACAAAAGTTAATCCTTCTAACTTGACTTTTAAAATCAACTAAACACATGTTCTATATCTATATGATATGCTAACTTAATGATTTAAAACCCGGAAACACGAAAAACACCGTAAAACCGGATTTACGCCGTCGTAGTAACACCGCGGGCTGTTTTGGGTTAGTTAATTAAAAACTATGATGAACTTTGATTTAAAAGTTGTTATTCTGAGAAAATGATTTTTATTATGAACATGAAACTATATCCAAAAATTATGGTTAAACTCAAAGTGGAAGTATGTTTTCTAAAATGGTCATCTAGACGTCGTTCTTTCGACTGAAATGACTAACTTTACAAAAACGACTTGTAACTTATTTGTCCGACTATAAACCTATACTTTTTTTGTTTAGATTCATAAAATAGAGTTCAATATGAAATCATAGCAATTTGATTCACTCAAAACGGATTTAAAATGAAGAAGTTATGGGTAAAACAAGATTGGATAATTTTTCTCATTTTAGCTACGTGAAAATTGGTAACAAATCTATTCCAACCATAACTTAATCAACTTGTATTGTATATTATGTAATCTTGAGATACCATAGACAAGTATACAATGTTTCGACCTATCATGTCGACACATCTATATATATTTCGGAACAACCATAGACACTCTATATGTGAATGTTGGAGTTAGCTATACAGGGTTGAGGTTGATTCCAAAATATATATAGTTTGAGTTGTGATCAATACTGAGATACGTATACACTGGGTCGTGGATTGATTCAAGATAATATTTATCGATTTATTTCTGTACATCTAACTGTGGACAACTAGTTGTAGGTTACTAACGAGAACAGCTGACTTAATAAACTTAAAACATCAAAATATATTAAAAGTGTTGTAAATATATTTTGAACATACTTTGATATATATGTATATATTGTTATAGGTTCGTGAATCAACCAGTGGCCAAGTCTTACTTCCCGACGAAGTAAAAATCTGTGAAAGTGAGTTATAGTCCCACTTTTAAAATCTAATATTTTTGGGATGAGAATACATGCAGGTTTTATAAATGATTTACAAAATAGACACAAGTACGTGAAACTACATTCTATGGTTGAATTATCAAAATCGAATATGCCCCTTTTTATTAAGTCTGGTAATCTAAGAATTAGGGAACAGACACCCTAATTGACGCGAATCCTAAAGATAGATCTATTGGGCCTAACAAACCCCATCCAAAGTACCGGATGCTTTAGTACTTCGAAATTTATATCATATCCGAAGGGTGTCCCGGAATGATGGGGATATTCTTATATATGCATCTTGTTAATGTCGGTTACCAGGTGTTCACCATATGAATGATTTTTATCTCTATGTATGGGATGTGTATTGAAATATGAAATCTTGTGGTCTATTGTTACGATTTGATATATATAGGTTAAACCTATAACTCACCAACATTTTTGTTGACGTTTAAAGCATGTTTATTCTCAGGTGAATATTAAGAGCTTCCGCTGTTGCATACTAAAATAAGGACAAGATTTGGAGTCCATGTTTGTATGATATTGTGTAAAAACTGCATTCAAGAAACTGATTTCGATGTAACATATTTGTATTGTAAACCATTATGTAATGGTCGTGTGTAAACAGGATATTTTAGATTATCATTATTTGATAATCTACGTAAATCTTTTTAAACCTTTATTTATGAAATAAAGGTTATGGTTTGTTTTAAAAATGAATGCAATCTTTGAAAAACGTCTCATATAGAGGTCAAAACCTCGCAACGAAATCAATTAATATGGAACGTTTTTAATCAATAAGAACGGGACATTTCAGTTGGTATCAGAGCGTTGGTCTTAGAGAACCAGAATTTTGCATTAGTGTGTCTTATCGAGTTTGTTAGGATGCATTAGTGAGTCTGGACTTCGACCGTGTTTACTTGAAAAATGATTGCTTAACAAATTTTGTTGGAAACTATATATTTTTAACATGTGAATATTATGTGATATATTAATCTCTTAACGCGTTTGATATTATGTGATAGATGTCTACCTCTAGAACAAGTCCCATTGACTCACCTAATAATAATGAAGAGTCAAATGTAAATTGGAATGATTCGTGGACTGATTCACAAGTTCCCGAAGAGGAACCGGAAGAAGAGTCGGAACCAGAAGAAGAATCGGAACCGGAAGAAGAATCGGAACCGGATGAAGAAATAGAACCGGTGGGGGAAATAATAAAACGGTTAAGTAAAAGAAAATCCTCAACCAACCGACCATGGTTAATTATGGTCAATGGTGTTTCCGCTAAGGAAGCAAAATATTGGGAGGATTACCAATTCTCCGATGAATCGGATTCTGACGAGAATTCCGATGATGTTATAGAAATTACCCCAACTGAATTTAAAAAGGCAAAAGAAAATAATAAGGGAAAGGGCATAAAAATAGAGAAATCTAATTTCAACCCCGATGAACTTTATATGTATCGTCAACCCCCGAAGTCCTTAAGTTGTAACAATGACCCGGGAACCTCTAAACCACCAGGTTTTTCTAAACCAATGTAGATAACGACGGCTCGTATTAGGGGAACATCATATATCCCTAGAAACTTGACAAAACGAACTAAAACCGAAGAAGAAGAAACAAGCGAGTCGGAATGTAACATCCCGTGATTTTCCGTTAAATTTATTTTAACACCGTCTTTTTTTTTAATATCTTTCGTTATTCAAATTTGTATCTTTCGTTAACTAACGTTCATAATATTCTCGTTATCTAATTATAACGTCATCCGTTACTCGAACGTTTTTAAAATATTCGTTGGGTTAATTCCCGCACCCGCTTTGAAACTCGAGGGACCGAGATTGCCAAATGGGCAAACTAGTTGACTAGGTCAACTAGTCAACCCACTTACCACATCCATTCATTTCATCTCCACCTCCCACCTTCATCCTCCTCTTTCTCTCTACTTCCCATTTTTGAACTCAAAACCCTCAAACATAAAATCATCATCTAAATCCGATTGGAGAAGCAAACATCAAAACAAATTACATTTTCGTGATCCTCTCTTCATCCTCTACATTTTAATACCAATACCATCAAGTTTGGGTAAGTTTCTAAAAACTCTAGATTTCTATAAATTCGTGTTTTTGACTTGAAATTGTGTTAGTTAGTGTCTATGGCTCGTGTATAATATGAATATATGTTTTGTTTGCTCGATTTGTTGATTTGGAGTAACTAGTATGAACTTTGAAATGGGTGTGCTTAATCTTTGATTTTGGATGATTAAATGTTGTTTAAGTGTTAAAGTTCATGTATTAAATGTGTTACTAGCATCATTAGCTTCAATTTGATGTGTAGGTTGATTAAGAAAACTTCAAAAGCATGATTATTGATTTTGAGATGTTTGACTAGGGTTTGATAGTTCTTGACATGAATTTTTGGATTCTTGAATGCCATGGAATGTTAATTGTTAGTGTTTAGTTGTAATGTATGCCTCATTACCTTCAAAACGGCATATCATATGTGAGAATTGGATTCCCGAAACTCAAAATGCATTTGATGAACTTGAAAATTTGAAAATAGACTTTTATTGATCACTTGACGAGAAATCGGTTGTTGAAAATGATGTTTTTGATTGATGATACATGTTTAGTTGTGTTCCTTGTCAAAAGAGCTTTCCAACGGTATAAGATACGCCTTCTAGTTGTTTACGGTTTGCGTTTTATGGTTGTTTGAAGTTTTGACCAAGACTTGAACATTTGAAACTGACCAGGCACCAGACCCCGTGTATGGCCGCGGCGCGGCGCTCCAGGTCGCGGCGCGACATAAGCCGCGTCCAGATTCTGTTTCCCTTGACCTTTTTACTAAAAATGTTTGACATGTTCTAGACCTCCAATTTACATGCAACTTGTTTTAACATGCTTATATATGAATAAAAACCTCAGAAAAATAGTTCGGGACCCGACCCGAACGTGTTGACTTTCGTTGACTTTGACCGACCAAAGTTTGACTTTTTGTCAAACTTAACCAAATGATTATGCAACCTTCCTAACTTGTTTCTGTACTTGTATCTTGCATGAAACTTGACAATTTGATTCACATGCTACATAATCGAGTCGTAACGAGCCATAGGACTAATTGAACACATTTCACCCGACCTTGTGTCGTAACCGGTAAATTGATACAACTTACTTGTTTAGGTCAAGGCTAAGCAACTTTCATGCACACGTTTACTTTATGAAGTACTTTTATACTCGTGCACTCGAGGTGAGATCATAGTCCCACTTTTCAACAACTTTTATACTTTTAAATCGTGGGCTGAGAAACATATACATTACGTACTTATATACATTTCACACGTATATATATTTTTCATACTTTTATACATTGAACACAATTGTGAATACAAAGATACGGACAAGTTTAAACGAAAATCCCCAATTCAATTATCATTAGTTACATCAGATGGTGTAAGCGAGGCTATGTTGTGTGGATCCATACGGGTTTGACTAACCCTCATTCGGACGGCTCGCTACCGTTAAGCGAATGAAATATATTCCGGTACGGTGTATGTTCTAACACTTTTATGCTGAGGTAAATGATACAGTTAAGCTTTGATAATTGGGTGCTCGGTAAACAACAATACTTATGGAATTCAAACGATTCGGAAAATCGACTTATACTATAACTTGTGGTTCAACTTATTTTACTTACATACTCATTTACTAAACCTATGATTTCACCAACGTTTTCGTTGACAGATTCTTCTATGTTTTTCTCAGGTTTTGAATGCTTAAGTGATACATGCTTCCGCACTCTTTTGATACTTGCTTGGATGTCGAGTATACATGCATATTTGGAGCATCTTTTTGGCTACTTTTAAATTGTGTCGCATAGGTTTCAATTGTACGTTTAACATTGTAATGTAACTAGCCGTCGAACTTCTTTTTGTAAACTTGAAACACCCTTTTACATTGAAATGAATGCGACATATTTTGGTCAAACGTTGTCTTAAAGACTTATGACCATGTAATGGGACCTACGTAGTCGACGCCGTCACTTGAAGATTTTTCGGGGTCGCTACAAGTGGTATCAGAGCATTGGTTGTAGGGATTTAGAGTTCATTTGTGTCCACCCCGAGTCATAGGGTACATAGGTGAATCTAGACTACAACCGGCATATAGACTGGAGTAGGAATTACTTGACTATTTGTGCATTATACTCGAACTCTTCCATCATATCTAACTCGTATTCGATCTTGATCTTACGTTGATAAATTTTGTTGACGCGCCACCTTGACTTTATGATGTAATGTTAAATGCACATGTAAATCAGGGTAATATAATTTCCGGGATTATATTACGGTGATTCACATGGACGTTCTGACGTTATGACATAAAGAATTTAAGGCGAGTCAAGCAAAAATTGTCTCTCTATCCTTATTCCATATCACGGTTAGTATTATTAAGAATACTAACCAACGATATTCTTGTGTTTTGAAGGAACAATGGCTCGTCGACGCGCTCCTCCCGAAACTCCCGAACAAGCTATACAACGAATGATAGCCACCGCCGTGGATGCGGCCATGGCCGGTCACTCTTCCAACAACAATAACAATAACAACAATCACAACAACAACAACAATGGAGCCGGTAATTCAAACGAAGGGTGCTCCTATAAGAACTTCATGGGGTGCAAACCTCACACTTTTGATGGAACCGGGGGACCGGTCGTGCTCACCCGATGGTTTGAGCAAACAGAAGCCGTCTTTAGCATAAGCGGTTGTCGGGACCAAGACAAGGTCAGATTTTCCACTCACACCTTCGCCGGTATCGCTCTCACATGGTGGAATACGTATGTACAATCGGTGGGTATCCACGAAGCCCACGCTCTCTCTTGGGTCGACTTAAGAGGAAAGATGATCACCGAATACTTCCCGCGCGAAGAGACCCGCAAGCTTGAACACGAGCTAAGAACTTTAAAAGCGGTCGGGAATGACCTAAAGGCCTATAATCAACGATTTTCTGAGCTAGCCTTGATGTGCCCAAATCTCGTGAGTACCGAGTCTCTAAGGGTTGAGCTGTACATGGATGGTCTTCCTAAGAGCATCAAACAAGGAGTAATGTTATCCAAACCCGCTAATCACCAAGAGGCTTTGAATATGGCCCGCCAATTGATCGAAACGGTGGACGAAATTGAGGTGTCGGCATATAAAGCCGAGGATAAGTCGGGTGGCAACAAAAGAAAATGGGAAGCCCCCGAATTGAGCAACTACAACAACAACCCCGCCAAGAAGCCTTTCACCTCCAACGACAAGAAAGGCTATGCCGGAAGTCTACCATCTTGCAACAAGTGCCACAAACATCATTATGGCGAATGTAGCAAACCATTTTGCAACAAATGCCGCAACTGTCATTATGGTGAATGTGGTAAGTTAACTTGCTACCGGTGCCAAGGAAGTGGTCATACGGCCAACGATTGTAGGAGCGTCGCCCCCGTTGCCCAAAAGGCGCCCAATGCACACCGGTCGGGCGTTTGTTTCGAATGTGGCCAACCGGGTCATTTTAAGAATGCGTGCCCAGAGAAGGAGACCAATCCCAATGCACGCGGCCGAAATTTCAACATTAACACCGAGGGAGCCCGAGATGACAACTAGTCACGGGTACGTTTCTTCTCAACACCTTATATTTCATGTTTATTCAATTCGGGTACCGTTAGACGTTTTATAACCAAGGCCTTGACTCGTACTCTTTGCACACCACCATATCCCCTAGACACTACCTATGCCATGCAGGTGACCGACGGAAAACTATTACGTTAAACTTTTTGGGTGGAGAATTTGAATTTTGACTTGACACCTATAGAACTAGGGGACTCAAAACCTATCCGTTAAGAAGAAAATGATCCCTTACATGTGTATAGATTATCGTGGACTAAATAATTTTCGGTTAAGAACCGATATTTTATTTCCCATACCGATGACCTCTTGATCAATCACAAGAATTCCGTGTGTATTCCAAAATCGACCCCCATTCCGGTTATCTCCAAAACGGTTTTCAAAATTCATTACGATAATTATGAATTTCTTATAGTGTCGTTCAGTTTAACAAGGGCTTCCTCCGTATTCATGGGCCTGATGGGCCTGATGGGTAGACAGATCTGTCATCATATTCATATGTGATGTTCTAACCTATTCAATTCAAGCAAAGAAGAAAACGAACAACATCTTTGTCTTACGCTCGAACTCTTGAGGAAAGAGCAACTCTATACCAAAATCTCCAAGTGTGAACTTTGGTTAAACAAAGTCCAATTTCTAGACCATGTTGTTAGTGGTCAGGGTATTACAATAGATCTCGCAATCGAAGCCACACGTAATCGGGAAACCCTCACAACTCTGACTTGTGTTCGTAAAATCTTAGATCCTTACCGAAAGTTCATTTCCGACTTTTTCTCGTGGTGCTCGTCCTTTACCCTCGATAACTCATTAAGTTGGAAATTTAAACCTCTCCGTGCCCGGACCTTAAGCATGATTTTTCACACCAACATTACTAGCTAAATTCGTATAACGCCAGATGGAACTTAAATATGGAAATATTTCTACTTGAACGCCGAAAGGCATACTCTCTCGACTCAAAATTGACGTAACTGAAATTCGTTATTTTTGCACGAACGATTGGAATACTTAATTATGGATCCGATCAATCTTCTCATCACCACGTACCACGTTACATAACACTGTTATTTCACTATGACCGTCTGATATTACTGGGACCCAAGATAACACACAATCCAAGGATACTTCCTTTCTCTTTGACTTATCGTCCTCATGCTCCTGATACGGACAACTACTACTCAACCCCGAACTATACAACTATGTGTTCTATCTCGTTTTCCCACCAGGTCTCAACATTTGACCACTAGATGCGCGATATGGCTACCTCAAGATGTGAGCTCATCCTATTCTAAGTTCTTATTCCACTCCTGTCCTTTTGCTTGTACTTTTGTATAAGGAAACCTTTTATATACTTTCTCAATGGAGAGAGAGACTCATCATGTATTACTAGTATTCACCACGAGGGTGAATAGCCCTGAAAAAAAAAAAAAATGTTCTCTGTAGCCGGTAAGGAACTTGTTCCAACGAACGTTTTCAAACCCTAACTAGCTTGTTCAAACATATCTTAATTCTATTCCAACACGGTGTACCATTGTCGACTATCTCGGATCACAATACTCGTTTCACTTCTAGTGTTACAAGAAGCCTTAGAGACACGTTTAAACATGAGTACCATGTATCATCCACAACCAACGGACCAAACAAACGTACGTTTCACATCTTGGAAAGACATGTTACAAACATGTATTGTTGCCTTTAGTTGTCTCCTCTCACACAACAGTTACCATTCGTGTATTAACGCCGCACTTCCGAAACCCTATATGACCGCAAATGTCATACCCCTATTCGTTGGACCAAAGCATGTGGCAAGCAAATCACCGGATCCGAACTCATTCAAGAAATAACCTTTGAGATAGTTCAAGTCCGAGAAGGGCTCAAGACGGCCCGTGGTCGCCAAAGGAGTTATACCAATGTTAGATGAAAATCTCTCAAATTTAAAGTCAGTAACCGTGTAATATTGAAAACCACACCTTGGAAAGGTGTAATCCGTTTCGGGAAATCGAGGAAATTTATATCCGCAATATTGATCCTTTTGAAATCTTGGGGCGTATTGGAACCGCTCCCTACCATTTAGAACTGCCGACTCAATTAAGTTTCCGTTTACCTTACATTTCGTGTAACAAACTTAGAAACGTGTCCTGCGGAACAGGAACTTGCAATCCTTCTAGATGCACCAACTATCGATGACAAACTACTCTTCATAGGAAAACCGGCTGAACTTGTGGATCGTAAAACCAAACCTTACTACTACGTAACACCCCGACTATTCAGATTCGTGGAAATGCCTAAGGATGTATCTTCACTGCTCCGTAGATTGAACAACGCTAGGTCTCGAGTAAGAGACATCGACTACTACTTCCAACTAAATTTCGGGACGAAATTTCTTTTGAGGTGTGGATAATGTAACATCCCGTGATTTTTCGTTAAATTTATTTTAACACCGTCTTTTTTTTTTTTTAATATCTTTCGTTATTCAAATTTGTATCTTTCATTAACTAACGTTCATAATATTCTCGTTATCTAATTATAACGTCATCCGTTACTCGAACGTTTTTAAAATATTCGTTGGGTTAATTCCCGCACCCGCTTTGAAACTCGAGGGACTGAGATTGCCAAATGGGCAAACTAGTTGACTAGGTCAACTAGTCAACCCACTTACCACATCCATTCATTTCATCTCCACCTCCCACCTTCATCCTCCTCTTTCTCTCTACTTCCCATTTTTGAACTCAAAACCCTCAAACATAAAATCATCATCTAAATCCGATTGGAGAAGCAAACATCAAAACAAATTACATTTTCGTGATCCTCTCTTCATCCTCTACATTTTAATACCAATATCATCAAGTTTGGGTAACTTTCTAAAAACTCTAGATTTCTATAAATTCGTGTTTTTGACTTGAAATTGTGTTAGTTAGTGTCTATGGCTCGTGTATAATATGAATATATGTTTTGTTTGCTCGATTTGTTGATTTGGAGTAACTAGTATGAAATTTGAAATGGGTGTGCTTAATCTTTGATTTTGGATGATTAAATGTTGTTTAAGTGTTAAAGTTCATGTATTAAATGTGTTACTAGCATCATTAGCTTCAATTTGATGTGTAGGTTGATTAAGAAAACTTCAAAAGCATGATTATTGATTTTGAGATGTTTGACTAGGGTTTGATAGTTCTTGACATGAATTTTTGGATGCTTGAATGCCATGGAATGTTAATTGTTAGTGTTTAGTTGTAATGTATGCCTCATTACCTTCAAAACGGCATATCATATGTGAGAATTGGATTCCCGAAACTCAAAATGCATTTGATGAACTTGAAAATTTGAAAATAGACTTTTATTGATCACTCGACGAGAAATCGGTTGTTGAAAATGATGTTTTTGATTGATGATACATGTTTAGTTGTGTTCCTTGTCAAAAGAGCTTTCCAACGGTATAAGATACGCCTTCTAGTTGTTTACGGTTTGCGTTTTATGGTTGTTTGAAGTTTTGACCAAGACTTGAACATTTGAAACTGACCAGGCACCAGACCCCGTGTATGGCCGCGGCGCGGCGCTCCAGGTCGCGGCGCGACATAAGCCGCGTCCAGATTCTGTTTCCCTTGACCTTTTTACTAAAAATGTTTGACATGTTCTAGACCTCCAATTTACATGCAACTTGTTTTAACATGCTTATATATGAATAAAAACCTCAGAAAAATAGTTCGGGACCCGACCCGAACGTGTTGACTTTCGTTGACTTTGACCGACCAAAGTTTGACTTTTTGTCAAACTTAACCAAATGATTATGCAACCTTCCTAACTTGTTTCTGTATTTGTATCTTGCATGAAACTTGACAATTTGATTCACATGCTACATAATCGAGTCGTAACGAGCCATATGACTAATTGAACACATTTCACCCGACCTTGTGTCGTAACCGGTAAATTGATACAACTTACTTGTTTAGGTCAAGGCTAAGCAACTTTCATGCACACGTTTACTTTGTGAAGTACTTTTATACTCGTGCACTCGAGGTGAGATCATAGTCCCACTTTTCAACAACTTTTATACTTTTAAATCGTGGGCTGAGAAACATATACATTACGTACTTATATACATTTCACACGTATATATATTTTTCATACTTTTATACATTGAACACAATTGTGAATACAAAGATACGGACGAGTTTGAACGAAAATCCTCAATTCAATTATCATTAGTTACATCAGATGGTGTAACCGAGGCTATGTTGTGTGGATCCATACGGGTTTGACTAACCCTCATTCGGACGGCTCGCTACCGTTAAGCGAATGAAATATATTCTGGTACGGTGTATGTTCTAACACTTTTATGCTGAGGTAAATGATACAGTTAAGCTTTGATAATTGGGTGCTCGGTAAACAACAATACTTATGGAATTCAAACGATTCGGAAAATCGACTTATACTATAACTTGTGGTTCAACTTATTTTACTTACATACTCATTTACTAAACCTATGATTTCACCAACGTTTTCGTTGACAGATTCTTCTATGTTTTTCTCAGGTTTTGAATGCTTAAGTGATACATGCTTCCGCACTCTTTTGATACTTGCTTGGATGTCGAGTATACATGCATATTTGGAGCATCTTTTTGGCTACTTTTAAATTGTGTCGCATAGGTTTCAATTGTACGTTTAACATTATAATGTAACTAGCCGTCGAACTTCTTTTTGTAAACTTGAAACACCCTTTTACATTGAAATGAATGCGACATATTTTGGTCAAACGTTGTCTTAAAGACTTATGACCATGTAATGGGACCTACGTAGTCGGCGTCATCACTTGACGATTTGTCGGGGTCGCTACACGGAATAAGATAGTTGTATTCGTGTGGTGTATTATAAGTAATATAGTGTGCTTATGTTTTATGATATATGTAAAAATTGCTTGTATTAATAAGTATTTTTTTTTTATGAATCTAACTCTTGTCTATTTTACAGTATAAAAACACAAAATGGATAGACAACCCAATATTTTAAGAGACCTACCCGGAGACATGATTGATGAAATCTTGTCTAGAGTCGGTCAGAATTCTTCGGCACAACTATTTAAGGCGAGATCAGTTTGTAAGACATTCGAAGAACGTTCCAAGAATGCCTTGGTTTATAAAAGGCTTTCGTTCGAAAGATGGGGGATATCACATTGGGAAATCCATAAGTTACGATGTGTTTACTTTGACGCATATATTGCGGGGAACCCAAATGCTATTTTACGCAATGGGTTAAGAAATTATTTTGACTCAATATATCCGAATATTGGACTTCGTGATTTAGAAAAAGCGGCTAACATGCAACATAAAGAAGCATGTTATGCTTACGGATTAGTAATGTTCGCTTCTCACCAAAGTGAGAACAAGAACATCGGGCTACAACTATTAAACAAAACGTTCCCACAAGTGACGGAGTCGGTAATTGGGGTAAGAAATGGGGTTTTTAGATTGTTACGGGACTGTTGGACATTACGTAACCCTCGTCCCTTTGACGACGTTACAACACGCTGTCTTATCAACGGCCATAACGGTTATGTTCCACAAGACCAAGGATGGGAAGTAGTCCTAGTAAAACCAAAATGCATGACTTGTTTCTGGACGTTTGAATTACGTGTCTTTATTGCCTTTGCTGAACGACTTGTGTACTAGCTAGAATTATCTTCACAACTATCTTGTATCAAAGTTATTGTGTGCTATATTTCATGCTTTATGTAAAATAAGCGGTATTGTAAGTTTGTAAAATATTGTATAAAAGTTTGAACGCGAAATATTATTATAATCAGTTTTTCATATAGAATTGTAGTAGTTGAATTGTATATTAGCTACTAAGTATGAACTTAACGGGTAGGTACTACCCGAACTTAAACTTATAAAACGCTAATATGAAGAAAAAGCTTTTATAAATGAGTTCATATTTTGCTACGAAATACTATTAACTACTCTTAATATTCTGTATGATTAACTTGTTCCATTTGACTATTTTGAAGGAAATGGCACCGACTACTCGACACACCGTGAATATGAATGAAGAGGAATTCCGTACTTTTCTAGCTTCAAACATAGCCACAGTACAGGCTGCGCTACATACCAACAATAACCTTGGATCTAGCAGTACAGGAAATCGTGTAGGATGCACCTACAAAGAATTCACTGCCTGCAAACCTTTGGAATTTGATGGAACCGAAGGACCGATCGGATTGAAACGGTGGACCGAGAAGGTCGAATCGGTGTTTGCCATAAGTAAGTGTACTGAAGAGGACAAAGTGAAGTACGCTACGCATACCTTCATAGGTTCTGCGTTAACATGGTGGAATGCCTATCTAGAGCAAGTGGGACAAGACGATGCGTACGCACTACCGTGGTCAGCATTCAAGCACTTGATGAACGAGAAGTACCGTCCCAGAACCGAGATCAATAAGCTCAAGACAGAACTTAGAGGGTTACGAACCCAAGGATTTGATATTACCACGTACGAAAGACGATTCACAGAATTGTGCCTATTGTGTCCGGGAGCATTCGAAGATGAGGAAGAGAAGATCGACGCGTTTGTGAAAGGATTACCGGAAAGAATCCAAGAAGATATAAGTTCACACGAGCCCGCCTCCATACAACAGGCATGTAGAATGGCTCACAAACTAGTGAACCAGATTGAAGAAAGAATTAAAGAACAGACTGCTGAAGAGACCAATGTGAAGCAAGTCAAAAGAAAGTGGGAAGAAAACGGTGATAAGAATCACCAATACAACAACAACAGCAATTACAACAATAATCGCAATAATTATCCCAGCAATCGCAACATCAATCGCAACTACAACAAACGGCCCAACAACAACAACAACAACAACAACAACAACAACAGCAACTACAACAATCATCCCAACAACAATAATAACCGCAACAACAACAACAATCAGAAGCAGCTATGCCAAAGGTGTGAAAAGTATCACTCGGGGTTCTGCACCAAATTTTGCAACAAGTGTAAAAGAAATGGTCATAGCGCGGCAAAGTGTGAGGTCTACGGACCAGGGGTTAATAGAACGAAAGGAACAAATGGTGTCGGAACGAGTAATGGCGGAGCAAGTAGTGTCGGAGCAAGTTATGCCGATGTAGTTTGTTATAAATGTGGAAAACCGGGCCACATTATTAGAAATTGCCCGAACCAGGAGAACACGAATGGACAAGGCCGCGGAAGAGTTTTCAATATTAATGCGGCAGAGGCACAGGAAGACCCGGAGCTTGTTACGGGTACGTTTCTTATTGACAATAAATCTGCTTACGTTTTATTTGATTCGGGTGCGGATAGAAGCTATATGAGTAGAGATTTTTGTACTAAATTAAGTTGTCCATTGACGCCTTTGGATAGTAAATTTTTACTCGAATTAGCAAATGGTAAATTAATTTCAGCAGATAATATATGTCGGAATCGAGAAATTAAACTGGTTAGCGAAACATTTAAGATTGATTTGATACCAGTAGAGTTAGGGAGTTTTGATGTGATAATCGGTATGGACTGGTTGAAAGAAGTGAAAGCAGAGATCGTTTGTTACAAAAATGCAATTCGCATTATACGAGAAAAAGGAAAACCCTTAATGGTGTACGGAGAAAACGGCAACACGAAGCTACATCTTATTAGTAATTTGAAGGCACAAAAACTAATAAGAAAGGGTTGCTATGCTGTTCTAGCACACGTCGAGAAAGTACAAACTGAAGAAAAGAGCATCAATGATGTTCCCATTGCAAAAGAATTTCCCGATGTATTTCCGAAAGAATTACCGGGATTACCCCCACATCGATCCGTTGAATTTCAAATAGATCTTGTACCAGGAGCTGCACCAATAGCTCGTGCTCCTTATAGACTCGCACCCAGCGAGATGAAAGAACTGCAAAGCCAATTACAAGAACTTGTAGAGTGTGGTTTCATTCGACCAAGCACATCACCGTGGGGAGCTGCTGTTTTGTTTGCCAAGAAGAAAGATGGTACATTCAGGTTGTGTATCGACTACCGAGAGTTGAACAAACTTACCATCAAGAACCGCTACCCACTACCGAGAATTGACGACTTATTTGATTAACTACAAGGCTCGTCTGTTTATTCAAAGATTGACTTACGTTCCGGGTATCATCAAATGCGGGTGAAAGAAGATGATATTCCAAAGACTGCTTTTTGAACACGTTACGGTCATTACGAGTTTATGGTCATGCCGTTTGGTTTAACTAATGCACCAGCTGTGTTCATGGACCTTATGAACCGAGTGTGTGGACCATACCTTGACAAGTTTGTCATTGTTTTCATTGATGACATACTTATTTACTCAAAGAATGACCAAGAACACGGTGAACATTTGAGAAAGGTGTTAGAAGTATTGAGGAAGGAAGAATTGTACGCTAAGTTTTCAAAGTGTGCATTTTGGTTGGAAGAAGTTCAATTCCTCGGTCACATAGTGAACAAAGAAGGTATTAAGGTGGATCCGGCAAAGATAGAAACTGTTGAAAAGTGGGAAATCCCGAAAACTCCGAAACACATACGCCAGTTTTTAGGACTAGCTGGTTACTACAGAAGGTTCATCCAAGACTTTTCCAGAATAGCAAAACCCTTAACTGCATTAACGCATAAAGGGAAGAAATTTGAATGGAATGATGAACAAGAGAAAGCGTTTCAGTTATTGAAGAAAAAGCTAACTACGGCACCTATATTGTCATTGCCTGAAGGGAATGATGATTTTGTGATTTATTGTGACGCATCAAAGCAAGGTCTCGGTTGTGTATTAATGTAACGAACGAAGGTGATTGCTTATGCGTCTAGACAATTGAAGATTCACGAACAAAATTATACGACGCATGATTTGGAATTAGGCGCGGTTGTTTTTGCATTAAAGACTTGGAGGCACTACTTATATGGGGTCAAAAGTATTATATATACCGACCACAAAAGTCTTCAACATATATTTAATCAGAAACAACTGAATATGAGGCAGCGTAGGTGGATTGAATTGTTGAACGATTACGACTTTGAGATTCGTTACCACCCGGGGAAGGCAAATGTGGTAGCCGACGCCTTGAGCAGGAAGGACAGAGAACCCATTCGAGTAAAATCTATGAATATAATGATTCATAATAACCTTACTACTCAAATAAAGGAGGCGCAACAAGGAGTTTTAAAAGAGGGAAATTTAAAGGATGAAATACCCAAAGGATCGGAGAAGCATCTTAATATTCGGGAAGACGGAACCCGGTATAGGGCTGAAAGGATTTGGGTACCAAAATTTGGAGATATGAGAGAAATGGTACTTAGAGAAGCTCATAAAACCAGATACTCAATACATCCTGGAAAGGGGAAGATGTACAAGGATCTCAAGAAACATTTTTGGTGGCCGGGTATGAAAGCCGATGTTGCTAAATACGTAGGAGAATGTTTGACGTGTTCTAAGGTCAAAGCTGAGCATCAGAAACCATCAGGTCTACTTCAACAACCCGAAATCCCGGAATGGAAATGGGAAAACATTACCATGGATTTCATCACTAAATTGCCAAGGACTGCAAGTGGTTTTGATACTATTTGGGTAATAGTTGATCGTCTCACCAAATCAGCACATTTCCTGCCAATAAGAGAAGATGACAAGATGGAGAAGTTAGCACGACTGTATTTGAAGGAAGTCGTCTCCAGACATGGAATACCAATCTCTATTATCTCTGATAGGGATGGCAGATTTATTTCAAGATTCTGGCAGACATTACAGCAAGCATTAGGAACTCGTCTAGACATGAGTACTGCCTATCATCCACAAACTAATGGGCAGAGCGAAAGGACGATACAAACACTTGAAGACATGCTACGAGCATGTGTTATTGATTTCGGAAACAGTTGGGATCGACATCTACCGTTAGCAGAATTTTCCTACAACAACAGCTACCATTCAAGCATTGAGATGGCGCCATTTGAAGCACTTTATGGTAGAAAGTGCAGGTCTCCGATTTGTTGGAGTGAAGTGGGGGATAGACATATTACGGGTCCGGAGATTATACAAGAAACTACCGAGAAGATCATCCAAATTCAACAACGGTTGTAAACCGCCCAAAGTCGACAAAAGAGCTACGCTGACATTAAAAGAAAAGATATAGAATTTGAAATTGGAGAGATGGTCATGCTTAAAGTTGCACCTTGGAAAGGCGTTGTTCGATTTGGTAAACGAGGGAAATTAAATCCAAGGTATATTGGACCATTCAAGATTATTGATCGTGTCGGACCAGTAGCTTACCGACTTGAGTTACCTCAACAACTCGCAGCTGTACATAACACTTTCCACGTCTCGAATTTGAAGAAATGTTTTGCTAAAGAAGATCTCACTATTCCGTTAGATGAAATCCAAATCAACGAAAAACTTCAATTCATCGAAGAACCCGTCGAAATAATGGATCGTGAGGTTAAAAGACTTAAGAAAAACAAGATACCAATTGTTAAGGTTCGATGGAATGCTCGTAGAGGACCCGAGTTCACCTGGGAGTGTGAAGATCACATGAAGAAGAAATACCCGCATCTATTTCCAGAAGATTCGTCAACACCTTCAACAGCTTAAAATTTCGGGACGAAATTTATTTAACGGGTAGGTACTGTAGTGACCCGAACTTTTCCATGTTTATATATATTAATTGAGATTGATATTTACATGATTAAATGTTTCCAACATGTTAAGAAATCAAACTTGTTAAGACTTGATTAATTGAAATAGGTTTCATAGAGACAATTGACCACCCAAGTTGACCGGTGATTCACGAACGTTAAAACTTGTAAAAAAAAATATATGATGACATATATATGGATATATATATAGTTAACATGATACTATGATAAGTAAACATATCATTAAGTATATTAACAATGAACTACATATGTAAAAACAAGACTACTAACTTAATGATTTTTAAACGAGACATATATGTAACGATTATCGTTGTAAAGACATTTAATGTATATATATCATATTAAGAGATATTCATACATGATAATATCATGATAATATAATAATTTAAAATCTCATTTGATATTATAAACATTGGGTTAACAACATTTAACAAGATCGTTAACCTAAAGGTTTCAAAACAACACTTACATGTAACGACTAACGATGACTTAACGACTCAGTTAAAATGTATATACATGTAGTGTTTTAATATGTATTTATACACTTTTGAAAGACTTAAATACACATATCAAAATACTTCTACTTAACAAAAATGCTTACAATTACATCCTCGTTCAGTTTCATCAACAATTCTACTCGTATGCACCCGTATTCGTACTCGTACAATACACAGCTTTTAGATGTATGTACTATTGGTATATACACTCCAATGATCAGCTCTTAGTAGCCCATGTGAGTCACCTAACACATGTGGGAACCATCATTTGGCAACTAGCATGAAATATCTCATAAAATTACAAAAATATGAGTAATCATTCATGACTTATTTACATGAAAACAAAATTACATATCCTTTATATCTAATCCATACACCAACGACCAAAAACACCTACAAACACTTTCATTCTTCAATTTTCTTCATCTAATTGATCTCTCTTAAGTTCTATCTTCAAGTTCTAAGTGTTCTTCATATATTCTACAAGTTCTAGTTACATAAAATCAAGAATACTTTCAAGTTTGCTAGCTCACTTCCAATCTTGTAAGGTGATCATCCAACCTCAAGAAATCTTTGTTTCTTACAGTAGGTTATCATTCTAATACAAGGTAATAATCATATTCAAACTTTGGTTCAATTTCTATAACTATAACAATCTTATTTCAAGTGATGATCTTACTTGAACTTGTTTTCGTGTCATGATTCTGCTTCAAGAACTTCGAGCCATCCAAGGATCCGTTGAAGCTAGATCTATTTTTCTATTTTCCAGTAGGTTTATCCAAGGAACTTAAGGTAGTAATGATGTTCATAACATCATTCAATTCATACATATAAAGCTATCTTATTCGAAGGTTTAAACTTGTAATCACTAGAACATAGTTTAGTTAATTCTAAACTTGTTCGCAAACAAAAGTTAATCCTTCTAACTTGACTTTTAAAATCAACTAAATACATGTTCTATATCTATATGATATGCTAACTTAATGATTTAAAACCTGGAAACATGAAAAACACCGTAAAACCGGATTTACGCCGTCGTAGTAACACCGCGGGCTGTTTTGGGTTAGTTAATTAAAAACTATGATAAACTTTGATTTAAAAGTTGTTATTTTGAGAAAATTATTTTTATTATGAACATGAAATTATATCCAAAAATTATGGTTAAACTCAAAGTGGAAGTATGTTTTCTAAAATGGTCATCTAGACGTCGTTCTTTCGACTGAAATGACTACCTTTACAAAAATGACTTGTAACTTATTTTTCCGACTATAAACCTATACTTTTTCTGTTTAGATTCATAAAATAGAGTTTAATATGAAACCATAGCAATTTGATTCACTCAAAACGGATTTAAAATGAAGAAGTTATGGGTAAAACAAGATTGGATAATTTTTCTCATTTTAGCTACGTGAAAATTGATAACAAATCTATTCCAACCATAACTTAATCAACTTGTATTGTATATTATGTAATCTTGAGATACCATAGACACGTATACAATGTTTCGACCTATCATGTCGACACATCTATATATATTTCGGAACAACCATAGACACTCTATATGTGAATGTTGGAGTTAGCTATACAGGGTTGAGGTTGATTCCAAAATATATATAGTTTGAGTTGTGATCAATACTGAGATACGTATACACTGGGTCATGGATTGATTCAAGATAATATTTATCGATTTATTTCTGTACATCTAACTGTGGACAACTAGTTGTAGGTTACTAACGAGGACAGCTGACTTAATAAACTTAAAACATCAAAATATATTAAAAGTGTTGTAAATATATTTTAAACATACTTTGATATATATGTATATATTGTTATAGGTTCGTGAATCAACCAGTAGCCAAGTCTTACTTCCCGACGAAGTAAAAATCTGTGAAAGTGAGTTATAGTCCCACTTTTAAAATCTAATATTTTGGGATGAGAATACATGCAGGTTTTATAAATGATTTACAAAATAGACACAAGTATGTGAAACTACATTCTATGGTTGAATTATCGAAATCGAATATGCCCCTTTTTATTAAGTCTGGTAATCTAAGAATTAGGGAACAGACACCCTAATTGACGCGAATCCTAAAGATAAATCTATTGGGCCTAACAAACCCCATCCAACGTACCGGATGCTTTAGTACTTCGAAATTTTATATCATATCCGAAGGGTGTCCCGGAATGATGGGGATATTCTTATATATGCATCTTGTTAATGTCGGTTACCAGGTGTTCACCATATGAATGATTTTTATCTCTATGTATGGGATGTGTATTGAAATATGAAATCTTGTGGTCTATTGTTACGATTTGATATATATAGGTTAAACCTATAACTCACCAACATTTTTGTTGACGTTTAAAGCATGTTTATTCTCAGGTGAATATTAAGAGCTTCCGCTGTTGCATACTAAAATAAGGACAAGATTTGGAGTCCATGTTTGTATGATATTGTGTAAAAACTGCATTCAAGAAACTGATTTCGATGTAACATATTTGTATTGTAAACCATTATGTAATGGTCGTGTGTAAACAGGATATTTTAGATTATCATTATTTGATAATCTACGTAAATCTTTTTAAACCTTTATTTATGAAATAAAGGTTATGGTTTGTTTTAAAAATGAATGCAGTCTTTGAAAAACGTCTCATATAGAGGTCAAAACCTCGCAACGAAATCAATTAATATGGAACGTTTTTAATCAATAAGAATGGGACATTTCACCAACCGCACTTCATCTACGGAATAAGAGATTGACGCATATAGTTATGCACCTGAAAACTCTCAGAAACTGAATAAACGTTTAACACATAGCTGTGTTAATTCCTTTAGTGTTATTATTACCCAAAATAACTTTGCAATCCCTTTTTAAATTAGCCAATTTTGTCACAGCTCCAACAAGTCAACTTCGACTTTTCACCCAGATTAGCATATTATAACCCTGATATATAAGTTGTCTTTCGTCATCGATACCGGGAAACCGTTTATATCTCACCACATTATCAGTAATTTACCAACAACTCCGTTAATCTTCGACTTTTCGAAAAATCACTATACTAAGTGAAACCCTATCATTCACTCATTTACATCTTATACCGAGAATTACTATACCAACTACCGGGAATTAGCAATCAGTATTTTGAAATCTCGCAGCATGTCTACATCAACAGTTATATGTAAACATATAACATTTATCTCTTAGAATTATGATCTTCAATTTTGAAATTCTGAAAAGCACCCAGTCTACAAATCAATACCACAAATTCTGAAAAAGCTGAATACAGCGGCAAAAACTGTACACGACCTTAACCGTCGAAAGTTTGATGATAAAGAATGGAGTATTGGAAACACTCAATAGAAAATTTAGTACCGAAAAGCGGATTATGCGAAACTATGAAGGAAGCCGTGGACAAATCACAAAGAATAAGTTTGACTTCAAAGAATCCAAATAATTCAATGCCTGCTGAAGTCTTTAGCGAATATCTTGTTCCTTACTCTAAACCCTTGCGGACAAGAGTCTCCATCATCCTCTGATCTTAGATATTCAAATATATTATCGTATCTTTCATTATAAATAACCTCGATATTTCTGAATATATTTTGATAACTAATCTTATCTGAAATCATTTATCTCTTTGAGCTATCAGTGATACATCATATGAGAAACTATTAATTTCTATATTCTGCGAACCTTCGAATCTAAAATATGAATGATTTTGAAGTAGTGTTGGAAACTGATGCATGGGTTAGTATAATATAATGACGCTTGGCCAACGTGATTATATTACATTAAGTCATGCTGAATTTCTAATGGAACGTGAGGATGATTCACAGACCTTTTCCTCATCATGTGCCATGTTACACGACTCTTTCATTCTATTTAAGCTCTAAGCATATCAAGGAAATATTTCCTTTGATATTTCTGTTCTTCCGTAATTCCAACAAATTTATAATAAATCGTGCTATTACATTTTCTTTCTGATTAGAAGATTTCCTTAAATTCCTTGAATTTCGGAAATCAACCGTGACTACGTCAAAAGTTAAGACGAATCTTTGATTTCAAATTTCACTCTTTTGTGATAGCTTCATTCATACTCTTTGCATGATCGAATTATCTTATCTATATTACGCAACAGTAATAAAATTCTATTTTATCAACTCATAATCGTCATGAAAACATTTTTATTGTTAGCCATGACGACCTCACTCAAATTTCGAGACGAAATTTCTTTAACGGGTAGGTACTGTCACGACCCGGAAAATTTCGACTAATTTTAAATCAAACTCTCGATACGATTTAATAATTTTGACACAATAAGTAAAGTCTGTTAGGTTGAATCTCAAAACTTTTGAACTGTTTCATATATTTAATTGACCTTCGACCATTCCCGACGATTCACGAATAACTATTTGTAAATAGATGCATATATATATATACATATATATAATAATAATTTGAATTGTAATTTAAAATAAAATAAAATATAATAAGATTTATTGGGAATATGTTATTTAATATGTAATTGTTATTGTTATTGTTATATGAAATGAGTACACAACTTGTTATACAAAAGTTGTCATAAAAGATCACACAACTTGTTCGACTACCCTATCATTTTAATGTTATATCAAATCCTTATTTATTAATATGGAAGAAGATAGATAAAAACAATCAGTGATTTATATTCATGACACATAATCCAATCATTGTAGTCCAATAAAACATTTCAAGTGATATATTTATTTTCACAGTTCACTCATTCATTTTTCATTTTCAAAATCGATCAATTCATATTATAAACTTTCACTGTATTAGATTTCAATCACTTAATGCATAGGATAATAACCAAAATCCAAAACACATTTCTTGTTTCAGTTTCCTATCTCAATCATCACCATTATTCTCAACAAACCCCACAACCCTTATTTTCTTCTGCTACAGTAAATTTTGTCATCAATTATAATTACGTTTGTTGTTTTCATTTTGGATCAAAGAATCATTTAACCTAACCCCACTACAATCATATATGGATTATTTATATATATACATATTGCATATAGCCATATAGGTACATATACACACTGCAACATATACAATTCATGATCAATCCACAATTTTCTTTCTTTTTCCTTATTACTTCCTTTCCTCTATAATCAATGGACTACCATCCATCACCTTATAACTTCTTCTTCTCATTAGACATCCGCCATCACCTCAATCACCACAACCATCGAATATCATAAAACCAACACCTCATCATCTTTCTTTTGCTCTCCACCAACAACAGTCATCAAACATCCTGTTACTCGTGTATCACTGCTACAATTCTTGGTTTTCTGTTCGGTTATAATGGAACCAAACCATAACTTTTATTGTTCAATACTACTAATTGAACCATGGTCCAACTAGGGTTGCTTTCGGTTCAAGAACGGAATTATCACACCAAATCATTATCATTCGACTTATTGGTTGCAGCCGCAATTGTTTTCGATTAAAACCCAGGAACCCAACCAACACCACACCTGCAACCACTACCAATACCCTCATCGAACTAAGTTTACTCTCTCTCTCTCTACTCTCTCTCTCTATATATATTTTTTTCTCGTGATCACCATGAACACTAACAAAACATACTTGCAATTACTTCAGTTTTCTATTCCTATTCGAACCAACATCCATTTTTCCTTCTTTTCTGTCGTGCACCTCACAACCATTGAAACAAACCATAAACCATCACCAAACCTGAAATTGTTACTGTATACTCACCGGTTACTGTTCCGTTCAACAGACCTACACACACTCGAAAACTGTAGCTGTATACTTCTGTTTCTAGTTTAATCGAGCTGCTACTGCAGTGCTGTTCCGTTTCTGTTTCTATCAAATCCACAAAAATATATGTTGAATGATAATGAAAGTTGATAGTGGATGATGAACTGTACAAGAAGATAAGGATGTGTTTATTGATTTTATTCTTCCAGTGAACCCCACAATCTCTATTACTCATATATGTCACGGGATTTTTTTTAAACTGTTAGACCACCGCATAACATCTTGGGCAGAGATCTAATTAAATATGGGGACTTAATTAATTGCTATTTGGACCGTGGTTAGTATAGATGGGCCGAAAACTATGAGGTGTGATCATATTGGGCTGTTAAAGAAACTGGGCCTGCTCATTAGACTTGGGCCGTGTTCTAATTAATGTTACTAGGCCGAGACCCAACAGAGTTAATAATGATGATGGGGTTATGAGGTTATGATAATGATAAATGAATTATAATTATGAACGAATGATGATACGGTGTGGTGATAAAGATAAATGTATAGATACTAATTATGACAATGACGGTATTGATTATGGAATGATTTTAGGATGATTGAGATGATAACTGTGAAGAGAGTAATTTTGAATAGACAATGGAAAATAAAACGAGTTAGTTGTTTGGTTTCCTAGTTTGGGCCGAGATCATCTTGAGAAGAATAAATAACATGTATCATAAGTAAATCGAGTGGCTAGTTAGATGCTATTAAGATGATGATTAGGGTTATAAAAAAAATGATATACGATTGATGATGATAACGATTAGGTGTTAGTATAGTGGTGTTGGTGATGACGATGATAAACATGATGATGAGGTGCACAAAATGGTGATAAATATGATTATGCTAAATGATTGATGAAGATGATTATAATGATAGATGATGATGATTTTAAGATAATGATATGATAATGGTAAGAAGGGTTACGATTTATGATGATGAACTGAAAACGTTTAGGTTGTTATAGGGTTAGCTGGAGGTCGCGAGTTCAAACCCGGACTTGGGCATTTTTTTTAAGGACTACTTCTTTGAGGTAGTTTACTTATTACTCAATATTATTATTATTATTATTATTATTATTATTATTATTATTATTATTATTATTATTATTATTATTATTATTATTATTATTATTATTATTATTATTATTATTATTATTATTATTATTATTATTATTATTGTTATTATTATTATTATTATTATTATTATTATTATTATTATTATTATTATTATTATATTATTAAGTATTACTATCAATATTATTGTTTTCATTATAAAAATAAAATAACTTATTATTATTATTATAATTATTATTTTTATTAAAGATTATCATTATCATTTTTATTATTATTATCATTATCAATAAAGTTATTATTATTATTATTATTAGTAAATCATTATTATCAAAACTATCATTTTAACGAATAACTATATATAACATGTAATTTAAGATATAATCAATTTGTTAGATTACAAATATATGTGTTAATATATATAAATGATATAGGTTCGTGAATCCGAGGCCAAACCTACATTTAATAAATGACATCATATGTCTTTTTACTACAAAATACAGTATGATGAGTTTCATTTGCTCCCTTTTTAATTGCTTTTGCAATATATATTTTTGGGATGAGAATACATGAACTGCTTTTATAAATGTTTACGAAATAGACACAAGTACTTAAAAAGATATTCTACGTTGAGTTGTACCACTGGCATACTTCCCTGTAGCTTGGTAACTACTATTTACATGTGGTATTGTAAACGCGAATCCTGTTAATAGATCTATCAGGCCTGACAACCCCAACCGGACTGGACAACCAGTATTCAACGGTTGCATAGTACTTCGTTTCAGTGACTACATTTGGTACAGTGTAGTGAGATTTCGTAATAAAGGGAATATGCGACGTTGATTAAATGTTAAGTATGGTTACCAAGTGCTCAACCACTTAGAATACTTTACATACACTTGCGAGTGTATTGTGTTTATGATTATGAAATCTTGTGGTCTATTAATATATTGAAATGATTGTTACGATAAACCTATGAACTCACCAACCTTTTGGTTGACACTTTTAAGCATGTTTATTCTCAGGTACGAATTAAGTCTTCCGCTGTGCATTTGCTCATTTTAAGGACATTACTTTGAGTCGATCATCGCAATGGGACCAAATGTTGATGACTTCGTCCAGGGGGATAAGGACGGGTTACTACAAATTTCCTTGAATTTCGGAAATCCACCGTGACTACGTCAGAAGATAAGACAAATCTCTATTTTCTCATTTCACTATTTTGTGATAGCTTCACTCGTACGCTTCGAGTAATCGAATTTTTATCCATATTAATCAATAATGATAAAACTTTATTTATCGACTCATATTCATCACGAAAACATTCTTTTTGTTAGTCATGACGACCTCACTCAAATTTCGGGACGAAATTTCTTTAACGGGTAGGTACTGTGACGACCCGAAAATTTCTGACCAAATTTAAACTTAATCATTATATGATTCCGACACGATAAGCAAAGTCTGTAAAGTTGAGTCTCAAAATTTTTGAACTATTTTCGTACATTCATTTGACTTCTACCATTCCCGACGATTCACGAACCACTAGTTGTAAATAGTTATGTGTGAATATATATATATATATATATATATATATATATATATATATATATATATATATATATATATATATATATATAATAATTGGTAATGTAATTCGAAACATTATATGTATATATAATATATTACAGATTGTGGCAAAGAAACAAGAAAAAGAACAGTAACATATTACAATCATTCCATTTATCGAATAGTAAACAAATAGGAAAGCAGTGTAATCCACTTTTAAAATTCACGGATCCATTAATTGATTCTTCTTTAACTCATTATAAATCATAAAGTATAAATATAATAATAATTATAATAAATTAAAACGTGTTCCATCAATTTAAACAGAAATCTTGATTGGTTAATATATGCCGACAGTTTTCACGGACGGGCTCCGTTGATTACTCAGTGGCGAATAAAAGTGTTCAGAAAAATTCCATATTTTTAAATTAACTATATTTATTTATTTTGGTCATTATAGTATAAACTTTGGTCATTAATTATCAAATAGAAATTACATCAACTGTCTCTCTCAATTCTGGGTAAAATATAAAAAGTTCTAAAATTTAACAAACAGCTCCTAAATACATTTTTAATAAGTCTATAATTTATAGAACTCATTTTCGGAACACTGTTTATTTTAAAATCATATATGTTTGAATTTAGTTTGCTTAATATCAATCGGAACATCAAAAGAGTATATTACAATCATTTAATATTTATTTATTTATTTTTTTTACTATACTTTATTTATATATAGTTATGTTGTAAATAATAATTATTATTATAATCTATTTTTATTTTATTTTACATAATTCGTTTTAATAACAATAACATATAATGTTTCGAATTACATTACCAATTATTATATATATATATATATATATATATATATATATATATATATATATATATATATATATATAATAATTGGTAATGTAATTCGAAACATTATATGTTATTGTTATTAAAACGAATTATGTAAAATAAAATAAAAATAGATTATAATAATAATTATTATTTACAACATAACTATATATAAATAAAGTATAGTAAAAAAAATAAATAAATAAATATTAAATGATTGTAATATACTCTTTTGATGTTCCGATTGATATTAAGCAAACTAAATTCAAACATATATGATTTTAAAATAAACAGTGTTCCGAAAATGAGTTCTATAAATTATAGACTTATTAAAAATGTATTTAGGAGCTGTTTGTTAAATTTTAGAACTTTTTATATTTTACCCAGAATTGAGAGAGACAGTTGATGTAATTTCTATTTGATAATTAATGACCAAAGTTTATACTATAATGACCAAAATAAATAAATATAGTTAATTTAAAAATATGGAATTTTTCTGAACACTTTTATTCGCCACTGAGTAATCAACGGAGCCCGTCCGTGAAAACTGTCGGCATATATTAACCAATCAAGATTTCTGTTTAAATTGATGGAACACGTTTTAATTTATTATAATTATTATTATATTTATACTTTATGATTTATAATGAGTTAAAGAAGAATCAATTAATGGATCCGTGAATTTTAAAAGTGGATTACACTGCTTTCCTATTTGTTTACTATTCGATAAATGGAATGATTGTAATATGTTACTGTTCTTTTTCTTGTTTCTTTGCCACAATCTGTAATATATTATATATACATATACATAGAAGCTCTAAAATATAGATATATACATAGAATGCTTATTTATATTACATGCTCGATCCACCTGGTGAGTCACTAAACCTTCATGACCAACCGGCCACCATCCTACGTGAATCACCATAACCATCAACAAGCGTGAGCCAACACTACCACCGGCCGCCTCCCTCTAGATATTTCTCTCACACATATTTCTACAACCAAACACCACCACCTTTCACCATCATTCAAGAAACACCATGAACTAAACACCCTATCACCACACTCACCGTCCTCAACAACCGATAACCCATTTCATTTGTATCTATTTCCTGTTAAGCAAAACTCACACGAGATAATCAACCCATTTGTACTATTGCTTCAGGTTCAATCTATACCAACACCACTTTGCAAACAACCACCACCACGGTCATCATCTACACGTATATATATATATATATATATATATATATATATATATATATATATATATATATATATATATATATATATATATATATATATATATATATATATATATATATATATATATTTTTGTATCAATTCGACAACCAAGAAATCCATTACCACCACAATCACCATCCTTGATCTACCAAGAACCACCACTAAGTCGATCACCATATTCATCACAACCCACAACTACAACTACTTCTGCTGCTACTGCAATAATTGGTTTTCAGCTACATCACCGCTGCAGGTATTTTCTTTCCTGTTCGACTATACACCAAAAACAATCATCAACCACCACCTTCATCATAGCACCACCGTTACATATGTTTCCCGTTTCTTAGACCATTGCAGACAACCACCGAACAAAACCCAAGTTATTTTTTTCGTTGTTTCTCCTTCGTGAACCCACAACATAACAAGACCCAAAACACCTCCCTCTCTCTCATCTTTCCATCCTCTCATTCCTGCTTTATGAATTATAATTTAACCATCACGAACCCACTCAATGAACGAAACCCTTTGCTACAACTGTTGCTATTTAGTTTTCGTTTAATCTGCAAACCATCAAAACATCATCAACCGATTACTGTGATACTAAAACTTTACTGTTGCTCTTCGTTTCTATTTAAACCCCAAATTCTGATACTTCGATTTGTTTCCATTTAAAAGAGCTAACACCACTTTTCTATTATTAATTGTTATATGCTTCTAAAAGTGTGACTCCGTTCAACATGGTATAACAATGATGATAAAGTGATTGTTAGTTGTCTTTTTTTTTAGAATAATAAGAGTGGAGGGGTCATGGTGAAGACTTATTGCATTGGATCCTAAATCCCACATATTAAAATCTATTCCGTTTAAATTGAACCAAACACACTTGCATGCTGTTGCAATAACGAGAGCTGTATTTGATCTGTTAGACCGTGTGGATTATTGTAGTCGGGCCAAGATTTAACTAAATCAGTTTGGGCTTTTAAATGAACTATGATGAGAGGATAAATAAAGTGGGCCGTGGACTTTAATTTTATCATTGGACCGTATGAATTTTCTAATGGGTCGTATATATGAAAATGATGATAAATATACATAATATATGATATTGATTCGTTGAAAAACTGAAAATGAATATGAATATGGTACGTGACCGTATTAGTATGATGATGATGGGGTAACGAGTTGGATTAGAATGATGGTAATGGTCATGATGATCCTTAAAGATGAACATTTGATGATTGCGTGATAATTAAAGGTGATGATGGGTTTTATATTAAGAAGACTATTAGACGGGTTAAATATATTTAAGGTAATAATAATATTAATAGAAAAGCAACAGATAGATCAAAGGTTAGGAGTGTTGTCGTTTAAGCGAGAGGTCTCAAGTTCGAGCCCGGTCTATGGCATTTTTTTTTTGAAAAACTCTTAAAGGTAGTATACTTATTAAATATTACTCTTATTATTATTTTTGTTATTATTAATATTATTATTATTATTATTATTATTATTATTATTATTATTATTATTATTATTATTATTGTTATTATTAATATTATATTTAAACATTATTATTATTATTATTACTAACAATATCATTATTAGTATTATCCTTATTATTAATATGATTATCATTATTAATATTATTATTTTAAAAATTATTATCATTATTATCATTAGTAGTAAAATTATTATTATAGTTATTATTAATATCAGTATTATTATTATTATTTTTATCATTATTACTAAAAGTATCACTATTTTTAAATTTATTTTTTATTAAAATTAGTATTATTTTTATCATTATTATTATTATAATTAATATTACTAACTATAACTTTAGTTATAAATGTATTTTGTATATAAAAAATAACTATATTTTTATGATCTTAAACTAAAAAGATAGATATTATAAATTAGATACAAACATTAGATATATAGAAGTATATATAATAAGTATACTACTTTTACTAATAAAATACTTTTTGTTCATTTACGTTTTAATATAACTCGAATTTATTAAAAATGTTATCATATTAAAATTTATGAGTATTTAAAAATATTAATACTAAGTAATTATTCAAAATATTTTAATAAAGTATATAATATATTATTATGATAATTTAATAAAATAAATATAAAATAAATATATTTAAGTAATTATTAATATTAAATTGAATATCACAAGTATATTACTAATATCAAAATATATATTTATTTAAATATTATTATATGTGTTAATATACATACTTGATATAGGTTCGTGAATTCGAGGCCAACCTTGCATTGTTCAGTTCCGTCGTATGCATATTTTTACTACAAAATATCGTACCGTGAGTTTCATTTGCTCCCTTTTTAAATGCTTTTGCAATATATGTTTTTGGGACTGAGAATACATGCGCTGCTTTTATAAATGTTTTACGGAATAGACACAAGTAATCAAAACTACATTCTATGGTTGAATTGTTATACCGGATATCGCCCTTGTTGAACTTGGTAGCCTAAGAATTGGTGTTTATTATAATTGCCACCAATTGACGCGAATCCTAAAGATAGATCTATGGGCCTTGACAAGCCCCAGTCAGAGAATTTGAACTGCTTTAGTACTTCGATGTTTATATGTTTGGGGATATTCTAGATGCTTTTTGTTAATATCGGTTACCATTCAATCCATATGAATGATTTTTATGCAGATCAATATTAATGGAAATGAAAATCTTGTGGTCTATTAGAATATTGAAATGATTATTATGATAAACCTATGAACTCACCAACCTTTTGGTTGACACTTGAAAGCATGTTTATTCTCAGGTATGAAAGAAATCTTCCGCCGTGCATTTGGTCATTTTAGAGATATTACATGGAGTCGTACATGGCATATTTAGGACAGTACCTCGCAATGGGACCATATGTTGAAGACTTCGTCCAGGAGGATTAGGATGGGTGACGCCCCGTACAAAACCATCGTGTACGATTCGTCAACAACAGGATCTTTACACGGTTAAATACTACATGCTGTTTGAAAACCAGTTTGCATTCATAAAAACATAGTGTTTTACAAAAGATAGCGTGCATCCTACGAATAGGAGCATAAACATAATTATTTGACCCTAAGGTCGTTACAAAGCCATGGTTTGAAATTAACATAAACAACGAATGCAAAAGAAAAGTTCCATGAATGAGACATCTCTAGTAATGCAGCGGATAACTAATACAGCAGGTCCTTAACAGCAAGACGGCAAATCTAACAGCGGAAGCAAGAAACCTCTAGGCACCTGAGAAATACACGCTTAAAAGTCAACACGAATGTTGGTGATCTATAGTGTAAGTTGTAACAGTAACGTAAGGTAGGCCACGAGATTTCAGTGCTGCAAATAGTGTATCAAAACAGTATAAAAAGTATATGTATAACCGTGGGCACCCGGTAACTAGACTTAACGTTTATAACCCCCTGAAAGTACACTTGGCGAGTGCGTATGTTCACGAAATATTAAACACCCGTTAAATGCTAGCGCGACTAGCCCGAGTGGGGATGTCAAACCCTATGGATCCATATCTAAGATTCACGTTCACCGGTTCAAAAACCAATGACTAAACATTACCGTGCTAAGGGGAATGTTTATGCCGTTGTATAACCCACACACATATAAAGTTTAAGTTCTCGTGCCTAACATGTAAAATGTAAAAAGCGAATGTATTCTCAGTCCCAAAAATAGTAAAAGTGGTAAAAAGGGATGCTATAACTCACAGTGATAAAAGAGGTAAAGTCGGTAATGAAAGTACGCAAGTAGTAAGTCGGTCCGAAAGGTCGTCAACCTAAATCAAAGGTTACTAGGTCAGTAGGTTGTCCTTATAAGTTCTAATAGTGCATAAAATAAGTTTAAGTGTCATCATCATCATCATTCATCATCATAAAAGCTAAGTAAGTTCGACAAGAATAGAGATCGAAACAATAGGCTGACTTCAGTCAGCTGCTACGACCTCTACGTAAATCGAAAAGACGCATAGTCAGTGGCTATAGCTCCGTATATGAGTCCCCTAACAGTTGAATTTTCAGAACCTAACTCGTCTTCATTTGACCGTGGCAATGGTTTAAGTGCGAGTAGGTCAGAAATTTCAGCACAACGTTAATAGGGTGTAGTGACTCTCGGAGGGCCATAAATCCTAAACCGTAACTTGGATTAAGACGAGGCCTAAACGGAAAATCATCTACTCAAACCGAACTAACTGAAAATCAACTTTCCAGTAGCCCAGGTGGTCTGATCAGATACGAAAATCAGTGGACAAGTGATCCGGTGGGGTTCTTGGTGCTTGATGCTCATCACGGTTCTCATCTTTGATGCTTGTAGCTTCAAGTGTACAACTCGTTGATGGTTTAGCATAACTTTTGACCAAGATTCTACCATCAATACACAATATGTTAAGACCAAGTGGTAACACAACTCATTTAAGAGTCTTAGATGGATGATGATCCAAGGTTACATCATATCCTTAGTCTTAACACAATTACAAGTCCTATTTACAACAAAGTTACAAACTTTACATCATTCAAACAAGTATGAACATGATCTAGGTCAAATGAAGTGATGGAACCCTAAGCTAGAGAGCTTGGATCCCTTTTACATAATTTATAAGGTCACAAAGCTAGAAAGCTTGAACCTTTAGTGTTCTTGAAGATCTTGAAGCATAAAGCTTGGTTCTTGAAGATACATGAAGATTACAAACAAAAGTTTGAATCTTTTTCACAAAACAACATGATCAAAGTAAAAAGAACTTAGATCCAACAAAAAGATATGAAGATTCAAGCTAGAAAGCTTGCATCTTAATTGTTCCTGAAGATCTTGAAGCATAAAGCTTGGATCTTGAAGATGCATGAAGATTACAAACAAAAGTTTGAATCTTTATCACAAAATAACAAGATTAAAGTAAAAGATCGATGAATCTACAAAGTTGGTGAAGATTCAAAGCTAGAAAGCTTGAATCTTCAATGTTCTTGAAGGATTCATGCTTGAATCAACAAGATGTAACCAAGATCAAAGCTAAATAGAACTTGATCTTCATATAATGATGATGATGGTACACGAAAATGATAAGGAAAAGAGGAAGAAAAAGAAAACTTAATAGTGATACTAGAAAGGAAAGTGATAATGCTAAAAACGAACATATATTTCATAGCATTATCCCTCAAGAAAGACAAGCTTTTAGTTGCAATTATTCTATTTACAAGTGATATTCGTTTAAATAATAAAAGGTGAAGACAAAAGACAGATTCGACGAATTGAAGACGCAAACGACTAAAAAGCTCAAAAGTACAAAATAAAATCAAAGAGGTTCCAATTATTGATTAGAAGCGTCTCAAAATTACAAGAGTACAAGAAGCAAAGCACAAAATACAAGATATTAAATTGTACGCAAGGACGTTCAAAAAACCGGAACCGAGACCAAAGTCAACTCTCAACGCTCGACGCAACGGACTAAAAATTACAAGTTAACTATGCACATAAATAAAATAAAATATTTAAATAATTCTTATAATTATTTATATATTATATTATTATTTATAAACGTCGGCAAGAAAGAAAACAAAGACATGTGACTTCTCCCAGCTGGCCATGCGATCGCATGGCCTGGAGGCACAAAAGCCATGCGATCGCATGGCACCCTTTTTCAGCTCTGGTCCTATAAATTTCGCAGTTTGGTGATCGAATTCATCATCTTTTTCTTTCCTTCTATCAACGTAAACATATATATATATATATATATATATATATATATATATATATATATATATATATATATATATATATATATATATATATATATATATATATATATATATATATATATATATTAATTTTAATTTTAATTTTAAATTCTAATAATAAGGATATGATAGCGAATGTTGTAAGGGTGTAAGTCAAAATTCTGTTCGTGTAACGCTACGCTATTTTTAATCACTGTAAGTTATGGTTAATGTTATTTTTAATTTAATGTCTCGTAGCTAAGTTATTATTATGCTTATTTAATGCCGAAGTAATCATGATGTTAGGCTAAATATTAAAATTGGGTAATTGGGCTTTGTACCATAATTGGGGTTTGGACAAAAGAACGACACTTGTGGAAATTAGACTATGGGCTATTAATGGGTCTTATATTAACTAAATGATACCTCGTTAATTAATATATAGACTTATAATTTGAAGTATTTATATATAACCACATACGCTTGACTGGGTACGGTGGGCGGGATATCTATAAATACCAATAATTGTTCATTTTACCGGACACAGAACTGGATTAATAGTTAATAGACTTGTTGAAACAGGGGTGGATTACATTCAAGGGTAATTGGTGTAATTGTTAACAAAGTAGTAAAACCTTGGTTTACGCGCAGTCGATAACCTGGTGTATTCATTAAATAAAGTATTAAAACCTTGTTACAATTCGAATCCCCAATTAGTTGGAATATTTGACTTCGGGAATAAGAATAATTTGACGAAGACTTTCGCACTTTATATTTATGCCTGATGGACTATTATGGACAAATCCGTATGGACATATTGAATAATCCAGGACAAAGGACAATTAACCCATGGGAATAAACTAAAATCAACACGTCGAACATCATGATTACGGAAGTTTAAATAAGCATAATTCCTTTATTTCATATTTAATTTCCTTTATTTTATATTTAATTGCACTTTTAATTATTGCACTTTTATTTATTATCATTGTATTTAATTGCACTTTTAATTATCGTACTCTTTAATTATCGCAATTTTATTTTATCGCACTTTTATTTATCGCAATTTCATTATCGTTATTTATTTTACGCTTTAAATTAAGTCTTTTATTTATTTAATATTTTACATTAGGTTTTAACTGCAACTAAAGTTTTAAAATCAACAAACCGGTCATTAAACGGTAAAAAACCCTCCTTTTATAATAATAATATTACTTATATATATATATATATTTGTATTTTTATAAGTTAAAACTAATATAGCGTTAAGCTTGTTTAAGTGTATCCCTCTGGAACGAACCGGACTTACTAAAAACTACACTACTGTACGATTAGGTACACTGCCTATAAGTGTTGTAGCAAGGTTTAGATATATCCATTCTATAAATAAATAAATATCTTGTGTAAAATTGTATCGTATTTAATAGTATTTCGTTATAAAAATAATACTATTTCCTAGTACACCTCGCATACATCAAGTATTTTTGGCGCCGCTGCCGGGGACAATTCTGCTTAAACGCCGGAAGCGCAACGCTATAGAAAAAAAAAGATTTTTATTAATTTTTAGTTTACTTTTATAAAAATACGCTTTTGTAAAAAAATATACGTTTTAAATTTTAAAAACCGAAAATATAAAAAGAAAAACAAAAATATAAATATTTTTAAGAGTTAGTTAAATATATAAGTTTTATAAAGTTTCTTTATTTTTCTTTTTTAAAAATATAAGTTTTATATAAATATTCTATATATTTAAAACAGAAAAATAGAAAAAAAAATATAAAAGAAATCTACTCGGCCCGTACTGTAGCAGCCCAATTTCAGGCCCAAAAATCTACTCCATGCGATCGCATGGATTTTTAACGTGAGGACCATGCGATCGCATGGCCCTGTCAGACACGCCACATTTGACCTAGTTTCGCATTAATTACGGAGTATATTTAATTATTATTATTATAAAACCCTAATTAGGGTTTTGTTATTTAATTAATTAAGTTAGTTTTAGTATTTAATTTATATATTTAGTTTAATTAGTTTAATTAAATTATAAAATTAATAGTTTTAATAAATAAATAATATAAAAATAGTATTTTTATAAAAATTGTACTTTTTACAACTTTAAGTATATTTTTATATTTTGTTCCTTTTTAATTTATTTTAGCGTAATATTTGTATTTTTCGCTCGTATTTAATTCTAAGATATAGTTTTTGCCATAGTTATTTTTATTTCTAGATTTTTAGGCTTTGCCGTAAAATCACTTAAGTGCTTTTTCTTTAGACTAAGATTTAGGTGCTTTAGAATTTTGCGACGCCGTTTTTAAGTTTTAGTACCTTTTTAAGTTATTTTCATTTGGGATATAATATTTCTTTTAAGCTTTAATATTTTTAGACGCAACTTTTAATTCTTAGATTTTAGTGCTTTTTAAGTTACGACGCGCTACTTTCTTATTTTTATTTTTCGACGCCTATTATTTTTCGACTTTTTATTTTTCGACGCGCTCTTTTTCTTTCTTATTTCTCGACACTCTAGTTTTTAGGACTTAGATTTTTTTTCCTATTTCTTCTCTAAAATTTCTTTAAATTACGAAAAATTATTTTAAGCGGTTAAATTGATAGACATCAAAATTTTCTGGTTCGTAGTAATAGTTGGATTTGTACGTGGATTGGGTTATTGGAGCCAAACAGTACTCAATTATATTGAGACCAAACGAATCCTGCCCCTCTGCTGCATCTTTTGGCTATTCGAAACGTGGGCAAAATCAGAAAAGTCTATTAATTTGATAACTTATATAATTTTTCTTATTTTTATAACTAATAGGATATTCAGTGAATGCACCGAGCAAAACGTTCACCACCTTTTGTACGTTCACCACCTGTAACTCGATCTAGACATCTAGAAAATATTGTCGCCGTTGATTTTTCTTTAGAATCGTCATACAGTCGACCAAGTACTCTAATTCAAATTTCCGATAATCCATTTTTTGAACCCAACCTCACAATTGAGAATCCGGAGAATATTCAGGGAGGATTCCGAGATCCTGAACCACTAATCTTTCCTCCGGAACCACCAATCATTCAAACAGAGATTGTTGAGGAACTAACCATTAAATCAGAATCCTCTAGTGATTCAGATTCAACAAATTCAATTATGGAGAATCTGGAACCTTTAAGTATGGAGGACCGAATGAGAGCTAAACGCACTGGCCAAGGTCACGCAATTACTCAACCTGACATAAATGCGCCAGATTATGAAATCAAAGGACAAATCCTACACATGGTAACTAATCAATGCCAATTTAGTGGTGCGTCGAAGGAAGATCCAAATGAACATCTTCGTACATTTAATAGGATCTGCACTCTATTTAAAATTCGAGAAGTTGAGGATGAACAGATATATCTCATGTTATTTCCCTGGACTTTAAAGGGAGAAGCCAAAGATTGGTTGGAATCGTTACCTGAAGGGGCGATTGATACATGGGACGTTTTAGTTGAAAATTTTCTCAAACAATTCTTTCCGGCATCTAAAGCCGTGAGACTTCAAGGAGAAATTGTTACGTTCACACAAAAGCCAAATGAAACTTTATATGAAGCGTGGGCCAGATTTGGAAAGTTATTAAGAGGATGTCCGCAACATGGTTTAGACAACTGTCAAATAGTACAAATCTTCTACCAAGGATGCGACATCACTACAAGGAAAGACATCGATATAGCAGCGGGTGGTTCTATTATGAAGAAAACCGCAACTGATGCTTATAAAATTATTGATAACACTGCTTCCCAATCACATGAGTGGCACCAAGAAAAAGATATCGTTAGATCATCTAAAGCAGCTAGAGCCGATTCTAGCCATGACTTAGATTCCATTTCTGCAAAGATAGATGCTGTCGAGAGACGAATGAAAAAGATGACTAAGGATATTCACTCAATACGAATTAGTTGTGAGCAGTGTGGAGGACCACATTTGACAAAAGATTGTCTCAGTATTGAACTAACAATGGAACAAAGAGAGAATGTTTCATACATAAACAAAAGGCCTGGAAATAATTATCAGAATAATTATCAACCGCCAAGACCGATCTACAATTAAAATCAGAATTATAACCGAAATGTTCCATACAACAACTAACAAGGTCCTAGCAATCAACAAATATCCAATAATACTTATAACCAGCAAAGACCTGTTTTTCAAAACAAATCACCACAAACAGATGATAAAAAGCCAAATTTAGAAGACTCGATGTCGAAGCTAGTTGATTCTCAAACTCAATTTTTCACATCTCAGAAACAAACCAATGAACAAAATGCTCAAGCATTTAGAAATCAACAAGCTTCTATTCAAAATCTGGAACAAGAAGTGAGCAACCTAGCAAGGTTGATAGGTGAAAGAAAACCGGGAAGTCTACCTAGTGATACTAATGCTACCCCCCGGAATGAAACAGCTAAAGCCATTACCACAAAAAGTGGTATCACACTTAAACCACCTGAAATACCTGTAATTTCTGATAATGCTATTCCTACTCCACAAGAACCACAACCTGAGCAAGATAAGGAAAAAGAACCGGTAGTTGAAAAGGTTAATGAAGATAACACAGTTAAGGCTAAACCTTATGTTAAACCATACCAACCACCACTTCCTTACCCGAGTAAAATGAGAAAAGAGAGATTTGAAGCCGAGCAATCCAAATTCTTGGATATGTTTAAACAGATAAATGTAAATCTTCCTTTCATTGATGTAATTTCAGGAATGCCTAGATATGCTAAATTTCTGAAAGATCTAATCACAAATAGAAAGAAAATGGAAGAACTCTCGGCTGTTACTATGAATGCTAATTGTTCTGCAGTGCTGTTGAATAAGATACCAGAAAAATTATCAGATCCAGGAAGTTTCACAATTCCATGTTTTCTGGGTAGTCTTAGTTCAATAGAAGCATTGGCAGATTTAGGTGCTAGTATAAATTTAATGTCGTATTCACTATACACTAAACTAGACCTTGGAGAATTGAAACCAACACGAATAAGCACACAACTAGCCGATAGATCAGTAAAATATCCTAGAGGGATAATGGAGAATATGCTAGTTAAAGTTGGAACTTTAGTATTTCCATTAGATTTTGTTATTCTGGACATGGAAGAAGATTCTCGAGTACCTCTCATATTAGGAAGACCATTCTTAAACACGGCTAAAGCAATGATAGACGTGTTCGGTAAGAAACTGACCCTAAGTATAGAGGATGAGAGTGTTACCTTTTCAGTTGATAGAGCAATGCAACAACCGCAATCTGCGGATGATACATGATATTATATTCAAACTATAGATTCACATGCAGAATTATTAGAAGAATTTCTAGAATTACAAGGAACGGGAGAATGTTCTTTAGGAGAAGGAACTGAACCAATTGATGAAACTGAAATGTTAGCTACACTTATGGCTAATGGATATGAATCAACAATAGAAGAAATTCAAATGCTAAAAGAAGAAGACAGATATCGATACAAATCATCAATAGAAGAACCACCGACATTAGAGTTAAAGCCACTTCCAAACCATTTGGAATACGCTTATTTACATGGTGAGTCTGAATTACCTGTAATAATATCGTCTTCTCTTACTGAAAATGAAAAATCTCAACTCATTTCTGTGCTAAAAGCTCATAAACCAGCCATTGCATGGAAAATTCATGATATTAAAGGAATAAGTCCTTCGTATTGCACACATAAAATCCTTATGGAAGAAGGTCATAAAACGTATGTGCAACGCCAACGAAGACTAAATCCTAATATGCAAGATGTTGTTAAGAAAGAAATAATTAAACTGCTTGATGCAGGTTTAATATATCCAATCTCTGATAGTCCATGGGTAAGCCCAGTTCAATGCGTACCTAAGAAGGGTGGCATGACTGTCATCACAAATGAGAAAAATGAGCTTATTCCTACTAGGACTGTAACAGGATGGCGTGTTTGTATTGATTATAGAAAATTAAATGACGCCACCAGAAAAGATCACTTTCCCTTACCGTTTATTGATCAAATGTTGGAAAGATTAGCCGGAAATAGTTACTATTGTTTTCTTGATGGTTTTTTCGGATATTTTCAAATTCCAATAACACCCGAGGACCAAGAGAAAACCACATTCACGTGCCCTTATGGTACTTTTGCTTACAAACGCATGCCATTTGGACTTTGCAACGCCCCAACAACCTTTCAAAGGTGCATGATGGCGATTTTTCACGACATGATAGAAGAATGCATGGAAGTTTTCATGGATGAGTTTTCAGTCTTCAGTGATACATTTGAATCATGTCTAGTTAATCTTGAACGAATGCTTATTAGATGCGAACAATCAAATCTAGTACTTAATTGGGAGAAATGCCATTTCATGGTTAAAGAAGGCATCGTTTTTGGTCATAAAATTTCAAAGGAAGGAATTGAAGTGGATAGAGCTAAAATAGATGTAATTGCTAAACTTTCACATCCCACCAATGTTAGAGGAGTTAGGAGTTTTCTAGGGCATGCCAGTTTTTACCGACGTTTCATAAAAGATTTTTCTAAAATTGCCACTCCTATGAATAAACTCCTAGAAAAGGATGCTCCATTTATCTTTTCAGATGAATGCATCAAATCTTTTAATATACTTAAAGAGAAACTCACTAATGCGCAAATCATGATAACTCCAAATTGGAATCTACCATTAGAACTTATGTGTGATGCAAGTGATTTTGCAATGGGAGCCGTTTTAGGACAAAGGATTGAAAAATGATTTCAACCTATATATTTTGCTACTAAGACGTTACAAGGAGCACAAACAAATTACATAACTACTGAAAAAGAACTCCTTGCTATTGTCTTTGCTTTTGACAAATTTCGTTCATATCTAGTTCTAGGTAAAACGGTGGTCTATACCGACCATTCTGCTCTTAGATACCTATTTTCGAAACAAGATGCTAAACCAAGATTAATCCGCTGGATCTTACTCTTACAAGAGTTCGATATTGAAATTTGAGATAAAAAGGGAGCAGAAAATCTCGCCGCTGATCATCTTTCTCGTCTTAAAAATTCCGAATTAGAAGTTCTAAATGAGTCGGCCATACAAGACAACTTTCCTGATGAATATCTATTGAAGATAGATTATAATGAAATTCCATGGTTTGCAGACTATGCAAACTACTTAGTATGTGAATTCCTTGAAAAAGGATTATCGTACCAAAAACGAAAGAAATTCTTTAGTGATATAAAACACTATTTCTGGGAAGATCCACATTTGTTTAAAAGTTGTCCCGATGGAATAATACGCCGATGTGTATTCGGGAATGAAGCTTGTCAAATCTTAAACTATTGTCACACAGGACCAACAGGAGGGCATTATGGGCCTCAACTTACAGCAAGAAAAGTTTACGATGCTGGATTCTATTGGCCTACAATTTTCAAAGACGCACACCTTCTTTGCAAATCCTGTGATGCTTGTCAAAGGGCCGAAAAAATAAGTCAACGTGATGAAATGCCACAAAATGTCATTCAAGTATGTGAAGTATTTGACATTTGGGGTATTGACTTTATGGGTCCATTTCCAAAATCTCATAATAATCTATATATTCTCGTTTCCATTGATTATGTATCTAAATGGGCGAAAGCACAAGCTCTCCCAACTAACGATGCACGAGTTGTAGTCAACTTTTTAAAACATCTTTTTGCTAGGTTCGGAATACCGAAAGCTTTAATAAGTGATCGGGGTACTCATTTTTTGTAATAATCAACTTGAGAAAGTTCTTATAAGATATGGAGTAACTCATAAAATCTCCACTGCTTATCATCCACAAACAAGTGGACAAGTTGAAAATACCAACCGAGCTTTGAAACGTATTTTAGAGAAAACTGAAAGGACCCGTTCATATACATTATAAACGATTCACAATAGTTGATTACATTGCGAGGTATTTGACCTCTATATGATACATTTTACAAACATTGCATTCGTTTTTAAAAGACAATCTTTCTTTACATCGAAAATTGACAGGCATGCATACCATTTCATAATATCCACTATCCAACTATAAATTGATTTAATAATAATCTTTGATAAACTCAATGACTCGAATGCAACGTTCTTCGAAATATGCTATGAAAGACTCCAAGTAATATCTTTAAAATGAGCAAATGCACAACGAAAGATTTCTTTAACACCTGAGAATAAACATGCTTTAAAGTGTCAACCAAAAGGTTGGTGAGTTCATTAGTTTGTCATAATCATTTATTTCCATCATTTTAATAGACCACAAGAATTTCATTTCCAGTTCTCATAAATATACGTCCCATGCATAGAGACAAAAATAATCATTCATATGGTGAACACCTGGTAACCGACATTAACTGGATACATATAAGAATATCCCCTATCATTCCGGGATCCTCCTTCGGACATGATATAAATTTCGAAGTACTAAAGCATCCGGTACTTTGGATGGGGTTTGTTAGGCCCAATAGATCTATCTTTAGGATTCGCGTCAATTAGGGTGTCTGTTCCCTAATTCTTAGATTACCAGACTTTAATAAAAAGTGGCATATTCGATTTCGATAATTCAAACATAGAATGTAGTTTCAATTACTTGTGTCTATTTCGTCAAACATTTATAAAAGCGCATGTATTTTCAGTCCCAAAAATATAAAGGGTAAAAAGGCAAATGAAACTCACCATACTGTATTTCGTAGTAAAAATACATATAACATCATTGAACAAGTGCAAGGTTGGCCTCGAATTCACGAACCTAAATTAATTATATATATTTATGTGTTGGTCAATATTTGTCTAACAAATTAGGTCAAGTCATAGTGTACCACAATCCTAATGCTCGAGACTAATATGCAAAAGTCAACAAAAGTAAATTTGACTCAAAATAATTTCCAAAAATCTATACATGATTAATATATAGTTTAAATATCGTTGTTTTATATTTTTAAATATTTTTAAAAGATTTATTAGAATAAATAATATAATTTATTTATTAATAAATAAAATTTTATATTAAATTTATATAATAAAATATACTTTTATATATATTAAGTAATAAAATTTATAGGGTTCATTTAATATCATAAAGATAATATGATAGGTATTATTAAAGTAAGTTATTACACGTAGTAAAATATGTTTGTATCACATATTTATTTGATAAAATAATATCTATAATGCTAGTAAGTAAAAGTTGTATTATTTTGTAATAATAATTATTATTATAAAAATATCAATATTTATAATTACTAAGATGACATTAGATAAAACGATAATTCTAATTATGATAACTTTAATATTTACGATAATTTTTAATATTATCTTTAAAATAATAATTCTATTTAAAATAATAATAATAATAATGATATTTTATAGTAACAATGACATTTCTATTAAAATGATAATTTTTGTTAAAATGATAGTTTTAATACTAACGATACTTTTAATAATAATAGCAATGATAAAAATAATAAGAACGATAATTTTATCTAAATCAATATCTTATAATATTTTAATTTCATCATGATACTCTTACCCATTATTTCCTAATCGTTTCGTTTAATAGCTTTTAATCGTCTTTTATATCGTGTTCATAATAATGATAATGATAGTAATCAAAATAATTAGGTGTTACAAATATTTATTTTAATTACACTAATATTAATAATGATAGTTACTATAACATTATTAACGATAATACTAATAATTATCTTAATGATAATATAGTAATAATAATAATAACAATAAAAATAACCATTTTTAAATAATGATATATATATTAATAATGATAATAATAATAATAATAATAATACCAATAATAATAATAATAATAATTGGATAATAATAATAATACTAATTATAACTTTAACGATAATAACGATAGTAATAATAAAAAAAAATAACAATTTTTAATGATAAATCCCTTTTATTGATAAAGATAATAATAATGATAATAATAAGATAAAGCTAGAACGACGATAAAAACGACGATAATAATAATCATTTTTAATAAAAATATCGAAAATTCAATTGATTATAACTTCTAATCCGTTCATCGAAACCATTCGATATCTAAAGGAAAAGTTCTTTATTTTTTGCTAGCTTTCCAAGGACATGCATATCTTATACCTTATCTCAACCGAAAGTGTAACTAATTCAACATTCAACCTAACCTGTCTAAGGGCAATATCAAAAGTACAAGCATGCATAATCCTAAATACTCGAGCACTAGGTAGGGATACACTATTAGTATGTAAAAGTTAAATTATGAGTACTCACGTATCAATATTGAGATTCAATATTGCAGGAAAGGTACGTAGACGCAACGGAAATGATAAACACTATATTGACCTCACGAGCATACCCATGAACCATACTCGATCACCTCCATAGCTATAACCCATAATTTCCTTAATCCTATCCTACTCGAAAAACAATTTTGAAATCACTCGGACAGCACTCCGTCGTAATATTTTATGTATACTAATAATATCTTGAAATAATACGGAGTAAATATATATATGTAAATCGATTGAGAGAGTTTAGAGAAAAATATTTTCAAGTTTCTATGAAATAATGAAACCTATTGAATTCTATTTATAATAGATTTTTGAATTATTAAAGTGAATTATTAAAGTATGAATTATTAAAGTGAATTATTAAAGTATGAATTATTAAAGTGAATTATTAAAGTATGAATTATTAAAGTGAATTATTAAAGTATAAATTATTAAAGTGAATTATTAAAGTTAAAGTAAAGTAAAAATAAAGTAAAGGTAAAGTTAAATATAGTAAAAGTATAAAACTATGTACGTATAATACGCGTATAAATATATATAATATTAATTTAAATCGTTATATATATAAAATAAAATATAAATATCGTTATCTTTATCATACTAGTTAAGTAATGAGTTGTCAAAAGTGGTTATAGATATTTATAAAAGTTATATACGTTTTAATAATTAAGTTCTTTTTAAACTGAAAACGTTTTTGTACGTTTGAAACTAAATAGATCAATCGAGTCTTTATGAGATTCAATCTTCCACTATCCTTTGTCTAGTTCTCAATGATTGACAATTTGTTCTTATTTATAAATCACTTTACCATTTTCCGAATATTGTTAAAATGGAAAGATTTCTCAAATCAACGTGGGCCTTTCAACAGAGACTTGTAATCATAATTCAATATATCTGATAATTCAATCATTTGATCTTATTTTCTAATTCCATTGATAAACATTTTAAAAAAGATACAATCATATAAAGTATTTAATCTAATATTTTGTTTACGTTTCAAGTTATAATATATATACACATATACATATATAATCATATTCGTTTAATGGTTCGTGAATCGTTGGAACTTGGTCGAGGTTGAATGAATGTATGAACATAGTTTAAAATTCTTGAAATTTAACTTAACAAATATTGCTTATCGTGTCGGAAACATATAAAGATTAAAGTTTAAATTTGGTTGGAAATTTCCGGGTTGTCACAAAAACCGTAGGATCAAATTCGAAGGAATGGTCCATTAAATTAGAGGATGCACTCTGGGCTTTTAGAACAGCCTACAAAACTCCAATTGGAACCACACCTTTTAAACTCGTTTACGAAAAAGCATGTCATCTTCCAGTAGAAATTGAACACAAAGCATTTTGAGCTTTGAAGACATGTAATCTTGATTTACATGAAGCCGGACGTCTACGATTAAGTCAGCTAAACAAATTAGAAGAATTAAGACTTGAAGCATACGAAAATTCGTTAATCTATAAGGAAAGAACGAAGAAATGGCATGATAAAAGAATCAGAAGTTCAAAAGAATTTAAAGAAGGAGATAGAGTTCTTCTTTTCAATTCACGATTCAAGCTATTTCCTGGAAAATTGAAATCAAGATGGTCTGGACCATTCATAGTCAAAAGAGTTTTTCCATACGGAACAATAGAATTAATAAATTCAAATGGGATTGAATTTAAAGTTAATGGTCACAGAGTTAAACATTACATAGATAGTCCAATGGAAGTTGACAATGAAGTTAATCACAATTTCGACACCACAGCTAACTAAGTGTGGGGAGAATCAAGTCTTTAAAGGATAATATGTATTTCTGTTAGAGTTAGATGTTCTGTTTTCGTGTAGTTCTCGAAAATGGAACCCGAATGGTCTTTCCCTAGCAGACCCCAAAGAACTAGTCTTCTCCCCCCATTCTGAATTTTTATTTTTTTTAGGTTTTACGAGATGAAGACTTCCTGTGAACTAAACCATGGTCTAATGCTACATGCTTTGATCACTAAACGTAATAATGACACCCTTCCAAGTGAAATAGTATCATTAATCAGAGGTAAATTGGACGGAGTAAGAAAAGAATCCAGGAACGAAAATAATAAGTTACAATTTGGTAAAGGAAAATCAAAATCCGCAGCGAAAAGAAGAGCACGACACCTTGAAAGATGTCACAAATGCGGAAAATGGTCACACGAAGGTAAATGTTCAAATAATCAAACCTATTCAAATACCGAATTTGTTACGCTATGCAGAGATGGACCATTCATATGTTTAGAAGAAAAAACGTTGAATGCTCGAGGTTACGCCTATGTAGCTATGGAAAACCAATTAGTCCGACTATCTTATGAGTGGGCTAGAGCATATCACTAAGAAATCTATCTCACATGTAAGTATGTACTGTTTTCATTTTTATTTTTATTTTTATTGCTTTGAACCTTTTGATAATAAACGCTAAATCGTTCGCTATAAAGTATTAAATTGGTACTCAATAAAATTAGGTTTTGCGACCGAAATTATTGATATCATACAAAAATTTATTACATCACTACAAAATTTACCGTTTATTCTTAAGGTATAAATATCTTTAATTAATCAACTCAAAATATTTCAAAAATTCGTCATGAGTTAAACTAGGTTATGAAACCGAAATTACTTTACCGAAAAGAGGGGCGTATATTTTTGATAATATTTGATTGATTAAAGTGGGATAAAAGACCAAAAAGATTTTTAATTTTAATTTTTACCATTTTTTTAAAATTAATATTTAAAAATTAAATTAATATTGTGAAACTTTTTAAAATCAATATATTTCAATTTGTAAATATTTGAAAAATTAATATTTTTAATATAAGTTTGTATGTATAAAAACAAAAATATAATTTAAGTTTGGTGTGAATTTTTAATTTTATGCATTTTAAATTTAAGTTTGGTGTGAATTTAAAAACAAAAATTTACTTTATTTCGTTAAGTTAAAAATTTGATTTTTAAAATTCGTCGTGAGTTGAAGACTAGGTCGTTGAACCGAAATTGCTCTACCCAAGGGAGGGACGAGAACTTTTATTATCATTATTTTTAATCTTATTGAACTAAAGTATGTTAAAAACATTTAAAAAACCCAAAAATCTTTACTTTTAAAACCGCGCTTAAAAATTGACAAATTTTAAAATTTTGTCGAGGGACGGACTAGGACATCGATCCAAAACGCCCTCATCCTAAAAAGAAACAAATTTTTAAAATTTTATTAATTATATGTTTTATAAGTTATAAGGTTTTATATAAAAAAAAAGCCAAAATCACTGTACCCGGACCCCCATGCGATCGCATGGGTTTTGAACTTCAACTCCATGCGATCGTATGGAGCTGAAAATCAGGCCAGGATCATATAGCAGTCGACCTGTTCTGTCTCACCACAAAATATACACATATACACGAAAATACTCCCAAATCACCTCTAAAAATCGCCAAAATTCACCGTAATTCGTCAAATTTTTCGCTCTAATCATGAAATTGTTCAGAAGCTTTTCAAAGAAGGTAAAAATTACACCCCTAAACTTTTAAATTCTCTAGTTTTTGTAATAATTACCAATATTTTACCTAATGTGATTTTGTTAATTTCTAGTATAATTAGAGTTAAATTGTTAGTATTTTATTCATGTATAACCTAGATTAATGCTATTTAACATGATTTGAAGCCAAAAACTTCAAAAATTTTAGAATCTAGGGTTTGTGTTCTTGAGCAATTTGGGGCTTTTTGATATAAACAGGTTATGGCCGATTTTTGTCATGAATTGTTGCTAAATTAAGTAGTATAACATGTTTAGGTAGTTAAATGATCCAAACATTGATCTTAAACATGACTTTTGGAGATTAAAATGGACTTTTTAGGTGCAAAATTCATGAACTTGATTAATTTGATATAATTGCCAATTGAGACTTGTTTAATTGCTAGTAAAGGTTATTTTGACATGTTATTTGAGTTAAATGCTTATGAACTTTGTCTACATTTTCATATGTACTTATTTGAAAAAGTGTAGAATTGTAAAAAAATGTGAAAATGTGTATAAGTTTAATTTTAATTTAACATGTTATTGTGATTGTTTTAAGTTGTTATTTTGCTAACACTAATGCATATTTGGATGCACAAATTTTGTGTTTAATGTGTTTTGCAGAGAGCCGATACTGGAGGTTCATCATCGTCATCATCTAGACGACCTGCTCCAGAACCAGAACCAGAACCAAAAATGCAATATGAACCTGAACAAGTACCACAACAGGAACCACAACATCAGCCTGATCAACATGTACCTTATTATGATCCGCTACAGTTTGCTAATGAATTCATAGTATTTCCGATGCATCCACCTGTAGAATACCCTACGTGTCATAACCCGTCCTTAACCATAAGAACGTGTTAGATAACGTATGATTTCATTGCGAGGTATTGACCTCTATATGCGACATTTTTAAAAGAACAACTGCATATATTTTACATTACAAACCATAATTCTTATTTTGATACAAGCTTTAGACAAAATAAAGATGATTATCGTTTAGCGATAATCTTAGACTTACAAACTTTACATGTGATGATAACAATACGATTTCTAGCATATTTTACATTACAAATCCTCCGATATGCAGTTTTATTTTTGATACAAATATGCATACTCAAGATCTTGTTTAAATTCAACATGTTGCAGCGGAAGCTTCTAATTATCACCTGAGAATAGACATGCTTAAAACGTCAACATAAAGTTGGTGAGATATAGGTTTAATGCCGGCAGCAATATATATATATATAGACCACAAGATTTCATATATAAACGTTTTAATAAAAATATTCTAAGTGGTTGAGCACTTGGTAACCATACTTAACATTTAATCACGTCGCATATTCCCTTTATTATGAAATCTTACTACATCGTACCAAGTGTAGTCACAAAACGAAGTACTGTGCAACCGTTGAATACTGGTCGTCCAGTCCGGTTGGGGTTGTCAGGCCCGATAGATCTATCAACAGGATTCGCGTTTACAATACCGCTGTAAATAATAGTTACCAAGCTACAGGGAAGTATGCCAGTGGTACAACTCAACGTAGAATATATTTTCCAGTTACTTGTGTCCATAACGTAAAACATAAAATACATGTATTCTCATCCCGAAATACTTAGAGTTTAAAAGTGGGACTATATACTCACTTTCGTCTTGAAGATATGTAATTTTGACTTGGTCTCCGATTGATATCACAAACCTAACCATATATAATATATCAATACCTTTTCTTTTTAAACAATCGTCACATATATATACTTATAATACTTTTAATACTTTTAATAATTCCTTAGTCCGTAGTTAGCAGTTCGATGTTAGTAATTCAATTTTAAATGGTTCATTTTTAGGTGTTTAATAAACCCCCAACGAAATAAATAAAACCCCCATCGTATATGTATTGGTCGAGATTAATCTTGACCCACGGTACCGGTGTTGTCAAATGACGTGTTGCGTACATAAAGTACCGGTGTTGTCAAATGACGTGTTGCGTACAATCATGGGATCTTATGATTAATCTTCTCGTATTATTTACGGGTGATCCTGAACCATATAAAATTAAATTATGAGTACATATATATAAAATATCATGTTATTTTAAAAAGATGTGATTTATTTAATTTTCTCCAATTATTTTCGTAGCTAAACAAGTCTTGGATATCCGATTTTGTTTTGGTCGTAGTTTCTTCGTTACAACTCCGTTTTCGTTGGTTCAACTTGCCACTTCCTTGGATCGAGTCCCTATTTAAGACTATGAACTGTAAATACCTTAGTTTGTATTCGAAATCACAGGTCATAGGTCAAACTTTAGTAAAACTTATGAAGTTAATCATTTTCCATCATGTAAACAACCTTAAATGATTATTTTTCTAAAAATACTTATACTTTGAGTTAAATCATGAAATTTTTATGTGTTATCATATTCATAGCAAATATCATTTTTCCAGAAAATAAACCTCCAATTCAAAGTTCAAGATAGTTTTTAATTATCCAACCCAAAACAGCCCCCGGTTGCACTCCAACGTCGTAAATTCAGTTTTTAAGGTGTTCTTTGAAAAACCAAGTTATACCTTGTTAAATTAGCATATATTTATGAAATATTACAGGTCTTGAAGTATTTTAAAAGTTAAGTTAGAAGGATCTATTTAGTTTGCAAACAAGTTTGAAAACATTCAAACTATGTTCTTGTTGTTAAAATTTTATTCCACAAAATAAGATAGCTATATATATATATATGAATCGAATAAGGTTATGAACAAAGTTACTACCTCAAGTTACTTGGACAAGATTGCTGTAAAAGAGGAGTAAGAACCTAGAACCAAAAGAGTGATGGAATTGGATGAAAGATTGGAAGTAAACTTGTGTTCTTGAAAGGATTCTTGAAGTGTTTTTGTAAGGTTTTTCTTATGGTGTTTAAGTGATGTTTTTATGGCTAGATCTTCATGGATACTAGCTGAATGGTTATGGAGTTTCTTAAGAGTGTGTTTTTGTTAAAGGAAATGTGTAGTAAAATGAAAATGGAATGGAGTATAAATGGTGGTGTAAAAGGTGTATAAGTTTGTAATTTTGTGAAAAAATCTTTTAATCATGTGAAATTGTCATACTAGATAACAAAAGTAGTTACCTTATACATAAGGCATTGAACAAGGGCTGGTTGGTGGTGATTTGATGTGTATATACCAATAGTAAATACGTATAGAGGTTAGGTATGATACGAGTACATGTACTCTAGATATACGTATAGAAATTTTGTGAAAAATGGAATGAGAATTCAAATATAGCTATCTTTTGTGAATACACTTATATTGTTTTATGTATTTAAGTCCTTAAAAATTGATTAAATACATTACTTATACGATATATGTATAAACATTATAGGTCATAAGTATTTATGTCAAATAACGTTACGTATGGTTATCGTTTTAAAAACTTAAGTTAGTAGTTTCAAAATATACTGGTAACTTATTGTTATTAATACAAAATGAGGTATTAAAACATTCTTAGATCATGTTAAATATGTATATATACATATATATACACAAACGTATAATTATCATATATTGTATAGTTCGTGATATCATCGGTCAAACTAGACGGTCAAACGTTGTGTAAAACTCTTTTCGAAGACATAAGTCTCAACAATTTGGATTGCTTGTCATGTTGGTAAGGTTTAATTTATGTAAATATTAATCTTATAAGTATAGAATGATCGAAAAAGTGCGGGTCATTACACTACGATTCCTGAATACACGTTGCATCCTAATCTGAGATTCGATAGACGATGGAGAGATTACTCGGCATATCAAAGTAATAAATTCAAATTAGTAACGAAAATATAGAGATGCCTAGGGTAATTGATTGGGATCCTTTGGAAAGGGTCCAACTTACTGACCGTGTTAGGGAGCATTTGATCCAAAGGTATGGCAGTTCTTCTTTTACAGATTGGGAACGATTATTCACCATTCGTAGACCTGTATATAAGGAATGGTGTGTAGAACTTATGAGTACTATAGCGTTAAATGTAGATGTAGATAGATTAGATGATAGAAGTTTTCTTAGGTTTATACTTGGCGGTAGGATGTACAGGATGTCCATGCTGGACATGGCTAGGGCATTACAGATATATACGCCCGCTGAATTGCTACTACCCGATTGTATTAATTTGATTTATCGTGGTGAGAGGGTAGATAGGAATTTTGATGCAAACACCGTCTGGAGGCGTATGTCAGACTATAATATTTTTGGGCGGGGAGGAACACATACCTACTTACATATTAACAGAGCCGAGCTTCGTATAATTCATAGATTTTTGGCTAACTCGATTACACAGAGAGGTCACAACAAGTAAAAATTGACCTTACATGATTTATTTTACCTAAAGTGTATTCGAGACCCAAGAGGCTTTGTTAATATCCCTTACTGTGTTGGTTTTTAGTTATCTAAGATGGTTGAAGGAATACAGGAAGGGGGATTATAGGAGGAGGTATTTTTGTTACTCTCATTGGAGAGTATTTAGGTGTAGATAAGAACCAAGGGGGTCCACTTATGGAATGTAGGGAACAGGTTGAGCTTTTAGGATTGAGGGTTTATGCGGGTGCTAAGGTATTGAAAAGTAGACGCAACCAGGCAATACCCTATGTAGGTAGTCATCTGCAGGTAGAAAGAGGATCAGACGAGGAGATGGAGGAAGCGGATGACATTAGGGATGTCATTCGGGAGGCTATGACTGATGTCTACCAGCGTGTAGATGAGGTAGACATGACAAACGCAGAGAGATTTTGTCGGATGGAGCAGTGGCAAGCCCGGAATGATTACGAGCATTCCAGGCAACGACAGCATGATAGATGGGACTATCATCAGCGTCAGATTATGAGACGGCTGTCACCTTAGGAGCCCTACATCTCGACCAGACCAGCTTACTATCCTCCACACCAGCCCGAGATGAGACCGCCTTATACTCTCTACGACCCTAACCAGGCCTACCAGTACACCTATCACCAACCATGGAACTCGGATGACGACATGAACTGGAACCCCTATCCAGATTGATTTAGTTCCTGTTGGTAATTTATATGATTTTTAATTTTTATTATTTCTGTTTATTTATGTTTAAACACATTATATTATGATACTTTTATTGTAATGTTTAATATTTTTATTATGTTGTACTAATGTTTCATTTTTGATTTGAAAGTGGGATTTTAAGTCCCATTTCAAATTTCCATGCATGTTTATATTTGTATGTATGTATATTGTCAATTGTACAAAACAGGGTAAAACAGCGCATTTTCAAAGACTGGCATTAAGTTCAGCAAAAGCTAGTACTTTTGACGACAAAACGAAAAACAAATGTGATGTAACAACAAGACGGAATGAACAAATGATGTGCACCATTTATCATTCAACAAATAAACGCCAATATGTTTGGAAACTTTGGTAAAATTTAATCATTTTTCTACGCTAATCACCCTCAATAATTTAAATTGTTACTGATTTCTTGCAAATGAGGGCATTGCAAGAAATTAAGTGTGGGTAGGGGTTAAATTCTTTCGAATTTTTAAATTTTTTTTTTATACACTTGGTTACCATTAAAAATACTAGTAACACAGTAGTTGTATTAGAATCTAGTGCTCTCTGATAATAAAGAACAGCCCTAGTCTTATATACTGACTACCCAATTCTAGTAAAATTTTTCAAAATGAACTCAAAATCATGTTTATACATATTTATGAACGATAAAACTAGGTGTTAACAACGAAATTATTGTTACCTCAGAAAGGACATAAATTGAGAAACAACCCAAAATGTTAGAATTCATTTAAAATGGAATAGAGGACAATAAAAAGGAAAATAAAAGCCAAGTGTGGGAAAATTTACCAAGTTATTTAAAACGTATATCACATATTTTTGTACAAATAACTGAAGATACTTTTGCTTTGGACTAATCTAAACAGTTTTACCCAATTTACTATAATATATTTGAAAGAAAAGATGGATCTACACGATGAATCAATTCCATCATTAAAAGGAAGTAAAGTCTTCCGAAAAAGAAACGCGCTTCTTGATTTAGGTCATGAAGTTGTCGTCCAGACCAGCTGTAGGTTGACGAAAAATCTAGAAAAGTCATCTATAAAATCAGCAGGAAATCCACGGACCTCAGCATCAAACAGGGTCGCCAAGTGGTCAGACTTATCCTAACCATGAGAGGATCTGTCTCGTAAAATGGGGAGGACGCCGTGCAAATTAGCTGGATAAGACTAATGAATCAGATCCCCAGAAAGGATAATCTCCTTAAAGATCAAAAATCAGCTTTTAAGACTGATATTACTCAATCCTTGAGATTGACCTTAAAGATTGAGAATTACAAACTCATGGAATTCGATGATATCTAAACTCGAGCTTGAACGAGAAAATATTTTGATCAAAATTACAAACCTATTTGTTTTTTGAAAACCCATTTTCAATGCATTCATTACCATTGAACGTAAAATCCTAGGAATTCACCTGAAATTCATTAGGTCACCTGAACCAAATCGGGTGTCAACCGTAATAACGGTGGTTGCATAGCATGGTCAAAGATAGGACCTTGTGCCAGACCGGAAAATTATAAGGGTGAGCTTTACTATTGCTCCTACCAAGGATAGTAATTACATCCGACACGTTATAGACCATAATTAAAAGCATGTCAGGGGACATTGCCTTAAGAGTTGCTTGTTCAACACTTTCCTTTACAACCAAGCGGTAGTTTATCGAAAGGTAATATACGGAGCAAGTATACTGGACGTGTTGCTTTCCCAATACAAGGTTAGCAAGTGGGTGATACAAAACCACAAGTTTTGAGCTAAAATTTTCAAATCTGAAACCCACCAAACTCACAAAAATATTTTGCAAACACCGGTGAAGGGTTATTCCGGAAACCTATCTAGGGTAAAAGCTAGATTCAATTTTCAAAAGATCAAATATTTTCATAAAGATCCAATTTCCTTAAAGGATCTAAATTTTTATAGTCATGTGGGACTGTAAACCACATCGTTACTACCATTGTTTATACCGCCGTATAGAAATCACTGATGTACAAAGTGTGAAGAATAAAGAAGTGATTTTAGTATTTTTATTTCAAGACTATATTGCTTGAGGACATGCAACGCTCAAGTGTGGAAATATTTGATAATGCTAAAAACGAACATATATTTCATAGCATTATCCCTCAAGAAAGACAAGTTTTTAGTTGCAATTGTTCTATTTACAAGTGATATTCGTTTAAATAATAAAATGTGAAGACAAAAGACAGATTCGACGAATTGAAGACGCAAACGATCAAAAAGTTCAAAAGTACAAAATACAATCAAAGAGGTTCCAATTATTGATTAGAAGCATCTCAAAATTACAAGAGTACAAGAAGCAAAACACAAAATACAAGATATTAAATTGTACGCAATGATGTTCGAAAAACCGGAACCGAGACCAAAGTCAACTCTCAACGCTCGACGCAACGAACTAAAATTACAAGTTAACTATGCACATAAATAAAATATAATATTTAAATAATTCTTATAATTATTTATATATTATATTATTATTTATAAACGTCGGCAAGAAAGAAAACAAAGACATGTTACTTCTCCCAGCTGGCCATGCGATCGCATGGCCTGGAGGCACAAAAGCCATGCGATCGCATGGCACCCTTTTTCAGCTCTGGTCCTATAAATTTCGCAGTTTGGTGATCGAATTCATCATCTTTTTCTTTCCTTCTATCAGCGTAAACATATATATATATATATATATATATATATATATATATATATATATATATATATATATATATATATATATATATATATATATATATATATTTTAATTTTAATTTTAAATTCTAATAATAAGGATATGATAGCGAATGTTGTAAGGGTGTAAGTCGAAATTCTGTCCGTGTAACGCTACGCTATTTTTAATCACTGTAAGTTATGGTTAATGTTATTTTTAATTTAATGTCTCGTAGCTAAGTTATTATTATGCTTATTTAATGCCGAAGTAATCATGATGTTAGGCTAAATATTAAAATTGGGTAATTGGGCTTTGTACCATAATTGGGATTTGGACAAAAGAACGACACTTGTGGAAATTAGACTATGGGCTATTAATGGGTCTTATATTAACTAAATGATACCTCGTTAAATTAATATATAGAATTATAATTTGACGTATTTATATATAACTACATACGCTTGACTGGGTAAGGTGGGCGGGATATCTATAAATACCAATAATTGTTCATTTTACCGGACACGGAACTGGATTAATAGTTAATAGACTTGTTGAAACAGGGGTGGATTACATTCAAGGGTGATTGGTGTAATTGTTAACAAAGTAGTAAAACCTTGGTTTATACGCAGTCGATAACCTGGTGTATTCATTAAACAAAGTATTAAAACCTTGTTACAATTCGAATCCCCAATTAGTTGGAATATTTGACTTCGGGAATAAGAATAATTTGACGAAGACTTTCACACTTTATATTTATGCCTGATGGACTATTATGGACAAATCCGTATGGACATATTGAATAATCCAGGACAAAGGACAATTAACCCATGGGAATAAACTAAAATCAACACGTCGAACATCTTGATTACGGAAGTTTAAATAAGCATAATTCCTTTATTTCATATTTAATTTCCTTTATTTTATATTTAATTGCACTTTTAATTATCGCACTTTTATTTATTATCATTGTATTTAATTGCACTTTTAATTATCGTTCTCTTTAACTATCGCAATTTTATTTTATCGCACTTTTATTTATCGCAATTTCATTATCGTTATTTATTTTACGCTTTAAATTAAGTCTTTTATTTATTTAATATTTTACATTAGGTTTTAACTGCAACTAAAGTTTTAAAATCGACAAACCGGTCATTAAACGGTAAAAAAACCCCCCTTTTATAATAATAATATTACTTATATATATATTTGTATTTTTATAAGTTAAAATTAATATAGCGTTAAGCTTGTTTAAGTGTATCCCTATGGAACGAACCGGACTTACTAAAAACTACACTACTGTACGATTAGGTACACTGCATATAAGTGTTGTAGCAAGGTTTAGGTATATCCATTCTATAAATAAATAAGTATCTTGTGTAAAATTGTATCGTATTTAATAGTATTTCGTTATAAAAATAATACTATTTCCTAGTACACCTCGCACACATCAGAAAGCAAGAAAGAACAAGTGTGTGTGAAAACCAAATGATCAAGTGTTGGAATGAGAGGAAAATGACTAGTATTTATAGCAAATGAAATGACAAGGATTGATGACATGGACAAGGCCATGGTGGCCTTAGTGGCCGACGGTTTTAGAGGGGAGGGGGGAGACAAAGTGTTGCTTTTTGGCTAATGGTGTCTAAAGTGTGTCCTTATGCTAGAATCTCATGTGACAAAGTTGATAATCCTTATCCATTATGCTAGTATGGCTCATTAATTATTTTCTTTATTTATTTATTTATTATTATGGGTCACTAGTAATAATACTTGGGCTAATTAATTGGGTCACTAGCTAGAGTAGGGTGGGCTTGAGCCCATCAAGGTAGAAAGTCCAACAAGACTAATTATTGGGCTCTAGCAATTAAATAAATAAAATTAAGCATCCAAAGGCCCAAGTAATTATTATTATAAAATAATAATTAATATTTCGCTGTCCAAATATTCCGGTTCCGACAAAAGTCAAACGTGCGCGCAGTACGCGGTTTATTCGTAACGGCAAGTAACACTAACGATTATAAAGCATCCGGTGGACAAGTTAAGCATTCTACATACACCAAGGCACATTTTAAAGTATATATGAATATAAAACACGTGTGCCAAGGTTCCGGAGTAATAAAGTAACACAGTACGCACAAATACGCAGTTTCGCTAAAATACAAAGCATAAAAGCTAGTCGAAAAAGTCGGGTCGTTACATTACCCACCTGTTATTGGAAATTTTGTCCCAAAATTTAAGCTGATGGTGATGGAGTTAGGAAAAGGTGAGGATACTTCTGCATCATTTGATCCTCTTGTTCCCAGGTAAACTCAGGTCCACACTTGGCATTCCATCGAACTCGGACAATTGGAATCTTATTGCGTTTCAAGATTTTGACCTTACAGTCCATAATTTCGACAGGTTCTTCCACGAAGTGGAGTTTGTCATCAATCGTAAGTTCTTCCAATGGTATGACAAGTTCCGGTAGAGCAAGGCACTTCTTCAAATTTGATACATGGAAGGTAGGATGAACCGCACTCAACTGAGTCGGAAGATCCAGCCGATAAGCAACAGGTCCAACATGTTCCAAAATTTCAAAAGGACCAATATATCTCAGGTTTAACTTTCCACGCTTTCCAAAGCAGATTACACCCTTCCTAGGTGCGACTTTCAACATCACACGGTCACCTACGTTGAATTCGAAGTCTTTACGTTTAAGATCAGCATAACTCTTTTGGCGATCACGGGCCGTCTTAAGTCTTGCTTGAATCTGAGAAATCTTCTCCGTCGTTTCATGGACTTTCTCGGGTCCGGTGATTTGCACTTTTCCTAACTCGGCCCAAAAAATAGGAGAACGGCACTTGCGGCCATACAATGCTTCAAAAGGCGCGGCTTTAATACTCGAATGATAACTATTGTTGTAAGAGAATTCAGCTAGCGGCAGATGCCTTTCCCAAGACTTTTCGAAGTCAATAACACAGGCATGTAACATGTCCTCTAAAGTCTGAATCGTTCGTTCGCTGTGACCATCGGTCTGGGGGTGATACGCAGTGCTCATGTCGAGACGAGTTCCCAAGGCTTCTTGTAAAGAACGCCAGAATCCGGAAGCAAAACGGGGATCGCGATCTGAGATAATTAATAAGAGCACACCATGACGGGATACAACTTCTTTGATGTACAGTTGAGCAAGTCTCTCCATTGTATCTGTTTCTTTCATCGCTAGAAAATGAGCAGATTTGGTAAGACGGTCAACGATAATCCAGATTGTATCGTATCCGCCCACCGTCTTTGGTAGCTTAGTGATGAAATCCATCGTAATTGCTTCCCATTTCCATTGTGGGATTTCTGGTTGTTGAGGTAATCCAGATTGCCTCTGATGTTCAGCTTTAACCTTCGAACAAGTCAAACACCTCCCAACATAAGTTGCAACATCCTTCTTAAGATTTGGCCACCAATACTGTTTCTTGAGATCGTGGTACATTTTTCCAGCTCCTGGATGAATCGAATATCTCGACTTGTGGGCCTCATCAAGTAAAAGGCTTCGTAAATCTCCATAACGAGGTACCCAAATTCTTCCTGCATAACATCGGAGTCCAGACTCCTTAACCTCGAATTTAGAGACCGGGATGTTTAGGTATTCACGAGATATGTTCTCCTCCTTGAGAGCCTCTTCTTGGGCTACTCGGATCTGGCTATGGAGGTTCGAATGGATGGTGATATTCAGAGCCCGAACACGAAGAGGTATCGTTCTCTCCTTTTGACTTAAAGCGTCGGCTACAACATTGGCCTTACCAGGATGGTAACGAAGTTCACAATTATAGTCGTTCAGCATCTCAATCCATCTTCGTTGTCTCATGTTCAGCTGCTTCTGATCAAAGATGTGCTGGAGGCTTTTGTGATCGGTGAATATGGTACTCTTTGTTCCATAGAGATAGTGTCTCCACAGCTTCAATGCGAAGACAACGGCTCCAAGTTCGAGATTGTGAGTAGTGTAGTTTCTCTCATGAATCTTCAGCTGACGAGATGCATAGGCAATGACCTTCGTTCTTTGCATCAATACACAACCAAAACCATTCTTCGAAGCATCGCAGTACACAACGAAGTCGTCACTGCCTTCGGGAAGAGATAAGATAGGTGCGGTTGTTAACTTCTGCTTCAGGGTTTGAAATGCTGCTTCTTGTTCGGTTTCCCAAACAAACTTCTTTCCTTTGTGAGTCAGTGCGGTCAAAGGACGTGAAATCAACGAAAAACCTTCAATAAACCTTCTGTAGTAACCGGCAAGACCTAGAAATTGGCGGATGTGAGTCGGAGTAGTGGGTGTCTCCCACTTACTGATAGCTTCAATCTTGGCGGGGTCAACTTTGATACCTTGATCACTCACAATATGACCCAGAAATTGGACTTCCTTCTGCCAAAATTCACACTTGGAGAATTTGGCATAAAGCTACTCTCGTCTTAAGAGTTCAAGCACTAACCGAAGATGTTGCTCATGTTCTTCTTCGCTCTTGGAGTAGATGAGGATATCATCTATGAAGACGATAACGAATTTATCTAGATAAGGCTTGCAGACACGATTCATGAGGTCCATGAACACGGCTGGTGTGTTGGTTGATCCGAACGGCATCACGAGAAACTCGTAATGACCATAGCGGGTTCTAAACACAGTCTTCATCACATCCCTCTCTTTCACTCTCAACTGGTGATAACCGGATCGCAAATCGATCTTAGAGTACACGCTTGATCCTTATAGCTGATCAAAAAGATCGTCAATTCGGGGAAGAGGATATCGATTCTTGATCGTCAATTTGTTGAGTTCGTGGTAGTCGATACACATGCGAAAGGATGCGTCCTTCTTCTTCACGAATAAAATAGGTGCACCCCAAGGCGACGAGCTCGGTTGGATAAACCCTCGGTCGAGCAATTCTTGCAGTTGACTCTGCAACTCTTGCAGTTCAGAAGGTGCTAGTCGATAAGGTGTGCGAGCCCAGCTCCCGGCACTAGATCGATCTGGAATTCCACTGCTCTTGGTGGCGGTAATCCAGGCAACTCTTCCGGAAAGACGTCAGGGAATTCATTCACGATTCGCACGTCATTCACACTCTTCTCCTCTGATTCTAAAGCCTTCACGTGCGCTAAAACAGCAAGTCGTCCTTTCTTCATGATCTTCTGCGCTTTCATACTGCTAATGAGGTTCAGCTTCGAGTTACATCTTTCTCCGTAAATAGTCAGTGGCTCACCGTCTCCTTGTGGTATACGAAGAGCTTTATCTCCACAGATAATATCGGCCCTTACTTTAGTCAACCAGTTCATACCGACAATCACATCAAAACTCCCCAATTTGATGGGTATCAAGTCAATTTTGAAATCCACGCCAGCTATGTTAATAATAGCTCCTCGGCCAATCTGATCAACTTTCTCAAGTTTCCCATTGGCTACCTCAACTAGCATATTCTCTTCTAAAGGCACTAATGACCAATCTATCTTAGAGCAAAAGTTTCTACAGACATAGCTTCTATCGACACCAGTATCAAATAGGACAGAGGCTAATAGATTGTTGATAGTGAATATACCTGTAACCAAGTCGGGGTTCTCACGGGCATCCCTTGCGTTCACATTGAAAGCTCTTCCATGCGGTGGTCCGCCATCCTTTCGCTTGTTGGGACACTCATTCCAGAAGTGGCCCTGTTGTCCACACTCATAACACTTTCTTGGTCCATTGGGGTTGGTCCTCACAGCTGGGATGGGAATCTTGCAGTCCTTGCCAATATGCCCGGTCCTTTTGTAATTTTCACAGACCACATTACAGTACCCAGTATGGTGCTTGTAGCACCTCTTGCATTGCAGTAGAGTGCCCTTGTAGTTGGGGTTCGAGCTAGTGTTCGGGTTGGGGTTCCTTATGTCGTTAGGCCTCTTAGCGGGGGTTTGATCATAGGTTCTCCCCTTGTTGTTGTAGTCCCACTTACGCTTCTCACCACTGGCTCCCGATTCGGATTTAGCCTTTTCCGGTTCTTTGCTGATAATTTGATTCATAAGGGTATGCACCATGCACATAGCTGCCGGGATGTTGGGTGGATTAGAAGAGGTGACATTGCCTTGAATGGACTTGGGAAGTCCCCACAAGTATCGCTCCATTCTCTTAAATTCCGGGGTAACCATCGTGGGACACATCAGCGCTAATTCCAGATACCTACGGTTGTAACCATCAAGATCGTTGCCCACAACCTTTAACTCCCAGAACTCAGCATCCATTTTCTGTATCTCTATCCTGGGGTAGTACTCTTCGATCATGGCCCCCTTGAATTCTTCCCACGGAATGGTATAAGCCTCATCAATACCCTTATCTTGAGCCAGTGTGTTCCACCAGGTTAGAGCGCCGCCTGACAGCGTACATGAGGCATACTTGGTTTTGTTTGCCTCTGAGCAGTTGCTGATGCAGAACACAGCTTCCAATTTCTCAAACCACCTAGTCAAACCAACTGGCCCCTCAGTGCCGTTAAAGTTGTGGGGCTTGCAGCTTTGAAACTCTTTGTAAGTGCAACCGTTCTGGACGTTCTGGTTAACCAGTGGGGCTGGGGGAATGACATTTGCCATGGCTGCGGCTACTGTCTCAGCGATCATTTCCTCAATCTGTGCTGCTGTGGGTGCTGCTCGTCCGTTTGCCATTGCTCTTCTAAACAGAAATTTTGACTTAGTCAAAATCCAGCATTCAATAAGTAGTAATATAGTATATAGCAACCAACATGGAATCAACGCAACACATGTTAACTAAGCAATGCAACCAGGTACAGATACCACAAAAACACCATACAGTAACGTAAATAGAACACTGTGCAAGAATTAAACAATACAAAGTTCCATTCATTAATAAAGAGTTGCATACATTCACTTAGGTTCGTACAATACATAAGTAAAACATGAACTACAAACGAGATTACATAATGAAATCTACTACAAAGCCCTATGGTGACGGTGGGTAAAGGATGTCCATCACGTGGGACATCTGGTACTCGAGCTCAGTTACCCGAGCACGGAGGATCTCCACCTCCCTCGTCAGTTCCTCGACAGAGGGAGGGGCTGGCAGAGCAGGCGGTGCTGCTGGTGCAGGTGGTGCCGGTGGTGCAGATGATCCGGCTCCAGAAGTAGAGGCTGCAAAGCGGTAAGGCTTACGCACGAAAGGATCAGCAGGGTAAGGCACAACCCGCTTACGGGCGGTAACCCTACGACGCTGACCATGTGCGTTAGTGAACGCTCAACCTCCGTTGATCCCCGGAATAACGGTGCCATCGAAACAGTACCGCTTCTTCGGCGGGGTGGAGGGTGGCTGTACAGGTGCATCATCAGGGTCCTCCTCTTCGGAGTCATCGTCACTAGTGTCATCTGTGGATGAGTCGTCGGATGATGAATCGTCGAAAACAGCTGGAGGTGGCGGCGCTCGGCGACCGGTAGTCATGATCCGGTATCTGAAAGGTGGGATCGGTATGACACATCCATCAGGAAGGCGTCGGCACCAATGGTTATGCTCATTACGGAACGGAACATCCCCGTATTCCCCGGGAATCACAACACCACTGGAGCAGGGTTGTGGCTCCGAGGGTCCTGAGGCAAGTAGAGCTGGAATCTCCGGGGAGTCCTGGGCACCGCCTGAGGTAACCACTGGGGCAGGTGTATGGCTGCTAGTTCCGGAGGATGAAGCACTGGGTCACTGGTTAACGGGACCTGTGTGTCGGTAGCATCAGTAGGTGAGGTGGCTGACGAGTCTGAATCGCTGCCCAAAATGATGACAGGTGGAATATCCGACAGCTGAACAAGGAAAAATAACTTTTCCATGTCAGTAAGTCATAGAGCAAGCACGTATTAGGCACTACAGTAACCTAGCATGGCAGTAATAATAACAATGCTAAACAGAAATAACATGTGAAAGCAGATAGTAATCATGCAATAGCGGAAATAAGCATACGACAAGTTCGCATGGCAGTGAAGATAAGCAATAGCATGCAGTAAGATCATACAGCTGAAAAAGTAGACAAAATCATGCAGTAAGTTTCGCAGAAACAAGTAAACTAGCAAGATGTAGATTAGTCCTATTAGTGAATCCTACTCGGTCCGGTCTAGACTCACTAATGCAACCTAATTCCCTACAACCAATGCTCTGATACCAAATGTGACGCCTCGTACAAAACCATCGTGTACGATTTGTCAACAACATGATCTTTACACGGTTGAATACTACATGCTGTTTGAAAACCAGTTTGCATTCATAAAAACATAGTGTTTTACAAAAGAGAGTGTGCATCCTACGAATAGGAGCATAAACATAATTATTTGACCCTAAGGTCATTACAAAGCCATTGTTTGAAATTAACATAAACTACGAATGCAAAAGAAAAGTTCCATGAATGAGACATCTCTAGTAATGCAGCGGATAACTAATACAGCAGGTCCTCAATAGCAAGACGGCAAATCTAACAGCGGAAGCAAGAAACCTCTAGGCACCTGAGAAATACACGCTTAAAAGTCAACATGAATGTTGGTGAGCTATAGTTTAAGTTGTAACAGTAATGTAAGGTAGGCCACGAGATTTCAGTGCTGCAAACAGTGTATCAAAACAGTATGAAAAGTATATGTATAACCGTGGGCACCCGGTAACTAGACTTAACGTTTATAACCCCCTGAAAGTACACTTGGTGAGTGCGTATGTTCACGAACTATTAAACACCCGTTAAATGCTAGCGCGACTAGCCCAAGTGGGGATGTCAAACCCTATGGATCCATATCGTTCACCGGTTCAAAAACCAATGACTAAACATTACCGTGCTAAGGGGAATGTTTATGCCGTTGTATAACCCACACACATATAAAGTTTAAGTACTCGTGCCTAACATGTAAAATGTAAAAAACGCATGTATTCTCAGTCCCAAAAATAATAAAAGTGGTAAAAAGGGATGCTATAACTCACAGTGATAAAAGCGGTAAAGTCGGTAATGAAAGTACGCAAGTAGTAAGTCGGTCCGAAAGGTCGTCAACCTAAATCAAAGGTTACTAGGTCAGTAGGTTGTCCTTATAATTTCTAATAGTGCATAAAATAAGTTTAAGTGTCATCATCATCATCATTCATCATCATAAAAGCTAAGTAAGTTCGACAAGAATAGAGATCGAAACAATAGGCTGACTTCAGTCAACTGCTACGACCTCTACGTAAATCGAAAAGATGCATAGTTAGTGGCTATAGCTCCGTATACGAGTCCCCTAACTGCTGACCAATTTTCAGAACCTAACTCGTCTTTTTTTGACCGTGGCGACGGTTTAAGTGCGAGTAGGTCAGAAATTTCAGCACAACGTTAATAGGGTGTAGTGACTCTCGGAGGGCCATAAATCCTAAACCGTAACTTGGATTAAGACGAGGCCTAAACGTAAAATCATCTAATCGAACCGAACTAACTGAAAATCAACTTTCCAGTAGGCCAGGTGGTCTGATCAGATACGAAAATCAGTGGACAAGTGCTCCGGTGGGGTTCTTGGTGCTTGATGCTCATCACGGTTCTCATCCTTGATGCTTGTAGCTTCAAGTGTACAACTCGTTGATGGTTTAGCATAACTTTTGACCAAGATTCTACCATCAATACACAATATGTTAAGACCAAGTGGTAACACAACTCATTTAAGAGTCTTAGATGGATGATGATCCAAGGTTACATCATATCCTTAGTCTTAACACAATTACAAATCCTATTTACAACAAAGTTACAAACTTTACATCATTCAAACAAGTATGAACATGATCTAGGTCAAATGAAGTGATGGAACCCTAAGCTAAAGAGCTTGGATCCCTTTCACACAATTTATAAGGTCACAAAGCTAGAAAGCTTGAACCTTTAGTGTTCTTGAAGATCTTGAAGATACATGAAGATTACAAACAAAAGTTTGAATCTTTTTCACAAAAAAACATGATCAAAGCAAAAAGAACTTAGATCCAACAAAAAGATATGAAGATTCAAGCTAGAAAGCTTGCATCTTAATTGTTCTTGAAGATCTTGAAGCATAAAGCTTGGATCTTGAAGATGCATGAAGATTACAAACAAAAGTTTGAATCTTTATCACAAAATAACAAGATTAAAGTAAAAGAAAGATGAATCTACAAAGTTGGTGAAGATTCAAAGCTAGAAAGCTTGAATCTTCAATGTTCTTGAAGGATTCATGCTTGAATCAACAAGATGTAACCAAGATCAAAGCTAAATGGAACTTGATCTTCATATAATGATGATGATGGTACACGAAAATGATAAGGAAAAGAGGAAGAAAAAGAAAACTTACAAGTGATACTAGAAAGGAAAGAAAGAAAGAACAAGTGTGTGTGAAAACCAAATGATCAAGTGTTGGGATGAGAGGCAAATGACTAGTATTTATAAGCAAATGAAATGACAAGGATTGATGACATAGACAAGGCCATGGTGGCCTTAGTGGCCGAAGGTTTTAGAGGGGAGGGGGGAGACAAAGTGTTGCTTTTTGGCTAATGGTGTCTAAAGTGTGTCCTTATGCTAGAATCCCATGTGACAAAGTTGATAATCCTTATCCATTATGCTAGTATGACTCATTAATTATTTTCTTTATTTATTTATTTATTATTATGGGTCACTAGTAATAATACTTGGGCTAATTAATTGGGTCACTAGCTAGAGTAGGGTGGGCTTGAGCCCATCAAGGTAGAAAGTCCAACAAGACTAATTATTGAGCTCTAGCAATTAAATAAATAAAATTAAGCATCCAAAGGCCCAAGTAATTATTATTATAAAATAATAATTAATATTTCGCTGTCCAAATATTCTAGTTCTGACAAAAGTCAAACGTGCGCGCAGTACGCGGTTTATTCGTAACGGCAAGTAACACTAACGGTTATAAAGCATCCGGTGGACAAGTTAAGCATTCTACATACACCAAGGCACGTTTTAAAGTATATATGAATATAAAACACATGTGCCAAGGTTCCAGAGTAATAAAGTAACACATTACGCACAAATACGTAGTTTCGCTAAAATACAAAGCATAAAAGCTAGTCGAAAAAGTCGGGTCGTTACAGGATCAGTTGGTATCAGAGCGGTGGTATTAGCGAACCAGGTCTTGCGTTAGTGTGTCTAACTAGTAGTTCTTAGGATGCATTAATGAGTCTGGACTTCGACCGTGTCTGCATGTCAAAAGTTTTGCTTATCATTTCTAGTCGAAAATTATCTGCTTATCATCCTTAAAGTCTAGATACGTCTTACTGCCTCTATTGCATAGATAGTGTATAGATAAATTCATATCTTAGCGTATCTGTTACTATAAACTTTGCCTGACAGCTTCTGAAGATTTCTCCGTAACTTATGGGATCTTGGTATTCTATATACATATGAAAATTATGTGTTTCTAAGTCCTATAATCTATATCATATCGAAAATCAATTTCCTGATCGTACGAAATGGATCCTTCAACTAGTTCCAGTTCCTCAGATTTCGACAACTATTCCGATATGGATTTCCACACGAGCTCCGAAAGCAATGTAACCGAAATGGATCAACCAATTCGCCATCATCAATTCTGGATGAATTGGGGATGAGTTCGTAGTCGACTTAATCAATGGAGACACGAAGAAGGTGATCCTTTCCACCAACCAAATTGCCCTCTTGATGAAGAACCCGAAGCACTTACCGGCGAACCAGTTCGATACACTATAATCATTCTCATTTCCAGGATACCTCGCAATGATTATATGATATTCAAAAAAATTCTCAACCTTATTCATCCGCTCGTTTCGACCGACAATCATTTTGGAATAATAGAAGAAGTCAACGAACTTCGCGCTCGAGTAATCAATTTGGAGAATATGGTGCAAAACGTACCAGCTTCAGCAACATCACCGGCACCAACAGAACCACTAGCAACATCACCTATACCATCAACAATACACGCCTCAACATCCCAACCTGTACCTCGAGCATAATCATCGTTCTACATGACGTTCTACATCACTTATCTTCGTTCGACATGACGATTATGTAATCTCTAATGTTTTAGAGATTATATATTCTTGTTCTAACGATAAACCAAATGAGTTTAATATCATATTAACTCATTAAATCCATGATTACATCTGAAGAAAATATATATGTAAGTATATTTTCATAAAGATTGTAATTAGAAAAAAATTTTCGTACCAATTGTTAATGATGAAAATATTTTAACGGGTAGGTAATACCCGAGGAATATTTAGATTTCACATTAACAAGTTACACTGTACATTCTTCGAATCTGATTCAACAGTCATTTACTATCCTACTTATATCCACAGATATACGTATCCGTTCACCGCAGAATAACCATTTTCATTCAATTTCATATTTGGATTTTGACCTATCAGGATCCAACAAGTGGCATAATGAAGAAAACATTGGACAAAATAAAATTTGTTAGAAACAAACAAATTAACTATGAGAAATTTTGTTAAGAATCCACGCTAACAAAATCCTAGCTAACTGTTCCTAGCTAACTGTTAATTCCTTATTACATTTTATTTATCGCAATTTATTTATCGTAATTCTCGCAATTTTATTTATTGTCATTTAATTTCTGTTATTTATTTTACGCACTTTATTTATCGTCATTTAAATACTGTTATTTACGTATTTTAAATATCGGGACACATATACAAGGTTTTGACATATCATATCAACGCATCTATATATATTATTTGGAATAACCATAGACACTCTATATGCGGTAATGATAGAGTTAGTTATACAGGATTGAGGTTGATTCTAAAATAATATATATACTTTGAGTTGTGATTGAGTCTAAGACATGTATACAATGGGTCACGATACGTATTGATTAATTCGAATATTATATATTAAACTACATATGAATTATGGAACTACTAACTGTGGACTATTAACTGTGGACTACCAACATTAGACAATTAAAATGAATTAAAATATTGATTATAACATATGAAACTAAACATTTCTTCAAGTTTGCCACTTGATTTCATCTTAAACCTCATTTGTATCTTGACGATTACCATCTGCATTCAAACCTTTCATGATTCTTGAAAACACCTCAATCGAGAGGATGAAACAACTGCACTTCATCTACGAGAAGAAAGATTTAAGTAATAATCATGCACCTAAAAAACTCTCGGAAACTAAGTAAAAAGTTTAACATGAATCCGTATCAGATCCTGTAAGCATTATTATTACCCAAAATAATTTGGTAATCCCTTTCAAATTAGCCAATTTTGTCACAGCTCCAGCAAATCAACTTCGACTTTCATTCAGATTGAGCAAACCATGAAGGAGGCTGTGAATAAATCACAAAGACTAAACCTGCCTTCAAAGAATCTAAATGATTCAGTATCTGCTGAAGTCATTAACGAATACCTTACTCCTGACTCTAAACCCTTACAGACAATATTCTTCATCATCTTTTGATTTTAGATATTCTAAGATATCATCATATCTTTCATTATAAATATCCTCGATATTTTTGAAGATATTGTCATAACTATTCTTATTTGAAATCATTTATCTCTTCGCGATATCAGTGTTACATCAGAAAGGAAACTGTTTTAGTTTCTAAATTCTAAAAAAAATCGAGCTAAACATATGAATGTTATTGAAGTAGTGTTGGGAACTGAAACACGAGTTAGTATAATATAATGACACTTGATCAACGTGATTATATTACAGTAAGTCATGCTGAGTTTCTAATGAAACGTGATGATTCACAGACCATAACGTCATCATGTGCCATGTTACACGACTCTTACATTCTATCTGACATATAAACATATCAAGAACATAATTTCTTGATAATTCTATCTTTTCTCTTGAAATCTGGTATTTTAACCAATCAAGATCGTGCTATTACAATTCCTCTCTTAGAACATTAGTCATGTTCATTCGAAACTCCATACCTACGAATTCTGGACCGTTACTCGTTTTACTAGAGGTCGAGAAGAGAATAAAAAGGCAAAGAGCTCTGAAACATAAGGGAAGATATAAAACTCGACAACAACACAGAAATCACAAACCATGTACATTAATATGAAAAGCAATATAAAGACACGGGAGTATGATAAACACAATAACCCCAAGAGCGCAGTAGAAGTAAACAAATTCCTCCGGTGATAGATGAAAAAGGAGAATGATCGATATGAAAGTCAGGAATATATCCAGAATTAAAACTGGATGAAGCATATTGACTGATGATTTGAAAGTATGAATTAAATTATAGAAAATAGGAGTGGTGGAAAGTAATGGAATGGAAGAAGTTCATTTATAGTGGAAATACCGGACCGAGCAATCGAGGCAGATCATCGCATTTAATTAAAGAGATCTTAATTTCCTTTTTCACCGAAGAATCAGATCTTATATATATTATGAAGATTTTCTTTAATTTCCTTGAATTTCGGAAATCCACCGTGACTACGTCAGAAGATAAGACAAATCTCTATTTTCTCATTTCACTATTTTGTGATAGCTTCACTCGTACGCTTCGAGTAATCGAATTGTTTATCCATATTAATCAATAATGATAAAACTTTATTTATCGACTCATATTCGTCACGAAAACTTTCTTTTTGTTAGTCATGACGACCTCACTCAAATTTTGAGACGAAATTTCTTTAACGGGTAGGTACTGTGATGACCCGAAAATTTCCGATCAAATTTAAACTTAATCTTTATATGATTCCGACACGATAAGCAAAGTCTGTAAAGTTGAGTCTCAAAATTTTTGAACTATTTTCGTACATTCATTTGACTTCGACCATTCCCGACGATTCACGAACCACTAGTTGTAAATAGTTATGTGTGAATATATATATATATATATATATATATATATATATATATATATATATATATATATATATATATATATATATATATATATATATATATAAGTAATAATTGGAAATGTAATTCGAAACATTATATGTTGTTGTTATTGAAACGAATTATGTAAAATAAAATAAAAATAGAATATAATAATAATTATTATTTACAACATAGCTATATATAAATAAAGTATAGTAAAAAAATATATTAAATGGTTGTAATATACTCCTTTAATGTTCCGATTGATATTAAGCAAACTAAATTCAAACATATATGATTTTAAAATAAACGGTGATCCGAAAATGAGTTCTATAAATTATAGACTTATTAAAAATGTATTTAGGAGCTGTTTGTTAAAACTTAGAACTTTTTATATTTCACCCAGAATTGAGAGAGACAGTTGATGTAATTTTTATTTGATAATTAATGACCAAAGTTTATACCATAATGACTAAAATAAATAAATATAGTTGATTTAAAAATATGGGATTTTTCTGAACACTTTTATTCGCCACTGAGTAATCAACGGAGCCCGTCTGTAAAAACTGTCGGCATCTATTAACCAATCTAGATTTCTGTTTAAATTAATGGAACACGTTTTAATTTATTATAATTATTATTATATTTATACTTTATGATTTATAATGAGTTAAAGAAGAATCAATTAATGGATCCGTGAATTTTAAAAGTGGATTACACTGCTTTCCTATTTGTTTACTATTCGATAAATGAAATGATTGTAATATGTTACTGTTCTTTTTCTTGTTTCTTTGCCATAATCTGTAATATATTATATATACATATACATAGAAGCTCTAAAATATAGATATATACATAGAATGCTTATTTATATTACATGCTCGATCCACCTGGTGAGTCACTAAACCTTCATGACCAACCGGCCACCATCCTATGTGAATCACCATAACCATCAACAACCGTGAGCCAACACTACCACCGGCCGCCTCCCTCTAGATATTTCTCTCTCACACATATTTCTACAACCAAACACCACCACCTTTCACCATCATTCAAGAAACACCATGAACTAAACACCCTATCGCCACACTCACCATCCTCAACAACTGACAACCCATTTCATTTGTATCTATTTCCTGTCAAGCAAAAATCACACGAGATCATCAACCCATTTGTACTATTGCTTCGGGTTCAATTTATACCAACACCACTTTGCAAACAACCACCACCACGGTCATCATCTATACGTGTGTGTGTATATATATATATATATATATATATATATTTTTTTTTTTTTTGTATCAATTCGACAACCAAGAAATCCGTTACCACCACAATCACCATCCTCAATCTACCACGAACCACCACTAAGTCGATCACCGTATTCATCACAACCCATGACTACAACTACTTTTGCTGCTACTGCAATAATTGGTTTTCTACTACATCACCGCTACAGGTATTTTCTTTCCTGTTCGACTATAAACCAAAAACAATCATCAACCACCACCTTCATCATATCACCACCGTTACATATGTTTCCCGTTTCTTCGACCATTGCAGACAACCACCAAACAAAACCCAAGTTATTTTTTTCGTTGTTTCTCCTTCGTGAACCCACAACACAACAAGACCCAAAACACCTCCCTCTCTCTCATCTTTCCTTCATCTCATTCCTGTTTTATGAATTATAATTTAACCATCACGAACCCACTCAATGAACGAAACCCTTTTCTACAACTGTTGCTATTTATTTTTCGTTTAATCTAGAAACCATCAAAACATCATCAACCGATTACTGCTGTACGAAAACTTCTAATGTTGCTCTTCGCTTCTATTTAAACCCCAACTTCTGATACTTCGATTTGTTTCCGTTTAAAAGAGCTAACACCACTTTTCTATTATTAATTGTTATATGCTTCTAAAAGTGTGACTCCATTCAGCATGGTATAACAATGATGATAAAGTGATTGTTAGTTGTCTTTTTTTTAGAATAATAAGAGTGGAGGGGTCATGGTGAAGACTTATTGCATTGGATCCTAAATCCCACATATTAAAATCTATTTCGTTTAAATTGAACCAAACACACTTGCATGATGTTGCAATAACGAGAGCTGTATTTGATCTGTTGGACCGTGTGGATTAGTGTAGTCGGGCCAAGATTTAACTAAATCAGGTTGGGCTTTTAAATGAACTATGATGTGAGGATAAATTAAGTGGGGCGTGGACTTTAATTTTATCATTGGACCGTATGAATTTTCTAATGGGCCGTATATATGAAAATGATGATAAAGATACATAGTATATGATATTGATTCGTTGAAAAATTGAAAATGAATATGAATATGGTACGTGACCTTATTAGTATGATGATGATGGGGTAACGAGTTGGATTAGAATGATGGTAATGGTCATGATGATCCTTAAAGATGAACATTTGATGATTGCTTGATAATTAAAGGTGATGATGGGTTTTATATTAAGAAGACTATTAGACGGGTTAAAAATATTTAAGGTAATAATAATATTAACAGAAAAGCAACAGATGGATCAAAGGTTAGGAGTGTTTTCGTTTAAGCGAGAGGTCTCAAGTTCGAGCCCGTTCTATGGTATTTTTTTTGGAAAACTCTTAAAGGTAGTATACTTATTAAATATTACTCTTATTATTATTTTTGTTATTAATATTATTATTAATATTAATATTAATATTATTATTATTATTATTATTATTATTATTATTATTATTATTATTATTATTATTATAATTATTATAATAATAATAATTATTATTATTATTATTATTATTATTATTATTATTATTATTATTATTATTATTAAACATTATTAGTATTATTATTACTAACAATATCATTATTAGTATTATCCTTTTTATTAATATGATTATCATTATTAATATTATTATTTTAAAAATTATTATCATTATTATCATTAGTAGTAAAATTATTATTATAGTAATTATTAATATCAGTATTATTATTATTATCATTATTACTAAAAGTATCACTATTTTTAAATTTATTTTTTTATTAAAATTAGTATTATTTTTATCATTATTATTATTATAATTAATATTACTAACTATAATTTTAGTTTTAAATGTATTTTGTATATAAAATATAACTATATTTTTATGATCTTAAACTAAAAAGATAGATATTATAAATTAGATACAAACATTAGATATATAGAAGTATATATAATAAGTATACTACTTTTACTAATAAAATACTTTTTGTTCATTTACGTTTTAATATAACTCGAATTTATTAAAAATGTTAACATATTAAAATTTATGAGTATTTAAAAATATTAATACTAAGTAATTATTCAAAATATTTTAATAAAGTATTTAATATATTATTATGATAATTTAATAAAATATATATAAAATAAATATATTTAAGTAATTATTAATATTAAATTGAATATCACAAGTATATTACTAATATCAAAATATATATTTATTTGAGTATTATTATATGTGTTAATATACATACTTGATATAGGTTCGTGAATCCGAGGCCAACCTTGCATTGTTCAGTTCCGTTGTATGCATATTTTTACTACAAAATATCGTACTGTGAGTTTCATTTGCTCCCTTTTTAAATGCTTTTTCAATATATGTTTTTGGGACTGAGAATACATGCGCTGCTTTTATAAATATTTTACGAAATAGACACAAGTAATCGAAACTACATTCTATGGTTGAATTGTTATACCGGATATCGCCCTTGTTGAACTTGATAGCCTAAGAATTGGTGTTTATTATAATTGCCACCAATTGACGCGAATCCTAAAGATAGATCTATGGGCCTTGACAAGCCCCAGTCAGAGAATTTGAACTGCTTTAGTACTTCGATGTTGATATGTTTGGGGATATTCTAGATGCATTTTGTTAATGTCGGTTACCAGGTGTTCAATTCATATGAATGATTTTTATGCAGATCAATATTAATGGAAATGAAAATCTTGTGGTCTATTAAAATATTGAAATGATTATTATGATAAACCTATGAACTCACCAACCTTTTGGTTGACACTTGAAAACATGTTTATTCTCAGGTATGAAAGAAATCTTCTGCTGTGCATTTGCCACATGGAGTCGTACATGGCATATTTAGGACAGTACCTCGTAAAGGGACCATATGTTGAAGACTTCGTCCAGGAGGATTAGGACGGGTTGCTTCAGGAAAGATGTACCAAGATCTCAAGAAACACTTTTGGTGGCCGGGTATGAAAGCCGATATTGCTACATATGTAGGAGAATGCTTGACTTGTTCTAAAGTTAAAGCTGAACATCAGAAACCATCAGGCCTACCTCAACAACCAAAAATTCTGGAATGGAAATGGGAAAATATTACAATGGATTTCATTACTAAATTGCCAAGGACTGCAAGTGGTTATGATACAATTTGGGTAATAGTCGATCGTCTTACCAAATCAGCACACTTCTTACCAATGAGAGAAGATGACAAAATGAAGAAGTTAGCACGACTATACTTGAAGGAAGTCGTCTCCAGACATGGAATACCAGTCTCTATTATCTCTGATAGGGATGACAGATTCGTTTAAAGATTTTGGCAGACATTACAACAAGCATTGGGGACTCATCTAGACATGAGTACTGCCTATCATCCACAAACTAATGGGCAGAGTGAAAGGACGATATAAATGCTTGAAGACATGTTACGAGCATGTGTTATTAATTTTAGAAATGGTTGGGATCGACATCTACCGTTAGCAGAATTTTCATACAACAACAGTTACCACTCGAGTATTGAGGCGGCACCGTTCGAGGCACTTTACGGTAGAAAGTGCAGGTCTCCGATTTTTTGGAGCGAGGTAGGGGATAGACAATTTACGGGTCCAGAAATTATCCAAGAAACTACTGAAAAAATCATTCAAATTCAACAACGGTTGAAAACCGCCCAGAATCGACAAAAGAGTTACGCGGACATTAGAAGAAAAGATTTAGAATTTGAAATCGGTGACATGGTCATGCTTAAGGTATCACCTTGAAAAGGTGTTGTTCGTTTTGGAAAACGGGGGAAGCTAAACCCGAGATACATTGGGCCATTCAAGATTATTGACCGGGTTGGACCAATAGCTTATCGACTTGAATTACCTCAACAACTCGCTAGTGTACATAACACCTTCCACGTCTCGAATTTGAAGAGATTCTTAGCTAAAGAAGATCTCACTATTCCTTTAGACGAAATTAAAATTAACGAAAAACTACAGTTCGTTGAAGAACCCGTCGAGATAATGGATCGTGAGGTTAAAGGACTTAAGCAAAACAAGATACCAATCGTTAAAGTTCGATGGAATGCTCGTAGAGGACCCGAGTTCACCTGGGAGAGTGAAGATCAGATGAAACAGAAATACTCGCACTTATTTCCAGATGATGCGTCAACACCTCCATCTACTTAAAATTTCGGGACGAAATTTATTTAACGGGTAGGTACTGTAGTGACCCAAACTTCTCCATGATTATATATTATATGAGATTCATATGTACATGATTAAATGTTTCCAACATGTTAAGCAATCAAACTTTTTAAGACTTGATTAATTGAAATGAGTTTATGTAGACAATTGACCACCCAAATTGACCGGCGATTCACGAACGTTAAAACTTGTAAAAACGACATGATGCTATATATATATATATATATATATATATATATATATATATATATATATATATATATATATATATATAACATGATATTATGATAAGTAAGTATCTCACAAAGTATATTAACAAAGATTTATATGCATAAAATGAAATTACTGATTTAAAGAACTCGAAACGATATATATAACGATTATCGTTATAACAACGTCTGAATTAAAATAAATACATATGTATCGTATTAAGATATTAATACACTATGTTTAACATGATAAAATGATAATTAAATATATCATTAAGTGTGTTAACAATGAACTACATATGTAAAACAAGACTACTAACTTAAGGATTTCGAAACGAGTTATATATGTAACAATTATCGTTGTAATAACATTTTAATGTATATATATCGTATTAAGATATATTCATACACCATGTTATCATGATAATATAAAATTTTAACATCTCATTGGATATAATAATAATGGGTTGATTACATTAAACAAGATCGTTAACTTATAAGTTTCAAAACAACACATACATTTAACGACTAACGATGAGTTAACGACTTAATTAAAATGTATATATATATATACATATATATATATATACATATATATATATACATATATATATATATATATATATATATATATATATATATATATATATATATATATATATATATATATACATATATATATATATACATATATATATATACATATATATATATACATATATATATATATATATATATACATATATATATATATATACATATATATATATATATATGTATATATATATATATATATATATATTGTATTAAGATGTATTAGTACACTTTTGAAAGGCTTAATGACATGTATCAAAATACTTCTACTTAGCAAAAATGATTACATTTACATTCTCATTCATTTTCATTAGCAATTCTACTCGTATTCATACAATAGTTGTACTCGTATTGTACGTAGCTTTTAGATGTATTTACTATTGATCTATACCAATAAAAATCTGCTCCTTAGCAGCCCTAAATGATTAACCAACATGTGGAACCAACCATTTGGCAACTAGCTAGAATTATTACACTAAAAATCAAACTACAACTTGCTTATATCTACTCTCTCATTCACGAAATTGATCACACACACATACACTTTCATTTTTCAATTTTCTTTCATCCATTTAATCTCTCTCTAGTTCTATGATGATGTTCTAAGTGTTCTTCATCATCTTCATCAAAATCTACATCAATCTAGCTCATAAATTCATACATAAAATAACTACTCAAGAACACTTTCAAGTTTGCTAGCTCACTTTTAATCTTGCAAATCCATTTCAAGTGATCATCCAACCTCAAGAAATCTTTGTTATTTACAGTAGGATATCCTTCTAATTCAAGGTAATACTTATATTCAAACTTTGATTCGATTTCTACAACTATAACTATCTTAATTCAAATAGTAATCTTACTTGAACTTATTTTCGTGTCATGATTCTACTTCAAGAACTTCCAAGCCATCAAAGATCCTTTGAAGCTCAAATTATTTTCTCATCATTTCCAGTAGTTTTACCTACTATACTTGAGGTAGTAATGATGTTCATAACATCATTCAATTCATTATATATATATAACTATCTTATTCAAGGATTATAACTTGTAATCACTAGAACATAGTTTAGTTAAATCTAAACTTGTTCGCAAATAAAGTTAATCCTTCTAACTTGACTTTTAAAATCAACTAAACACATATTTTATATCTATATGATATGCTAACTTAATGATTAAAAACTTGGAAACGCGAAAAACACCGTAAAACCGGACATACGCCGTCGTAGTTAAACATGGGGCTGTTTTGGTTGGATAATTAAAAACTATGATAACCTTTGATTTAAAAGTTTTTCTTCTGGGAAAATTATATTTCTTATGAACATGAAACTATATCCAAAAATCATGGTTAAACTCAAAGTGGAAGTATGTTTTTCAAAATGGTCATCAAGATGTCGTTCTTTCGACGAAAATGGCTATCTCTTTCAAAAATGACTTGTAACCTATATTTCTGACTATAAACTTATATTTTTTATGTTTAGATTAATAAATTATGGTTCGATACGAAACCATAGCCTTTTGATTCACTCAAAACGGATTTGAAATGAAGAAATTATGGGTAAAACAAAATTGGATAGAATTACTAGTTTTAGCTACGAAAATTTTATAACAAATCTATACTAACCATATCCTAACTAACTTATCCTGTATTCTATATATATATATATATATATATATATATATATATATATATATATATATATATATATATATATATATATATATATATAAAATATACCTTGATAAACCATAGACACGCATACAATGTTTTGACATATCATATTGACATCATCTATATATATTATTTTGAATAACCCATAAGACACTATATGCGGTAATGCTCGAGTTAGCATATAATGGGTCGAGGTTAATTCTAAAATAATAAATATACCATGGGTTGTGATCGAGTCTGAGACATGTATACACTGGGTCCTGGATTGATTCGAGATAATATGCATAATATGATATATTGATTTATTTATGTACTACTAACCGTGGACTACTAATTGTAGACTACTAACATTGGACTGCTAACTTAACAACTTAAATCATCAACACGTAATAAAATATGATATGAATATATTTCTATCATACTTTGATATATGTATATATTTGTTATAGGTTCGTGAATCGACCCGTGGTCAAGTCTTATTTTTTGACGAATTGAAAATCCGTGAAAGTGAGTTATAGTCCCACTTTTAAAATCTAATATTTTTGGGATGAGAATATATGCAGTTTTATAATTGTTTATAATTGTTTTATAAAATAGACACAAGTACGCGAAACTACATTCTATGGTTGGATTATCGAATCGAATATCACCCTTTTAGTCTGTAATCTAAGAATTAGGGAACAGAAACCCTAATTGACGCGAATCTTAAAGATAGATCTATTGGGCCTAACAAACCCCATCCGGGTTATGGATGCTTTAGTACTTCGATTTTATCATGTCCGATGAGAGTCTGAATGATGGGAATATTCTAGATGCATTTTGTTAATGTCGGTTACCAGGTGTTCACCATATGAATACTTTTTATCTCTATGCAGTTTGCGAAATGCCTGATATGAGATGGATGTTTATGAAAATAAAAATGAAATCTTGTGGTCTATTATTACGAATTGATAAATATATAGCTTAAACCTATAACTCACCAGCATTTTTGTTGACGTTTTAAGCATGTTTATTCTCAGGTGATTATTAAGAGCTTCCGCTGTTGCATGCTAAATTAAGGACAAGATTTGGAGTCAGCATGCTTGTATTATATTGTTTAAAAAGTGCATTTGAGAACTTACATTGTTGTAACATATTATTTTTTGTAAACCGCTATGTAATGGTTGTGTGTGAGTGTTATATTTTAGATTATCATTACTTGATAATCTAGGTTATGTACTTTATATCTTTGTCGACAAAATAAAGATTATGGTTTGTTTTAAAAATCGAATGCAGTCTTTGAAAAAGTCTCATATAGAGGTCAAAACCTCGCAACGAAATCAACTAATATGAGACGTTTACAATCATTATGAACGGCACATTTCAAATATAAGACTTCCATGTTAGACACAATAACAACATCAATTAAACATTTAATAATCAAATGCAGTCACGCATCAAATGGGTCACTATCACATCTGACTTGATTGAAGCCACAACTCACATGCATATATATATATATACATATATATATATATACATATATATATATATACATATATATATATATATACATATATATATATATACATATATATATATATATATATATATATATATATATATATATATATATATATATATATATATATATATATATATATATCATATCTAATCAAGTAGCAACTAGTACAATAATAGTACATATATCTATAAAATAATATGAGAATACTTACTTCCGATCGTTTCTTAAGATCTTGATGGACTTATGTCGTTAGTAGTTTTAGTTTCCTTGCTCGTATTATAACCAACCGATGCAACTATATTACCATATTTATATGTATGGTATATTTTGTATCTAGGTGTGTGTAGTAATATGTGTAGAGATTTGTTTGGTGTGAGTTTAATCCTTTCTCCTTGTTCATATTTATACTTGATATATTGAGCTACTTATCATAAGTCTATAAACTAGACAAAATATGTGTCAAAAGGACACTAACCCTTAACAAGCAAGTAACAACACTTGTCATCATCCTTAGTTTTAAGCATTACACATGTCAACTTACAAGAGTAGTCACCATGTAGATATTTCAAAGATCACCAAGAAAAGACACTTGTCAAATTCTATGCCATGTGTCAAATTCTACCATGATAACTTGCCATGTGTCCAAGTCTACCATTCTATTTATCATAATTATATTTAAATCATATTATAAAATAATATTATTTCTACATTTCGTCTAGACCATTAATCGAGGTGTTACAAATCTACTCCCCTTAAGAAGATTCCGTCCTCAGAATCTGGTCAAAGTCATAGGTCATGACAACAAAATTTCATCACTTATAAGTTAGGCATCAAAGATTATCGTCAATTCAAGCAGTAACCTATCCTACTTCTCTTTTGACTTACTGAAACTTCTGCATGATCTACTAAAATGTAGATACGTTGGCCAGACGTAATACGTCTTCATAGGTCATACCTCCATTTCACGTCAGAAAGTCTGAGAAATCTAAGTTCAAATCATATCCAATACTTTATCTAAGCAATCTAGCATAATCAGACAACTTACCTATAATGCATACATAATAGAATTTAAACGTAACAACAAGGTTATTCTAAATGTACTAGTATTTACGTCATAAGCAACATCTTCATCAACAATCATTTGATAAGCTCTTGCCTCAGCTTTTCTCTTCTGTCCTACCGAAGAAGCAGAAGGTCCTCCTACTGACACTGACTGCGCCCCTGGCCCTTCCCCAGAACTCGTTCTCTTCCAACTGGACACTGAATCGACCTATGCCCCATTTGATGACATCTCCAGCACACGTTATCCCTAAACGAACACATTTAAATTTCATGACCTACAATCCCGCATCTCAAGCATCTCTTAGTGAGGGTAGAACATGGACCACTGTGAGAAGCTCTACAATTCTGACACCACGAATTCTGACTCGATGCCGATTCACTTTGTTCTGATCCACTTTTCAGTTTCGACTCAACAGATTTCTTCGACTGACTCACCACCTGATTTTGTTGTGACATCACATAACCCGTCATTCTATTTCTAGCAGCTCTGACATCATCTTCAACCATTTTGGCCATAACAAATGCTTGCGACAACGTTGTCGCCATCCTTACCATTTTTCTATACTCTGGTAGTATCACATTAACTAAATGCTGAATTCTGGATTGCTCATCTGGAACCCACTATTGCACGAACCTTAATTTATCCATATACTGTTCAATCACTTCATCTATCGTCATTTGATCTGTCATTCTCATTTCCAGAAATTCTGTATTGATCCTATTGAGGTCATAGGATGAACAATATTGCTCACGAACTTTACTATGAAACTGTTCCCAAGTAATCATGCTCACTTTCTCTTTTGGTATACTTGAAATAACTGTATCCCACCAAACCATTGCCCTGTTCTTCAACATACGAATCGCGTAAATAACCTGTAGCTCCGGGTCACATTGACAGGCCTCAAAAAATCTTTCTATTTCTCTTAACCAGTTAAGGGTCGCTGTTGGGTTAGAACTTCCGGAGTACTCTGGAAGATTACAACTCAAAAACTGTTTAAAAGTACATTTCTTCGGTTGTTGAAACATCGGCATCTGATACTGGGTCCACATCTGATTTGGAAAATGTTGATTGTACTGCAGTGGCATCTGATACTGATGTTGTTCTAATTCCCTTATTCGATCGCGGGCTTCCTGTAATTGACTTTCCAAATCTAAAATTTGTTCATGTGGATTTTCATCTGACACATACCCATCTTCGTCGGGTGCTCTGAACGTTCTGGGGGTTGAAGGACCAGCTGCATTTCCTGAATCATCTGCCATAACTGTACTACCACAACATCTCACACAAACGCTTAGTAGATAACTAGTTAGTATAATCAACTAACACACAAAACTCCTACATTTACTTAACCCGTCTTCTCAGATATGTTTGACATAGCACTAGGTTTGGGAACATGACATTCAACACAATGTACATGTGACCAAACCAATGCTCTGATACCAAGTTGTAACACCGTACTTTTTTTTATACACAGCGGAAGTCTTGATCACGAAAATACCCTTATACATAAAGCGTGATTACTACAACTTTGTTAAATTATATTATTACAAACGACCGGTGTTACGTTAAACAAATATTTTAATAAAAGACTAGACATCAGAGTTGAGCTTGTCAAACATATCATCTCCACATCAATCCCCGTCCCGATACCCTACAGCAAAACATAACCTGCAAGGGAGGAGGTGAGGGGGTTAGCCGAAGCTAAGTGAATGGAACTATCTACAAATCTAGCATACAGTATCAACTCGTACAATAACTAGAACAACAACAACAACAACAACTTTGCTCTAGTTGGAGGAATGGCTGCCTGGCCGTGCACACAACCACTAGCTGCACACAAACACGCAGGTGATGCATTATTCAGCACTATATCAACAGACAGTGGTCAACAGGACCCAACCTAACAAGTCGAGATTGACCTCCTTGAGTAAGATTTAACAAGTCGAGATCCCTCATAAGCGGAACCTAACAAGTTGATGTTCGATCAACACAAACAGAACCTTACAAGTCGAGGTTCTATCAACAATGCACATCCAACTAGTATCAACACAACATGACAACATTACAATTATAACATGACAACTAAACAACAATATAACGATGTAGCACGACAAGCTACTCTATGCTACACCTGAGATAATCCCACTCACCGATTACTAGCAAGAACTCAGTGGTCTAATATTACTGAGTCTTCTCTCTCCCCTTTTCACCTGGAAATATAAGACTTCCAAGTTAGACACAATAACAACATCAATTAAACATTTAATAATCAAATGCAGTCACGCATCAAATGGGTCACTATCACATCTGACTTGATTGAAGCCACAACTCACATGCATAATATATATATATATATATATATATATATATATATATATATATATATATATATATATATATATATATATATATATATATATATATATATATATATATATATATGTATGTATATCATATCTAATCAAGTAGCAACTAGTACAATAATAATACATATATCTATAAAATAATATGAGAATACTTACTTGCGTTCGTTTCTTAAGATCTTGATGGACTTATGTCGTTAGTAGTTCTAGTTTCCTTGCTCGTATTATAACCAACCGATGCAACTATATTACTATATTTATATGTATGGTATATTTTGTATCTAGGTATGTGTAGCAATGTGTGTAGAGATTTGTTTGGTGTGAGTTTAATCCTTTCTCCTTGTTCCTATTTATACTTGATATATTGAGTTACTTATCATAAGTCTATAAACTAGACTAAATATGTGTCAAAAGGACACTAACCCTTAACAAGCAAGTAACAAAACTTTTCATCATCCTTAGTTTTAAGCATTACACATGTCAACTTACAAGAGTAGTCACCATGTAGATATTTCAAAGATCACCAAGAAAAGACACCTGTCAAATTCTATGCAATGTGTCAAATTCTACCATGATAACTTGCCATGTGTCCAAGTCTACCATTCTATTTATCACAATTATATTTAAATCATATTATAAAATAATATTATTTCTACATTTCGTCTAGACCATTAATCGGGGTGTTACATGTAGAGCCGTAGAGGTGTGTTATTACTTTATATTGATGTTCTTTCAGTTATTATGTGCCACTTGCTTTCGTTAATAGAGGACATTAAGCAATGTCAGTTAAATGAAACATTTGAGGTCTATGCGATTAAAGTTACCATGAATGCTCTTAGAAATAGATACAACATTGTATATGTTTACTTTTTCAAGAGATAATAACTTGATTAAGTGGTTGTTGACTTTAGTAGTCATATGTACTTTTAGATCATAACCCAAAAGAATCTTGAACTGATTTGAATGAGGCAATCAAAATCCAGATTTGTAGTATACATCTACGAAGACCAACATACAAAAACTCGGTCAGGTCAGCGTAGGTTAACCAACTTATTGTACTTATCGAATGATGTAGTACATTTTACTTGAGATTGTTTTTAATTAAGAACGTGGATTTGAGTATGAACTTTTGCATTTAACTTATAACAATATGGTGAATATGATGTTAAGTCAAACTATTTTTTGGTTTTATAGTGGAATGCTTTGTTTGAAAATCAAGGATTGTTTTGATGGTAGTGTGGGTTATAATGTATATTATAAGTGGTATGAAGTTAAGAAGAAAAATATATTTTTGAAGATATTATCTATAATATTCAATTGGAAAAATGACAATTGCTACTGTTTATCATACAACATTGTATCTATATGCAAGGTGATGGTGTAGAGCTGTATCATACAATAGTAATGATATGTATAAGATATTGTAATGAGCTCATGTTGAGTATTTTTGTTGTTTGTAATTTGTTGGTCATGAAAGACGGTTTTTAATTTTTTGTAGTGGCACGTTCTTTATATCACTTTTAATCTATGGATCATCGGGTGGGTAAATTGTATTTTAAAGGCAGTGATGCCCGTGGTGTTTAAAAGAATTGTCTACATTATCATTATCTAATTGAAAAAATGTAACATTGTGTTCTGCTGGTTGAATAAGAATATTGGTCAAAATGGGCTTGGTTTGAAAACATGATTATGTTTTAATAATACTTGGAGCCTTATTATATTTTTTGTATGTAATATGTAATGTATATGTATACTGAATTGATAAATTCACTATATTTTTGATAAATTCACTACATTTATACATTATTTCATGTCATTTCAAGTTTAGCATATCATTATTATTCATTTAATGTATAATAATCAATCCTCATATAAAAAGACCAATTTCTACTTTACTTTAACAAATTTCTATAAAAAAAATTCCGCGAATTCGTGGTTTTTAACTAGTAAGTTTAGTAAAATTAAAACATTAATTAAAGAAAACACTAATCTTAATTCATAAATTAAAAACATTGAGTTTTACTCTTTGACCTTGAATAGAATAATAAAATACGGAGTATTGGGTTTAACAAAAAGAAAAAAAAAATATAATATATCTACCACGGCTTTTCTTCTCTATTCTTCATATATGAAAACATCATTTTTCTTGTTTCACTATTTTAACCAAACAATTCAGACCCAAACGAAGAGTAAATACCATCGTACGCGTTAAATCTTGATTGGCTGTACAAAATCGGACGCCACATTTCTTTCCATTACCATCATGACTAACGCTGTCACAGTACAGGTTTTACTAGGTGTTAGAGTTGCCAACTATGCATCAAATTAGATGGGTAACGTTACGTTATTGGTGGTGTATGTAATAAGAAACCACCATCATCAAAGTTAATCGGATCACATGTATGTGTAATGAAAGAACTTTCTATCGCAATTAAAATGAATAAATAAAGAGGAATTCTAAGTGATTAATTAACTAAGTGATCACAATCTACTTTAATTCTCTCTTTTTTCTATCTTTTTATTTTTAGTATTGATTCAAAAGCTTTTGAGATTTTTTTTTAAAAAACTTTTATTGATTTAATCATTTCTCATAAGTAAAAGAGTAGTCAATCTATTTTCCAATTTTATTTTAGGTTTATGACAATTTATCTAGAAAAAATTTGTAAATTTGCCCTAACAAGTCGCAAGTGACATGTTCATGGGTCGCAAGTGTTTTGCGAATTTGCGACTGATTCGTGAACGAGAACTTTCAGATTGTGATCTTAAATTCTCGGTCACGATCAATATTCCTCGGATATGCAACTCACAAATAGTGTGTGCAGCAACTCGCAAGCGATTTGCCTATTTGCGCATTGCTCGTTGGCCGAGACGCAAACGATTTGGGAATTACGACCGAGTGATGTAATTTGATCGTAAACGACCCGAAACAGTAATAAAATACTTATCGCCATTATAACAAGTCAACAAATCTATGTAACAATTTACAAATTTAGATACAATAAAAGTCAAAAGTCTACTACTAATACAAGTTAACAATTACACTAAAATCCCAATAAATGTTCTTTTAACGACCAACATAATGGCCAGTCGTACCAAATCATCGTCACTGATGACTAAATCCACGGGATCTGCGAATACGGCTTTGATATCACCTACTAGCAAGTCCCGTTTGTCTGTACACGATGGAATACATCAAGATCTCAATGGTGGACACTTCCCCTTTTCGTCACTGTAATGCAAGAGCTCATGTCATGGTTGGGGCCAAATAACAGTCTCGTCGCTATGCAAAATTCCCGGCCAAACCTAATCGTTAGGTAGAAACTCAAACCAAAGATCATCCACCTCTTTTACGTGTCTAATGTCTTCTGGTATGCTTTTAAGCTTACACTAAAAAAATATAGTAGATAAGCCCAGTGGCGGATCTAAGATCGGTGGTCATGTGACGACCCGGAAATTTCCGACCAAACTTAAACCTAAATCTTTATATGATTTCGACAAGATAAGCAAAGTCTGTAATGTTGAGTCTCGTAAATTTTGGAACTATGTTTATGTATTCAATTACCCTTTGACTGTGCTCGACGATTCACGAACAATTGTTTGTAAATAAATATATGCATAAATGTATGTATTGAAAATAATAAAAGATGATTGAATTATTAGAAGTAAACATGTAAAATAATATATACAAGATAAGAAAATTAGTTTTTTTAAAATAAATCTATGAATAGATATATATGATTTCTGTAATAATTATTATCATATGGATATTGGAAAATATATATAAATTATAAATACTATATGCTTAAAATTATTTCTATGATGAAAGAATATTATAATAAATATATATATACAAAATATATATATATATATATATATATATATATATATATATATATATATATATATATATATATATATATATATATATATATATATATAAAAGACAATTACATTTTTATATTTAATATGCATACACTTATTATATAAAATATTTATAATAAGAATACAACACATACTATCATATAACATATAATGTATAATTATAAAGTATAAATTAACATGATAAGTGTTATTTCTTCATTTTTATTAGTAATATTAATATCAATGTTAACATTAATATCAGTATTATTAATATTATTAATTTCAATACATAATATACAGATATGGAATTTGATACATTTTATTTGATAATAATATTATTAATACTAATTGTTATCCTTGTTAATATTATAATTATTATTAGCTGTGACTTATTATTATTATTATTATTATTAATTATTATTATTATTAGTATTTTGATTATTATTATTAATGTAATTATAATTATTAATAAATAAAATCAATTATATAAAAACATAAATATGGATTTGGAATGTAAATCTATTTCAGTAGCAAACGATTGTGTTCAAATGAAAACAAATTGATAAGATATCACAGATTTAGATTGTACGAATTCTGTTAGAAGTCTCAATCTACTTTAACTATTTTTTTCTCCCTTTCTGCTCCTGATTGAGGAATCTGTCGATCACTATCCACTACAAAACAACTGCAATTGATTTCTATTGTGATATAAATCATACACTGGCACGTTATGTATACCTACTGCTGCTTCTTGTCATAATTCAACACCATAACCATCACTTAATTCTTTTCCTTCTCTCTCCCTATATTCGTCTATCTCTCTCTTAAAAATCCTGGTTACCGTTTCGAATCACAACCACAGATCACTGCAACATACTCTTATCTGTGTAATCTTTTTGAATTTAAACCAAAACCACACCACCACTAATCATATACCATCAATTGAATAGTTATTATTTTATATCTCCTCTCGACTGATAGCTTCGGGTACGCGTGAATGATTACTGCATAAAATCACCCAACGAAAAATCATTTACCCAACCAACCTTCTTACGTTTCTGTTTCTAGAGGAACTAGCCGATTACCATCACAAACCACCACTCGTAGATAACCTAATACCGTTTTACTTCTTTTTCTTCTGTACCATCGGTTTCGATGGAATCCTGTCATGAATCACCGAAGCAAAACCGCCACTATAACATATTTTTTTTCCTTTCGCTACAGCTATATTTATATATATATTTTTTTCTTTTTGATGCTCTTACTGGAAGACACCACGAAACCCTCACTTTGATCATTCAATCGATCAAATTACTACTACATCTGTTTCTTTTTCGGTTTAAAAGGCCACGCAACAAGGAAGAATAATAAGAAGATGATGAGAGAAAAGTTATAAAGTGAATACGGAAGGAAAATTGATTATCGATGATGTTATTTATTTCTTTTTCTAACCGACAATTATAAACCAAAGGTTCCCCACTTGAAGTTATTAATGAGCTGTAAAGACAAGTTAATGGAAGGTGACGAATTGTATGAGCTGTGATGAATGAGAAGGAAAAGAAATAGATGAATAGCGGGTTATTAATTATAGGTATGATTATGAATCAGAAAAACGAGAATAGTGGAATGGTTGAGAGTGTTTGCTTAGAACTAGAGGTCGTGGGTTCAATCCCCGGCTATGGCATTTTTTTATTAACAATAGAATATGTATGGGCTCTGCAATTGGGCCGTGACCCAATTAACCTGCTGTTGGGCCGATCAGAAGCTGAACTGAGGGAAATAGGCGTGGTGTACGTATAAGAATATGAAGGGTTGATTGGATCGATTGAAAATTTAATTAAGATGATAAAGAGAAATGAAGCAGATATGAAACGAGTTAAATAAAAATAGTATGCGAATTAAGTTAGAAAAGCTGAGATGGACTAGTGGTTAGGAGGTGTTTGGGTGAATGTGAGGTCGCGGGTTCGAGTCCCGGCTCTGACGATTTATTGCTTTTTAAGCTTTTAAAGGTAGTTCTCATGTTTATTATTATTATTATTATTATTATTATTATTATTATTATTATTATTATTATTATTATTATTATTATTATTATTATTATTATTATTATTATTATCAATTATTGTTATTATTATTATGGTAACATAAATACTATGATTTATATTATTATCACTTTTGATTAAGTAACATTAGTAAATATTGTTAATGTTATTATTAGTATTGATTTAAGTATTATTATGATTATGATTACTATTAGCTATCGTTATTATTATTATTATGGTTATAAACACATTAAAGTTAATAACATTCAAGTAAAGATGATGATAAAATAAACATTTATATGATCTTAGAACTTAAAGTAATAAACGAGATAATTAATAAGATTATGATATAATTATGAAATTAGTATGAATACAAGAATGTATACAAATTGTTAAGGATTTGAAAACATACTTATACTTGAAGGTTAATATTATCATGATGGTTAAAAGTATATTAGATAAATAGGAATTTGATAAGAGTTGTAAACTTTAATAATAATAATTGTATTATGATAAAATATTGTAAAGATTAAAAATTATATATATATATATATATATATATATATATATATATATATATATATATATATATATATATATATATATATATATATATATATATAGTGGACCAATCCATGGATAAGCACTAAATGGGGCACAAACTGGATAAGTAAAATTTCAAATTTTAAAAAAAAAAATGATCCTTTAATATGCAAATAGAAGAAAACGAAAAAATTTTAAAAAGTTTTTGAACAAAATCGTTCGAAAATCGATGATAAATGGTAAACATCGATGATGAATGGTAAAAATTGATGATGAATGGTAAAATTAACCATTAATCTGGTTAATTTATCATTCATTTTTGTTCGCGATGAATGATAAAATTAATCAATGCTAAAAAAAAGCAGATGAATGGTTAATTTAACCATTCATCTGTTTATGATGAATGATAAAAAAACAGATGAATGATTAATTTAACCATTCATCTGGTTTTTTTAGCATTGATAAATTTTATCATTAATCGTAAACAAGATGAATGATAAATTAACCCGATGAATGGTTAATTTTACCATTCATTATTGATTTTTGAAAGATTTTAAACTTTTTTTTTATGAAAAAAATTGATTAGAGGTGCATTTTAATGCAGATTTATGAATGTAAAAAAAAATTTAAAAAAAAAAAATTTTATTTTGCTTATCCGGTTTGTACTCCTTTTAAGCTTATCCATGGATCGTGCCCCTATATATATATATATATATATATATATAAAACTATAAATAAGCCAAGATCTAAAAAAAATATTATTATTATTATTGTTATAAGTATTATTATTATTATTATTAGTATTAACATGATTTTAAGATTATTATTATTATTATTATTAATTGCATTTACTATTATTATTATTATTATTATTATTATTATTATTATAATTATAATTATTATAATTATAATTATTATTATTATTATTATTATTATTATTATTATTATTATTATTATTATTATTATTATTATTATTATTATTATTATTATTATTATTATTATTATTATTATTATTATTATTATAGAATAGTTCAACTTTTTTATTTAACATTATTAATGTTATTTTATCAAGTAACTATTAGATATATAAAACTATACAAATTACATATAACTTAAACAATATAAATGTTTTTATATAAAATGAATTTAGTTAAATTATTAAGAAAACATATAAGTTATTAATATAACGTTTATATCACTAATAAGTATATATATTAATTTGATCGATTTCAATTATATGTGTTAATATATTTATAAATGATATAGGTTCGTGAATCCGAGGCCAACCCTATACTTATTTAATGTTGTCATATGTATTTTTACTACAAAATACAGTACGGTGAGTTTCATTTGCTCTCTTTTTAAATGCTTTTGCAATATATATTTTTAGGACTGAGAATACATGCGCTCTTTTTATAACTGTTTTACGAAATAGACACAAGTACTTAAAACTACATTCTATGGCTGGATTATTAAACTGAATATGCCCCTTTTATCTTGGTAGCCTAAGAATTAGGGAACATCACTAATTTTGAGAATTAGTGCACCCCTAATTGAAGCGAATCCTAAAGATAGATCTATTGGGCCCAACAAGCCCCATTCTGAAATTTGAAATGCTTTAGTACTTCTAGTTTATCATGTCCGATGGGTGTCCCGGAATGATGGGGATATTCTATATGCATCTTGTTAAGGTCGGTTACCAGGTGTTCACCATATGAATGATTTTTATCTCTATGCAGTTTGCGAAATGCCTGATATGAGATGTATATTTATGGACAAATTGAAATCTTGTGGTCTATTAAAATTATCGAAATGATCGATTATGATAAACTAATGAACTCACCAACCTTTTGGTTGACACTTGAAAGCATGTTTATTCTCAGGTATGAAAGAAATCTTCCGCTGTGCATTTGCTCATTTTAGAGATATTACTTGGAGTCATTAATGGCATATTTCAAAAGACGTTGCATTCGAGTCCTTGAGTTCATCAAGAATATTATTAAGTCATTTATAGTTAGATATATTATGAAATGGTATGCATGCCGTCAACTTTCGATGTAATGAAAGTTTGTCTTTTAAAAACGAATGCAATGTTTGTAAAATGTATCATATAGAGGTCAAGTACCTCGCGATGTAACCAAATGTAATGTATTCGTCCAGATAGATTATAACGGGTCGTCTCATGTGGTATCAGAGCGGTGGTCTTAGCGAACCATGTCTGCATTAGTGTGTCTAATATGATAGTTTCTTAGATGCATTAGTGAGTCTGGACTTCGACCGTGTCTGTATGTCAAAAGTTTTGCTTATCATTTCGTGTCGAAAATTACATGCTTATCATTCTTAGGGAATCAACTGCTTATCATTCTTAAGTCTAGACACATCTTACTGCATTGATTGCATGAATAGTGTATAGATAAAATTCATATCTTAGCGTATCTGCTAATTCATATCTTAGAGTATCTGTTACTGTAAACTTTACCTGACATATTCCGTAAACTCCTCTGTAATTTACAGGATCTTCTGTACTATATTTAGGTATTCTATGCAATTAGAATATCATTCGATATTCGAAAATCATTTCATATCGAAAACACTTTATCTGACCATACAAGACGGAACTCACAACTAGTTCAAGTCCCTCAAATTTTGACAGCTATTCTGATATGGATTTCCACTCAATCTCCGAAGACAGTGTAACCGGAATGAACCAACCAATCAGCCATCATCAATTCTGGATGAATTGGGGATGGGTTCGTAGCTGACTTAATCAATGGAGACGCGAAGAAGGCGATCCTTTCCACCAACCGAATTCACCTCTTGGTGAAGAACCTGAGGCACTTACCGGCGAACCTGTTTGTAATACCATTTTCTCTCTCATTTTCTGAGTATCTCGCCACGATTATATTCTATCTAAAATTCTAAAACTTATTCATCCCCTTGTTTCGATCGACAATCATCCCAGAATAATAGAAGAAGTCAACGAACTTCGCACCCGAGTAATAAATTTGGAGAATATGGTTCGAAACTTACAAGCACCAGCGGCATCACCGGCACCAACAGTACGATCAATATCAGTACTGGCAGCACCAGTACCACTAACAACAACATCCACATCACACGTCTCAATATCACAATCTATACCTCGAACATCAACATCATACGCACCATAGATACCAAGGAGTACCAACAACAATGAACGATGAAGTATTGATCCATAACTTCATTAATATTCTACGAAGAATATGTGGTTCCTAATAGTTTTAGAGATTACTTATTTTAGCTCAAACCGAAAAGCAAATGAGATTACTATCATATTAACTCATTAAATCCATGATTACATCTGAAGAAAATATATATGCAAGTATATTTTCATAAAGATTGTAATTAAATTTTTTTTTTTTTACAAACTGTTAATGGTGAAAATATTTTAACGGGTAGGTAATACCCGAGGAATATTTAGATTGCACATTAATCAGTTATACGGTACATTTTGCGAATCTGATTCAACAGTCAGTTACTATCCTATTTACATCTAGAGAGATACGAATTCGTTCACCACAGAATAACCATTTTCATTCAATTTCATATTTGGATTTTGATTTACCGGAATCCAACAAGTGGCATAATGAAGAAAACATTGGACAAAATAAAATTTATTAGAAACAAACAAATTAACTATGAGAAATTTTGTTAAGAATCCACGCTAACTGTTCCTAGATAACTGATTACATTTTATTTATCGCAATTTAATTATCGCAATTTATATTCTCGCAATTTTATTTATCGTCATTTAATTTCTGTTATTTATTTTACGCACTTTAAACATCGGGACACGTATACAAGGTTTTGACATATCATATCGATGCATCTATATATATTATTTGGAATAACCATAGACACTCTATATGCAGCAATGCTTGAGTTAGCTATACAGGGTTGAGGTTGATTCTACAATAATATATATATACTTTGAGTTGTGATCGATTCTGAGACATGTACACGGGTCACGACACGCATTAATTAATTCGAATATTATATATTAAACTATATATATGAATTATTGAATTAGTAACTGTGGACTGCTAACTGTGGACTAATAACATTGGACAATTAAAATGAATTAAAATATTGATTATAACTTATGAATCTAAACATTCCTTCAAGTTTGCCACTTGATTTCATCTTAAACCTCATTTGTATCTTGATGATTACAATCTGCGTTCAAACCTTTCATGATTCTTGAAAACACCTCAATCGAGAGGATAAACTAACCGCACATCATCTACGGAAGGAAATATTTATACATATAGTTATGCACCTGAAAATACTCAGAACTTGAGTAAACGTTTAACATGTATATGGGCTAGCTCCTTTGGCATTGTTATTACCGAAAATAACCTTGCAATCCCTTCCAAATTAACCAATTTTTTCACAGCTTCAACAAATTAACATCGACCTTTCATTCGAATTAGCCTTGTTATAACCTCGATATATAAGTTTCCTTTCGTCATCATTATTGGGAACCGTTTATATCTCACCACATTAGCAGAAAACTTATCAACAACTTCGTTGATCTTTGACTTTCTGAAAAATCATTATATTTATCGAAACCCTATCATATACTCATCCGCATCTTATAACGAGAATTGCCATACCAATCACCGAGAACTAGCAATCAATATTTTGAAATCTCGCAACGTTACTACATCAATAGTTATATGTAAACATATAACATTCATCTCCTAGAATTATGATCTTCGATTCTGAAATTCTGAAAAGCACCTCGCTTACGAATCAATACTCTGAATGTTGAAAAAGATGAATGAAGCAGCAAAAATTGTAAACGACGTTAACAGTCGAAAGTTTGATGATAAAGAATGAAGTGTTGAAAACGCTCAATAGAAAAATTAGTATCAAAAAGCGGATTATGCGAAATTATGAAGGAGACTGTGGACAAATTCCAAGGACTAAACATGTACTTAACGAATTCAGATGATTCTGTATCTGATGAACTCTTCAGCGAATATCTTGCTCCTTATTTATTCTAAATCCTTGCGAAAGGATTTTCTTCATCAACCTTCGATCTTAGAAGTTCAAAAATATCATCATAAATATCCTCGATATTTCTGAAGATATTTTCATAACTATCCTTTTCTGAAATCAGTTATCTTTTCACGTCATCTGTATTACACCATAAAGGAAATTGTTTGGTTTCTTTATTCTGTAAACCTTCAAGTTTTAAATATGAATGATATTGAAGTAGTGTTAGGGACTGAAGCATGAGTTAGTATAATATAATGGCACTTGATCAACGTGATTATATTACAGTAAGTCATGCTGAGTTTCTAATGGAACGTGATGATTCACAGATCATAACGTCATCATGTGCCATGTTACATAACTCTTTCATTCTGCTTAACTTCTGAACATATCAAGAAAGTATATTCTTGATAGTTCTATTCTCAGTGATTCTGGTAATTTGACAAATCAAATCGTGCTATTACGTTCTTTATTGATTAGAACATTAAGTTCATTCGAAACTCCTTATTTACGAATTCTGGACCATTACTCGCTTTACTAGAGGTCGAGAGGAGAATAAAAAGGCAAAGAGCTACAAAATGTAAGAGAAAATATAAAGCCCAATAGCAACACGGAGGTTACAAACCGTGGATATTAATACGAATAGTAATATAAAGACACGGTAGAATTAAGAATAGTATCACCCCAAGGTAATAGTAGAAGTAAACAGATTTTTCTGGTGGAAGATTAAAAAGAAGGATAACAGAAATGATAATGATGAAAATATCAAGGATTAGAACTGGATTAAGCATTTCCATAATCTTTTGGATGTATGAACTAAGAAAGAAAGTATAGGAATGATGAGAATAATGGAACGAAAGAGTTTAATTTATAATGGAAATATCAGACCGAGTAATCGAGATAGATCACCATATTTAATTATAGAGATCTTAATTTCCTTATTCATCGAAGAATCAAATCATTTGGATTTCAAAGATTTTCTTTAAATTCCTTGAATCCCGGAAATCAACCATATCTACGTCAAAAGATTTGACGAAACATTATTTCTTCAATTCACTCTTTTGTGATAACTTCACTCATACGCTTCGAATAATTGATTTGTTTTATCTGTATTACTCAATAATGATAAAACTCTAGTTATCCACTCATATTCGTCATGAAAACATTTTTATTGTTAACCATGACGACCACACTCAAATTTCGGGACAAAATTTCTTTAACTGGTAGGTACTGTGATGACCCGGAAATTTCCGACCAAACTTAAACCTAAATCTTTATTTGATTTTGATAAGATAAGCAAAGTCTGTAATGTTGAGTCTCGTAAATTTTGGAACTATGTTTATGTATTCAATTACCCTTTGACTGTGCTCGACGATTCACGAACAATTGTTTGTAAATAAATATATGCATAAATGTATGTATTGAAAATAATAAAAGATGATTGAATTATTAGAAGTAAATATGTAAAATAATATATACAAGATAAGAAAATTAGTTTTTTTAAAATAAATCTATGAATAGATATATATGATTTCTGTAATAATTATTATCATATGAATATTGGAAAATATATATAAATTATAAATACTATATGCTTAAAATTATTTCTATGATGAAAGAATATTATAATAAATATATATATACAATATATATATATATATATATATATATATATATATATATATATATATATATATATATATACAATTACATTTTTATATTTAATATGCATACACTTATTATTTAAAATATTTATAATAAGAATACAACACATAATATCATATAACATATAATGTATAATTATAATGTATAATTTAACATGATAAGTGTTAATTCTTCATTTTTATTAGTAATATTAATATCAATGTTAACATTAATATCAGTATTATTAATATTATTAATTTCAATACATAATATACAGATATGGAATTTGATACATTTTATTTGATAATAATATTATTAATACTAATTGTTATCCTTGTTAATATTATAATTATTATTAGTTGTGACTTATTATTTTTATTATTATTATTATTATTATTATTATTATTATTATTATTAATTATTATTATTATTAGTATTTTGATTATTATTATTAATGTAATTATAATTATTAATTAATAAAATCAATTATATAAAAACATAAATATGGATTTGGAATGTAAATCTATTTCAGTAGCAAACAAATGTGTTCAGATGAAAAAAAATTGAAAAGATATCACAGATTTAGATTGTACGAATTCTGTTAGAAGTCTCAATCTACTTTAACTATTTTTTTCTCCTTTTCTGTTCCTGATTGAGGAGTCTGTCGATCACTATCCACTACAAAACAACTGCAATTGATATCTATTGTGATATAAATCATACACTGGCACGTTATGTATACCTACTACTGCTTCTTGTCATAATTCAACACCATAACCATCACCTAATTCTTTTCCTTCTCTCTCCCTATATTCGTCTATCTCTCTCTTAAAAATTCTGGTTACCGTTTCGAATATCAACCACAGATCATCGCAACATACTCTTATCTGTGTAATATTTTCGAATTTAAACCAAAACCACACCACCACTAATCATATACCATCAATGGAATCGTTATTATTTTATATCTCCTCTCAACTGATAGCTTCAGGTACGCGTGAATGATTGCTGCATAAAATCACCCAACGAAAACTCATTTACCCAACCAACCTTCTTTCCTTTCTGTTTCTAGAGGAACTAGCCGATTACCATCACAAACCACCACTCGTAGATAACCTAATACCGTTTACTTCTTTTTCTTATGTACCATATGTTTCGATGGAATCCTGTCATGAATCACCGAAGCAAAACCGCCACTATAACATATATTTTTTTTTCCTTTCGCTACAGCTATATTTATATATATATATATATTTTTCTTTTTGATGCTCTTGCTGGAAGACACCACCAAACCCTCACTTTGATCATTCAATCGATCAAATTATTACTACATATGTTTCTTTTTTGGTTTAAAAGGCCACGCAACAAGGAAGAATAATAAGAAGATGATGAGAGAAAAGTTATAAAGTGAATACGGAAGGAAAATTGATTATCGATGATGTTATTTATTTCTTTTTCTAACCGAAAATTATAAACCAAAGGTTCCCCACTTGAAGTTATTAATGATCAAGGTGAGCTGTAAAGACAAGTTAATGGAAGGTGACGAATTGTATGAGCTGTGATGAATGAGAAGGAAAAGAAATAGATGAATAGCGGGTTATTAATTATAGGTATGATTATGAATCAGAAAAACGAGAATAGTGGAATGGTTGAGAGTGTTTGCTTAGAACTAGAGGTCGCGGGTTCAATCCCCAGCCATGGCATTTTTTTTATTAACAACAGAATATGTATGGGCTCTGCAATTGGGCCGTGACCCAGTTAACCTGCTGTTGGGCCGATCAGAAGCTGAACTGAGGGATATAGTCGTGGTGCACGTATAAGAATATGAAGGGTTGATTGGATCGATTGAAAATTTAATTAAGATGATAAAGAAAAATGAAGCAGATATGAAACGAGTTAAATAAAAATAGTATGCGAATTAAGTTAGAAAAGCTGAGATGAACTAGTGGTTAGGAGGTGTTTGGGTGAACGTGAGGTCACGGGTTCGAGTCCCGGCTCTGACGATTTATTGCCTTTTAAGCTTTTAAAGGTAGTTCTCTTGTTTATTATTATTATTATTATTATTATTATTATTATTATTATTATTATTATTATTATTATTATTATTATTATTATTATTATTATTATTATTATTATTATTATTATCAATTATTGTTATTATTATTATGGTAACATAAATACTATGATTTATATTATTATCACTTTTGATTAAGTAACATTAGTAAATATTGTTAATGTTATTATTAGTATTGATTTAAGTATTATTATGATTAGGATTAATATTACCTATCGTTATTATTATTATTATGGTTATAAACACATTAAAGTTAATAATATTCAAGTAAAGATGATGATAAAATAAACATTTATATGATCTTAGAACTTAAAGTAATAAACGAGATAATTAATAAGATTACGATATAATTATGAAATTAGTATGAATACAAGAATGTATACAAATTGTTAAGGATTTGAAAACATACTTATACTTGAAGGTTAATATTATCAAGATGGTTAAAAGTATATTAGATAAATAGGAATTTGATAAGAGTTGTAAACTTTAATAATAATAATAATTGTATTATGATAAAATATTGTAAAGATTAAAAATTACATATATATATATATATATATATATATATATATATATATATATATATATATATATATATATATATATATGAAGTGGTAGGATCAAGAGGGAAGTAATCATTCGGGGGAAAGCGGGGGGAAGCAAAAAATTTTTTTTTTCGTTTTTTGAAAAAACTTTATTCACGAACATTATAGATGAGATGAAAATATGAACATTTAGTAGAGAAACTTTGTGATAAATGTTTTTATTTTGACGGAAAAACGCTCGAAGAAGTAATATATAACAAGTATCGTGTTTTTCGAGCGTATTTTGAGGTTTTAGCTATTGGGGTTTAGATATTAGGGTTTAGAGGGTTTAGATATTAGGGTTTAGAAATTTAGGGTTTATGGTTTAGATTTAGGGTTTAGATTTAGGATTTAGATAGAGTTTTTAACACGAACGGTTTAGAGTTTAGGGTTTAGGGTTTAGGGTTTAGGGTTTAGGGTTTTGTGTTTTGGGTTTATGGAATAAACCCAAAACACCAAACCCTAAACCCTAAGCCCTAAACCCTAAATTCTAAATCGGGTTAAATTTTACTTCACAAAACATGAAAAAACGTTCATATTCTTCACAAACAATATTATCTTAAATGTTATTTTTGTCGATCGTTTTCCCACCTAAATAATAACATTCATCACGAAGTGTCTCTTCTAAATATTCATATTTTCGTGTGATCTTGATGCCGAAAAAAAACGAAATTTTTTTTTTTTTTTGCTTCCCCCCGATTGGTTACTTCCCCATTGATCATACCCCTATATATGAAAACATGTAAAACTATAAATAAGCCATGATCTAAATAAAATATTATTATTATTATTGTTATAAGTATTATTATTATTATTATTATTATTATTATTATTATTATTATTATTATTATTAGTATTAACATGATTTTAAGATTATTATTATTATTATTAATTGCATTTACTATTATTATTATTATTATTATTATTATTATTATTATTATTATTATTATTATTATTATTATTATTATTATTATTATTATTATTATTATTATTATTATTATTATAGAATAGTTCAACTTTTTTATTTAACATTATTAATGTTATTTTATCAAGTAACTATTAGATATATAAAACTATACATATTACATATAACTTAAACTATATAAATGTTTTTATATAAAATGAATATAGTTAAATTATTAAGAAAACATATAAGTTATTAATATAACGTTTATATCACTAATAAGTATATATATAAATATGATCGATTTTAATTATATATGTTAATATATCTATAAATGATATAGGTTCGTGAATCCGAGGCCAACCCTATACTTGTTTAATGTTGTCATATGTATTTTTACTACAAAATACAGCACGGTGAGTTTCATTTGCTCCCCTTTTAAATGCTTTTGCAATATATATTTTTGGGACTGAGAATAAATGCGCTGTTTTTATAACTATTTTATGAAATAGACATAAGTACTTAAAACTACATTCTATGGCTGGATTATTAAACCGAATATGCCCCTTTTAGCTTGGTAGCCTAAGAATTAGCGAACATCACTAATTTTGAGAATTAGTGCACCCCTAATTGACGCGAATCCTAAAGATAGATCTATCGGGCCCAACAAGCCCCATTATGGAATTTGGAATGCTTTAGTACTTCGAGTTTATCATGTCCGATGGGTGTCCCGGAATGATGAGGATATTCTATATGCATCTTGTTAAGGTCGGTTACCAGGTGTTCACCATATGAATGATTTTTATCTCTATGCAGTTTGCGAAATGCCTAATATAAGATGTATATTTATGGAAAAATTGAAATCTTGTGCTCTATTAAAATTATGGAAATGATCGATTATGATAATCTAATGAACTCACCAACCTTTTGGTTGACAATTGAAAGCATGTTTATTCTCATGTATGAAAGAAATCTTCCGCTGTGCATTGGCTCATTTTAGAGATATTACTTGGAGTCATTAATGGCATATTTCAAAAGACGTTGCATTCGAGTAGTTGAGTTCATCAAGAATATTATTAAGTCATTTATAGTTGGATATATTATGAAATGGTATGCATTCCGTCAACTTTCGATGTAATGAAAGTTTGTCTTTTAAAAAGAATGCAATGTTTGCAAAATGTATCATATAGAGGTCAAGTACCTCGCGATGTAACCAAATGTAATGTATTCGTCCAGATGGATTAGGACGGGTCGTTTCAGGTCAGTGGTGTCACCTGTTAAAACTCCCAAAAAAATTCTACTAGATGGCTTATTTCAATGGTGTCACACAAAAAAAATTACATTATCCATTGGTATCACTAGTTGAAAACCTAAAAAATTTTCCACTACACCGCGTATTTCAATGGTGTCCCGCGCAACCACGGATAGCATATTAGATCCGCCCTTGGATAAGCCCTAGAATATTTCCAGGAGACGACATATCTAACCATGGCCCAAACACGTCCTCCTGAAGATCGACTGTTGCTCGGTAGTCAGGTTTTTCTTTATATCCCCAAACAACGAAAGTTTGTTCTACATAGTCAATGATGCATATACAAATCCATGTAAACAGTCACCAAAAATTGGACGCGTATACAAAAAAGTTATAAATAAACTTTCAAAACACGTAAGAATTGCGTATGTCGTTCACAAGTGACACAAATCATTTGCGTCTCATGCATTCGTAATCTTCTCAAGTGACTTGGTCAACGCATACACAATCCATACAAATCGTTTGCGCCTCAAGCATTAGCATCAAGCACGCAATGGGTCAAGGCATACGCAAGCCACACAAACATTTTGCGACCTGGTCATATATATGTTTACTACCAACACAAAATTTTCAAATCCATTTTATCCTAACTTTATGTAAAAAAATGTTGACTTACATTAGTTATTCTAATCATTCTTTCATAATTTTAAGCATGCACATCAAGTATTTGATGTAATGAGAGTAGTATAAACGCTAAGAAATTCAAAATAGAAGTTTATCTCCTATTCCTTGGGCATTATACGACGTGTAGTTTTGATTAATTTCAAACTTCCATGTGATAAACATCCCTGTTTTGTACACTTTCTTCGGGGTAATCCTAATGTTGATTAGGATTAGGTTGACTCACAGATTTATTGTGGATTAGAACATTATTAGCTATGATTAAGGCCTTAAGGGAGTGAGAGGTGTTTGATTATTTGGTGGCGGTTCCCCGAAGGTAGTGGGAATGTGATCTCACTTTACGCCGTTAAGGTATTTGTTTACCATTGAATCGAATTTAATGAGTTTGATGTATGAGTGATTGATGAGATGCCTTGAAGCTGGAATAAGCATCTCTTCTTATAGTGTTGTTGGAGAGCTTGTCTCCAGTTTCGAAGTCTTGACCAACTTCCAAGATGGTTATGGAAATATTGGTGAACTTTCCCTAAATAGGTTGGCGAAGCTACAGTGCTCAAGGAAAGTCATATAGATGCCTTCCTCATTTGCCTTGGTGGCGCCGTATACTGTTTGGGAAGAATATCTTCCATATCTCTTCACCCTAGGTAGTTATGTGACTTAGTTACAGTCCTTCGGTATTGGTACCTAAGGTGTGTTCGTTATCTATTGCCTTCGAGCAATTGTTTTATGTCTTATGGATTAGGATTGAGATATTGGGTACACTATCAAGCCCCTAGTTTAAATTTATGGAGTGAATTGCTTAGTTTGCTTCGTGAAATTAAACTCCATGAGCTTTTTGGTCTGTATATTTCGTTTAATTTATCAAAATCTCCTTCAATAGTCGATTATTTAGCATCGCATTTGGTGCCTAATCTTTTTGAGGTTATATCTGATTGTTTAATCTTAATAAGGCCTTTTTCGATGTGTAATCTTACTTGATGTATAACCTTTTTGTGGTTAATATTTAATTCCTTTTTGTATATGATCGTAATCATTTTTGATATGATTTAGATTTTGTACGGGATTTTTTATTATTTCCCAATGATATTTTTGTATCACATTTTGGAAAACAAAATCTAATTATTTAAATGCTAATCTTTGATTAGACAACTCCTGCAGCCGCTATAATGATGTCCTCCCCAAAATTACATAACTACCCCTAGCGAATCTTTAGTTTGTCTCTCAGTATTTCGGGGTAGTTCGGTCTTTTTACATTTGAGACTGATAATTTTGCAGATTGATTGGACGGTTTCGCTGCAGGGTTTTAATTACTTTGATTAAAACTTGCATTTCCCTTATTTCCATCTTATTTTCTTCTCCTTTCTTCAACCAGTGACAATCTTGTTATTTCGATTTCAGGTATACTTCTTTCCCATTTTTTCATCTTTTTCTTTTCTTTTTTTGAATGGCGAAACAAGGGCTTCGATCCACTTTTTCATCCATTACTTTTGACCAGTGTACTCAATTGATAGAAACCCTAGGTTTATCTGTCGATGATGTTATTTAACCGGAATCTGACAAAATGATTCTTCAACCCCTAACCGGTTACGTTGGTGTTTATTATCAGATTTTCACTGAATGCAACGTTAGGATTCCCGTTTCTCATTTTTATCTTGATGTCTTAAGTCATTTTAAAGTGCATGTTTCAATCTTCCATCCTCTAGCAACTAAGAAGGTCATGGCCTTCGAGGTTATGTGTACGGCATACGGTGGTCAACCGTCAGTTGATTTATTTCGTTGCTTTTTTAATCTTTGTGATCAGTTGATTTATTTCGTTGCTTTTTTAATCTTTGTGATGCTGGGAATTGGTTAACTGTTGGGAAACGTCGAAAGAAGGGTGGTAAACTTTCTGATACTCCTATCTGTTTTTCTTATCTATGTTCTAAAAACCGAGGGTGGAAGAACAAGTTTGTCTTTATGAAGAAAGATTTTTTCTTTTCTGCTGATTATTCCTCTCTCTTTGACCCCAAGAATAAAAAAAAACTCCAAGGAATATAGGGATCCTGTGCCCGAGAGTGCGAAAGACCTTCCACTTTTTAATAGAATCTGTCGTCATCCAATCGTTGCTTCAACTTTTCCTGATTCTATTCTCTTTAAGCTTGGCATGGCTCCATCTCGGGAGAAAGGAACACAAAATCCAGTATTCTTGTTTGGGGATAAGGGTAGGTTAAATTTGGTTTTTAGGAATTTTATCATGTTTGTACATAGTGTGCCATGCTTATCTATATTTTCTGCATTATTTCTTTGCAGAGATGGCTTTGAGAAATGTTCTAAAGAACTTTGGTGTGAAGGAAATGACAATTGTTGCTCGTGCTACCATGACTATTGTGAAGGATGTTGGTTCTCCTTCTGTTTCGAGTAATGCAGAAATTCAAAGCAAGCTTAAGTCAGCTACTGCTTCGTCAGCTTTTCCCAAGGATCAGGGTAAAGCCCAAGTTGCTACAAATCACCAAACTGTTCATGTGGATGCCTTACCTGATTCTCCTCCTGAGAGGAGAATTCAGCTTAAGGCTTCTAAGCGTTTAAAGGTTTCTAAAATGAAGAGAGAAGCTAATCAATCTCCTCCCTCCAAGAAAAACCAAGTTGTCATTTGATGATGGCAACGACTTTGGTCACTATGAAGCTTCGGATGAAAATACTATTTCCGGTATTCTTTCCTTTCTTTTCTTCTGCCTTTTGTATGCTTATTATTATCTTTTTGATGTTTGGTAATTAATGCTTGCCTAACATCCCTTCTGCTACCACATGTTATGCAAAAGTGGCGAGTCTTGTTTCTGACGAGCTTGAGGCTGCTTTTGCTAACCTGTAACAACCAAAACTAAAAACCAACCGAACACGCGAAAGAAATTTTTTTTTATTCAGAATAGTGCGCCACGCGCACCACCTCAGGGTGCGCGGCGCGCACAAGCCAATTTTAGTTCTGTCCGGTTTTGTCCATTTTCAAATAAAGATCTCCCACTTCCCGACATATTTAGACGAAACGCTTTTCACAACATGATATAATAGTTAAAACTCACACGATTCAATAATAAAATAAGTTTTACGAAAACGGGCCCACATATGCCGTAATACGAGTTTCATACAAAAGTTTAAGTTTCGACCACACTAGCTTAAATTCCAAACGACACTATGAGCATGGTGTTTGGGGTTAAACTACCCAAATCTCTGTCGAACTCCAAAAGCTATCACATCCAAAAGCTTCCCCTAACACACAAACGAGAATCTCTAATCTGAACGAATGCCCTTACCCTTGTCTCCACCGGAGCCTATAAAAATATAAACAACGAGAGGGTAAGCAAAGCTTAGTGAATGCAATAATTATACCCATATATATGTAATATACCTACTTGCAATCATTTACACATATACCGCATACACGCTAGCAATACAATTAGCATACCATCTCAAGTACAAAGCTAATAATCTCCAACAAACCGCTACTAGCGTAATCAATAACATATAATCGACATAATACAATATGCTACAAAACAATACACAACCATGGTTAACCATTCTCGCGTCAAGGTGCTACCGGCTCTTTGGTTCACACCATACGCATCGGTTATGATGCTACCGGCTCTTCGGTTCACATCACAACCCGAGTCATACTCGCGTTAAAGTGCTACCGGCTCTTTGGTTCACACTCTAACAACTCGTGCCGTAGTGCTACCGGCTCTTTGGTTCACACTACAACACACGTACTATGATGCTACCGGCTCTTTGGTTCACATCATAGCATAACGCACATACTATGGCACTACCGGCTCTTTGGTTCATACCATAGCATACAAATAAATACATTATATACATACGCATATAATCATTCCACTCACCTTAACGATTTGGTGACGGTTTTAAACTTCCGCAATCTTCAAAGCAAAGTACCTAATATAATAAGTACTTCAATCAACACATAAACTAGTTGGACTAAATACCAACAATTCACTCATGTGCATTTAATGACTTAAATGCATTATATGCCCCATTTTCACCAAAACCGCCCATTTAAGATCAGGACCATTATTAACCACTAAAAGCTAGTGCTTAAGTTCCAACACACTAACTAATACACATTTAGGGTATTTTATACCCTTCTTTCCCCCACTAGGTCAATCGTTACTCTTTTGACCATTTTAAAGCCAACACACCCATTTCGAGTCATCCACTAACTCACATAGTAACCATTCATTTTATTAACTAGGTGTGCTAGTAATTAACTAACCAATTATGACTCATAAACTCATTTATCATTTCAAAACCCTAGGTTAGCAATTCTTGAGTCCTCATGACTCGATCTTACCCAAGAGCACCCAAAATCACCAAATATGAGTTTTATGTTCTTTATTTACCCAAACCCTAACCCATACATAAATCAAAGTAAGGAAATCCAAGTTAGAATATACCACTACAACCAAAACGTAGCTAGAGAGGAGATGAACAACTTTAGAACTCGAGCTAAGACCCAAAACTAGCTCCTCCTTCCTTGGCTTGAGCTTTCTCACACAAGAATCTCACTCTCTCTCTAAAATTGAAGTGAAAAGGATAAGGTTGTTGATAATGGAGTTATGACTCTCCCTAAACTGATCTACTGGCCTTAAACTCGTCCACAAGTGAAATTACCAAAAAGCCCATCAAAATATCTGATTAAAACAAGCAGAACCCAGCTACAGTGGACAGTGCGCCACGCGCACCATTAGGTGTGCGCTGAGCACACCTTGCCCAGTTCAGTTTCTGACCTCAGTTTAAATACATAACGTCACCCACACTTCATGTACTCTATTTACAGCTCTGTACAATAAATATTAGGGTCTTACAGCTCTCCCCCACTAGAATCGGAGCGCGTCCTCGCGATCCAAGCCGCATGACAAGAGGGAAGGTAAACCAATACGAACTCTTCAGGCTCCCAAGTAAACTCGGAACCTTTACTACGACGCCATTGAACTTTAAAAGTTCTCACCTCTTTATTTCTCAACCTTTTTACTTTCTCATCGAGTATAGCAATCGGCTCCTCAATATACTCTAACTTGTTGTTTAGCTCAATCTCGTCTAAAGGTACCCAAGATGAATCATCCACAAGACACTTACGGAGATGGGAAACATGAAATGTATTATGGATCCCCGCAAGCTCTTCGGGTAATTCCAAACGATACGCGACCTCACCAACACGAGCTAAAATTTTAAAAGGACCAATAAACTGAGGAGCTAACTTTCCCCGTTTTCGAAACTGAATAACACCTTTCCATGGAGAAACTTTAAGCATCGCCATGTCACCCTCTTGGAACTCAATTTGTCATCTACGCTTATCGGCATAAGATTTTTGTCTATCTTGGGCCTTTTTCAAATGAGTCCGAATCATATCAATCTTGCTATTCGTTTCTAAAACCAAATTGATACTCCCGATTTCTTTTTGACCAACTTCACCCCAACAAATCAGAGTTCGACACCTCCGCCCATAAAGCATCTCGTAAGGTGGCATCCCGATACTAGTATGATAACCATTATTGTACGAGAATTCCACCAAAGGTAAGTGCTCATCCCAACTACCACCGAAATCAATAATACACGCCGTAACATATCCTCCAAAGTTTGATTCGTACGTTCAGTTTGACCGTCAGTTTGAGGATGATACGTCGTGCTCAATTTCAATTGTGTACACATATCTTCATGAAACTTCTCCCAAAACCGAGATGTGAAACGGGTATCTTGATCCGAAATAATAGAAATAGGAACTCCGTGTCTCGCTATCACCTCCTTGATAAACAATTTAGCCAAAGTCTCCGACGATATCCCTTCCCGAATGGGAAGAAACAAGGCACTTTTCGTCAATCGATCAACTATCACCCAAATCGAATCAAATTGGGTTCTTGCCGTCTTTGGTAATTTTGTAATGAAATCCATGGTAATGTGCTCCCATTTCCACTTCGAGATTTCTAGCGGTTGTAACTTACCATACGGCTTTTGGTGTTCGGCTTTCACTTGCAAACACGTGACGCATTGTTCAACATACTTAACAACATCACTTTTCATGCCCGGCCATCAATACTCTTTCCTCAAATCTAGATACATTTTCGTCGCACCTGGATGAATAGAATACTTTGACTTATGTACTTCATCAAGTAGCCCTCGTCGATGATCACCCATTTTAGGCACCCACACTCTTCCTTGAAAAGATAAAAAACCATGCGGACCTAAGGTAATAAACTTTGTTTGTCCCACGATTCGTTCCTCATGCTTATTGTTAACAAAAGCTTCGATTTGAGTCTCGCCAAGATTTACAAGGAAACCGTTAATAATAATCATGCGTAACGATCTTACTCGTATCGCCGGATGTTGACTCTTTCGACTTAATGCATCCGCGACCACATTCGCCTTACCCGGATGATAAAATATTTCACAATCATACTCTTTCACCACATCCATCCATCTACGTTGACGATAATTCAAATCTCTTTGATCAAAAAGATGTTTCAAACTCTTATGATCCGAATAAATCGTACACTTGACACCATATAAGTAATGGCGCCAAATTTTCAACGCATGCACAACTGCCGCCAACTCAAGATCATGAGTCGGATATCTCGTTTCGTGTTCCTTTAATTGTCGAGAGGCATAATCGATGACTTTACCCCTTTGCATTAGAACACACCCGAGCCCATTTAAAGAAGCATTACAATAAACCATCATGTCTTCTACCCCTTCCGGCAACACTAACACCGGAGCTTGACATAACTTCTCTTTTAACAATTGAAAAGCAATTTCTTGTTCGTTCTCCCAATTAAATCTTGCGTTCTTTCTCGTCAATTTCGTCAATAGAGAAGCGATCTTAGGAAAGTCTTGGATAAACCGACGATAATAACCGGCCAATCCGAGAAAACTTTAGATTTCCGTAGGCGTAGTCGGTCGTCCCCAACTCTTCACCGTCTCTATCTTCCCCGGATCTACTCGAATACCATCTTTGTTCACAATGTGGCCTAGGAATTGAACTTCCCTTAGCCAAAATTCACATTTAGAGAATTTAGCATACAACTTCTCCTTCCACAATGTCTTTAACACACTCCGCAAATGATGTTCATGTTCCTTCATACTCTTCGAATAGACAAGTATGTCGTCGATGAACACAATTACCGACTTGTCCAACATAGGTTGGCACAATCAGTTCATAAGATCCATGAATGCCACCGGTGCATTCGTAAAACCAAAAGGAATTACCACAAACTCAAAATGCCTATAACGCGTTCAAAAAGCCATTTTCTCAATATCTTCCTCACGGACTCGCATTTGGTGATAGCCGGACCGTAGGTCGATTTTTGAGAAATACGTTGCACCTTGGAGTTGGTCAAACAAATCGTCTATCCTAGGCAATGGATAACGATTCTTGATCGTCACTTTGTTCAACTCCCGATAATCGATGCACATCCGCATACTACCATCCTTCTTCTTCACGAATAAAATCGGAGCACCCCATGGAGAAGCACTCGGTCAAATAAAACCCTTTTCAAGCAACTCTTGGGTTTGATTTAACAACTCTTGCATTTCCATTGGTGCTAAACGATAAGGAGTTTTAGCAATGGGGGTAGCCCCCGGAACCAACTCAATGCGAAACTCAACTTGTCTTTCCGTCGGAACACCCGGTAATTCATCTGAAAAATCGTCTTCAAATTAACTTACCACCAGAATTTCACGAATGGATGGTGGCTCATCTCGAGTATCAACAACATGGGCAAGAAAAGCCATGCCACCACTAACAAGGAAACGACATGCCCATGCAAAAGTGCATATCGGCACAAGTCTTCTTCGTTTATCACCGTGAATAATTAACTCTCCCCCACTTGGGGTCTTCACATGAATAAACTTATTATGGCATGCAATATCGGCTCTATTATGATCGAGCCAATCCATACCAACCACGATATCAAAATCACCCAAAGTTATCGGAACGAGATCAATTTTAAAGTTTTCGGCACCAAACACAACAACACAATTTTTACACACATCAACCACTAGCACCGTCTTGCCATCCGCTATTTCAACCTCTATCGGACGACTTAACTTAGCTAACGGTTTATTAAGTTTAGGCACAAATTTTGGTGACACAAACGACAAGTTTGCACCACTATCAAAGAGTATCCTTGCCGGATTAGAATTAACCATGAAAGTACCTAAGACAACTTCGTTAGATTGCTTGGCTTCCTCATTGGTCATCAAATAATTGCGACCCCTAGCTGTACCCGCTGCCTTCTCTAGCCGTTTAACATTATCGTTGCGCAAATCGGGACACTCTGGCCTCTTGTGCCCTTCTTTGTTACAATTAAAACAAACGATTTTGTTGGAAGATGAGTTCGTACAATCACGGGCCAAGTGCCCTTGTCGACCACAATTGTAGCACGTGGGTCCAAAACCCTTAGAAGCCCCCTTTCTCACACTACCGACGCTCTCGGTCACACTCTTGCTCTTCTTATTCGAGTGGCTAGTAGCTTCAAATTTTCGTTTGCCAAAGGTGAAGTCACTCTTTCTCGGAGCAAGCGACTCAAAACCCTTAGCAATATCAAATAGCTCATCAAAATTCTTCGCCGAATTCCTACTAATCCTTTCTTGATAGTTATCATTCAAGGTTTGGTAGAAAGCGTCTTTCAACATATGATCATTCCCGTCATACTCCGGGCAAAATTGGGTCTTTGATAAGAAAGTGGACTTGAGAGTGTTCAAATCCATTGACCCTTGCCTTAAAGTACGTAACTCGTCCTTAAGTTTTAAAAGATCGGCCGAAGTTCGATACTCCTTGAAAAATTCTTCTTTAAACTCGTCCCACATCAAACTCATACTTTGTTCTTCGCCATAAAGTCGGAGTTTCACGTCCCACGACAACTTGGCATCACCCCTCATCATGCTACTACCAAACCTCGTCTTTTTATCGAGAGGGCACTCACTAGTACGAAAGGACCCCTCCATATCGGAGATCCATTAAGCACTCTTGAGTGGGTCTCGCTCACCTTCAAAGGTGGGAGGTTGAGTATCTTTGAAGTTTTTATAGTGGAAGTCTCGCCTTCCAGCGTTATCCTCTTTAAGAACAATCTTAACTTGTTCCTTGACTAGATTGACTACTTGTTCGTCAATCGAATCCAAGAACATCTTCTTAACATCCTCTAGGAAGGCCGCATGACGCCTTTGCATAATGGCCTCAACCTTGGCCGTAAACTCGACATCCTCGCTCGTACCCCCTTCATTGTTCTCGGGTCCGTTTCTCGTCTTCATACTATAAAACGGAAAAGATTAAGCAACGAAATGAAAGGACTTAACGCATAAGTATATACATATACACCACACTACCCCATCTTGCTCAACAATCATCGTACATCACTTGTTTGACACGATTTAAACTCGTAACAATGGTAGCTAATCATTGTTACGCGAGCACGTCGCATTAACTTGCTAGTACAACGTCTATCTCGTTTGATGATTGCTAACACAACACAAAACAATGAGCGCAAGGTTAGTTCACATAAACTTAAGAACTAATCAACTCCTGGTCCGACCCGTCTCCTACAAGTTCCGCATTAAATGCATACACATTAAAGTCTAAGTCTAGGCACCTATCTCAAGTCGCCCAAATTCCTTAGACCATGCTCTGATACCACTTGTAACAACCCAAACCAAAAACCAACCGAACACGCGAAAGAATTTATTTTTTTATTCAGAATAGTGCGCCACGCGCACCACCTCAGGGTGAACGGCGCGCACAGGCCAATTTCAGTTCTGTCCGGTTTTGTCCATTTTCAAATAAAGATCTCCCACTTCCTGACATATTTAGACGAAACGCTTTTCACAACATGATATAATAGTTAAAACTCACACGATTCAATAATAAAATAAGTTTTACGAAAACGTGCCCACATATGCCGTAATACGAGTCTCATACAAAAGTTTGAGTTTCGACCACACTAGTTTAAATTCCAAACGACACTATGAGCATGGTTTTTGGGGTTAAACTACCCAAATCATGGTCGAACTCCAAAAGCTATCACATCCAAAAGCGTCCCCTAACAAACAAACGGGAATCTCTAATGTGACGACCCGGAAATTTCCGACCAAATTTAAACTTAACCTTTATATGTTTCCGACACGATAAGCAGAATTTGTAATGTTGAATCTCAAAAAGTTTGGAACTACATTCATGTAATCAATTACCCTTTGACTGTGTTCAATGATTCACGAACAATTATGTGTATATAGATATGTATATATAATATAGAATATTAACTGAAAATATTAACAAAGTATTAGATATATGATACTTTACATGAACGTATTTGTTTCGATATATTTATCGACAGAATTAAGAGATAATATCAAATGATTGAATTATCATATATATTATGATATGATTACGGGCCTATGTTATGAGGTCCACTGTGATTTAAGAAATCTATTCTTTTTGACAACATTCAGAAAATGGTAAAGTGATTTATAAATAAGAACAAATGTGTCAATTAACGGGAACTAGACAAGGGTTAGTGGAAATTCCTGTTTAATTTCCAAGGCATGTTTTATAATATTTTCCTCGTGACCTTGATAAGATAACTATGTTAACTTTCATTTTATTTAATATGAAAATAAGAACGTGGAGTGTAAATAACTTAGATGTTGGATATCAACAAGTTAAGTAACTCGACATTTTTCATTAAGATAATTTCATACGTTTATTTAACCTTTGGACTTTATCCCATGCTTCACCAACAGACTATAATTTAAACACTTGAAACCTGTTATGAATATATATAATCCTACTTTTCTAAAATGTTTTATGATATAACGATTTCCATTATTTTAACCTTTTAACAAAATGATTCTTAAATATATTTAGTTTTGGAAAACAAAATTATCATATTTATTTGATTTAGTTTCAAAAGTACAAAAAAAAAAAAAACGTTTTCAGTTTAAAAAGAACTTTATTATTAAAACGTATATATCTTTTATAAATATCTAGAACCACTTTTGACAACTCATTACTTAACCAGTATGATAAAGATAACGATATTTATATTTTATTTTATTAAATATATATAACGATTTAAATTAATATTATATATATTTATACGCGTATTATACGTACATAGTTTTATACTATTACTATACTTTAACTTTACCTTTACTTTACTTTTACTTTACTTTAACTTTAATAATTCATACTTTAATAATTCACTTTAATAATTCATACTTTAATAATTCACATTAATAATTCATACTTTAATAATTCACTTTAATAATTTATACTTTAATAATTCACTTTAATAATTCACTTTAATAATTCAAAAATTTATTATAAATAGAATTCAATAGGTTTCATTATTTCATAGAAACTTGAAAATATATTTCTCTAAACTCTCTCAATCGAATTACATATATATATTTACTTAGTATTATTTCAAGATATTATTAGTATACATAAAATACTACAACGGAGTTATATTTAGACGATTTCAAAATAAGTTTTCAAATGGGATAGAGCTAAGGAAATTATGGGTTATAGCTATGGAGGTTATGGGTATTGATCGAGGGTATTGCTCGTGGTGTCAACCTAACGTTTATCATTTTCGTTGCGTCTACGTACTTTCCTGCAATATTGATACGTTCGTGAATCCGAGACAAACCCTGCACTTGTTCAGTGCCGTCATCTACATAATTGCTACGAAATACAGTATTGTGAGTTTCATTTGCTCCCTTTTTAATTGCTTTTGCAATATATATTTTTGGGCTGAGAATACATGCGCTATTTTATAAATGTTTTACGAAATAGGCACAAGTACTAAAACAAATTCTACGTGGGTTTAAACCAGAAATATACCCTTAGCTTGGTAACATTAAACTACTTGTCTATGTACGGTAGGCGCAAATCCTAAAGATAGATCTATTGGGCCTGACAAACCCCATCCTGACTATGGGATGCTTTAGTACTTCGAAGTTATATTAAACACACCTGATCTGGTGTACTTCAGAGGGTAAAACATGAACGTTAAGGCTTGTTACCGGGTGCCTACAACTTATAGAATACTTTTATACACTTGCGAGTGTACGGATATTTATAGAAACTGAAATCTTGTGGTCTATTACTATTATGGAAATGATTGATTATGATAAACTAATGAACTCACCAACCTTTTGGTTGACACTTTAAAGCATGTTTATTCTCAGGTATTAAAGAAATCTTCCGTTGTGCATTAGCTCATTTTAAGGATATTACTTGGAGTCATTCATGACATACTTTGAAAGACGTTGCATTCGAGTCGTTGAGTTCATCAAGATTAATATTAAGTCAATTATAGTTGGATGTAATATGAAATGGTATGCATGCCGTCAATTTTTGATGTAAAGAAAGTTTGTCTTTTAAAAACGAATGCAATGTTTGTAAAACGTATCATATAGAGGTTAAATACCTCGCGATGTAATCAACTATTGTGAATCGTTTATAATGTATATGAACGGGTCCTTTCAGTTGGTATCAGAGCGGTGGTCTTAGCGAACGAGGTCTTGCATTAGTGTGTCTAACTGATAGTTGTCAAGATGCATTAGTGAGTCTGGACTTCGTCCGTGTCTGCATGTCAAAAGTTTTGCTTATCATTTTTAGTTGGAAATCATCTACTTACCATCCTTAGAAAATTACCTGCTTATCATTCTTAAGTCTAGACGCGTTTTCCTACATTTATTACATAATAGTGTATAGACGAATTCTTATCTTAGCATATCTGTTACTGTGAACTTTGACTGACATCTTTCAAAGATTCCTCTGTAATTTATGGGATTTTGGTATTATATATACATATGTAAATTATGTATTGAAGAATACCAAATTTAAATTCTACAATCTATTTCATACCAAAAATTCTTTCCCTGATCATACAAGATGGATCCCTCAACCAGTTCGAGTTCCTCGGATTCCGACAGCTATGCCTATATGGATTTCCACATGAGCTCCGAAAGCAGCGTGACCAGAATGGATCAACCAATTAGCCATCATCTATTCTGGATGAATTGGGGATGGGTTCGTAATCTACTTAACCATTGGAGACAAGAAGAAGGTGATCCCTTTCATCCACCACATTGCCCTCTTGGCAATGAACCTGAAGCACTTACCTGCGAACCTGTCCGAAACACCATTTTCTCTCTCATTTCCAGAGTATCTCGTCATGATTATATACTACACCAAATTCTAGATCTTATTTATCCGCTCGTCCGAACCGACAATCACCCCGGTGTAATAGAAGAAGTCAATGAGCTTCGCGCTCGGGTAGTGGCTTTGGAGAATATGGTGCAAAGGTTACAAACACCAGCAGCAGCACCAGCAGCATAACCAGTACCACCATCAACAACATCAACAGTACCATTACCACCACCAACAACAACCGCATCGCAAACCTCAACTTCATAATCTGTCCCACGAGCATCGACATCATAAGCCATGTAGATACCAAAGAATACCACAACGATGAAGTATTGATTCATAACTTCATTAGGGAAACATTCTACGGCGATTATGTAATTTCTAAAGTTTAAAAATAATCTATCCTAGCCTTAACCATAAATCAAATGAGTTTAATTTAATATTAACTCATTAAATCTATATTACATCTGAAGAAATATACACATATATATTTCCATAAAGACTGTCATAAAATTCTTTTATACAAAATATTAATTGTGAAATTTTTTTAACGGGTAGGTAATACCCGAGAGATATATAAATTCACAATTAATATGTTACATTCTTCGAATCTGATTCAGCAAATCATCCATTATACTCCCTACTTTCACAATAATATACATTCTTTTATAGAAATGAAAACAACTATACTCATTCAAAATCTAATTACATATTCTGATTTTGAAATCTCAGAATTCGATTCAAGATATAACCGAAATCATCACTCTTAGATTCCTACATCTTTCAAAACTATATTTTGACTTAAAAACTGTCCTAGAACCTCATTTCTATTCATGGAACTCACAAAAATATGTGTATCATTCAAAATCTTAGAACATCATATGTATATTAACAATTACAATATGTGTTCAAACACTTCGAAATTACTAAAGACATGCAAGATGATGATCCAACCACATATTACCCACTGTCATGCACCTGAAAAGCTCTCAAAACCAAAGTTATAGTTTAACACGTATCCGTGTCAGATCCTTTGATATTTATTACTAAATATAATTTTTCAATCTCTTTCCAAAATAGACAGTTTTGTCACAGCTCCAGCAAATCACCTTCATTTGTTTATATGAATAAACCTTATTATAACAATTACCCCTTCATCATTGTTACCGGGGAACCTTTCATATCTCGCCACATTAGCAGTCAACTTATCAACAACTTCATTAACCTTCGACTTAAGCCTTTTCAAAATGCCACTATACTTATTCATTGAAACCCCATCATGTACTCACCTATATCCTGTAACAATAATTGTCACACCAACTACTGGGAATTAGCAATCAGTATTTTGAATTTCGCAACAATTTTACGTCAAAAGTTATATGTATACATATAACGTCTATCTCCTAGACTTACATACTTCGAATGTGAATTTTCTGAAAAACATCCCAAACTATGAATTAGTTCTCCGAAATTGGAAAAATGCTGATGAAGCAGCAAAAACTGTAAACGACTTTAACAGTCAAAAGTTTGATGATAAAGAATAGTATGGTGGTAAAGCTGAGAAAAAGAGAAGGTTTGAAACTGGAAAACGGATTGAGCAGACCATGAAGGAGGCTATGGACAAATCACAAAGACTAAACCTGCCTTTAAAGGATCCAAATGATTCAGTGTCTACTGAAATCATTAGCAAACACCTTACTTCTTATTCTAAACCTTCACAGACAATCGTTAGCAAACACCTTACTTCTTATTCTAAACCTTCACAGATAAATCTTCTTCATCATCCATCTATGTTAAGAATTCTAAGATATTATCATATCTTTTATTATAAATATCTTCTATATTCCTGAAGATATTTTCACAACTATTCTTATCCGAAATCTTTTATCTCTTCGCAATATCTGTGTTACAACATAAAAAGAAACTGTGTTAGTTTCTAAATTCTGAAAAAAATCGAATTTAAAATAGGAATGTTTTTGAAGTAGTGTTGGGAACTGAAGCATGAGTTAGTATAATATAATGACACTTGATCAACGTGATTATATTACAGTAAGTCATGCCGAGTTTTTAATGGAACGTGATGATTCACAGAACATACCATCATCATGTACTATTTACACGACTCTTACATTCTACCCAATTTCCGAACATATCATCTTGATAGCTCTATATTTTCGGATATTCTGGTAATTTGCCAAATCAAGATCGTGCCATTACGATTTTCTTCTTGGAACATTAACTATGTTCATCCAAAAATTCATATCTACGAATTCTGGACCATTATCCGCTTGAATTAAGGTCGACGAAAGCATGAAGCTCCGAAATATAATGGAGAATATAAAGCCCGATAACAACCCCGAAATTACAAACCGTATATATCAATGCGTATAGCAATATAAAGACATGGGAGAATGAAAAACACAATAACCCCAAGGTAATGGTAGAAGAAAATAAATTCCTCCGGTGGTAGATGAAAAAGAAGAATGACAGATATGAAAGTTAAGAGTATATCAAGAATCAATACTGGATGAAGCATATTAATGAATGCTTTAAAGTATGAATTGGGGAGAAAGACTAGAAGGTGTGGGCTATGGAAATAAAGAAATGAAGGGGTGGATTTATAGTAAAATATCAGACAGAGAAATCGAGACAGATTATCGCATTTAATCAAAGAAGATCCTGATTTCCTTAATCGCCGAAGAATCAAATCTTATTGCAAAGATTTTCTTTAAATCCCATGAATTCCGAAAATCAATCATAACTACGTCATCGGTTAAAACGAATATACGTTTACTCATTTCACTCTCTTGCGATAGCTTCACTTATACTCTTCGCGTAATCAAATTATTTTATCTATATTACTCAATGATGATAAAACTCTATTTATCAACTCATATTCATCATGAAAACATTTTTATAGTTAGCCATGACGACCTCGATCAAATTTCGGGACGAAATTTCTTTAACGGGTAGGTACTGTGACGACCCGGAAATTTCCGATCAAATTTAAACTTAACCTTTATATGTTTCCGACACGATAAGCAGAATTTGTAATGTTGAATCTCAAAAAGTTTGGAACTACATTCATGTAATCAATTACCCTTTGACCGTGTTCAACGATTCACGAACAATTATGTGTATATAGATATGTATATATAATATATAATATTAACTGAAAACATTAACAAAGTATTAGATATATGATACTTTACATGAGCGTATTTGTTTCGATATATTTATCGACAGAATTAAGAGATAATATCAAATGATTGAATTATCAGATATATTATGATATGATTACGGGCTTATGTTATGAGGTCCACTGTGATTTAAGAAATCTATTCTTTTTGACAACATTCGGAAAATGGTAAAGTGATTTATAAGTAAGAACAAATGTATCAATTAACGGGGACTAGACAAGGGTTAGTGGAAATTCCTGTTTAATTTCCAAGGCATGTTTTATAATATTTTCCTCGTGACCTTGATAAGATAACTATGTTAACTTTCATTTTATTTAATATGAAAATAAGAACGTGGAGTGTAAATAACTTAGATGTTGGATATCAACAAGTTAAGTAACTCGACATTTTTCATTAAGATAATTTCATACGTTTATTTAACCTTTGGACTTTATCCCATGCTTCACCAACAGACTATAATTTAAACACTTGAAACCTGTTATGAATATATATAATCCTACTTTTCTAAAATGTTTTATGATATAACGATTTCCATTATTTTAACCTTTTAACAAAATGATTCTTAAATATATTTAGTTTTGGAAAACAAAATTATCATATTTATTTGATTTAGTTTCAAAAGTACAAAAAAACGTTTTCAGTTTAAAAAGAACTTTATTATTAAAACGTATATATCTTTTATAAATATCTAGAACCACTTTTGACAACTCATTACTTAACTAGTATGATAAAGATAACGATATTTATATTTTATTTTATTAAATATATATAACGATTTAAATTAATATTATATATATTTATACGCGTATTATACGTACATAGTTTTATACTATTACTATACTTTAACTTTACCTTTACTTTACTTTTACTTTACTTTAACTTTAATAATTCATACTTTAATAATTCACTTTAATAATTCATACTTTAATAATTCACATTAATAATTCATACTTTAATAATTCACTTTAATAATTCACTTTAATAATTCATACTTTAATAATTCACTTTAATAATTCATACTTTAATAATTCACTTTAATAATTCAAAAATCTATTATAAATAGAATTCAATAGGTTTCATTATTTCATAGAAACTTGAAAATATATTTCTGCCTTTCCCGCAGGGACATCCACAATAGAGCCAGTGCGCTTGACAAGATCTCCTTCTTTAAAATACTACGACGGAGTTTTATTCAGATGATTTCAAAATAAGTTTTCAAATGGGATAGAGCTAAGGAAATTATGGGTTATAGCTATGGAGGTTATGGGTATTGATCGAGGGTATTGCTCGTGGGGTCAACCTAACGTCTATCATTTTCGTTGCGTCTACGTACTTTCCTGCAATATTGAATCACAATATTGATACGTTCGTGAATCCGAGACAAACCCTGCACTTGTTCAGTGCCGTCATATACATAATTGCTACGAAATACAGTATTGTGAGTTTCATTTGCTCCCTTTTTAATTGCTTTTGCAATATATATTTTTAGGCTGAGAATACATGCGCTGTTTTATAAATGTTTTACGAAATAGGCACAAGTACTAAAACAAATTCTACTTGAGTTTAAACCAGAAATATACCCTTAGCTTGGTAACATTAAACTACTTGTCTATGTACGGTAGGCGCGAATCCTAAAGATAGATCGATTGGGCCTGACAAACCCCATCCTGACTATGAGATGCTTTAGTACTTAGAAGTTATATTAAACACACCTGATCTGGTGTACTTCAGAGGGTAAAACATGAACGTTAAGGCTTGTTACCAGGTGCCTACAACTTATAGAATACTTTTATACACTTGGGAGTGTACGGATATTTATAGAAACTGAAATCTTGTGGTCTATTACTATTATGGAAATGATTGATTATGATAAACTAATGAACTTACCAACCTTTTGGTTGACACTTTAAAGCATGTTTATTCTCAGGTATTAAAGAAATCTTCCGCTGTGCATTAGCTCATTTTAAGGATATTACTTGGAGTCATTCATGACATACTTTGAAATACGTTGCATTCGAGTCGTTGAGTTCATTAAGATTAATATTAAGTCAATTATAGTTGGATGTAATATGAAATGGTATGCATGCCATCAATTTTTGATGTAAAGAAAGTTTGTCTTTTAAAAACGAATGCAATTTTTGTAAAACGTATCATATAGAGGTCAAATACCTCGCGATGTAATCAACTATTGTGAATCGTTTATAATGTATATGAACGGGTCCTTTCATCTAATCTGAACGAATGCCCTTACCCTTGTCTCCACCGGAGCCTTTAAAAATATAAACAATGAGAGGGTAAGCAAAGCTTAGTGAATGCAATAATTATACCCATACATATATAATATACCTACTTGCAATCACTTACACATATACCGCATACATACTAGCAATACAATTAGCATACCATCTCAAGTACAAAGCTAATAATCTCAAACAAACCGCTACTAGCGTAAACAATAACATATAATCAACATAATACAACATGCTACAAAACAATACACAACCATGGTTAACCATTCTCGCGTCATGGTGCTACCGGCTCTTTGGTTCACACCATACGCATCAGTTATGATGCTACCGGCTCTTTGGTTCACATCACAACCCGAGTCATACTCGCGTTATAGTGCTACCGGCTCTTTGGTTCACACTCTAACAACTCGTGCCGTAGTGCTACTGGCTCTTTAGTTCACACTACAACACACGTACTATGACGCTACCGGCTCTTTGGTTCACATCATAGCACAACGCACATACTATGGCACTACCAGCTCTTTGGTTCATACCATAGCATACAAATAAATACATTATATACATACGCATATAATCATTCCACTCACCTTAACGATTTGGTGACGGTTTTAAACTTCCGCAATCTTTAAAGCAAAGTACCTAATATAATAAGTACTTCAATCAACACACAAACTAGTTGGACTAAATACCAACAATTCACTCATGTGCAATTAATGACTTAAATGCATTAAATGCCCCATTTTCACCAAAACCGACCATTTAAGATCAAGACCATTATTAACCACTAAAAACTAGTGCTTAAGGTCCAACACACTAACTAATACACATTTAGGGTATTTCATACCCTTCTTTCCCCCACTAGGTCAATCGTTACTCTTTTGACCATTTTAAAGCCAACACACCCATTTCGGGTCATCCACTAACTCACATAGTAACCGTTCATTTTATTAACTAGGTGTGCTAGTAATTAACTAACCAATTATGACTCATAAACTCATTTATCATTTCAAAATCCTAGGTTAGCAATTCTTGAGTCCTCATGACTCGATCTTACCCAAGAGCACCCAAAATCACCAAATATGGGTTTTATGTTCTTTATTTACCCAAACCCTAACCCATACATAAATCAAAGTAAGGAAATCCAAGTTAGAACATACCACTACAACCAAAACGTAGCTAGAGAGGAGATGAACAACTTTAGAACTCGAGCTAAGACCCAAAACTAGCTCCTCCTTCCTTGGCTTGAGCTTTCTCACACAAGAATCTCACACTCTCTCTCAAATTGAAGTGAAAAGGATAAGGTTATTGATAATGGAGTTATGACTCTCCACAAACTGATCTACTAGCCTTAAACTCGTCCACAAGTGAAATTACCAAAAAGCCCATCAAAATATCTGATTAAAACAAGCAGAACCCTGCTACAGTGGACAGTGCGCCACGCGCACCATTAGGTGTGCGCTGAGCGCACCTTGCCCAGTTCAGCTTCAGTCCTCAGTTTAAATACACAAAGTCACCCACACTTCATGTACTCTATTTATAGCTCTGTACAATAAATATTAGGATCTTACATAACCCCTAAAGGTTTATGGAGGAGTGTGCTATCCAAAACTACAAATCTGCAGTAATGCATCACCTTTTACTCTCTCGTTATGAAAAGTCCAGGGATGATGTCATGTCAATAGAGACTGAAGCCCATGGTTTGAAACTGGTTAACACATGTAATGCTGAGCTTATCAAGAAGCTACAATGTCAAATCTTGATGACACCCTCTTTGGAGGAAGATCTGAAATCAGCCAGGGATGAAATTATAAAGCTGCAGACACAAGGAAAAGCAGGGCAGGGAAAGATTGTTAGATATGGGTGTGGAATTGGAAGCTGAGAGGAGAAGGAATGAGCTCATTGGATCTGATTATAATCGAGTGATTACAGAGGTGATTCCTTATGTTTGTAAGTAGCTGGTGGACAACATAGAGCTAAGCGACTATAGTGTTTGTATCAAGGCAACACGAGCGATGTTTTCTCCTTGAGGAGCTTGCAGCTAAAGGTACTATCCAACTTTCAGATTTTTAGGAGTACACTGACCAAGCTAGTACCTTAGTGGACGCTGCCTGTGACAAACTACTCAATGCTCAATTTAACTATGTTGCCGTTGTTGCTGCTCATCATGATGCAAAGCCTGTGAAGCTGCTTAAACTTGTTGCTGATGGTAATCACCCCCAACCCTAACTCTTCAATCCTTTGATAATTGTGGTTCTCTTTTGATGTCCTAATGTTCTGTTTGCGGTGGTGGTCGTAGTGCCAGTGATTTGAACAATTTTAAGCTTTTTATGGCTTGTTGTGCCTTTTGGACAATCACGTAATTTGTGGCCTACGTACCTGTTTAGATATGTAATTTATGGCTCATAAGCATATTGAACATGTGGTATTTGGCCTATGTAGCCCTTGAACAATGTAGTTATGTTTATGGCTTATATGCCATTGTACTATGTAGTCTTTTGATTATTTATGTGTTCCCTGTATGCGTTATGTCATATTGGACCATGTTATGGTACATGAAATATCTAGTGCAATGATTCTCTTACGCTGGCTATGTTACTTGCATAGCCCTTAAATGTTTGATAATTCAATCATCGTGCTATCATTTAGCATTTGAATACCCCTTTGATTCATTCTTTTGAGTGAATGCCTGGAGGCATTTCTTCATAGTGTATTCTGTGGTACCTCTTTTACTAAAGAAAACGTATCACTTTGTTTTCTTATTTTATCAAAGTAGCATTTCCTCTATGGAATACCTTGTGTAGCATTAGTCCTTTGTAAAGGAGACTTTTTGTCATGCTTTTATCGTTTTCTGTTTGCAGGAAGCAGAAATTAAGGTAATATGGTATCCCCTTTTACGGAATGCCTCAAGAGCATTAGTTTTCTCTTGGTAAAGGAAACTTTATATGATGCTCTTGCCTGCTTTCTAAATTTTAGAAAACGTTTATCCGAATTGTACCCTCGTACTTGGGGAACGTTTTTAGCATGCTTGCTTTCTATTTTTCGGAAAGCGTGATTATGTTTGCATTCTCTTATGGAATATTTTGTAGCATTGGTTTTCCTTGTTTCGAAGGAAACCCTTATAATGCTTGGTTATATCCTTGTAAATATCATTTGGCGTCACAGTGAATATTTACTTACGGATTTATAATAATTAAAAGGAAATTATTATATGTATAGGATGCCTTAGTGTTCGATGACACAAGTTATGTTCACTTTATTTATGTCCATCTATACTTTCTTGTTGCTATTATGGGTGTATGGTTATTTATTTGAACCCAACAAAACAACATATGCATAGAAGAATCAAAATAGAGTAGTGGATTTCATTAAGTTCAGTGTAGGAAGTGTATAGACTTCGACTACCTTTTACATTTTATCCCCTACGAAAAGGAAAGAAATGACAAGCTTAAAAGTAAAACCTTCGTAGGTTGGCTCCATTCCATGTGTGAGTTATGGCTTTTCCGGAGGTGTCTTCCAATTTGTATGACCCGTTGCCGAAGGCTTCCGAAATTACATATGGACCTTCCCAGTTTGCTACTAATTTTCCCTCGTATTCTACTTTGTTGGTGGAGTTAAGGCGTAGGACGTAATCTCCAACTTTGAAGGTTGTACGTTTCACCCTTTTGTTGTAATATTTCTCGATGGTTTTCTTGTAAGAATCTTCATGAATGAGGGATGCTTCTCTTCTTTCTTCGGCCTGGTCAAGGTTTAGACGAAGATTTTCCTCGTTATCTTTTGTGTTTGCTGTTCGATTACTTAGCACTTGGATTTCTGCAGGAAGGACTGCTTCCGTTCCATATGCCAGACTGAACGGTGTTTCCCCGTTACTTCTCTTTGGGGTTGTTCTGTAAGCCCACAACACCAATGGTAATTCTTCAACCCAACCTTGATGGCATTTGCCTGGCCTTTTCTCGATTCCCTTGATGAGATCTTTGTTAGTAACTTCCACCTGTTCGTTCCCTTGAGGGTGGTACATGGAGGTGAAGGTTTGCTTGACCTGTAGCCTCTCGCAAAACTTAGGGAATATTCCTTCGAAAAATTGCTTACTGTTGTCCGAACGATCTCTTGGGGAATCCCGAACCTGCACACTATGTGTTACCATACGAACTTTTTGATGTACTTTCCCGTTGTTTTCTTCAGTGGCTTGGCTTCTGCTTATTTGGTGAAGTAGTCCACTGCTACTACTAAGAACAATACCCCCCCCCCCCCCCCGGGAGCTTCTGTTAGTGGCCCTACGAGATCAATTCCCCATTTGGCGAATGGCCATGCTGAGAGTACAGATATGAGTTCTTGCTTGGGTTGCTTTGGGACCCTCTCATGGATTTGACACGATTCGCAGGTTTGTAAGGTAGTGACCGTGTCTTGGTGCATGGTCGGCCAGTAGTATCCTAGCCTCATGATTTTGGCTACGATAGACCTTGGTCCTGTATGAAAACCGCACACTCCTTCGTGCATTTCTTGGATGATAATGGTGGCATGGGATGGCCCCACTCATCCTAACCATGGGGTGAGAAAAGATTTTCGATACAACTTGCCATCTTGAAGCATGTATGAAGGTGCCTTGATTCTGATTTTCCTTGCCTCCTTTTTATCTTCGGGTAATAACCCATATTCTAGGTAGTCCTTTAGTGGTTTCATCCACGTATTATCTTCGTATGGATAGAGGTCATTAACCTCTTCAGCTTCTATAGATCTTCATTCTAGGGTTTCAACCAGGACTTTTTTTGCTAGGTAAGCGAAGGTTATGGAGGCAAGTTTGCTCAAGGCATCTGCTTTCTTATTCTGACTCCTTCTGACATGTTCTATCTCAAAGCCTTTAAACAATTCGATGAGCTCTTTTGCTTTCGCCAAGTATTGTTGGATAGTGGGCTTCTTGCTTCGAAATTCCCTGTCACTTGATTGGCTACAAGTTGGGAATCAACGAATGCTCTGAGATGTTGTATGTTCGGATCACTTGCTAGCCTTAGTCCTGCAAGCAGGGCTTCATATTCTGCCTCGTTATTTGTTGTACTGAACTCGAAGCGCAAAGCATAAGTGAATTCTTTTCCTTCGGGACTTACTAACATGAGTCTTGCCCCGGAACCATCAGAGCTTGAGGCTCCATCTGTTAATAACTTCCATTCTTCGTGCTCGATTGGCAGAACGATGATTTGCGTGGAAGGCATTTCTTCTTCCTCGATTGTTTCGGCTATTAAATCAGCCAGGACTTGTCCTTTGATTGAGTTTCTTACTTGAAATTCTATGTCATGCTCGCCCAACTTGATGGCCCATTTGGCCATTCTTTTTTATTTTTCTGGCTTCATGAGCACCTGTCGGATCAATTTGTTAGTCAAAATGATGATTGGGTGTGTCTGAAAATACCTTCGGAGTTTTCGTGCAGTGTGCACTAGTATCAGCGTTAGTTTTTATAGCTCGGGGTAATTGACTTCGGAACCTTGGAGCGTTCTACTAACAAAGTAAATAGGAAGTTGGCTTCATGCTCTTTCCGCAATTAGTACGGCACTGATACTTTCTTTAGACGCTGCTAAGTAGACATATAGGGTTTCCCCTTTGTCTGGAGATGTTAAAACCGGGAGATCTGAAATATATGCCTTCATTTCTTTGAAGGCTTGGCCAGCTTCTGTTTGTCCAGGTAATTTTCTTCTTTCCCAAGAAATCCTTGAGGATTTTGAAGAATGGTAATTGCTTCTCAGCCCCCTTTGATAGAAAACAGCTAAGCAAGGCTAATTTTCCATTCATGAAAGGACCCGTTCATATACATTATAAACTATTCAAAATATTTGATTTCATCGCGAGGTATTTGACCTCTATATGATACATTTTACAAGCATTCGTTTTTAAAAGAACAACTTTCTTTACATCAAAAATTGATGGCATGCATACCATTTCATAATACATCCAACTATAATTGACTTAATAATAATCTCGATGAACTCAATGACTCAAATGCAACATCTTTCGAAATATGCCATGAATGACTCCAAATAATATCTCTAAAATGAGCAAATGCACAGCGGAAAATTTCTTTCATACCTGAGAATAAACATGCTTTAAAGTGTCAACCAAAAGGTTGGTGAGTTCATAGGTTTATCATAACAATGATTTCAATATTTTAATAGACCATAAGATTTCAGATATTTAATTGTACACGTAACCCGAGTACAAAGATAATACGCGTAACCCGCGAATTAAAAATCATTCATATGGTGAACACCTGGTAATCGACATTAACAAAACGCGTCCAGAATATCCCCATCATTCTGGGACTCTCATCGAACATGATAAAATCGAAGTACTAAAGCATCCGTAACCCGGATGGGGTTTGTTAGGCCCAATAGATCTATCTTTAGGATTCACATCAATTAGGGTTTCTGTTCCCTAATTCTTTAATTACCAGACTAAAAAGGTTGATATTAGATTCGATAATCCAACCATAGAATGTAGTTTCGATTACTTGTGTCTATTTCGTAAAACATTTATAAAAGCAGCGCATGTATTCTCAGTCCCAAAAATATATATTGCAAAAGCATTTAAAAACCGAGCAAATGAAACTCACTATACTGTATTTCATAGTAAAAACACATATGTTGTCATTGAACAAGTGCAAGGTTGGCCTCGAATTCACGAACCTATATTAAGTATATATATATTTACATGTTGGTCAATATTTGTCAAACAATTTAGCTCAAGTCATAGTGTACCATAATCCTAATGCTCGAGACTAATATGCAAAAGTCAACAAAAATCATCTTGACCAAAATGACTTCAAAAATCTATACATGATTATTATATAGTTTAAATATAGTCGTTTTATACATTTAAATATTTTTAACAGATTTTATTAGAGTAAAATATAATTCATTTATTAATAAATAAAATTTGTATTAAAAATTTATATCATAAAAATATACTTTATATATCTTAAGTAACAAAATTTATAAAGTTCATTTAATATCATAAAAATAATATGATAAGTATTAATGTAATTATATTACACGTAGTAAACTATCTTTGTATCACATTTTTATTTGATAAAATAATATCGATAATAACAATAGTAGGTAAAAGTTATATTATTTTGTAATAATAATTATTATTATTCTACTAATAATAACAACAATATTTATATTTACTAAAGTGATATTATGATAATAATACTAAAATGATAATAATGATATTTTATATTAACAATGATATTCCTATTAAAAATAATAATTTTTGTAAAAAAAATGATAGTTTTAATATTAATAAAACTTTTAATAATAATAATGATAAAAATAATGAAAATGATATTTTTATCTAAATCAATACCTTTCAATATTTTAATTATATCATGATACTTATACTCATTATTTCCTAATCAATTTGTTAATAGCTTTTAGTCGTCTTTTATATCGCGTTCATAATAATGATAATAATAGTAATCTTAATAATTAGATGTTACTAATATTAGTTTTAATTATAATAATACTAATAATAATAAATATTATGATGATATTAATGATAATACAAATAACATTTTTAATGATAATAATAATAATAATACTAATTATAACTTTAACGATAATAACAATAGTAATAATAATAAAAATAACAATTTTTGATGATAATACCTTTTACTAATAACGTTAATGATGATAATAATAATAATAATAATAATAATAATAATAATAATAATAATAATAATAATAATAATAATAATAATAATAATAATAATAATAATAATAATATTATTAATAATAATAATTAGATAATAATTATAACGACGATAATAATAATCATTGTTAATAATTTTACAAAAATTCAATTGACTATAACTTCTAATCCGTTCATCGAAACCATTCGATATCTAAATGAAAAGTTCTTAATTTTTTGCTAGCTTTACAACGACATGTATATCATTACCTTATCCTAGTAGCATATGTACCTAATTCAGGATTCAACATAACCTATCTAACGACAATATCAAACGTACGAGCATACATCTTACTTATATATAATTTGGTGATAAGGATGACATCATTGTGGTTGATTTCTTAATTCCTGGTGAGTGGTGTGCTGACGTGTCTTTATGTTTGTTAATTAAAGTGATGTCACAGTATTAATTAATTATTAATCTAAATCTAAATCTAAATTTATAATTAAACTTAAATAATTAATTAATATACGTATAATATCTATTTATTGTCCTAAAAAACATCAATTTGCTCTGACATGCTTTTTATATGTGTGTCTTTTTAAGATTTGAAATGGCGATAGTTATTAATATTTAGTTTTGATATATCTTAGATTTATGACTTTTATGTAGGTATTTATTTAAATTCTCATACCATACTACTAAAATACATAGTATAATATAACGGAGTATAGTATAACTAAGTTGTGTAAAAGGTCTTATTTAATTAAATATAAAACTTATAACTGACCTTTTATTACCTTTTGACAATTAAAATTTATTTATTTATTAAACCCGTGTAATCACAGGTCATTAACTAGTAATCCTATATACTCGAGCACTAGTCAGGGATACACTATTTATATATAAAAGTTAAGTTATGAGTGCTCACGTATCAATATTGAGATTCAATATTGCAGGAAAGTATGCAGACGCAACGGAGATGATAAACACTAGTTTGACCTCTTTGGCATACCCTCGAACATTACCCATCACCTCCATAGCTATAACTCATAATTTCCTTAGCCTTATCCTACTTGAAAACCAGTTTTGAAATAACTCGCTCATGACCTCGTCGTAATATTTTATGTATAATAATACTAATAATTACACTAATACTACTAATAATAATATTATGATTGATAATAATAATAATAATAATAATAATAATAATAATAATAATAATAATAATAATAATAATATTGAAATATCTTCAGAAATATGGAGGATAAGGATAATGAAAGATACGATGATATCTTAGAATTTTTAATATCAGAGGATGATGAAGAATATTATCCACGAGGGTTTAGAGTATGGAGTAAGGTATTCACTAAGGATTTCAGCAGACACTGAATTATTTGGAATTTTTTTTCGTTTGAGCTTTTCCACTCTACTATTCTTTATTATCAAACTTCTGACCGTAATTGTTGTCTACAGTCCTTGCCACTTCACCAGCCTTTTTCAAAACTTCATAGTACTGATTAGTAGGCTGGGGTGTTTTTCAGAAACTTCACATTCGAAATATGTAAGTTATATGTATATATATAACTGTTGAAGTAGAAACGCTGCGAGATTTTAAAATACTGATTGCTGATTCTCAGTAATTGGTATGGAAATTCTTGTTACAAGATGCGGATGAGTAAATGATGGGGTTTCAATGAATACATATAATGATATTTCGAAGAGACTTACGCCAAAGAGTAGTGAAGTTAAGGGTACGGTTGCTGCTAATGTAATGGGATATAAAAGGTTCCCCGGTAAGAAAAGGGTAATCGTATATATCAGAGTTATAATAAGGCTACTCCGGATGAAAAATTGAGGTTGACTTGCTGGAGCTGTGACAAAATTTGCTACTTTGGAAAGGAATCGTAAAGTTATTTTTGTTAATAAATGCCAAAGGATCTGACACGGATACGTGTTGAACTATGACTTTGGTTTTGAGAGCTTTTCAGGTACTTAACTGTGGATAATATGTGGTTGGATCATCATCTCAATCGCTCATTGTTTGAAGTGTCTTCAGGAATTTCGGGGGGTTTGAATACTAATTGTAATCGTTAATATACATATGATGTTCTAACACATTTTTAAAGTCAAAGTATAGCTTTGAAAGATGTAGGAATCTTAGAGTGATGATATTGGTTATATCTCGAATTAAATTCTGCGATTTCAAAATCAGAATATGTAATTAGATTTTGAATGAGTAGGGTTGTTTTGATTTCTATAATAGAATGTATATTATTATGAAAATAGTGAGTATAGTTGATGGTTGTTGAATCAGGTTTGATGAATGTAATTATATTAATTGTGAATTTGTATATCTCTCGGGTATTACCTACCCGTTAAAAAAAATTTCACAATTAATATTTTGTACAAAAGAATTTTATTACAGTCTTTATGAAAATATATATGTGTATATTTTCTTCAGATGCAACATAGATTTAATGAGTTAATATTAAATTAAACTCATTTGATTTACGGTTGAAACTAGGATTGAATAATCCCTAAAACTTTAGAAATTACATAAGTATTTCTTCAATGATGTTTAAATTATGAATCAATACTTCGTTATTTGTTGATGATATTGGTTTTCGTGAAATTCTTGTGAACTTCGCAAGGTACGAATGATGTTATCTGAAAAGTTTCGAGTACATCGATGATGAAAGTGTAAAATCAGACATATATTTGAATAATACACTTGATTTATTATGAATTGGAATTTATTGAATTGAGACAGAGATTGTAGTTAACGATGGTTAAGTTACGGACGAAGGACGTACCTCATTGCATATTAGTAGTATGAATTAACCGAGTAGTTAAGATTCACACATAATAGCTTAGTACAGAAAGTTTTATTATGGTTTAAAAATTTATATATATAAGACATACTTATAAATCCTTCAATGGAAATGAGTTAATGCTTCATAACTCGTTGATATGACATACTTGTTGTTGATTTGTAATGATGTCCACGGTGATTCTTGAACTTGCGGATTTGTAATGTTATAGGTGCTGCTGATTCTGATGATAATGATGGCACTGACTGTGATGGTGATGCTACGGTACCGTTGATGCTGTTGGTAAAACAAGTCTAGGTTGTAAATCACACACCATTCTTGTCAGGGTTTCTACTCTTCCTTCTATCATTTTGGTTCATTCAACTGATTTATGGTTAGGGCTAGAATATATAATCTCTAAGACTTTAGAGATTATATAATCGTCACAGAATGTTTCTCCAATAAAGTTATGAATCAACACTTCATCGTTTGTTATTGTTGGTATTCCTTGGTATTTACAGAGCGTATGATATTGGTGCTAGTGGGACAGATTGTAAAGTTGAGGTTTACGACGCGGTTGTGGTTGTTGATGTTGATGATGGTGGTACTGGTTATGCTGCTAGTGCTGCTGCTGCTGCTGTTTGTAACCTTTGCACTATATTCTCCAAAGCCACTACCCGACCGCGAAGTTCGTTGACTTCTTCTATTACACCGGGGTGATTGTTGGTTCGGACGAGCGGATAATTAAAATCATGAATTTGATGTAGTATATAATCGTGATGAGATACTCTGGAAATGAGAGAGAAAATGGCGTTTCGAACAGGTTCTCCGGTAAGTGCTTCAGGTTCTTCACCAAGAAGGCAATGTGGTGGATGGAAGGGATCACCTTCTTCTTGTCTCCAATGATTGAGGAGGCTACGAACCTATCCCCATTTCATCCAGAATAGATGATGACTAATTGATTGGTCCATTCCGGTCACACTGCTTTCGGTGCTTGAGTGGGATTCCATTTCGGAATCCGAGGGACTTGAACTAATGACGAATTCCATTTCGTACAATTGAATAAAGAATTTTTCATTATAAAATGATTTTCCGGCTATCGGGTGGTATTCTAATTACATAGAATATCTATATATATATAGAACAAAATATTTCGTAGGTTACAGAGAAATTTACGGAATATGTCAGGCAAAGTTTACAGTAACAGATACGCTAAGATATGAATTAGCAGATATGCTAAGATATGATTTTTGTCTATACACTATTCTTGCAATCAATGCAATAAGATGTGTCTAGACTAAAAATAATAAGCAGGCAATTTTTCCAACAAAAATGATAAGCAAAACTTTTGACATGCAGACACGATCGAAGTCCTGACTCACTAATGCATCCTAACGACTATTAGTTAGACACACTAATGTAGACCTGGTTCGCTAAGACCACCGCTCTGATACCAACTGAAAGGACCCGTTCATATACATTATAAACGATTCACAATAGTTGATTTCATCGCGAGGTATGTGACCTCTATATGATACATTTTACAAACATTGCATTCGTTTTTAAAAGACAAACTTTCCTTACATCGAAAATTGACGGCATGTATACCATTTCATAATACATCCAACTATAATTGACTTAATAATAATATTGATGAACTCAACGACTCGAATGCAACGTCTTTCGAAATATGCCATGAATGACTCCAAATAATATCTCTAAAATGAGCAAATGCACAGCGGAAGATTTCTTTCATACCTGAGAATAAACATGCTTTAAAGTGTCAACTAAAAGGTTGGTGAGTTCATAGGTTTATCATAACAATCATTTCAATATTTTAATAGACCATAAGATTTCAGATATTTAATTGTACACGTAACCTGAGTACAAAGATAATACGCGTAACCCGCGAATTAAAAATCATTCATATGGTGAACACCTGGTAATCGACATTAACAAAACGCGTCTAGAATATCCCCATCATTCCGGGACTCTCATCGGACATGATAAAATCGAAGTACTAAAGCATCCGTAACCAGGATGGGGTTTGTTAGGCCCAATAGATCTATCTTTAGGATTCGCGTCAATTAGGGTTTCTGTTCCCTAATTCTTAGATTACCAGACTAAAAAGGTTGATATTCGATTCGATAATCTAACCATAGAATGTAGTTTCGATTACTTGTGTCTATTTCGTAAAACATTTATAAAAGCAGTGCATGTATTCTCAGTCCCAAAAATATATATTGTAAAAGCATTTAAAAAGGAAGCAAATGAAACTCACTATACTGTATTTCGTAGTAAAAATACATATGTCGTCATTGAACAAGTGCAAGGTTGGCCTCGGATTCAAGAACCTATATTAACTATATATATATTTACATGTTGGTCAATATTTGTCTAACAATTTAGGTCAACTCATAGTGTACCACAATCCTAATGCTCGAGACTAATATGCAAAAGTCAACAAAAATCATCTTGACCAAAATGACTTCAAAAATCTATACATGATTATTATATAGTTTAAATATAGTTGTTTTATACATTTAAATATTTTTAACAGATTTTATTAGAGTAAAATATAATTCATTTATTAATAAATAAAATTTGTATTAAAAATTTATATCATAAAAATATACTTTATATATCTTAAGTAACAAAATTTATAAAGTTCATTTAATATCATAAAAATAATATGATAAGTATTATTAATGTAATTATATTACACGTAGTAAAATATCTTTGTATCACATTTTTATTTGATAAAATAATATCGATAATAACAATAGTAGGTAAAAGTTATATTATTTTGTAATAATAATTATTATTATTCTACTAATAATAACAACAATATTTATATTTACTAAAATGATATTATGATAATAATACTAAAATGATAATAATGATATTTTATATTAACAATGATATTATTATTAAAAATAATAATTTTTGTAAAAAAATGATATTTTAATATTAATAAAACTTTTAATAATAATAATGATAAAAATAATGAAAATGATATTTTTATCTAAATCAATACCTTTCAAAATTTTAATTATATCATGATACTTATACTCATTATTTCCTAATCAATTTGTTAATAGCTTTTAGTCGTCTTTTATATCGCGTTCATAATAATGAAAATAATAGTAATCATAATAATTAGATGTTACTAATATTAGTTTTAATTATAATAATACTAATAATAATAAATATTATGATGATATTAATGATAATACTAATAACATTTTTAATGATAATAATAATGTGACGACCCGGAAAATTCCGACCAAATTTAAACTTAATCATTATATGGTTTCGACACGATAAGTAAAGTCTATTAAACCGAGTCTCAAAAATTTGAACTATTTATATGGATACATTTAAACCTTTGACCATCCCGACGATTCATGAATAGTTATGTGTAAATAAAAATGTAAATATATATATATATAATTAAAAGTGTATATATAATATTTTAAATTAATAAAATATAATTTAATTATTGGAGTTAAAAATGTAAAATAATAAAATAGAATCATTTAAGTAATTATTAAAAATGAATTTATATATAAATATGTATGATTGATGTATATAATTATTGTTATAGGTATATTGTAATATATATTTAAATGTATAGGAATTTAATATTCAATTCAAGTTATTATATAGTGTAAATTATATAATATTACATAATCAATAATATGTAATATTAAACTTACAAGTTAATGTATTGTTATTATATTAATCTTATTATTATTACTTTGATATTTATATTTAAAATAAATATTAAAATTAATATCAGTATTATTAATATTATCATATAGATATAAAAATTGAAACATGTAACTCATTATCTTTATTATTACTAGTACTACTACTAGATATTATGTTATCATTCAAAATCATTATATACATTATTATTAACGATTATCATTATCATGGTTATTAATTTTATTATTATTATTAAGTTTCTTTATATATTCAATATATAAATATATGTATGGTTATACAAATAAATATATATATATAAATACATATACATATACAAATTACACTAATAATATTATTATTATCAGTTTGTTAATATTATTTTCAATGTCATGTACTATTATTACTAATATTATATTTGTTATTAATATTAATAGTGTTAATATTAATATATTTATATTTATAAAATTAGTAGTATTAAAGGAAATAAACTAGATATATATGTATACAGATATATGCAACCAGAATATGTAAATTCAGATATATATATATATATATATATATATATATATATATATATATATATATATATATATATATATATATATATATATATATATATATATATATATATACACATAGATAAAATACAGAAATATATGTGTGTATGAATATAAATACATAATTATATGTACATAATTATATAAATACGATCAATTATATATAAATACTAAAAAAATTCGTATTCTGTTTCATGTCTTTTTCAGTGCTATTGATGATTGATTTAATGTCTCTAAAAATCTGTTACAAAACAAATTCAACTACAACAAAAATCCAAATTGAGTAGGAATCGTACCACCATTTTATTTTTTTATTTAACTTTCAGTATCTGAGGGATACTTCTGTCGACCATGATTTGGTTATAAGTCACAAGAATTATACAATGTTATTGACTAAGTTTTTCCTTTTAACCATTGACATTATCCATTAAAATCACTACAAAATTTCTGATTGATTTTTAACCAAGAACCGAACCATCACCTTCATACCCCTGTTATTGTAACTTTTTACTCAAATTTCGAATTCGAATCTTATTTGAAAATCCATTAATTCAGTTTTGTTAGGATTTATCCACTTAAACTTTCTGCAAAGTTTGAGCTTTCAAATCCTCGTAACGATTTCTAATTTACGAGTCAAACTTTTAAAACAAAAGTCAAACGGTTTGATTTTCATGAAATTCGAATATGTTTCAGAGTTTTTGGATCAATTGACAATTTATAAAGTTTCTATAAACTATTTACAATACAATTCATGTTGTCAATATCATCTAAAACGATCTCTAGTTCAAAATCAAAGTTATTTTTTTTGGGTCGCGACTGCAGTAGCAGTTAATTGTATTATTATTTTTTTTCATTTTCTTTTTAATACAAACATGTGATGTTGATCGTTTATGATTATTCGAAGTAACTAGATAAGTGTATGGATGAATTAAAGTGTTGTGGTCGATTTTCATTTATGAAGAAGATGGAAGTGGAAATAGAAAACGATATGGGTTAAGTATAAATGAGTTGGGATATTAATCAGAAACAGATGCAACGAAATGATTAAGTGTGATGTCGGGTTAGCTAGGGGTCACGAGTTCGAGCCCCGGCGTGGGCAATTTTTTTTAGGAAGGCTTACATAAAGGGTATACATTTTTATATTTCTATTTTCATTATTATTATTATTATTATTATTATTATTATTATTATTATTATTATTATTATTATTATTATTATTATTTTTATCATTATTAATAATTATTGTTATTGTTATTATTATTATTATTAATTAATATTATTACAATTGGTATTATAATTAAAATTATTATTATTATCATCAAAATTAAAAGTATCATAAACATTATTAGTATTATTATTGATATTATGATCATTATGAATTATTGTTAGGATTATGTTAATATTAATATGGTTTTTAATATTATCATTCTAGTTATTATTAAGTAACGTCATTACGTATTAATAAGTGCTATTATAGTATTATTAATATTGAATAAGTATTGTTATGATTAGGATTACTATTATTATTGTCGATATGAAAATAATACAAACTATTATAATCACCATTAATATTAGTATTAGTAACATTTAGAATTTTTATTAACAAAAGTATTATCATTAAGACTACCACTAATAATAAGATTGTTATACTTATTATTATTATTACTAAATATTAAGTATTATTATCAAAAATCATTATTTTCATTACCATTACTATTAAATTATTCATTTTATTAAAGACTACTATTATTATCATTATTATGAAATTTATTATAAAAATTATCATTAATATCATCATTTATAGAATTATTAATACTATTATCATTATTATCAATATTAGTACTATCATTATTATTATTGTCATCACTTAAAATATTATCTTAAAATACTACTTTAACAAATGAATGATATTTATATAAATATATCTAATACATATCACATAACATAAATTTAAATATCTTTTTATGTACAAAATGAATATATGAAACGTATATATATATATATATATATATATATATATATATATATATATATATATATATATATATATATATATATATATATATATATATATATATATATATATAAAGGATATAACTAATAAACTTATAAATATATTTGATCGATTACCATTATGTATATTAATAAATATACAAATGATATAGGTTCATGAATCCAAGGCCAACCCTGCATTGATCAGTATCGTCATATGAATATTTTTACTACAAAATATTGGATAGTGAGTTTCATTTGCTCCCTTTTTAAATGCTTTTGCAATATATATTTTTGGGACTGAGAATACATGCGATGCTTTTATAAATGTTTTACGAAATAGACACAAGTAATCGAAATTACATTCTATGATTGAATTGTTATACCGGATATCGCCCTTGTTGAACTTGGTAACCTAAGAATTGGGGTTTATTATAATTGCCAACCGTTGACGCGAATCCTAAAGATAGATCTATGGGCTTTGACACGCCTCAGTCAGAGAATTTGAACTGCTTTAGTACTTCGATGATTATATATGGGGATATTCTAGATGCATTTGTTAAGGTCGGTTACCAGGTGTTCAATCCATATGAATGATTTTTAAACACTTGCGATTGCATGATTATTGAATAAAGGAAATCTTGTGGTCTATTATAATATTGAAAATGATTTTTTACGATAAACTAATGAACTCACGAACCTTTTGGTTGACACTTGAAAGCATGTTTATTCTCAGGTATGAAAAAAATCTTCCGCTGTGCATTTGCTCATAGTAGAGATATTACTTGGAGTCATTCATGACATATTTCAAAAGACGTTGCATTCGAGTTGTTGAGTTCATCAAGATTATTTTTAAGTCAGTTATAGTTGGATGTATTATGAAATGTTATGCATGTCGTCAACTTTAGATGTAATGAAAGTTTGTCTTTTAAAAACGAATACAATATTTGTAAAATGTATCATATAGAGGTCAAGTACCTCGCGATGTAATCATATATTATTTTATTCGTCCTTATGGATTAGGATGGGCCGTCTCATGTGGTATCAGAGCGGTGGTCTTAGCGAACCAGGTCTTGTATTAGTGTGTCTAACTGATAGTTGTTTAGATGCATTAGTGGGTCTGGACTTCGACCGTGTCTGTATGTCAAAAGTTTTTCTTATCATTTTGTGTCGAAAATTACTTGCTTATCATTCTTAGAAAATCACTTGCTTATCATTCCTAAGTCTAGACACGTCCTACTACCTTTATTGCATAGATAGTGTATAGACAAATTCATATCTTAGCGTATCTATTACGGTAAACTTTGCCTGATATCTCCCGTAAATTTCTCTGTAATTTAAGGGATCCTGGTATTATATATATCTATGCATATTATGCATTGAGAATACCATCCAACTATCAATTGCTGTCACTAAAATTTTCATACCAAAAATCTTTTCTGAGATCGCGTAAGATGGCCTCTATGAATCGACCAAGTTCCTCTGACTCCGATGACAGCGTGACAGGAGCACACCAACCAATCAACTACAGTGATTACTGGAGAAAATGGGGGTGGGTTCGCGACATACTCACCCTATGGAGAAGGGAGGAAGGTACTCCATATCATGAACCGAATCTACTACCTAACCTTGGAGTACTTGACCCGCTCACCAGCGAACCCGTTCGCAACACCGTTTATACCTTTTTTGCAAGAATTTTTCGTCTTGAGGTTACCATTAACAGAAATAGAAGAGATATCCGACCTCTACCTCACACTGATAACCAACCAGGGTTAGTAGAAGAAGTTAGAGAACTCCGAGCTCGAGTATTAACTTTAGAGAGCACGGTACACAATTTGCAAGCACCAGCAGTATCACCAACACCAGTAACATCACCATCCTCAGCACCAACGGCACCAGTACCACCAACAACCCAAGTTTCAACAACCCATGCCTCAACATCTCATTCTGTACCTCGAGTATAATCATCGTTCTACGAATCATTCTACATCAATTACCTTCATTCGACATGGCAATTATGTAATCTTTAATGTTTTAGAGATTATATATTCTCATTCTAACTGTAACAAATGAGTTTAATATCATATTGACTCATTAAATCCATGATTACATCTGAAGAAAATATATATGTAAGTATATTTTCATAAAGATTGTAATTAAAAATTCTTTTGTACAAACTCTTAATGGTAAAAATATTTTAACGGGTAGGTAATACCCGAGGAATATTCAGATTTCACATTAATAAGTTACATTGTACATTCTTCGAGACTGATTCAACAGTCGTTTACTATCCTACTTACATCCACCGATATACGAATCCGTTCACCACAGAATAACCATTTTCATCCAATTTCATAATTGGATTTTGATTTATCAGAATCCAACAAGTGGCATAATGAAGAAAACATTGGACAAAAATAAAACTTGTTAGAAACAAATAATTTAATTATGAGAAGAATTTTGATAAGAATATACGCTAACTGTTCCTAGCTAACTGATTAATTCCATATTACATTTTATTCATCGCAATTTAATTATTGTAATTTATTTATCACAATTTAAATTCTCGCAATTTTATTTATCGTGATTTAATTTCTGTTATTTATTTTACGCACTTTAAATATCGGGACACGTATACAAAGTTTTGACATATCATATCGACGCATCTATATATATTATTTGGAATAACCATAGACACTCTATATGCAGTAATGCTGGAGTTAGCTATACAGGGTTGAGGTTTATTCTATAATAATATATATACTTTGAGTTGTGATCGAGTCTGAGACACGTACACGGGTTACGATACGTATTAATTAATTCGAATATTATAAACTATAGAGGAACTATTGAATTGCTAACTGTGGACTATCAACTGAGGACTACCAACATTGGATAATTAAAATGAATTAAAATATTGATTATAACATATGAAACTTAACAATTCTTCAAGTTTGCCACTTGATTTCATCCTAAACCTCATTGTATATTGACGATTACAATCTGCGTTCAAACCTTTCACGATTCTTGAAAACGCCTCAATCGAAAGGATGAACCAACCACACTTTATCTACGAAAGGAAAAATTTATGCATATAGTTATGCACCTGAAAAACTCTCGGGAACTGAGTAAACGTTTAACACGTATTTGTGCTAATTCCTTAGTGTTATTATTACCCAAAATAACTTGATAATTCCTTTCAAAGTAGCAAATTTTGTCACAGCTCCAGCAAGACAACTTCGAATTTTCGTTCGAAACAACCATATTATAACTTTGATATATATGCGTGCTCTTTTATTGTTACTGGGGAACCTTTCATATTCCATCATATTACCATCAGCGTTTAGTCATCTAAAAACACAATTCTCCTGAAGCCACCTCGAATTGATAACCGATGATTCAGATATCGTAGCATTAAATGCAGAGGAAACAGAAAAATGGTAGATGGTCTAAACGGCCAAAAGTTTGATGATAAAGAAAGGAGTGTTAGGAACGCTCGATAAAAAATTTGGTACTAAAAAACAGATTGAGCTAACCATGAAGGAGACCAAGGACAAATACAAGGACAAAACCCTATATTCAAAGGATCTAGGTAATTCTTGATCCGATGAAATCCTTAGAGAATATCTTGCTCCGAGGTCATGTTAAAATCTTGTGAAAAATTTTTCTTCATCAACCTTCGAACTTAGAAATTTCAAAATATCATCATAAATATCTTCGATATTTCTGAGGATATTTTCATAAATATTCTCGTCCGAAATTATATACCTCTTCGTGCTATCTGTAATACATTATACTGGAAATTTCTGTAAAATCTAAGTATAAACTATGAAAGAATTCTGAAGTAGTGTTGGGAACTGAAGCATGAGTTAGTATAATATAATGACACTTGATCAACGTGATTATATTACAGTAAGTCATGTTGAGTTTCTAATGGAATGTGATGATTCACAGATCATAACATCATCATGTGCCATGTTACATAACTCTGTCATTCTACTTAACCTCCGAACATATCAAGAAAAATATATTCTTGATAGTTCTATCTTCTGTAATTCTGGTAATTTAACCAATCAAATCGTGCTATTACAATTCTTCTACTTAGCATATTATGATCATTCAAAATTTCATATGAATTCTAGACCATTATTCGCTTGACTTAAGGTCGGGAAGAGAAAACAAAAGCATGGAGCTCCGAAATATAAAGGAGGATATAAAGCTCGATAACAACACGTAAATTACAAGTCGTGTATGTCAATGTTTATTGCAACATAAAGACACGGGAGAATTAAAAACACTATAACCCCAAGGGCGAAGTAGAAGAAAACAGATTCCTCCGGTGGAAGTTGAAAAAGGAGAATGATTGTGGCGATAGTCAGGATAAGGACAATGATTAGAACTGGATTAAGCATTTTCACAATCTTTTGGATGTATGAACTAAGAAAGAAAGTATAGGAATGGTGAAAATATTGGAACGGAAAAAGATTAATTTATAGTGAAATATCAGATATAAGCAATCGAGGTAGATCACCGTATTTAATTATAGAGATCTTAATTTCCTTATTCGTCGAAGAATAAAATCTTTTAGATTTCAAAGATTTTCTTTAAATCCCTTGAATTACGGAATTCAACCGAGACAACGTCAAAAGTTAAGACAAATCTTTAATTTCCTCATTACACTATTTATGATAGCTTCACTCGCACTCTTCGAATAACTGAAGTATTTTATCTTCATTATCCAATGGTGATAAAACTTCAATTTCCAACTCATATGCGTCATAAAAACATATTCATTGTTAGCAATGACCATTCCACTCAAATTTCGGGACGAAATTTCTTTAACGGGTAGGTACTGTGACGACCCGAAAAATTCCGACCAAATTTAAACTTAATCATTATATGGTTTCGACACGATAAGCAAAGTCTATTTAACCAAGTCTCAAAAATTTGAACTATTTATATGGATACACTTAAACCTTTGACCATCCCGACGATTCACGAATAGTTATGTGTAAATAAAAATGTAAATATATATATAATTAAAAGTGTATATATAATATTTTAAATTAATAGAATATAATTTAATTATTGGAGTTAAAAATGTAAAATAATAAAATAGAATCATTTATGTTAGGACACCGAAGTTGTATAGTATTAATGTGAATTAAGCTTAAATGAAGGTTCCTTAGAAGAGGGCTATATAAGGAACCTAAGTAGTTCTAATTAGATAGCCATTGTATTATAACTGAGTTCTAGAAGCTGTGGAATGAAATTTTACCGATTCTCTCTCATACCGAGTCTTCTTCCTACATACCGAATCTCACTATATCTTATCATTTCTCTCAATCTCAACATGATCTGACCTATCATTTAGTATCAGAGCTTCCAGGAAGTTATTCTACATCACTATATCGATCCAGAGATTGTAGATTACAGAATCTGAATACTCTCGGTAAAATGAATCAGATTCGGTATTATCGAATTTGATAATCTGACATTCAGATTCTTGTAATAAGTTCAGCGAAGGTGTATTAGGTCTATTAGAAAGAGTTTCGATCATCATTACAGCTTATTAACTTCAATTATGGAGAATCAAGTTGATTTTTAGAGTTTGTGGCTAAAACTCTCAGTATTGCTTAATTCAAGCTTGATTCTGGAGTTTTGTGAAGATTTAAAGATTCAGTTGTGTTCGTGAGGTGTTAAATCACATTTCTGTCGGTTCAATTTCTCCAATTCTTCAAGTTTTGAAGATTTGATCAACACTCGGTATCGTAACTGTCATACCGAATCTGCTTCATTACTGAAAATTCATCTTAAGTGTTGCAGATTGTGGTGTGTTTGTGATTCTATCACATTCGGTTTGATCATACGCAGCTAAGTGGTGTGGTTTGAGAAAGGATTCTGTTATATTTCTAAGTTTTAGACTTAGACTCGGTATTGTCAACTGCTACAGTTGACATTCGGTATCCTGAATCTTCGGTATCATTGATATTCTATTTGTTACTAACTTGTGTTCTTGTGCAGCAAGGTTACCGAATCTAATTCAAGGGTATTGGATTGAGTTTACACATAATATTTTACAAAATTTGACTACCGAGTCATTTACCGAATCAGAATCTCGGTTTCACTTAATTCTTTGGTTTTAAGTATTCTGAGGCTTCAAGTTGTGTGATTACCGAATCCATACCGAATTTGGGTGTGTTACTTGTGATTCTTATCAGTTTCTGATACAGAATCTGGTTTACCGAATTGTTACCGAATCTGCTACAGTACCGAACCACTTACCGAATCTGCTACTGTACCGAATATGACATTCTAGTTAGATTTTATACTGAACCCTGATCATAGATTGTGTTTAATACCGAATCTATATCGAATCTACCTCAATTTAAGATGTCTACACAAGATACTCTTATCATTGGATCAGATTCCCGACCTCCAGTGTTGTTTGATGGCAAGTACACTCAGTGGCTTCATCGTATAACTCAGTACATAGACTATAAGGGTGAGAAAGCTAAACATATATGGGCTTCTCTGAGAGATGGTCCAGTTGTTGATTTTCATCCGGATACTGGTATGCCAATTCCAGTCTATGAACTTTATGGTGATAAACGTGAAAGAGCTCACGGTGACATAGAGGCTAAGAATATTGTTATGCAAGCTATCCCATATGAGCTATTTGAAAATGTTGATATCAACACTACTGCAAAAGATATATGGGATGAGATCAAACGACAACAAGAAGGTTATGACATGTCAGACGTTACTAAATTGAATAAGGCTCTGGGATTGTATGAAGATTTCAAGCAGGAACCAGAAGAACAACTCAAGGATACCTACCGTCATTTCAATGGTGTTCTCAATGAGTTGAAAAGGTGTAAGATTGTAAAAGTACATGCTGAAGTCAACATGAAATTCCTCAAAAAGCTCAATGCCGATTGGCTTCCTTATGGAACCATTGTTCGATCTACCAAAGAGATTGACAAGTTGACTATTCATGAGCTTGTTGGAGTTCTTATGCATTACCAAACTAAGGTGTCTAAACTTCAAGAAGGAAGGAAAGAGTCTTCTCCGGGCGATCCTCTTGCTCTAATTGCCAAAAAGAAGAGCAAATCATTTTCCAAAAGCTTGTCCAAGAAAGTGCTTGTTGAAGAATCAACTGATTCTGAAGAGTTGAATCTTTCTGATGTTGATGATTCTCACCTTGAATTAGTCAAGATGGCAGCCATGTTCATAAACGCCTTGAACAAACACAAGTTTAAAGGCAAATCAAGCAATCAAGGCAAACACTCATCATCTTCCTCGTACTACAAGAAAGCTGATCAATCCAAACAGCAACGTGCTGATGATTCCAAGAAGGAAGATTCAATCTATTTCAATTGTGGCAAAGCTGGTCATTACTCTCGTGAGTGCAAGATACCTAAGAAGAAGGACACAACTTACTACAAGAAGAAAATGTTGATGGCTAAGATTGTGGAAACTTGGGGAGAGCTGAAATCGGTTGATGATACTTAGTTTAACTGGACTGATGATTCAGACTCAGAGGTGGAACATGCAAATGTCTGCAAGGTGACTAAGCTCATCAAAGCTAAGGAAGCATTGTAGAATTCTGACTCAATATCTGACGATGATGAGGTACAATCAACTGAAATCTCACCTGATTTTATAAAAATGCAAAATGACTTGATGAAGAATCTGGTCTCAATGTCAAAAGAAGTCAAAGGCTTAAAATCTGAAAACAAGATTTTAAAAGATAAAATCAAACTAAATGAGACCAGACCTTCCTCATCCAAGTTGCAAACGGATGTGCAACGATTGACTCTCCAACTCAACTCTACGGAAACTGAGTTGGAAGATCTTAAGAAGACAATTCATCCGATTAAAGTCGAACGAACTGATTATCGTTTAAAATCTAAACGACTTGCAGAAAAAGTTCAATTCTTAGAAAAAGATCTTTCTGATTTAAAAAACCAACATGAACCCACACTTTCAAAGCTAAACAAGAAAATTATTCATTTAGAAAACGCCATAATTGAAAAAGACACTGAAATTTCTTCGTTGTCAAATGAGTCTGTTCTAGTGAAAGCTCAACTTGCTCGATATGAGGAAAAACTCTATCGTACAGAGCAATCTAAAGCTATCATTGATTTAGAACTTTCAAAACAAACAATTTTCATGAACAGACCAAAAACGATTCATGGTGAAAAATGGGGGTTGGGTTTTGAAGATCCTAAGATCTTAGATGGAGCTTCCAAAAAGATTCCAGGATTATATCATTCTGATTACTTTCAAGCTGATTTACCACCGCATTTTGTGCATTCTTCTGATGCTGATTTTGATGATATTATTGTTAATCGCAAATCTAAAAAATACCATCAAATTAGCTTAATGTATGAGAAAATTAATGCAAAAATGGGTAAATCAAATCCTGATTTCTTGAAGGAACTTGTTGAAACTGAAAAGAATGTGCAATGTGCTAATTTTGTGCCGACACGTAGATTGGTTTACATTCCTACACTCATGCTAGAGAAATACATTTTAATGCTTGAGAATGAAGTGTTTAACAAACCTAGTTCTAGCATTGTTAACATAGATGAGGTGTTTGATGAATCAACTTTTGATGTGAAACCAATTCTACCTGCTTTACCTGCATGTTTTGATAATGTTTTCCATGAAGACCTAGCACATGAACTAACTGTTTTCTTTGAGACAGAATCTCTAGGTCAAAATTCTTTATATGAAAAAATAGAACCTCATAATGAACCGATCATTGAACCCTTGATAGATTTTGAAAGTCAACTTGATCCTTTGCACGATTATTATTTGCATTTACCTGCTGTACGTAATTTGAATCGTATAGTAGCTCAACTAGAAAAGGAGAATATTGACTTGCAACTTAAGTGCCAATTATTAGAACAAATGCTTAATTTGTGTGATAAATTGCCTTCAATGCCTAAGAAAGAATGTACCTATACTTTTAAGGAGGGTGAAGTGATAGTTTCTGCTGAAGAATTATGTCTTGAGATTAAGAGCTTAAAACAAAAGATAATTCAACTGAAACAGGCTAACACACTTAAGCAATTGTCTAATGTTGAAACCAATGTGCTTGAATGTATTGGTGGGATTACTAAGAAGGGGAAGGGAACAACAACATCTAAGGATGTAAAACCCATTACTATTCTTAAAAATCCTCTACGTTCTCAATTTGGCAATCGTGGTTCAAAGGTTGTTTCTACAACTCAATTTGTTGTCAAAAAGGTTCATTGTCCCGATGGTTCTGTGTCAACTGAAAAGATTCCAATGACAAAAACTTCAAAAGCGAGTCTTTTAACGACATCAGTTAAGTCCACCCAACACACAAGTCCTAAACCTGATTTAAGTGAGTATGATGCAAAAGAACGTAAAATCAAATTGGAAATTTTGCAAAATCAATCATCTCATGTGTCAACTGAAAAGTTTGGACGTCTAACTAACAAAGGTGTTTTTCGTGTCACAGGTCATAATCCAAACTTGAATTACAAATCTGTATGGGTTTTTAAGTCCACGACTAAGAAAGTAGCAACCAAACCAACGCAATCTGCTAGTCGGCCTAGGAAATCATCTCATGTTTTTCAATTTTCATCTGTGAACAAAACATCAACTTGGAATAAGTTGTGTGTTAAGACTTCTGATAACGATGTAAAACTTGATATTGCGTATGATACTTCATGTAATGTGGTTTTAAATGATGCTTTATTGTCTAAACTGCATGATGCTTTACGTGATTATCTTGTCATTGATCCAAAGTTTATTGCTGGTACTAACCGTAGAGGACCCAAGAAACTTTGGGTACCAAAACTCTAGGAAATTCACATTTACAAGGTTTCGACGTATGTGTTTGGTATATTGATTCCGGTTGTTCTCGACACATGACGGGTGATAAATCCTTGCTTGTCAACTTCATTGATAAATTCCTAGGAACGGTTACTTTTGGAAATGATGAAATTGCATCGATAACGGGTTACGGAGATTATGTGCAAAATGGCATAACGATCAAACGGGTTTCATATGTTGAAGGTTTGGGGTGCAGTTTATTTAGTGTGAGTCAATTCTGCGATGGAGATCTTAAAGTTCTGTTTGAACGTCGACAATGCTCGGTGCAATCCACCAAAGGAAATGATCTTCTTGTTGGTAAAAGTTGTGCTTCACTATACACTATTGACCTCAATGATGCACCTTCACATGCAACCATGTGTTTGGCTACTCGTTCTACTAAAGAAAATTCATGGTTATGGCATCATCGGATGTCACACCTGAATTAAAAGGGTATCAATCGACTAGTCTCTAAAGACTTAGTTGATGGTATTCCAACCTTTCAATATGATAAGCATCATGTATGTCCATCATGTGCGATGGGTAAGCTGAAACGGACTAATCATCCACTTAAGCAAAACCCCAGTACTTCATCGTCTTTGCAATTATTGCATATGGACTTATGTGGACCCATGCATATTTCTAGCCTCGGTGGCAAGAAACATGTGCTTGTTATTGTCGATGACTATACCCGGTTTTCATGGATTTTTCTTTTGCGAACTAAATCAGAAACCCCCGCCATTATCATTGAGTTCATTAAAAAGACTCAACGCTCTTTTAACAAACACGTTAAGAGCATTAGAACTGATAATGAGACGGAATTTAAGAATGCCCCGCTTGATAGTTATTTGAAAGACCAAGGCATTGAACATCAGTTCTCTGCTGCTCGGACCCCCCAACAGAATGGAGTAGTCGAATGACGTAATCGTACGTTGTGCGAAGCAGCTCGAACAATGCTTGCTTACTCCAAACTACCTCCAAAAATGTGGGGGGAGGCCATTTCAACTTCATGCTATACCCAAAATCGTTGTTTTGTTAATAAACGTTTTGATAAAACTCCATATGAGTTATTATATGGTAGACGTCCGAATGTCAAATATTTCCGTGTCTTTGGTTGTATATGCTATGTGCTTAATGATTTTGACAGCCTCGAAAAGTTTGATCCAAATGGCGATCAAGCCATATTTCTCTGTTATTCTTCGAACAAAGTTGCTTATTGGGTTTATCACAAACGAACAAAAATGATTAAAGAGGGCATCAATGTCAAGTTCGATGAATTTTCGGGAATGGCTTTTGAACAACTCAGTTCAAAACCCGATCCTAACCTGGCTACTTCTTCTTCCGCGCAAAACTCAATTTTCTTGACGAAGGGTGTTCCTACGGTTACATCAGAGGAACTGGATATTTTGTTTGATAGTCTTTATATTCCTCAACGGAATTCAAATGTTCAAGCTGTACCGGTTACACCGTCACAGTCAACTACTGTGGAGACTCAACAAAGTCTTTTTGATGAAGATACAACACCAACTGATTCACCTGTTGCTTCTTCATCCTCCCTACCACCTCCTGTTACTGATAATCTTGAACCAATTTAAGATTCATCAGTTGATACAACTCCAGCTGTTTCTCCAGAAAATCAATTGAATCCATTAGATCATGTTACATAAGATCAAGTGGATCAAGGCTCAACGTCAACAACGGTTGATGTTTCAATGGATGCCACTGATGTACAACATCTTCCACACAACCGATGGACTAAAAGTCATCCAATAGATCTTATTATTGGTGATGCATCTGCTCCAGTCTCAACTCGAAGGGCTACTTGGAATATGTGTTTATACACTGCCTTTCTTAGTAAGATAGAACCAACAACGGTTGCTCAAGCTTTACTAGATCCGAACTGGGTGGTTGCAATGCAAGAAGAGATCAATCAATTTGAACGGTTGAAAGTATGGCGATTAGTTCCAAGACCAACGGGTTAACGACCAATAGGGGTTAAGTGGATTTTTAAGAACAAGAAGGATTCTGATGGAATTATGGTTCGGAATAAGGCACGTCTTGTGGCCAAGGGATATCGACAATAAGAGGGTATTGATTATGACGAAACGTTTGCTCCGGTTGCTAGGATTGAGGCTATTCGTCTTTTCCTTGCATTTGCTTCTCATATGAAGTTCACAGTGTTTTAAATGGATGTCAAAACTGCTTTTCTGAACGGTCATCTTCAAGAGGAAGTCTATGTCGATCAACCAGAAGGCTTTGTCGATCCCATTCATCCAAATCACGTATACTACTTGGAGAAAGCTTTGTATGGTCTGAAGCAAGCACCGCGTACATGGTACGAGACCTTAACAAAGTATTTGCTGGACAATGGCTTCTCTCGTGGAACGATTGATACAACACTATTCATTCGTAAAAACCATGGTCATATTCTCTTGGTTCAAATTTATGTTGATGACATTATTTTTGGTTCCACGTCCCCGGCCTTATGCAAAGAATTTGGTGACCTTATGGCCAACAAATTCGAAATGAGCATGCTTGACCAGTTAAATTTCTTTTTGGGGTTACAAGTAAAACAATTACCAAACGGGATTTTTCTCAGTCAAACAAAGTATGTCAATGATATGCTAAAACGTTTTAAAATGACTGTTTTAAAACCAATGACAACCCCAATGAGGACTTTACTGGATGCTGATACTAATGGAGAACCATTTGATATTACGCTTTATCGAAGCATGGTTGGTTCTTTAATGTATCTGACTACAAGTCGACCTGACATTACACTTGCTGTAACTGTCTGTGCCCGCTTTCAGTCAAACCCTAAGAAATCTCATTCCAAAGCGGTTGTTAGGATTTTTCATTACCTTAAAGGTGTGAAGACCCGTCCTAATCCATCCGGACAAAGTCCACATCGATTATAAATGATTCACAACAGTTGATTTCATCGTGAGGTACTTGACCTCTATATGATACATTTTACAAACATTGCATTCGTTTTTGAAAAGACAATCTTTCATTACATTGAAAGTTGACGGCATGCATACCATTTCATAATACATCTAACTATAATTGACTTAATAATAATCTTGATGAACTCAACGACTCGAATGCAACGTCTTTTGAAATATGCCATAAATGACTCCAAGTAATGTCTTTAATATGAGCTAATGCACAGCGGAAGATTTCTTTCATACCTGAGAATAAACATGCTTTAAAGTGTCAACCAAAAGGTTGGTGAGTTCATTAGTTTAACATAAATAATCATTTCATAATTTTAATAGACCACAAGATTTCATATTTCCATTTCTCATAAACATACGTCCCATGCATAGAGACAAAATATCTTTCATATGGATTGAACACCTGGTAACCGACATTCACAATATACATATAAGAATATCCCCATCATTTCCGGGATCCTCCTTCGGACATGATATAAATTTCGAAGTACTAAAGCATCCGGTACTTTGGATGGGGCTTGTTGGGCCCGATAGATCTATCTTTAGGATTCGCGTCAATTAGGGTTTCAGTTCCCTAATTCTTAGATTACCAGACTTAATAAAAAGGGGCATATTCGATTTCGATCATTCAACCATATAATGTAGTTTTGATTACTTGTGTCTATATCGTAAAAATATTTATAAAAATTGCTCATGTATTCTCAGCCCAAAAATATGAAGGGTAAAAAGGTAAATGAAACTCACCAAATGTATTTTGTAGTAAAAATACATAGAACGACATTGAACAAGTATAGGGTTGGCCTCGGATTCATGAACCTATATCAATTGTATTTCTATTAAAACATATAATAGAAATCTCATAATTTTATTTATTTAGATATATTATTTATTTATATTTCGTAGTTATATAAGATTTATACTAGATTCTATTTAAAAACATATACTTAATTTTAACCCTTAAATTATATGTTATATATATATATATTTATTTTGTATATGTATATAAAGTGATTAATATAGTTATATTAATATCTATATATATTTAGTATTATATTATAAATACTTCATTTGTATATAAGTTCTTATATAATAAATGTTAATATGTTTTATATATATTTATATGAAATATTAATATAATTATAGAATATATATAATAACTATGTTTTATTGTACAAAATATTTATTTGTTTAAAAATGATAGTCTTGTTATTAATGGTTTACTAATAATAATAATAATAATAATAATAATAATAATAATAATAATAATAATAATAATAATAATAATAATAATAATAATAATAATAATAATAATAATAATAATAATAATAAAAATAATAATAATAATAATATTAATGATAGTGATAATAATAATAATGAGAATAATAATACTAACTTTTACAAAAGTGATACTAATACTAATATTAATGATAACAAAACTAGTTTATGTTATTTTTGTAGTAATGTTAATAATGATATTCCTAATCATAATAATACCTATATCAATAATACTAATACTAATAGTAATAACACTAATAATGTTACTTAGAAATAAAATGATAATAATCTTAGTATTATTCATAATTGTAATTATATTTATAACAATAACTAACATCTATTTTAGCATTACTAATAATAACAATTCTAATACTTGTAATAATAATAATAACTTGTATTATGATAGTAATAATAATGATTAACTTAATAATAATAACAACAATTAATGATAATAACAATAATAATAATAACAATAAACATAAACATAATAGTAATAATAATAATAACAATAATAATAATAAGAAGAAAGAAAAACTACCTTTAAAGGCAAAAAAAAAAAATTAATCAACTGCCCAAGCCGGGACTCAAACCCACGACCTCTTGGATAACACCAACACCCTCAACCATTTCTCAGCTCTAACATTTCTGTTATAACCCATTTTTAATTTGTTTTATACTATTTTCGAATTCCTTCATCTTCTTTATACCATAATCATCTTTTATGATCATAACATCATCATCAATTATTGTCAAACACAACATTTTTTTCAATCGAATTCTTGCTTTAATATCACCTTTATTTTCGTCAACCTACCTCCATCATCATTATCGTTTGTGATTTATACAGAAACTGCAACCAAACAATGGCCCAACAGAAATTTTCGGCCCAACAGCAACTAGGAACGCAGCCCAACATTAAACAGGCTAGATCATTGCCCAACACTCAATAAAGTATGGCAGCCCAAAACAAATCATATTGGTATGTTGTCTGGTTTTTCCCGAAGAGCTCGACAGAAAAAAAAAAAATAACGCATGCTACCACTATCTCGTGACCTGTACTCTCCACTTTAGATTAGACTTTATTTAAGCAATAAGTGGGATTTTTGTTTGGAGATTGTCTGGCAACTCAAGTGCATATAATACTTTAATGAAACACCACTTTTCTAAAGATTCAATTTGTTGGCCATACCCTCTAAAATCGTCCCACATGTATATTATACTTTTAAAACTAAGTGGATGATGTGGGTTATTTGTTAAAGGATTGTTGGTCACCATGGGAGATAAATACACGCAATATATATGATTAAAAGGTGTTTTGGTTGCTTGATATTTTAAAGGGAATAAAGGTGGTGGTTGTAATTTATATGGGCTGTTCATCGGACTAAAACAGAAACAGACATAGTGTAACAGGATAAGCTATTTAAATGGGTTTCAGTTTATATGGTTTCAATGGGTGTAGGTGTTCGGAACGTAAAGGCTGCAGTAGTAGAATCACGTCGGTTATAGCAGCAATTTGTAGTTACCTGTGGTTCTTTTGCAGCTGAAACAGAAAGTAACAATTGAGAGAGGGAAGAAGAGAGATAGAAGTGACGGTTTGATCTAGCTCGAAACAGATTGGAAGGAAACAATTGAAGAAAGTATAATTGTGTTGTTAGTATTGTGGTTACGATTGTAAACAGAAGAGAGAGGAAAATTAAGAGAGAGAGAGAGAGAGAGAGAGAGAGAGAGAGAGAGAGAGAGATGAAGGCGGTATTCCAATCATGGTGGCGATGGTTTGAAGATGAGGGTGATAGTTTGAGAGTGAAGGTGGTGAACGGTTGTGATCTTCTTCGTGAGTTCTGGGTTCTTGGTGGTGAGATTGGTGATGATAATGATATTGAAGAATTGAATGTTTTCTCTCAACAATAAACAATAATTCGTTTGTTTTAATCCAGGTCGACAATCACAAATTCTGATCAGGACAAAAATATAATAATAATACAAGTAAAGGTAGAATGTGATTGAATAAAGTGGTACCATTGATAAAGATACGTAACTGATTGAAGACAGGAAACAAAATTTAAAACAGTTCGATCGTGATTGAAATCTGCATCTGATTCTATATATTGTTTATTTATAAATTATCATTGATGTTACTAATAAATATATTAATAATAATAATATAATAAAAATACTGATAATCATAAAATAATAATATTACTAGTCAAAAATAATACTAATAATATTATCAATAATATTAATAATAATACTTGTACTTATCAAATTTTCATATATATATATATATATATATATATATATATATATATATATATATATATATATATATATATATATATATATACATATATATATATAATATCAATAATACAAATATTAACATTAACATTTATAATGAAAGTAATGTTAATAAAATAACATTTATATTTTAACTTATACTGAAGTTTAATTCTTATTATTATATGATGACATATATTGAATATTTAATATTTATACATTTTGTATAGTTTATAATATTACTTATGTATAGTATTCCTATATATATATATATATATATATATATATATATATATATATATATATAATTATAATAATATCATATATTTATATTTTCATTCTAATATTAATTTAATTTTTCTATTATTATTTTTCATTTTTAAAGTGTACTTTATTTATTCAAAATATTATATATATGTATGTACTTATACTTATATATATATATATATATATATATATATATATATATATATATATATATATATATATATATATGCATATATATATATATATATATATATATATATATATATATATATATATATGCATATATATATATATTTGCATATATATATATATATATATATGTGTGTGTATATATATATGTATATATATATATGTATATATATATATGTATATATATATATATATATATATATATATATATATATATATATATTCATTTACAAACAATTGTTCGTGAATCGTCGAGAACGGTCTAAGGTCAATTGAATATATTAAACAGTTCAAAAATTTGAGACTCAACATTACCGACTTTGCTTATCGTTTCGAGATCATAGTAAGATTAAGTTTAAATTTGGTCGGAATTTCCCGGGTCATCACAGTACCTACCCGTTAAAGAAATTTCGTCCCGAAATTTGAGTGAGGTGGTCATGGTTAACAATAAAAATGTTTTCATGACGAATATAGGTTGATAAATAGAGTTTTATCATCATTGAGTAATATGGATAAAATGATTTGATTAATCGAAGCGTACGAATGAAGCTGTCACAACAGATTTAGATAGAGATTTAACTTTTGACGTAGTCACGGTGGAATTTAAAAAATAAGGTGCGTCTTAGCTTTTGACGTTGTCTTGGTTGAATTCCGGAATTCAAGGGATTTGAAGAAAATCTTTGAAATCTATAAGATCTGATTCTTCGGGATTTATGGAAATTAAGATCTTCATAATTAAATACGGTGATCTGCCTCGATTACTCTGTCTGATATTTCCACTATAAATGAACTTCATCCGTTCCATTATTTTCACCATTCCAATACTTTCTTTCTTAGTTCGTACATCTAAAGGATTGTGAAAATGCTTAATCCAGTTCTAATCCTTGATGTTTTCTTAATTATCATTTCTGTCATCCTTCTTTTCAATCTTCCACCAGAAGAATCTGTTTACTCCTATTATTACCTTGGGGTAATACTATTCTTAATTATACCATGTCTTTATATTTTTATTCGTATTAATATCCACGGTTTGTAACCTCCGTGTTGTTATTGGGATTTATATTTTCTCTTATATTTTGGAGCTTTGTCCCTTCATTTCTTCTTCTTGCGATCAAACACCACTTGTAATGGTTCAGAATTCGTAGATATAAACTTCGGAATGAACATTGTTAATGTTCTAAGAAGGAAATCATAATGGCACGATTTGATTTGTCAAATTACCAGAATATACGGAAAGATAGAACTATTAAGAAGATATGTTCTTAATATGTTTGGAGATTGAGTAGAATGTAAGAGTCATGTAAATGGCACATGATGACGGTATGTTCTGTGAATCATCACGTTCCATTAGAAACTCAGCATGAATTACTGTAATATAATCACGTTGATCAAGTGTCATTATAGTATACTAACTTATGCATCAATTCCCAACATTACTTCAATAACATTCATATTTTAAGCTCGAAAGTTTACAGAATATAGAAACTAACAGTTTCTATATGATGTAATGCTGATAGCACGAAAAGATTAATGATTTCAGATAAGAATAGTTATAAAAATATCTTCAGAAATATGGAGGATATTTATAATGAAAAATACGATGATATCTTGGAATTTCTAATATCGATGGATGATGAAGAAGATTTATCCGTAAAGGTTTAGATTCGGAAGCAAGGTATTCGCTAAAGATTTCATCAGAAACAGAATCATTTGGATTCTTTGAAGTCAAACTTATTCTTTGCGATTTGTCCACGGCGTTCTTCATAGTTTCGCATAATCTGCTTTTCGGTACTAAATTTTCTATTGAATGTTTCCAATATAATGATACACAGGAAGCACGAAGAGGTATATAATTTCGGACGAGAATATTTATGAAAATATCCTCAGAAATATCGAAGATATTGATGATGATATTTTGGAATTTCTAAGTTCGATGGTTGATGGAGAAAGATTTTCCGCAAGATTTTAACATGACTTCGGAGCAAGATATTCTCTAAAGATTTCAACGAATCTAGATTTATCTGGGTTCTATGAATTTAGGGTATGTTACTTGTATTTCTCCTTGGTTTCTTTTATGGTTAGCTCAATCCACTTTCCAGTTCCAACTTTTCTAAGCTTTTCCAATATACTAATCTTTATCATCAAACTTTCAATGATTATGGTCGTTTACGGTTATCTACAGTTTCTGCTGCTTCATTCAGCTTTTTCAACATTCAGAGTATTGATTTTGTGACTGAGTGCTTTTCAGAATTTAAGAATGAGAGATCATAATTTTAAGAGATAAATGTCATACATATAACTGTTGATGTAGATATGCTGTGAGTTTTCAAAGTACTGATTGCTGATTCCCGGTAATTGTTATGGTAGTTCTCGTTATAAGATGCGGATGAGTATATGATAGGGTTTCAATGAATAAATATAATGATTTATCAGAGAGATTTAAGCCAAAAAGCAACGAGGTTGCTGGTACGTCTGCTGGTAATATGGTGGAATATAAAAGAATTCTCCGGTATTAAAAGGGTAATTGTATATATCAGGATTATAGTAAGGCTACTTCGAATGAAAATTCGAAGTTGACTTGTTGGAGCTGTGACAAAATTGGCTACTTTAAAAAGGGATCGCAAAGTTATTTTTGCTAATAAATGTCAAAGGATCTGACGTGGCTACATGTTAAACTTTTACTCAGTTGCCGAGAGTTTCTCAGGTGCATAACTATATGCATAAACCTTTCCTTCCGTTAATGAAGTGCGGTTGGTTCATCCTATCGATTGAGGTGTTTTCAAGAATCATGAAAGGTTTGAACGCAGATTGTAATCGTCAAGATACAAATGAGGTTTAAGATGAAATCAAGTGGCAACTTGAAGAATTGTTTAGTTTCATATGTTATAATCAATATTTTAATTCATTTTAATTGTCCAATGTTGATAGTCCTAAGTTGATAGTCCACGGTTAGCAGTGTATAAATAATAATTCATATATAGTTTATTATATAATATTCGAATTAATTAATACGTATCGTGACCCGTATACATGTCTCAGACTCGATCACAACTCAAATTATATATATTATTGTAGAATCAACCTCAACCCTGTATAGAGAACTCGTTCATTACTGCATATAGAGTGTCTATGGTTATTCCAAATAATATATATAAATGCGTCGATATGATATGTCAAAACCTTGTATACATGTCCCGATATTTAAAGTGCGTAAAAATAAATAACAAAATTTTAACTGACGAATAATAAAGTGCGTAAAGTAAATAACCAAAATTAAATGACGATAAATAAAATTGCGAGAATATAAATTGCGATAAATAAACTGCGATAAATAAATTGCGATAATTAAATGGTGATACGGAATTAACAGTTAGCTAAGAACAGTTAGCTAGGATTTTGTTAGCGTGGATTCTTAATAGAATTTCATATTGTTAATTAATCTGTTTCTAATCAATTTTTATTGTGTCCATTATTTCTTCGTGATGCCACTTGTTGGATTCTGATAGGTCAAAATCCAAATATGTAATTGGATGAATATGATTATTCTGTGGTGAACGGATTTGTATATCGGTGGATGTAAGTAGGATAGTATATGACTTGTTGAAACAGATTCGAAGAACGTACATTGTAACTTATTAATGTGAAATTTAAATAGTCCTCGGGTATTACCTACCCGTTAAAATATTTTTACCATTAACAGTTTGTACAAGAGAATTTTTAATTACAATCTTTATGAAAACATATATACATATATATTTTCTTCAGATGTATTCAAGGATTTAATGAGTTAATATGATATTAAACTCATTTGCTTTTCGGTTGGAACTAGAATAAATAATCTCTAAAACTTTAGAGATTACATATTCGCCATGTCGAACGAAGATAAATGAGGCAGAACGATATGTAGAACGAAGATCATACTCAAAGTACATATGATGATATTGAAGCATGGATTGTTGATGGTACTGGTGCTGTTATTGATTGTACTGTTGGTGCCGGTGATGTTGCTGAAGCTGGTACATTTTGCACCATATTCTCCGAATTGATTATTCGAGCGCGAAGTTCGTTGACTTATTACTCCAGGATGATTGTCGGTCGGAACGAGTGGATAAATAAGGTTCAGAATTGTGGATAGAATATAATCTTGTCGAGTTACCCTAGAAATGAGACTGAAAATGGTGTCTCAAACAGGTTCGCCGGCAAATGCTTCAGGTTCATTGTCAAGAGGTGAATTCGGTTGGTGGAAGGGATTGCCTTCTGCACGTTTCCATTAATTAAGTCGACTACGAACCCATCAGATGAATTTGATAATGGCTGATTGGTTGATTCATGCTGGTGACGCTGTTTTCGGAGCTTAGGTGAACATCTATGTCAGAATAGCTGTCGGAATAACTATCGAAATAGCAATCAGAATATGAGGGACTCGAACTGGTTGCAGCATTCATCTCATATGATCAGATGAAGGATTTTCAATAAGAAATAGATTATAGGATGTAGATTAGTACCCTGCAATACATAATTTACATATGCATATATAATACTAAAATCCCATAGGTTACGGAGGAATCTACGGAAGTTGTCAGACAAAGTTACAGTAACAGATACGCTAAGATATGAAGTAGCAGATACGCTAAGATATGAATTTTGTCTATACACTATTCATGCAGTCAATGCAGTATAACGTGTCTAGACTAAGAATAATAAACAAGTAATTCTCTAAGAATGATAAGCAGGTAATTTTTGACACAAAATGATAAGCAAAACTTTTGATATGCAGACACGGTCGAAGTCCAGACTCAATAATGCATCCTAACGACTTATCAGTTAGACACACTAATGCAGACATGGTTCGCTAAGACCACCGCTCTGATACCAACTGTGAAGACCCGTCCTAATCCATCCGGACAAAGTCCACATCGATTATAAATGATTCACAACAGTTGATTTCATCGCGAGGTACTTGACCTCTATATGATACATTTTACAAACATTGCATTCGTTTTTGAAAAGATAATCTTTCATTACATCGAAAGTTGACGGCATGCATACCATTTCATAATACATCTAACTATAATTGACTTAATAATAATCTTGATGAACTCAACGTCACGAATGCAACGTCTTTTGAAATATGCCATAAATGACTCCAAGTAATGTCTCTAATATGAGATAATGCACAGCGGAAGATTTCTTTTATACCTGAGAATAAACATGCTTTAAAGTGTCAACCAAAAGGTTGTTGAGTTCATTAGTTTAACATAAATAATCATTTCATAATTTTAATAGACCACAAGATTTCATATTTCCATTTCTCATAAACATACGTCCCATGCATAGAGAGAAAATATCTTTCATATGGATTGAACACCTGGTAACCGACATTCACAATATACATATAAGAATATCCCCATCATTTCCGGGATCCTCCTTCGGACATGATATAAATTTCGAAGTACTAAACCATCCGGTACTTTGGATGGGGCTTGTTGGGCCCAATAGATCTATCTTTAGGATTCGCGTCAATTAGGGTTTCTGTTCCCTAATTCTTAGATTACCAGACTTAATAAAAAGGGGCATATTCGATTTTGATCATTCAACCATATAATGTAGTTTTGATTACTTGTGTCTATATCGTAAAAATATTTATAAAAATTGCGCATGTATTCTCAGCCCAAAAATATAAAGGTAAAAAGGTAAATGAAACTCACCTAATGTATTTTGTAGTAAAAATACATAGAACGACATTGAACAAGTATAGGGTTGGCCTCGGATTCACGAACCTATATCAATTGTATTTCTATTAAAACATATAATAGAAATCTCATAATTTTATTTATTTATATATATTATATATTTATATTTCGTAGTTATATAAGATTTATACGAGATTCTATTTAAAAACATATACTTAATTTTATACCTTAAATTATATGTTATATATATATATTTATTTTGTATATGTATATAAAGTGATTAATGTAGTTATATTAATATATATATATATATTTAGTATTATATTATAAATACTTCATTTGTATATAAGTTCTTATATAATAAATGTTAATATGTTTTATATATATTTATATGAAATATTAATATAATTATAGAATATATATAATAACTATGTTTTATTGTACAAAATATTTATTTGTTTAAAAATGATAGTCTTGTTATTAATGGTTTACTAATAATAATAATAATAATAATAATAATAATAATAATAATAATAATAATAATAATAATAATAATAATAATAATAATAATAATAATAATAATAATAATAATAATAATAATAATATTAATGATAGTGATAATAATAATAATGAGAATAATAATACTAACTTTTACAAAAGTGATACTAATACTAATATTAATGATAATAATACTAGTTTGTGTTATTTTTGTAGTAATGCTAATAATGATATTCCTAATCATAATAATACCTATATCAATAATACTAATACTAATAGTAATAACACTAATAATGTTACTTGGAAAAATAAAATGATAATAATCTTAGTATTATTCATAATTGTAATTATATTTATAACAATAACTAACATCTATTTTAGCATTACTAATAATAACAATTCTAATACTTGTAATAATAATAATAACTTGTATTATGATAGTAATAATAATGATTAACTTAATAATAATAACAACAATTAATGATAATAACAATAATAATAATAACAATAAACATAAACATAATAGTAATAATAATAATAACAATAATAATAATAAGAAAGAAAAACTACCTTTAAAGGCAAAAAAAAAATTAATCAACTGCCCAGGCCGGGACTCAAGACCACGACCTCTTGGATAACACCAACACCCTCAACCATTTCTCTGCTCTAACATTTCTGTTATAACCCGTTTTTAATTTGTTTTATACTATTTTTGAATTCCTTCATCTTCTTTATACCATAATCATCTTTTATGATCATAACATCATCATCCATTATTGTCAAACACAACATTTTTATCAATCGAATTCTTGCTTTAATATCACCTTTATTTTCGTTAACCTACTCTCCACTTTAGATTAGACTTTATTTAAGCAATAAGTGGGATTTTTGTTTGGAGATTGTCTGGCAACTCAAGTGCATATAATACTTTAATTAAACACCACTTTTCTAAAGATTTAATTTGTTGGCCATACCCTCTAAAATCGTCCCACATGTATATTATACTTTTAAAACTAAGTGGATGATGTGGGTTATTTGTTAAAGGATTGTTGGTCACCATGGGAGATAAATACACGCAATATATATGATTAAAAGGTGTTTTGGTTGTTTGATATTTTAAAGGGAATAAAGGTGGTGGTTGTAATTTATATGGGTTGTTCATCGGACTGAAACAGAAACAGACATAGTGTAACAGGATAAGCTATTTAAATGGGTTTCAGTTTATATGGTTTCAATGGGTGTAGGTGTTCGAAACGTAAAGGCTGCAGTAGTAGAATCACGTCGGTTATAGCAGCAATTTGTAGTTACCTGTGGTTCTTTTGCAGCTGAAACAGAAAGTAACAATTGAGAGAGGGAAGAAGAGAGATGGAAGTGACGGTTTGATCTAGCTCGAAACAGATTGGAAGGAAACAATTGAAGAAAGTATAATTGTGTTGTTAGTATTGTGGTTACGATTGTAAACAGAAGAGAGAGGAAAATTAAGAGAGAGAGAGAGAGAGAGAGAGATGAAGGCGGTATTCCAATCATGGTGGCGACGGTTTGAAGATGAGGGTGATAGTTTGAGAGTAAAGGTGGTGAACGGTTGTGATCTTCTTCGTGAGTTCTGGGTTCTTGGTAGTGAGATTGGTGATGATAATGATATGGAAGAATTGAATGTTTTCTCTCAACAATAAACAATAATTCGTTTGTTTTAATCCAGGTCGACAATCACAAATTCTGATCAGGACAAAAATATAATAATAATACAAGTAAAGGTAGAATGTGATTGAATAAAGTGGTACCATTGATAAAGATACGTAACTGATTGAAGACAGGAAACAAAATTTAAAACAGTTCGATCGTGATTGAAATCTGCATCTGATTCTATATATTGTTTATTTATAAATTATCATTGATGTTACTAATAAATATATTAATAATAATAATATAATAAAAATACTGATAATCATAAAATAATAATATTACTAGTCAAAAATAATACTAATAATATTATCAATAATATTAATAATAATACTTGTACTTATCAAATTTTCATATATATATATATATATATATATAATATCAATAATACAAATATTAACATTAACATTTATAATGAAAGTAATGTTAATAATATAACATTTATATTTTAACTTATACTGAAGTTTAATTCTTATTATTATATGATGACATATATTTAATATTTAATATTTATACATTTTGTATAGTTTATAATATTACTTATGTATAGTATTCCTATATATATATAATTATAATAATATCATATATTTATATTTTCATTCTAATATTAATTTAATTTTTCTATTATTATTTTTCATTTTTAAAGTGTACTTTATTTATTCAAAATATTATATATATGTATGTACTTATACTTATATATATATATATATATATATATATATATATATATATATATATATATATATATATATATATATATATATATATATATATATATATATATATATATATATATATATATATATATATATTCATTTACAAACAATTGTTCGTGAATCGTCGGGAACGGTCTAAGGTCAATTGAATATATTAAACAGTTCAAAAATTTGAGACTCAACATTACCGACTTTGCTTATCGTTTCGAGATCATAGTAAGATTAAGTTTAAATTTGGTCGGAATTTCCCGGGTCATCACAAAAGGTACACCTAACCTTGAGATCTGGTATCCTCATGGATCCGATTTCAATCTCACTGCTTCCACTGATGCGGATCATGGCGGTTGCCATGTTGATAGAAAAAGCACATCTGGATCAATTCAGATGTTGGGGAATAGGCTAGTTGGTTGGTCATCCAAAAAGCAAAACTGTGTGTCTTTATCAACAGCTGAGTCTGAGTACATTGCTGCAGCTCATTGTTGTTCACAAGTTTTGTGGATGCAAATTCAACTTTCAGACTATGGCTTTAAGTTTTCTAAGACCCCGATTTACTGTGATTCACAAAGTGCTATTGCAATTACAAGCAACCCGGTCCAGCATTCTAAGACTAAACACATAGATATTCGCTATCATTTCATTAAGGACCATGTAGAGAAAGGGGATGTAGAGTTATACTTTGTGCCTACCAAAGTGCAATTAGTTGACATATTCACTAAGCCCTTAGATGAACTTAGGCTAAAGTTCTTGATCAAATAGATTGGCATGGTAGAGTATAGTGCTTGATATTCCTTAGATCTGTTGGGTCTTATTCTTGAGATCTTGTGTTTAGGGGGAGTAGATACTTTCTAGGGGGAGCAACTACTTTCATATGCTTTGGATATCATCTTTTAAGGGGGAGCCTTTAGACTTATGATAACTTCCTAGATATAATTGTTCAATGGTTACGTAAGGGGGAGGTAACTCATTGATATCATTTTTCAAGGGGGAGTTAATTCATTTTCTTGGGAATTTTATCAAAATGCTGATTTACATTCTTGTATATCACATTTTGAGGGGGAGAAAAAGGGAGAAAATGAGAAAATTACTAAAAAATATTGTTTTTCAAAAGTGAATTCAATAATTCATTGTTTTATATCTGAAATAATTCACTAAGGCTTGTATACATCTCAGTATGCAACCCGTTTTAACAATTGGTATCACTGAAGATTTGTACTTTGTTCACAAATTCAAAGTTCTTTTAAGTACAAATCTTATTTTAAAAAAATTCATAAAAATTGGAAAAGATAAAATCCAAAAATATTTGATTTTTACTGAATAAATGCTATTTTAAGCATTATACCGAATCTGACATCCAACAGTACAGATTCGGTAAGTTCAAAGTTTTCAAAAATTGTCTCAAAATTGTTTATCATGAAAAGATTGAAATGAATTTTAATAGGAAAAATCAATTTGTCAAGATTTTGAAGTTAAATTGATAAAGTTTTGAAAAGTGGACTGTATTCGGTAAAATAGGCCCATTTGGTAAAGCCCATTTGGTATTTTATCTTCGGTATCTATAAAAGGAGGGTTAAAGTCAAACTAACTCTCTTACTGTGCTTAATTACCTACCGAGTCTTATTGAACATATCGAATCTGCCTAATCTACCGAATCCGTTCTTCTGTTTCTTCAAATCTTTGGTATAATTTCATTTTAATCATTGCTTTAGATATATTCGTGTAGATCTGAGATAATTAAATGTTTTTTCAACCAGAAAATATCAAAATAACTGGATTGTGACTCTCAATTTTGAAATTTTGTTGATTATACCGAGTCTGAGTCATATTCTACTAATCTGTGATTAAACTCAATTGATTTGGTTAATTAACATGAATTCTTGTCTACTCTGAGTTATATTAATTGATCTATCATTTGACCAAGTTTGATTACATGTTTAATTGATTGTTTGATGGATTCTGTATCTACCGAATATGTTCTGTCTACTGTACCGAGTCTGTTCATACGATTAACATGTTGATCTGCTTCTAATTGAGTGGTTAATTGATTATGGTTGTGATTTTACATGATAGAATATGCATGTTTGAGTGACTTTATGTTAATTTTGGAGATACCGAATCTGTTCTTCTCTTGATACCGAGTCTGACTTTTAGTACCTTGAAACTTTCTGATTTTTATCTTCAAACACTTAACATGTTTATTTTATATCTTTTTGATCTGAAAACTCAAGCTTATTTGGTTACAGAATCTCAAGTTTTCATGACTACCGAATCTGCTTGTATTGTGTTTAAAAATTGACTAAGTGTTGTTCTGATTCTTTGTGTTATATAATTGATTTTGCATGATGAATTTGTATTGTGATGAATATCATATGAATGTCATGATTGTCAATTACTTGTTCATATTTGAGTATAAAGGATTTTTATATCTTTGAAAAACCATAAAAATCATAAAATATAAAAGATAAAACATATACAAAGGATTTCAAAGGCAAATAAGAATAGAGATATATGCTTTATGTTAAATATCTTGTGGTCTTCTATTTCTTATTTATACAGCTAAATGACAAACAATCACTTCAGCAACTCTGAAACCAACATTCCCTGCAACTACTGGACTGCAATTCTAGAGAGGCACACTCTGTAGCCTGCTCTAAACTCTACAGTCAGTGTACCTGTAACAGATCTGGAGCTACTTAACAGAACAATTAGGTTTGTGGAAGCTACACAACCTACTGCTTAAAATCCATAGGGAACACAAGCTCGTTTTGAATTTCAACTGAGAGGAGTTCAAGGGAGGAGGAGTATCACTAAGGCAGATTTCAGGAGGATATTCAGACTTCCTGTTGTGCAGAATGCTCCTGCTTTTCCTACTACTCAGCAGATGATGTCATCTGTCTTCGATCTTGGTTATGTTGGAGCTCGTAATGTTCCTCCGGCTAAGTTTCAGAAGAAATATCTGCACTCAAGGTGGTATGTGATCTTCTCAATCATCAACAGATGCTTAATGATGATAAGGAGTGGATCCGACAGCCTGACTGTGCCTATGCTGAAGTTGTTCTACTCTTTCATAAGAGTAGAAGTTCCTGACTATGTAGAACTAATATGGGATTTGGTTCAAGCTCAAGTTGATAAACCAAGGGGTTCATACATCTCTTGCGAAAGGTTTTTCTGTATCTTTATCCATGATGCTATAAATGCTTGCAGAAATGCAAATATATTTGTACCAGGTACACATGGATTACAGATGAAACAATTTGGGGAGCTGAAGATTAATACCCCGATGGTATCTGATAATCAATTCACTGCGCCGATTCCAAATTGGCTAGTGAGGCTAGCTAAACCCCAAGACGCTCGTATGCGTTCTTATTTTGAGGCTGTAGGAATACCTCTTCCGAACCCGGTACAACAAGAACAAGTTGAACCCGCCGCGGTTCCAGCCCCAGAGGTTGTAGAGGAACCTGTAGTACAACCACCCGGACCAGCTAATCCTCCACTTAGGGTGAACCTTAAATGTTCTAGGGCAGCACACCAAGCTCAACCCATGAGGATCAGGGAACCTAGTTCAACTAGGATTGAACCAACCCTTTCCACAACACCCGAAGTGAGCAGTGACACCGACACTTCAACAACAGCATCTGAATCATCTCTCGAACATTCTCCTAAGAGAACTCGATATATACCTGATGAGATGATTCAGACTCCGCCAACCCAATGAGTAACTAGATTTAGGACTTCTACACCTATCGTCCGCCAAACAGTTACTACAACCGTTGGTGATACGGACCAAGACATAGAATAAATTAGATCACCCTCACCCATTTCCGTATCACATCCAATAATAAAAGTAAGGCCTACGCTAAATGAAGCGCAAGCTTCGGTAGGCAAGATATCTAAACGCACGGATGGTAAAAAGACCACTAAGCCTATCCAATCTAAACAGGACTTAATAATAAATCCTACAAAGCAAGGTGCTTCGGCATCTAAGGAAGTAAAGTCTTCCTCTGCAGTAAAGTCTGCGTTGACTCAATCGATTGAGGCAACTCAATCATTGAAGTCCAGAACGGCCTAAGGGGAGCCGAAAAGTCTTGAAAAGGCACCCTACGTATCGGCTGGAAATCCTCATGTGCCTCAACGTACAACAGGGTCTCGAGGTCCGGCTTATCTTGATGAGGGAGATCTGCCGTGTACTATGGAAACGAGTCAACATGACAATCCTTTGGGATATTTAGCAGACTTCCAGCAGACTGATCCCTTGGTTCATGAAAGCGATCCATTGGATCAAACCACTTCTCTTCTGGATTCAGAATCTCAGGGTCTGGAGGAAGAGTCTTTAACTGAAAGAGATGTGCCACCTCATGGTATATCAATGATTTCAGGAGTCGGAGATAGTAATATCTCTGCGAGAGCTAAACCGATGGGTAGTTCTGCTACTCTGTCAGAGTCCCATGAGACTAAAGTCATGGAGGCGGATGCTTCGAAAGAAACTTCGCCGGTGACAACTTCGGTTGTTACCCAACCTCCATCAGAAGGGGATATCATGAATCTGACTAGTAGTATGTACAGCCCTACATATAAGAATAATACCGCACAATCGTCCTTACCTGCCCTCAAGGCAACTCAAACACTTCCATCGACATCGCCTTCAATAGGTACTGCTGCTGCTGTTCCCATTGTTACTTTTCCATCATCACCCTCTCGTTTACCACATTTCTATGATGCTTTGGAGCAAGAATATTTCAGTCGTATGTTTTCTAGAGTCAATCTTGATGTTCTTCGACACACTTCACTTCAAGCATTGTTTCGTGCTCGTGTTCGATATCCACTTACTTCCTGCTCTTCTCCTTCGAGTCCTCACTGTGATGATGAACATGAGGATTCTGATCCTCAGAATAGCCATGAGGGGGAGATAGGAGTAGATGGAGAATATCTATCAGTGAACATTTCAACCAAGGGTGGTGGTGTGAGGTCTTCATTAGATTCACAAGCTCAACAAGTTCAAACAGAATCAGAAATGGTTTCTACACCTGATGAAATTGATGATAAGGAGCCTGAGCAAGTTATAATTCCAATTGTTCATAATGAGGCTGATAGTGGACCAGTAGATGAGGATTTGAACTTAAGTGATTTTTATCTTGACGAAACGGATGATGATGGGTTTGTCATCTTAAGCAAGTTATCTTCAGTATCCTCAATTCCAGAAGATGTAGAGATTGTAGATGAAGGGAATCCTGATCCAGTAATTGAAAGTGATGATGAAATGGATTCTTCTGATGACGATGAAGACAATCTTTATGTTAATCTAAATGATGATGATATCTATGATCATATTGAAGATAATGATGTTCCAAATGATGATGTAACAAATCCTACTGATCATTCATCGAATTCTACACCCTCATCGAGTTCACATCCAACAAATGCTAATGAAAGCTCAACTTCTAGTACATCTACATCAAGTGAAACAGTAAATTCCAGATTCAAATACAACCATGGAATATTCTTTAAGAATCAGGAACAAAGATTGTTATTGGGAGTTGAACATGATTTTATAACATTACGAAACACATTCAACGAAGAAAATGATTACAAGATCTTCCGCATCAATGATACACCAAGGAGTAAAAGGTTTACTTATATAGGTTCACGATTGCTTCCAGCAAGTGAAAGGAATTGGTATGAGTTTATGTAGAGGAAACATATCAACAAAGATGAAGATGATTTGTGGCTTTAAAGAAAATATCGTATTTCAGAAGTGTTGAATATTGCTCGAGTCGGAGTAGAGATAAGTGAAAAGAAAGACGTCATCAGTCAGTTCCATGTTATTAGAGAAGATGAGAAAGAGTACAAGTTCACAGAAGCAGATTTTCATAATCTTGATATGCTTGACATCATTCATATCTACAACTACCTCAGTATCATCACCATTCGGCCTTTTGCAAAAGCTCAAGCTTTGGAAGTTATGAAAAGATATATGATGGAGACAATTGAACTGATGAGACGTGAAGATTTTCAAATAGGTCTCGATGCAAATAGGAAAAAGATTCGAATAACGTGTCCGAATCAATTTACGGAGGGACTGAAGGATATGAGGATGTTTTAAATGCAATTCGAACCCGAAGGGTTTGTATTTGTAAATTCTCAAAAAGAAAAGGTGTTCATTCGTACTGAAGAGCTGAACAAATATTCAGATGGAACACTTAAGGCTGCACTGAAGTATCTTAAAATTTGTCAAAGCAAGGTTGATGACTTTGATACAAAAATGGGTCTTGGAGAGTTTATAAAGCATATCAGAGATCGTTTAAAGCTCCGAATTCGTACAAGATAGTTTGAGATTCTTCGTGGCCAGAGAAAGAGAAGGTATTTCAAGGAAATGGATGAATATCCATTACATGAGGGAGATCCAAGGAAAGCGTGGGGAGTCTGGAAAACTTCTAAGCAAATTTCAGAAAATCAAGTAGAAGTTTCAAAACCAGATGGCTCACGATGGAAACTAACGTTTGGACCTCTCAAGATTTCACAATAGGATTATATTGTAAAGTTCACATTTAACACTAAGGGGGAGATTGTTAGGACCCCGAAGTTGTATAGTGTTAATGTGAATTAAGCTTAAATGAAGGTTCCTTAGAAGAGGGCTATATAAGGAACCTAAGTAGTCCTAATTAGATAGCCATTGTATTATAACTGAGTTCTAGAAGCTGTGGAATGTAATTTTACCGATTCTCTCTCATACCGAGTCTTCTTCCTACATACCGAATCTCACTCTATCTTATCATTTATCTCAATCTCAACATGATCTGACCTATCAATTTAAGTAATTATTAAAAATGAATTTATATGTAAATATGTATGATTGATGTATATAATTATTATTATAGGTATCTATACTATATATTAAAATGCAAACTTGATGATGTCATTAAAAAAATTCAAGCTTAAAAAAATTCAAAATTAAAAAAGAAAATTCCTAAGACATCCATGATGATGTCATTAAAATAAGTATTTTATATTTATTAAAAAATTTAAACAAATGTACAATGTGAGAAGCATTATGTGCAACTTTATGATAAAATAATCCCATAACTATATATACAATATTTGAAGCATAATGTACAAGCATTATGATAATACACACCATGATCATATTTACAATATTTGAAACATTATGTACAACCTTATGATAAATACTCTCATGACCATATATACAATCTTCAAAACAATAAGTTGAACTTATGATTTCGTTTTCTACTTCGATTTTTATATCTTTTTCTTGAACAAACTCGTGAATTCACGGGTCTTTTAGCTAGTATTGTAATATATATTTAAATGTATAGGAATTTAATATTCAATTCAAGTTATTATATAGTATAAATTATATAATATTACATAATCAACAATATGTAATATTAAACTTACAAGTTAATGTATAGTTATTATATTAATCTTATTATTATTACTTTGATATTTATATTTAAAATAAATATTAAAATTAATATCAGTATTATTAATATTATCATATAGATATAAAAATTGAAACATGTAACTCATTATCTTTATTATTACTAGTACTACTACTAGATATTATGTTATCATTCAAAATCATTATATACATTATTATTAATGATTATCATTATCATGGTTATTAATTTTATTATTATTATTAAGTTACTTTATATATTCAATATATAAATATATGTATGCTTATATAAATAAAGATATATATAAATACATATACATATACAAATTACACTAATAATATTATTATTATCAGTTTGTTAATATTATTTCAATGTCATGTACTATTATTACTAATATTATATTTGTTATTAATATTAATAGTGTTAATATTAATATATTTATATTTATAAATTAGTAGTATTAAAGGAAATAAACTAGATATATATGTATACAGATATATGCAACCAGAATATGTAAATTCAGATATATATATATATATATATATATATATATATATATATATATATATATATATATATATATATATATATATGTATGTATATAGATACATACACATAGATAAAATACAGAAATATATGTGTATATGAATATAAATACATAATTATATGTACATAATTATATATATACGATCAATTATATATAAATACTAAAAAAATTCGTATTCTGTTTCATGTCTTTTTCAGTGCTATTGATGATTGATTTAACGTCTCTAAAAATCTGTTACAAAACAAATTCAACTACAGCAAAATCCAAATTGAGTAGGAATCGTACCACCATTTTATTTTTTTATTTAACTTTCAGTATCTGAGGGATACTTCTGTCGACCATGATTTGGTTATAAGTCATAAGAATTATACAATGTTATTGACTAAGTTTTTCCTTTTAACCATTGTCATTATCCATTAAAATCACTACAAAATTTCTGATTGATTTTTAACCAAGAACCGAACCATCACCTTCATACCCCTGTTATTGTAACTTTTTACTCAAATTTCGAATTCGAATCTTATTTGAAAATCCATTAATTCAGTTTTGTTAGGATTCATCCACTTAAACTTTCTGCAAAGTTTGAGCTTTCAAATCCTCGTAACGATTTCTAATATACGAGTCAAACTTTCAAAACAAAAAGTTAAACGGTTTGATTTTCATGAAATTCGAATATGTTTCAGAGTTTTTGGATCAATTGACAATTTATAAAGTTTCTATAAAGTATTTACAACACAATTCATATTGTCAATATCATCTAAAACGATCTCTAGTTCAAAATCAAAGTTATTTTTTTGGGTCGCGACTGCAGTAGTAGTTAATTGTATTATTTTTTTCGTTTTATTTTAATACAAACATGTGATGTTGATTTTTTTATGATTATTCGAAGTAACTAGATAAGTGTAGGGATGAATTAAAGTGTTGTGGTCGATTTTCATTTATGAAGAAGATGGAAGTGGACAGAGAAAACAATATGGGTTAAGTATAAATGAGTTGGGATATTAATCAGAAAACAGATGCAGCGGAATGGTTAAGTGTGATGCCGGGTTAGCTAGGGGTCACGAGTTCGAGCCCCAGCGTGGGCAATTTTTTTAGGAAGGCTTACATAAAGGGTATACATTTTTATATTTCTATTTTCATCATCATTATTATTATTATTATTATTATTATTATTATTATTATTATTATTATTATTATTATTATTATTATTATTATTTTTTATCATTGTTAATAATTATTGTTATTGTTATTATTGTTATTATTAATTAATATTATTACAATTGGTATTATAATTAAAATTATTATTATTATCATCAAAATTAAAAGTATTATAAACATTATTAGTATTATTATTGATATTATGATCATTATGAATTATTGTTAGGATTATGTTAATATTAATATGATTTTTAATATTATCATTCTAGTTATTATTAAGTAACGTCATTACGTATTAATAAGTGCTATTATTGTATTATTAATATTGAATAAGTATTGTTATGATTAGGATTACTATTACTATTGTCGATATGAAAATAATACAAACTATTATAATCACCATTAATATTAGTATTAGTAACATTTAGATTTTTTATTAACAAAAGTATTATCATTAAGACTACCACTAATAATAAGATTATTATTATTATTATTATTATTACTAAATATTAAGTATTATTATCAAAAATCATTATTTTCATTACCATTACTATTAAATTATTCATTTTATTAAAGACTACTATTATTATCATTATTATGAAATTTATTATAATAATTATCATTAATATCATCATTTATAGAATTATTAATACTATTATCATTATTATTAATATTAGTACTATCATTATTATTATTGTCATCACTTAAAATATTATCTTAAAATACTACTTTAACAAATGAATGTAATTTATATAAATATATCTAATACATATCACATAACAAAAATTTAAATATCTTTTTATGTACAAAATGAATATATGAAACATATATATATATATATATATATATATATATATATATATATATATATATATATATATATATATATATATATATATATATATATATATATAATATAAAAAGGATATAACTAATAAACTTATAAATATATTTGATCGATTACCATTATGTATATTAATAAATATACAAATGATATAGGTTCGTGAATCCAAGACCAACCCTGCATTGATCAGTATCGTCGTATGAATATGGAGAGAGGCCTTAGAACGAAATGGCCTACGGATCAGTAGACAAAAGACAGAATATCTTAGGAGTGATTTTGACAGGATCGGTGTTGAACAAAATGTTGGAGTAAATATCAACATTGGAGACCAGATCTTGCATCCACAAGATTCGTTTAGATACCTAGGCTCGGTACTCCACAAATCAGGGAGGATAGAGGACGACGTGACTCATCGTATTAAAGTAGGTTGGCTGAAGTGGAGAGCAGCAAAAGGGGTCTTGTGCGACAAGAAGGTACCGCTTAAATTAAAAGGGAAATTCTACAAGGTGGCAATTAGACATGCCATGTTGTACGGATCAGAGTGTTGGCCAATAACAAAGGCCCAAGAGAGAAGGATGGAGGTGGCTGAAATGAGGATGCTTAGGTGGACGTGTGGTAAAACCATGCTAGATATGATGCCAAATGGGGTGTTTAGGGAGAACCTGGGAGTTAGAAGCATCATCGACAAGCTAAGAGAAGAATGACTTCGATGGTTTGGGCATGTGATGCGACGACCACGTTTAGCCCCGGTCAGTAGAGTTGAGGCATTCACGGTGGACGGCGTAAGGAGAAGGGGCAGGCCAAAACGTAGGTGGGAGGATAAACTAAAGCTCGACATGAAGGAGCTTTTATTGACTGAGGACATGACTTCTGATAGGGATGCGTGGAGGACTAGAATAAGAATAGTCGAGTAGAGGTTTTTAGTGAGTGGTATGTAGGTGTTGGTATGAGTCTGTGTTCCTATGTGTATACTTTTTTTTCTTGTTTAGGAATGCATGTACGGATGTGTATGTACCTATGCATGTTTTATGTTTGGTTGTATGTCTTGTATGTATGTTTGTATGTACGTATGCATGCATACCCATGTATGTATGTTTTTACGATTGTTTGTATGTAGGTTTGTTTAGGGTCGTCCGTGTGCATGATTAGGTTTGTCTTTGTGTTTGTTTATGTATTTATATATATAGGCATGTATGGATGTTTATATGTATGAATGAATGTGTGTATACTTATGTATGCATGGATGGATACATGTATGGATGCTTATGTATGTATGTAGGTATGTTTATGTTGGTATGTAATGTTTGTAGGTTTATGTCTGTATGTATATGTATGTTTTTGTAAGTATGCATGTATGTATGTGTATATGTATGTATGTATGTATGTATGTATGTATGTATGTATGTATGTATGTATGTATATATGTATGTCTGTTTTTGCTTCTGTATGTACATCTATGTATGTTTTTTTTTTCACGACTGTACATGTCTATCGTTCTTCGTAGTGTAGCCTTTTTGCATTTCTCTTGAGCTACATATTGCACTCTCAGGTACATATCTATTTATGTATATCATTATTTTATTATGTGTTTAGCCCTCTTGGTATATGTTTGTATGTGCGTGCATGTAGGTATTATGTATGTATGTGTTATGCATCCATGTAGGTTTATGCATGTTAGTTCGTTTTTGTATGTATGTATGTTTTGTATGTTTGTGGGGTTTTATGTATGCATGTATGTAGGTTTTTGTTCATAGATTTATGTATGACTAGGCTTGTATCTACGTATATGGATTTGGATGTAGGTATGCCTATGTAGGTGTCTATACATGTTTATGCATTTATGTAGGTACGTAGGTATGGATGCTTTCGTAGGTTGGTATGGTTATATGTATGTATGTGCGTATGTATGTTTCACGTATGTATGCAGGTATGCTTATGGACAGATGTATTAGGTGCCTCGCATCGTTCGGTGCATCTTGGGGCCATTATGGCTGAGGACGACCTTCTTTGCTATTGAGCTTAGTTGGTTGTCACTTAGTTACGTGGTTTCGGGGATGTTTACTGTAAAGGTGCATGAGTGTTGTTTGGTTTGTTCCCGGTGGTTGGCTCTTTGCTTGCGCAACAACTTCCACCTTGCATGCCTTTCGAGTTCTGTTTCAGTAACTTTTGGCTCTATTTATTGAGGTAACAACAAGCGGCGATTTATTGGCGACTTGACTGCCGCGTGGAGCCTATATTGAACCCCAGGCAGGCTTTAGAACCCATGAAAATTTGACCCCACCATTTTCATGGCGTCTCTTTTTAGCCCGTTTTTATTTGTATTATCCCGTTTTTATTTGTATTACGTTTTTTTTTTTTTTTTTTGGAGGTCCTCTCGGAAGCAATCTCTCTACTTTGGAGTAGAGAGGAGGATGACTTCCTCTCTCGGTGGGTGGAAAATTTTTTCTCAACTCATGGTTAGAGGGACGACTTCTCTTCTATTCTAGGGTAGAGGAAGGATTGTCTACATCTCACCTCCCCCATACCTCGCATGCGCGGGATTGGGTATTGTTGTTGTTGTTGTTGTTGTTGTTGAGTTTCATTTGCTCCCTTTTTAAATGCTTTTGCAATATATATTTTTGGGACTGAGAATACATGCGCTGCTTTTATAAATGTTTTACGAAATAGACACAAGTGATCGAAATTACATTCTATGATTGAATCGTTATACCGGATATCGCCCTTGTTGAACTTGGTAACCTAAGAATTGGGGTTTATTATAATTGCCCCCAGTTGACGCGAATCCTAAAGATAGATCTATGGGCTTTGACACACCCCAGTCAGAGAATTTGAACTGCTTTAGTACTTCGATGACTATATATGGGGATATTCTAGATGCATTTGTTAAGGTCGGTTACCAGGTGTTCAATCCATATGAATGATTTTTAAACACTTGCGAGTGTATGATTATTGAATAAAGGAAATCTTGTGGTCTATTATAATATTGAAAATGATTGTTTACGATAAACTAATGAACTCACCAACCTTTTGGTTGACACTTGAAAGCATGTTTATTCTCAGGTATGAAAGAAATCTTCCGCTGTGCATTTGCTCATAGTAGAGATATTACTTGGATTCATTCATGACATATTTCAAAAGACGTTGCATTCGAGTTGTTGAGTTCATCAAGATTATTATTAAGTCAGTTATAGTTGGATATATTATGAAATGGTATGCATGTCGTCAACTTTCGATGTAATGAAAGTTTGTCTTTTAAAAACGAATGCAATATTTGTAAAATGTATCATATAGAGGTCAAGTACCTCGCGATGTAATCATATGTTATTGTATTCGTCCTTATGGATTAGGACGGGTCATCTCAAATAATAATACTAATTATAACCTTAATGATAATAACAATAGTAATAATAATAAAAATAACAATTTTTGATGATAATACCTTTTATTAATAACGTTAATGATAATAATAATAATAATAATAATAATAATAATAATAATAATAATAATAATAATAATAATAATAATAATAATAATAATAATACTAATAATAATTAGATAATAATTATAACGACGATAATAACGACGATAATAATAATCATTTTTAATAATCATACAAAAATTCAATTGACTATAACTTCTAATCCGTTCATCGAAACCATTTTATATCTAAATGAAAAGTTCTTAATTTTTTGCTAGCTTTCCAATGACATGCATATCATATACCTTATCCTAGTAGCATATGTACCTAATTCAGGATTCAACATAACCTATCTAACGATAATATCAAACGTACGAGCATGCATCTTACTTATATATAATTTGGTGATAAGGATGACATCATTGTGGTTGATTTCTTAATTCCTGGTAAGTGGTGTGCTGATGTGTCTTTATGTTTGTTAATTCAAGTGATGTCACAGTATTAATTAATTATTAATCTAAATCTAAATTTATAATTAAACTTAAATAATTAATTAATATACGTATAATATCTATTTATTGTCCTAAAAAAACATCAATTTGCTCTGACATGCTTTTTATACGTGTGTCTTTTTTAAAATTTGAAATGGTGATAGTTATTAATATTTATTTTTGATATATCTTAGATTTATGACTTTTATGTAGGTATTTATTTAAATTCTCATACCACACTACTAAAATACATAGTATAGTATAACGGAGTATAGTATAACTAAGTTGTGTAAAAGGTCTTATTTAATTAAATATAAAAGTTATAACTGACCTTTTATTACCTTTTGACAATTAAAATTTATTTATTTATTAAACCCGTGTAATCACATGTCATTAACTAATAATCCTATATACTCGAGCACTAGTCAGGGATACACTATTTATATATAAAAGTTAAGTTATGAGTGCTCACGTATCAATATTGAGATTCAATATTGCAGGAAAGTACGTAGACGCAACGGAGATGATAAACACTAGTTTGACCTCTTGGGCATACCCTCGAACATTACCCATCACCTCTATAGCTATAACCCATAATTTCCTTAGCCCTATCCTACTTGAAAACCAGTTTTGAAATAACTCGCTCATGACCTCGTCGTAATATTTTATGTATAATAATACTAATAATTACACTAATACTACTAATAATAATATTATGATTAATAATAATAATAATAATATTAGTAGAAATAGTAAATAAATAAATATCTACGGAGTAATTTAGATAGAGATATAGATAGTTTGAATTGTGACCAGCCAACGCTCGAGTTTTATTGCCAATTTCTGAAACCCCACATTACTTGGCCATCGTTTACAGCTCATCATTTATGGTAATCCATTACGTACACTTATATTACACACACACACAAATATATATATATATATATATATATATATATATATATATATATATATATATATATATATATATATATATATATATATATATATATATATATATATATATATATAATCGATAAATTATTTTATAAAAAATGTAACTTATATAATTGAGTGTTATGGTCATTTGCTTTTATAAATCAATGTCTCGTTGTTTAACAAAATATATTATTTTAAATCTAACGTTTTATGACTAAGTTGATATTATATTTTATCACTTTGTAAATATATATATATATATATATATATATATATATATATATATATATATATATATATATATATATATATATATATTTGGAAATATAAACATATATTAGAAATATCTATATAATATTTAGTTTTTCAAAACTAATTAAAATCGTTTTATTTGGTATGAATCATTTATGTACTAGCTTTCACTCTGATTTGTCAAATATTCAAGTTACTAATCGAATACAACTATCGTTTGTTAATTAGTTTGAAATGTATAAAAACACGTTTACGTATTTGAAACAATATATTTACAATTTATAATACTAAGCTTTTAGTGAGGTTCTTCAAATAAATTTACCTTATAACATGTTTTAATAATAAAGTTCTTATTAGACTGAAAATGTTTTAGTACGTTTAAAGCTAAATCGAATAAATATTATTATCCTCTTTTCCAAAACTAACTATAATTAAGAATCATTTGGTTAATGTTTAAAATAATGGAAATCGTTGATAATGCTAAAAATGAACATATATTTCATAGCATTATCCCTCAAGAAAGACAAGCTTTCAGTTGCAAGTGTTCTATTTACAAGTGATATTTGTTTAAATAATAAAAGGTGAAGACAAAAGACAGATTCGACGAATTGAAGACGCAAACGACCAAAAAGCTCAAAAGTACAAAATACAATCAAAGTGGTTCCAATTATTGATAAGAAACGTCTCAAAATTACAAGAGTACAAGATGCAAAATGCAAAGTACAAGATATTAAATTATATGCAAGGACGTTCGAAAATTCAGAACTGGGACCAAAGTCAACTCTCAACGCTCGACACAACGGACTAAAAATTATGAGTCAACTATGCACATGAATATAATATAATATATAATTAATTCTTAAAATTAATATATATATATATTATATTATATATTATAAACGTCGGCAAAGAAAGAAACAAACTCTTGTGAGCTGGAAAAAGTGGCCATGCGATCGTATGGCCTGGAAGTACATTTTTCATGCGATCTCATGGCAGTAGGTGACATGCCACATCTATAAATTTTGCAGTTTTTGAGCAAATATATCCATCTTTTTATTTCCTTTCTCTCATACGTAAATATATATATATATATATATATATATATATATATATATATATATATATATATATATATATATATATATATATTAATTTTAATTTTAATTTTAATTTTAATTCTAATAATAAGGGTATGTTAGCGAATGTTGTAAGAGTATAAGTCGAAATTCTGTCCGTGTAACGCTACGCTATTTTTAATCACTGTAAGTTATGGTTAATGTTATTTTTAAATTAATGTCTCGTAGCTAAGTTATTATTATGCTTATTTAATGCTGAAGTAATCGTGATGTTGGGCTAAATATTAAAATTGGGTAATTGGGCTTTGGACCATAATTGGGGTTTGGATAAAAGAACGACACTTGTGGAAATTAGACGATGGGCTATTAATGGGTTTTATATTAACTAAATGATACCTCGTTGATTTAATATATAGACTTATAATTTGACGTATTTATGTATAACCACATACGCTTGACTGGGCACGGTGGGCGGGATATCTATAAATACCAATAATTGTTCATTTTGCCGGATACGAAACTGGATTAATAGTTAATAGACTTGTTGAAACAGGGGTGGATTACATTCATGGGTAATTGGTGTAATTGTTAACAAAGTAGTAAAACCTTGGACTACACGCAGTCGATAACCTGGTGTATTCATTAAACAAAGTTTTAAGACCTTGTTACAATTCGAATCCCCAATTAGTTGGAATATTTGACTTCGGGAATAAGAATAATTTGACGAAGACTTTCGCACTTTATGATTATGATTGATGGACTATTATGAACAAATCCGTATGGACATATCGAATAATCCAGGACAAAGGACAATTAACCCATGGGAATAAACTAAAAACAACACGTCAAACATCATGATTATGGAAGTTTAAATAAGCATAATTCCTTTATTTCATATTTAATTTCCTTTATTTCATATTTAATTGCACTTTTAATTATCGCACTTTTATTTATTGTCATTATATTTAATTGCACTTTTAATTATCGTACTCTTTAATTGTCGTACTTTTTATTTATCGCATTTTTATTTATCGCAATTTCATTATCGTTATTTACTTTACGCTTTAAATTAAGTTATATTTATTTTTAATATTTTACATTAGGTTTTAACTGCAACTAAAATTTTAAAATCGACAACTCGGTCATTAAACGGTAAAAACCCCCTTTTATAATAATAATACTACTTATATATATTTTTGTATTTTTACAATTATAAGTAAAAAAAATATAGCGTTAAACTTGGCTAAGTCTCTCTGTGGAACAAACCGGACTTACTAAAAACTACACTATTGTACGATTAGGTACACTGCCTATAAGTGTTGTAGCAAGGTTTAGGTATATCCACTCTATTAATAAATAAATCACTTGTGTAAAATTGTATCGTATTTAATAGTATTTCCTTGTAAAAATTATAACTATTTTATACACCACCTCGCACACATCAAGTATTTTTTGCGCCGCTGCCGGGGATAGCTAAAACGCAGAAAGCGCAACGCTAAATATATAAAAAAAAGATTTTTATTTTTCTTATAAAAATATACGTTTTAAAAAATATATATATATATATTCAAAAATATATATAAAGAAAAACAAAATTTAAGTATTTTTAAGAGTTTGTTAAATATATAAGTTTTATAAATTTTCTTTATTTTTATTTTAGTTTGTAAAAATATAAGTTTTATTTAAATATTTTGTATAAATATAAAACAGAAAAAAATAATAATAAAAACACTCGAGGCCCTGTACTGTAGCAGCCCATAACCTGGCCCGAAACCCTAGCTCATGCGATTGCATGAGCTCGAAGATAAAAATTCATGCGACCGCATGAAGTGAACTGACACGCCACAGTTGACCTCGTACTACATTAATTACGGAGTAATAATTATTATTATTATTATTATTATTAAACCCTAATTAGGGTATTATTATTATATTATTTAGTTTTAATTTTATTATTTTGTATTATTTAGTTTTAATTTAGTTTTAATAATATATAAAATTAATACTTTTATAAATAAATAATATAAAAATAATAATTTTATAAAAATTGTATTTTTACAACTTTAAGTATATTTTTATATTTTGTATCTTTTTATTCGTTTTAGCGTAATATTTGTATTTTTCGCTCGTATTTAGTTTTAAGTCATAGTTTTTTGCCATAGTTATTTTTATTTCTAGATTTTTAGGCTTTGCTGTAAAATCCCTTAAGTGCTTTTTCTTAAGACTAAGATTTAGGTGCTTTAGAATTTTGCGACGCTGTTTTTATATTTTAGTACCTTTAAGTTATTGCCATTTGGGATATAGTATTTCTTTTAAGCTTTAATATTTTTAGACGCAACTTTTAATTCTTATTTTTTAGTTCCTTTTTAAGTTTCGACGCGCTACTTTCTTATTTTTATTTTTCGACGCCTATTTTTTTTGACCTTTTATTTTTCGACATTTTTCGACGCGCTCTTTTTCTTTCTTATTTTTCGCCGCTCTAGTTTTTAGGACTTAGAATTTTCTATTTCTTCTCTAAAATTTCTTTAAATTTTAACGAAAAATTATTTTAAGTGGTTAAATTGATAGACATCCAAAATTTCTGCTTCGTAGTAATAGTTGGATTTGTTAGTGGCTGAGTTGTGAGCTTCCGATTTAAAGGGTTCTGGCTCCCTGCTGCATCTATTGGCTATTCGAAACGTGGGCAAAAGCAGAAAAGTCTATTAATTTGATAACTTATATAATTTTTATATTTTATAACTAATAGGATATTCAGTGAATGCACCGAGCAAAACGTTCACCACCTTTTGTACGTTCACCACCTGTAACTCGATCAAGACATCTAACAAATATTGTCGCCATTGATTTTTCTTTAGAATCGTCATCCAGTCGACCAAGTACTCCAATTCAAATTTCCGATAATCCATTTTTTGAACCCGACCTCACAATTGAGAACCCGGAGGATATTCAGGGACAATTCAGAGATCCTGAACCATTAATTTTTCCTCCGGAACCACCAATCATTCAAACAGAGATTGTAGAGATACCAACTATTAAATCAGAATCCTCTAGTGATTCAGATTCAACAAATTCAATCATGGAAAATCTGGAACCTCTAAGTATGAAAGACCGAATGAGAGCTAAACGCACTGGCCAAGGTCACGCAATTACTCAACCAGACATTAATGCGCCAGACTATGAAATCAAAGGACAAATCCTACACATGGTAACTAATCAATGCCAATTTAGTGGTGCGCCAAAAGAAGATCCAAATGAACATCTTCGTACATTTAATAGGATCTGCACTCTATTTAAAATCCGAGAAGTTGAGGATGAACATATATATATCTCATGTTATTTCCCTGGACTTTAAAGGGAGAAGCCAAAGATTGGTTAGAATCGTTACCTGAAGGGGCGATTGATACATGGGACGTTTTAGTTGAAAAATTTCTTAAACAATTCTTTTCGGCATCTAAAGCCGTGAGACTTCAAGGAGAAATAGTTACGTTCACGCAAAAGCCAAATGAAACTCTATATGAGGCGTGGACAAGATTTGGAAAATTATTGAGAGGATGTCCGCAACATGGTTTAGACACCTGTCAAATAGTACAAATATTCTACCAAGGATGCGACATTACTACAAGAAAAGACATCGATATAGCAGCTGGTGGTTCTATTATGAAGAAAACCGCAACTGATGCTTACAAAATTATTGATAACATTGCTTCCCACTCACATGAGTGGCACCAAGAAAAAGATATCGTTAGATCATCTAAAGCAGCTAGAGCCGATTCTAGCCATGACTTCGATTCCATTTCTGCAAAGATAGATGCTGTCGAGAGACGAATGGAAAAGATGACTAAGGATATACACTCAATACGAATTAGTTGTGAGCAGTGTGGATGACCACATTTAACAAAAGATTGTCTCAGTATTGAACTAACAATGGAACAAAGAGAGAATGTTTCATACATAAACCAAAGGCCTGGAAATAATTATCAGAATAATTATCAACCGCTAAGACCAATCTACAATCAAAACCAGAATTATAACTGAAATGTTCCATATAACAACCAACAAGGTCCTAGTAATCAACAAGTATCCAATAATACTTACAATCAGCAAAGACCTATTTTTTAAAATAAACCACCACAAATCGATGATAAAAAGCCTAATTTAGAAGATATGATGTCAAAGCTAGTTGAATCTTAAACACAGTTTTTCACATCTCATAAACAAACCAATGAACAAAATGCTCAAGCATTTAGAAATCAACAAGCTTCGATTCAAAATTTGGAACAAGAAGTGAGCAACCTAGCAAGGTTGATAGGTGAAAGAAAACCGGGAAGTCTACCTAGTAATACAAATGCTAACCCCCGGAATGAAACAGCTAAAGCCATTACCACAAGAAGTGGTATTACACTTAAACCACCTGAAATACCTGTAATTTCTGATGAAGCTATTCCTACTCCACAAGAACCACAATCTGAATAAGATAAGGAAAAAGAACCGGTAGTTGAAAAGGTTAATGAAGATAACACAATTAAGGCTAAACCTTATGTTAAACCATACCAACCACCACTTCCTTACCCGAGTAAAATGAGAAAAGAGAGACTTGAAGCCGAGCAATCCAAATTTTTGGATATGTTTAAACAAATAAATGTCAATCTTCCTTTCATTGATGTGATTTCAGGAATGCCTAGATATGCCAAATTCTTGAAAGATCTAATCACAAATAGAAAGAAAATGGAAGAACTCTCGGCTGTTACTATGAATGCTAATTGTTCTGCAGTGCTGTTGAATAAGATACCAGAAAAATTATCTGATCCAGGAAGTTTCACAATTCCATGTTTTCTGGGTAGTCTTAGTTCAATAGAAGCATTGGCAGACTTAGGTGCTAGTATAAATTTAATGCCATATTCGCTATACACTAAACTAGACCTTGGAGAATTGAAACTAACACGAATAAGTATACAACTAGCCGATCGATCAGTAAAATATCCTAGAGGGATAATGGAGAACATGCTAGTTAAAGTTGGTACTTTAGTATTTCCAGTAGATTTTGTTATTTTGGACATGGAAGAAGATTCTCGAGTTCCTCTCATATTAGGAAGACCATTCTTAAACACGGCTAAGGCAATAATAGACGTGTTTGGTAAAAAACTGACCCTAAGTATAGAGGACGAGAGTGTTACCTTTTCAGTTGATAGAGCCATGCAACAACCGCAATCTGCAGATGATACATGTTATTATATTCAAACTGTAGATTCACATGCAGAATTGTTAGAAGAATTTCCAGAATTACAAGGAACAGGAGAATGTTCTTTAGGAGAAGGAACTGAACCAATTGATGAAACTGAAATGTTAGCTACACTTATGGCTAATGGATATGAACCAACAACAGAAGAAATTCAAATGCTAAAAGAAGAAGACAGATATTGATATAAATCATCGATAGAAGAACCACCGACATTAGAGTTAAAGCCACTTCCAAACCATTTGGAATATGCTTATTTACATGGTGAATCTGAATTACCTGTAATAATATCGTCTTCTCTTACTGAAAATGAAAAATCTCAACTCATTTCTATGCTAAAAGCTCATAAACCAGCTATTGCATGGAAGATTCATGATATTAAAGGAATAAGTCCTTCGTATTGCACATATAAAATCCTTATGGAAGAAGGTCATAAAACGTATGTGCAACGCCAACGAAGACTAAATCCAAACATGCAAGATATTGTTAAGAAATAAATTATTAAACTGCTTGATGCAGGTTTAATTTATCCAATCTCTGATAGTCCATGGGTAAGCCCAGTTCAATGCGTACCTAAGAAGGGTGGCATGACTATCATCACAAATGAGAAAAATGAGCTTATTCCTACTAGGACTGTAACAGGATGGCGTATTTGTATTGATTATAAAAAATTAAATGACGCCACCAGAAAAGATCACTTTCCCTTACCTTTCATTGATCAAATGTTGGAAAGATTAGCCGGAAATAGTTACTATTGCTTTCTTGATGGTTTCTCTGGATATTTTCAAATTCCAATAGCACCCGAGGATCAAGAGAAAACCACATTCACATGCCCTTATGGTACTTTTACTTACAAACGCATGTCATTTGGACTTTGCAACGCCCCTGCAACCTTTCAAAGGTGCATGATGGCGATTTTTCACGACATGATAGAAGAATGCATGGAAGTTTTCATGGATGACTTTTCAGTCTTCGGTGATACATTTGAATCATGTCTAGTTAATCTTGAACGAATACTTATTAGATGCGAACAATCAAATCTAGTACTTAATTGGGAGAAATGCCATTTCATGGTTAAAGAAGGCATCGTTCTTGGTCATAAAATTTCAAAGGAAGGAATTGAAGTGGATAGAGCTAAAGTAGATATAATTGCTAAACTTCCACATCCCACCAATGTTAGAGGAGTTAGGAGTTTTCTAGGGCATGCCGGTTTTTACCGACATTTCATAAAATATTTTTCTAAAATTGCCACTCCTATGAATAAACTCCTTGAAAAGGATGCTCCTTTCATCTTTTCAGATGAATGCATCAAATCTTTTAATATTCTTAAAGAAAAACTCAATAATGCGCCGATCATGATAACTCCAAATTGGAATCTACCGTTTGAATTAATGTGCGATGCAAGTGATTTTGCAATGGGAGCCGTTTTAGGACAAAGGATTGATAAACGATTTTAACCTATATATTATGCTAGTAAGATGTTACAAGGAGCACAAACGAATTATACAACTACTGAAAAAGAACTCCTTGCTATTGTCTTTGCTTTTGACAAATTTCGTTCATATCTCGTTCTAGCAAAAATGGTGGTCTATACCGACCATTTTGCTCTTAGATACCTATTTTCAAAACAAAATGCCAAGCCACGATTAATCCGTTGGATCTTACTCTTACAAGAGTTCGATATTGAAATCCGAGATAAAAAGGGAGCAGAAAATCTCGCCGCTGATCATCTTTCTTATCTTGAAAATCCTGAATTAGAAGTTCAAAATGAATCGGCCATACAAGACAACTTTCCTGATGAATATCTATTGAAGATAGATTATAATGAAATTTCATGGTTTGCAGACTATGCAAACTACTTAGTATGTGGATTCCTTGAAAAAGGATTATCGTACCAAAAACGAAAGAAATTCTTTAGTGATATAAAACACTATTTCTGGGAAGATCCACATTTGTTTAAAAGTTGTCCCGATGGAATAATACGCCAATGTGTATTCGGAAATGAAGCTAGTCAAATCTTAAACCATTGTCACACAGGACCAATAGGAGGGCATTATGGGCCTCAGCTCACAGCAATAAAAGTTTACGATACTGGATTCTATTGGCCTACAATTTTCAAAGACGCACACCTTCTTTGCAAATCCTGTGATGCTTGTCAAAGGGCCAGAAAAATAAGTCAACGTGATGAAATGCCGCAAAATGTCATTCAAGTATGTGAAGTATTTGACATTTGAGGTATTGACTTTATGGGTCCATTTCCAAAATCTCATAATAATCTCTACATTCTCTTTGCCATTGATTATGTATCTAAATGGGCGAAAGCACAAGCTCTCCCAACTAACGATGCACGAGTTGTAGTCAACTTTTTAAAACATCTTTTTGCTAGGTTCGGAACACCGAAAGCTTTAATAAGTGATCGGGGTACTCATTTTTGTAATAATCAACTTGAAAAAGTTCTCAAAAGATATGGAGTAACTCATAAAATCTCCACTGCTTATCATCCACAAACAAGTGGACAAGTTGAAAATACCAACCGAGATTTAAAACGTATTCTAGAGAAAACCGTAGGATCAAATCCGAAGGAATGGTCCATGAAATTGGAGGATGCACTCTGGGCTTTTAGAACAGCCTACAAAACTCCAATTGGAACCACACCTTTCAAACTAGTTTACGAAAAAGCATGTCATCTTCCAGTAGAAATTGAACACAAAGCATTTTGGGCTTTGAAGACATGTAATCTTGATTTACATGAAGCCGGACGTCTAAGATTAAGTCAACTAAATGAATTAGAAGAATTAAGACATGAAGCATACTAAAATTCGTTAATCTATAAAGAAAGAACGAAGAAATGGCATGATAAAAGAATCAGAAGTTCAAAAGAATTTAAGGAAGGGGACAGAGTTCTTCTTTTCAATTCACGATTCAAGCTATTTCCTGGAAAATTGAAATCAAGATGGTCTGGACCATTTATAGTCAAAATAGTTTTCCCGTACGGAACAGTAGAATTAATAAATTCAAATGGGATTGAATTTAAAGTTAATGGTCACAGAGTTAAACATTACATACATGGTCCGATGGAAGTTGACAATGAAGTTAATCACAATTTCAAACACCACATCTAACTAAGTGTGGGGAGGTTCGAATTTTTAAAGGATAATATGTATTTCTGTTAGAGTTAGATATTCTGTTTTAGTGTAGCTTCCGAGAATGGAATTCGAATGGTCTTTCCCTAGCAGACCCTAAAGAACTAGTCTTCTCCCCCCATTCTGAATTTTTATTTTTTTAGGTTTTACAAGATGAAGACTTCCTGTGAACTAAACCATGGTCTAATGCTACACACTTTAATCACTAAACGGAATAATGACACACTCCCGAGTGACCTGGTGTCAGTAATAAGAGCCAAATTGGACGGAGTAAGAAAAGAACTCAGGAACGAAAATAATAAGTTACAATTTGGTAAAGGAAAATCAAAATCCGCAGCAAAAAGAAGAGCACGACACTTTGAAAGATGTCACAAATGCGGAAAATGGTCACACAAAGGAAAATGTTCGACGAATCAAACATATTCAAATACCGAATTTGTTACTTTATGCAGAGAAGGACCGTTCATATGTTTCGAAGAAAAATCGTTGAATGCTCGAGGTTACGCCTATGTAGCTATGGAAAACCAATTAGTCCGACTATATTATGAGTGGGCTAAAGCAGGTCACTGAGAATTCTTTCTCACAGGTAGGTATGTACAGTTTTTATTTTTATTTTTTATTGCTTTTAACCTTTTGATAATAAACGCTGAATCATTCGCTATAAAGTATTAAATTGATACTCAATAAAATTAGGTTTTGCGACCGAAATTATTGATATCATACAAAAATTTATTACATCACTGCGAAATTTACCATTTATTCATAAGGTATAAATATCTTTAATCAATCAATCCAAAATATTTCAAAAATTCGTCAGGAGTAAAACTAGGTAATATAGCCGAAATTACTTTACCGAAAAGAGGGGCGTATATTTTTGATAATATTTGATTGATTAAAGTGGGATAAAAGACCAAAAAGATTTTAAATTTTATTTTTACTTTGTTTTTAAAATTAATATTAAAATTATTATTGTAAACTTTTTAAAATCAATATATTTAAGTTTGTAAATATTTAAAAAAATTAATATTTTTAATATAAGTTTATATGTATAAAAACAAAAATATAATATAAATTTGGTGTGAATTTTTAAAATTTTAATAATATAAATTTTTAATTTTATGCATTTTAAATTTAAGTTTGGTGTGAATTTAAAAACAAAAATGTACTTTATTTCGCTAAATTAAAAATTGATTTCTAAAAATTCGTCGTGAGTTAAAAACTAGGTCGTTGAATCGAAATTGCTCTACCCAATGGAGGGACGAGAACTTTTATTATCATTATTTTTAATCTTATTGAATTAAAATAAGCCAAAAACATTAAAAAAAAAACCCAAAAATCTTTGCTTTTAAAACAACCGCGTTTAAAAATGACAAATTTTAAAATCTTGTCGAGGGACGGACTAGGACATCGTTCCGAAAAGCCCTCATCCTAAAAAGAAACAAAATTTCAATTTTTAATTAAATATATGTTTTATTAAGTAAGGGTTTTTATAAAATAAAAAAAATAAAAAAGCAAAAGTTACTCTACCCGAACCCCATGCGATCGCATGGGATTTGGCCTTCCAATCCATGCGATCTCATAGTGCTGGATTTCAGGCCAGGAACAAAAAGACAGCAAGTTCTGCTCTCCACACAACACACACACATATTCACGAACATACACCCCAAAAACTCTCAATTTTCATCAAATTTTCACCAAATTCAACCAAATTTCTTGCTACAATCCGCTCTAAACATGAAGTTGTTCAGAAGTTTATCAAGAAAGGTAACAATTACATCCCTAAACCTCTTTAAATTTGATTTTTAGTGTTCTTGAGCTATATTTTTCCTAATTTGATTTTGTTAATTTCTAGTGTAATTAGAGTTAAATTGTTAGTATTTTATGCATGTATAACCTAGATTGATGCTATTTAACATGATTTGAAGCCAAAAACTTCAAAAATTTTAGGAATCTAGGGTTTGTGTTCTTGAGCAATTTGGGGCTTTTTGATATAAACTGGTTATGGCCGATTTTTGTCATGTATTATTGCTAAATTAAGTAGTGTAACATGTTTAGGTAGCTAAATGATCCAAACTTTGATCCTAAACATGATTTTTGAGAATTAAAGTGGACTTTTCAGGTCCAAAATTCATGAACTTGATTAATTTGATATAATTGCCATTTGAAACTTGTTTAATTGCTAGTAATGGATGTTTTAACATGTTATTTGAGTTGAATGCTTATGAACTTTGTATACATTTTCATTTATGCTTATTTGAAAAAGTGTAGAATTGTAAAAATTGTGAAAATGTGTATAAGTTTAATTTTGATTTAACATGTTATTGTAATTGTTTCAATTTGTTATTTTGCTAACGCTAATGCATATTTGGATGCACAAATTTTGTGTTTAATGTGTTTTGCAGAGATTTACAGATACTGATGGTGCAACCTCATCATCCAGGCAACCTGCTCCAGAACCTGAACCTGAAATGCAATATGAACCCGAACAGGAGCAACAACAGGAACCACAACAACAGCCTGATCAACATGTACCTTATTATGATCCGCTACAATTTGTTGATGCCTTTATAGTATTTCCGATACATCCATCAGTAGAATACCTAACGATTACTGAACACACGTTGCATCCTAATCTGAGATTCGATAGAAGCTGGAGGGATTACCCGGCATATCAAAGTAACAAATTCAAACTGATACCAAAAACTGTAGAAGTGCCAAGGGTAATAGATTGGGATCCTTTGGAAAGGGTCCAACTTGCTAACTCAGTTAGACAGCATTTAATCCAAAGGTATGGCAGCACTTCTTTTCACGATTGGGAACGTTTATTCACCATCCGTAGACCTGTATATAAGGAATGGTGTATAGATATTATGAGTACTATAGCATTAAATGCAGATGTAGATAGGTTAGATGATAGAAGTTTTCTTAGGTTTATACTTGGCCGTAGAATGTACAGGATGTCCATGCTGGACATGGCCAGGGCATTACAGATTTACACTCCTAGTGAATTGTTACTACCCGATTGTATGAATTTGATTTATAGTGGTGAAAGGGTAGATAGGAATTTTGACGCGAACGCCGTCTGGAGGCATATGTCAAACTATAATGTTTTTACACTGGGAGGAAAACACTCATACTTACATATTAACAAAGCTGAGCTACGTATAATTCATAGATTTCTGGCTAACTCGATTACACAGAGAGGTCACAACAAGGAGAAAATGACCTTACATGATTTATTTTACCTAAAGTGTATTCGAGACCCAAGAAGCTTTGTTAATATCCCCTACTGTGTTGGTTTTTATTTGTCTAAGATGGTGGAAGGAATACAGGAAGGGGGGATTATAGGAGGAGGTATTTTTGTTACTCTCATTGGAGAGTATTTAATTGTAGATAGGAACCAAGGGGGTCCACTTTTGAAATGTAGGGAACAGGTTGAGCCTTTAGGATTGAAGGTCTATCAGGGTGCTAAGGTATTAAAGAGCAGACGTAACCATGAAGTACCCTATGAAGGTAGTCATCCTCAGGTAGAGAGAGTTTCAGATGAGGAAATGGAGGAAGCGGATGACATTAGGGATGTCATTAGGGAGGCTATGACTGACATCTACCAGTGTGTAGATGAGGTAGATATGACAAACGGGGAGAGATTTAGTCGGATGGAGTAGTGGCAAGCCCAGAATGATTACGAGCATTCCAGGCAACGACAGCATGATAGATGAGACTATCATCAGTGTCAGATTATGAGCCGGTTGTCACCTTAGGATCACTACGTTCTGACCCGACCCGCTTACTATCCTCCACACCAGCCCGAGATGAGACCACCATATACTCTCTACGACCCTAACCAGGCCTACCAGTACACCTATCACCAACCATGGAATCCGAACGACGACATGAACTGGAACCCCTATCCAGATTGATATAGTTCCGTTGGTGATTTTTATGATTTTTATCTTTTTATGATACTTATTTATGTTTAAACATATGATATTGTGATACATTAATGTATTGTTTAATATTTTTATTATTTGGTACTAATATTTCATATTTGATTTGAAAGTGGAATTTTAAGTCCCATTTCAAATTACCATGCATGTTTATATTTGTATGTATGTATATTGTCAATTGTACACAACAGGGTAAAACAGCGCATTTTCAAAGACTGGCATTAAGTTCAGCAAAAGCTAGTACTTTTGACGACAAAACGAAAAACAAATGTGATGTAACAACAAGAAGGAATGAACAAATGATGTGCACCATTTATCATTCAACAAACAAACACCAATATGTTTGGAAACTTTGGTAAAATTTAATCATTTTTCTATGCTAAACTCCCTCAATAATTTAAATTGTTACTGATTTCTTGCAAATGAGGGCATTGCAAGATCTTAAGTGTGGGAAGGGGTTAAATTCTTTCGGATTTTTAAAATTTTTGACTTATACACTTGGTTACCATTAAAAATACTAGTAACGCAGTAGTTGTATTAGAATCTAATGCTCTTTGATAATAAAGAACAACCCTAGTCTTATATACTGACTACCCAATTCTAGTAAAATTTTCAAAATTTTCAATTAAATGAATTCAAAATCATGTTTATACATATTTATGAACGATAAAACTAGGTGTTAACACCGAAATTATTATTACCTCGGAAAGGACATAAATTGAGAAACAAACCAAAATATAGAATTCATTTAAAATGGAATAGAGGACAATAAAAAGGCAAAGAAAGGAAAATAAAAGCCAAGTGTGGGAAAAATTTACCAAGTTATTTTGAACATATATTACATATTTTTATACAAATAACTGAAGATGCTTTTGCTTTAAACTAAACTAATCTGTTTTACCCGATTTACTGTAATATATTTGAAAGAAAGATGGATCTACACGATGAATCAATTTCATCATTAAAAAGAAGTAAAGTCTTCTGAAAAAGAAACGCGCTTCTTGATTTAGGTTATGAAGTTGTCGTCCAGACCAGCTGTAGGTTGACGAAAAATCTAGAAAAGTCATCTCTAAAATCAGCAAAAAATCCACGGACCTCAACATCAAACAGGGTCGCCAAGTGGTCAGACTTATCCTAACCATGAGAGGATCTGTCTCGTAAAATGGGGAGGGCACCGTGCAAATTAGCTTGATAAGACTAATGAATCAGACCCCCAGAAAAGGATAATCTCCTTAAAGATCAAAAATCAGCTTTTAAGACTGATATTACTCAATCCTTGAGATTGACTTTAAAGATTGAGAATTATAAACTCATGAAATTTGATGATATCTAAACTCGAGCTTGAACAAGAAAATATTTTGATCAAAATTACAAACCGATTTGTTTTCTGAAAAACCCATTTTTAATGCGTTCATTACCATTGAACGTAAAATCCTATGAATTCACCTGGAAATCATTAGGTCACCTGAACCAAATCGGGTGTCAACCGTAAGAACGGTGGTTGCATAGTATAGTCGAAGACAGAACCTTGTGCCAAACCGAAAAATTATAAGGGTGAGCTTTACTATTGCTCCTACCAAGGATAGTAATTGCATCCGACACGTTATAGACCATAATTAAAAGCATGTCAGGGGACATTGCCTTAACAGTTGCTTATTCAACGCTTTCCTTTACAACCTGACGGTAGTTTACCGAAAGGTAATATACGGAGCAAGTATACTGGATGTGTTGCTTTCCCAATACAAAGTTAGCAAGTGGGTGACACAAAACTGCAAGTTTTGAGCTAAAATTTTCAAATCTGAAACCCACCAAACCCACAAAAACATTTTGCAAACACCGGTGAAGGGTTATTCCAGAAAACTTATCTAGGGTAAAAGCTAGATTGAATTTTAAAAAAGATCAAATGTTTTCATAAAGATCCAATTTCCTTAAAGGATCTAAATTTTCATAGTCATGTGGGACTGTAAACCACATCGTTACTACCATTGTTCATACCGCCATATAGAAATCACTGATGTACAAAGTGTGAAGAATAAAGAAGTGATTCTAGTATTTTTATTTCAAGACTATATTGCTTGAGGACAAGCAACGCTCAAGGGTGAGAATATTTGATAATGCTAAAAATGAACATATATTTCATAGCATTATCCCTCAAGAAAGACAAGCTTTTAGTTGCAAGTGTTCTATTTACAAGTGATATTTGTTTAAATAATAAAAGGTGAAGACAAAAGACAGATTCGACGAATTGAAGACGCAAACGACCAAAAAGCTCAAAAGTACAAAATACAATCAAAGTGGTTCCAATTATTGATAAGAAACGTCTCAAAATTACAAGAGTACAAGATGCGAAATGCAAAGTACAAGATATTAAATTATACGCAAGGACGTTCGAAAATCCGGAATCGGGACCAAAGTCAACTCTCAACGCTCGACACAACGGACTAAAAATTATGCGTCAACTATGCACATGAATATAATATAATATATAATTAATTCTTAAAATTAATATATATATTATATTATATATTATAAACGTCGGTAAAGAAAGAAACAAACTCTTGTGAGCTGGAAAAAGTGGCCATGCGATCGCATGGCTTGGAAGTACATTTTCCATGCGATCGCATGGAAGTAGGTGACAGGCCACATCTATAAATTTTGCAGTTTTTGAGCAAATATATCCATCTTTTTCTTTCCTTTCTCTCATACGTATATATATATATATATATATATATATATATATATATATATATATATATATATATATATATATATATTAATTATAATTTGAATTTGAATTTTAATTCTAATAATAAGGGTATGTTAGCGAATGTTGTAAGAGTATAAGTCGAAATTATGTCCGTGTAACGCTACACTATTTTTAATCACTGTAAGTTATGGTTAATGTTATTTTTAAATTAATGTCTCGTAGCTAAGTTATTATTATGCTTATTTAATGCCGAAGTAATCGTGATGTTGGGCTAAATATTAAAATTGGGTAATTGGGCTTTGGACCATAATTGGGGTTTGGATAAAAGACCGACACTTGTGAAAATTAGACTATGGGCTATTAATGGGTTTTATATTAACTAAATGATACCTCGTTGATTTAATATATAGACTTATAATTTGACGTATTTATGTATAACCACATACGCTTAACTGGGCACGGTGGGCGGGATATATATAAATACCAATAATTGTTCATTTTACCGGATACGGAACTGGATTAATAGTTAATAGATTTGTTGAAACAGGGGTGGATTACATTCAAGGGTAATTGGTGTAATTGTTAACAAAGTAGTAAAACCTTGGACTACACGCAGTCGATAACCTGGTGTATTCATTAAACAAAGTATTAAGACCTTGTTACAATTCGAATCCCCAATTAGTTGGAATATTTGACTTCGGGAATAAGAATAATTTGACCAAGACTTTCGTACTTTATGATTATGATTGATGGACTATTATGGACAAATCCGTATGGACATATCGAATAATCCAGGATAAAGGACAATTAACCCATGGGAATAAACTAAAAACAACACGTCAAACATCATGATTACGGAAGTTTAAATAAACATAATTCCTTTATTTCATATTTAATTTCCTTTATTTCATATTTAATTGCACTTTTAATTATCGCACTTTTATTTATTGTCATTATATTTAATTGCACTTTTAATTATCGTACTCTTTAATTGTCGTACTTTTTATTTATCACATTTTTATTTATCGCAATTTCATTATCGTTATTTACTTTACGCTTTAAATTAAGTTATATTTATTTTTAATATTTTACATTAGGTTTTAACTGCGACTAAAGTTTTAAAATCGACAACCCGGTCATTAAACGGTAAAAATCCCATTTTATAATAATAATACTACTTATATATATTTTTGTATTTTTACAATTATAAGTAAAAAAAAAATATAGCGTTAAACTTGGCTAAGTCTCCCTGTGGAACGAACCGGACTTACTAAAAACTACACTACTGTATGATTAGGTACACTGCCTATAAGTGTTGTAGCAAGGTTTAGGTATATCCACTCTATAAATAAATAAATCACTTGTGTAAAATTGTATCGTATTTAATAGTATTTCCTTGTAAAACTTATAACTATTTTATACACCACCTCGCACACATCAATCGTCATACCATAAAATGTTTTAGAAAATTAACATCATATATTACACATAACAGGTTTAAGTTTCTATACCGTTGTTTGTTAGTGAAGCATAAGATAAGGTTCATTGGTTAAAAAATCATTTAATGTAAAACGTTGATTTACTCATCTTGTCAATATCCAACATCTAAGCTACTTACCCTACCCATTCTTACTTTTATATTTAAATAACATGAAAGTTAAAATAGTTATCTTATCAAAGTCACAAGGAGAATGTTGTAAAGCATGAATTGGAAATCAAACAGGAATGTCCACTAATATTTGTCTAGTACTCGATAATTGGCATTTTGTTCTCACTTGTAAATCACATTACCATTTATTCCGAATACTGTTAAAAGGAAAAGTTTTCTTAAATCAAAGTGGACCTCTCAACAGAGACTCGTAATCATAATCGCAATGCATCTGATAATTCAATCATTTGATATTATCTTTTATTTCCGTCGATAAATATATTAAATATATTTTGAAACAAATACGATCATGTAAAGTATTATTCATTTAATACTTTGTTAATGTTTTCAAGTTATAACATATATACATATACATATATAATCATATTCGTTCATATAATGGTTCGTGAATCGTCGGTATTTGGTCGAGGTTAAATGAATGTATGAATACAGTTTACACTTCATGAGATTCAACTTAACAAACTTTGCTTATCGTGTTGAAATAATATAAAGATCTAGTTTAAATTTGGTCAAAAATTTCCGGGTTGTCACAATTCAAACTTTGGATTTCCTTCAAAGTGTTGGGGGCTTTGAACTCCTTGATTCGGTCGACTTTATCTGGGTTGGCTTGAATCCCTTTCTTCGTTATGTAATACCCAAGGAATCTCCCTTCTTCGACACCAAAAGAATATTTCTTTGGGTTTAGCTTCATGTTGATTGACCTTAGGGTTTGAAACGTTTCCTCTATATCAGTTAAGAGGTCGGTTTTCCCAACGCTCTTAATTACCATGTCGTCGACGTAAGCCTCTAGGTTTCTGCCCAACTGTTTACGGAAGGCTTTTCTACGAGCCTTTGATAGGTTGCTCCAGCATTCTTTAAACCGAATGGCATTTTTTGGTAGCAGAATATGCCCTTACTGGTGTAGAAAGAGGTTTTCTCTTCGTCTTCCTTTGCCATTTGGATTTGGTGATACCCTTTGTAAACATCCAGGAAACATTTGAACTTGTATCCGTTGAGCGACTCCACTTTCCAGTCTATTTTGGGTAAGGGATAACAATCCTTCGAGCATGCCTTGAAAATGTTGGTGAAATCGACACACATTCTCTAACCACGGTCTGATTTCTTTACCATTACTGGGTTGGCCACCCAAGAGGGATATTTGGCTTCACGTATTATTCCTGCCTTCAATAATTCTTCCACTTCTTCACATGCAGCTTCGCCCCTTTCTGAAGCTAAGTTTCTTTTCTTTTTGTGGATAGGTTCTAAGTGCTTGTATTCATTGAGCCCATGTTCGGTTATTACTTCAGTTCCCTGGATATTCAGAGTTCGGGGTATCCCCGTCATATCTTTATATTCCCCGGCGAAGATATCCATGTTGGACTAAAGCAATTTCTGAAGTCCCATCTTCAAATTCGAAGGTAATTGCCTTCTGATTGTAATTTGTTGCTAGGGAAAGAAAGGGTTAACGGATACCTTTTCTTCGTGTGAGCTTTCTTCTTTGGTTTCTAGGATGGTTTCTCCGGGATTCACTAAAGTTTCCTTGATAGCCATGACCACCTTGCTTTGGTCATAGGTTGACAAGAGGGTGGCTATTCCTTGGCTCCTATGAAATTTTACTAACTGATGCACCGTGGATACTACGATTCCCATTTTCATCATTGCCATTCTCCCTAGCAGAATGTTGTGTTGCGAATTTTCTTAGATAACAACAAAGTCTAATGTTTCTGTTCACGTCATTGGTGGCTCTCCGATGTTGAAATCAAGGTCTATTTCACCTATCGGCCAGCACCTCTCCCCTGGGAAGCCAACCAGGGGTACTCGTGGTGGCATCAACTGTGCTTTAATCGTTGGACTAAGTTGTTGAAAGCACTGTTCATACATAACGTCACACGAGCTACCACTGTCGAGGTAGATTCTATGTACGTGTCCGTTGGATATCATGCCACTGATCGTAACCGGTAGATCGAAAGGCGTGATAGTATCTAGTGCAGGGAAAGAAATATTTTCCCAGTTAATGACTTGGTGTGGTCTGTTTCTCTTGTAATGCCTTCGAGACTTAACTGTGAAGCAGTTTTCTATAGCTAGGATTGCTTTACCCGTGTTAGGCTTTTTGTCTTCGATGACAGGCTCAGAAGCCTTCGTTGTCTTTTGAATTCCCTTCACCAAGTGCGAAAGTTTTCCCGACCTTACTGTGTCTTCGATGGCAAGCTTTAGCTGAATGCATTCGTCTGTTTCATGACCATAGTCATTATGGAAGTCACCGAACTTGCTTGTACCTTTCGGCTTTCCTTTATTGGCCAACTTTGGTGGTCCTTTGAAGGCTTGTGCTGCCTTTTCCGTGGAAAGAATCTCTTAGGAGTTTTTATGAGTGTTCCCATGATTCTGGTGCTATTCTCTATCTTGTAGGGAGCATAGCGTCCTTTATCCTCTCTTTTCCCATGCCTCTCTTCTCGGTGACTGGATTTTTCCTTTCGTTTTGAACTGGACTAATCTTCATATGTGAAGGTTCCAGCTGTTTCCTTCGCATCTAACCAAACATAGGCTTTGTTGAGAAGTTTCTCGTAGCTATTTGGGTGGTCTCGAGTAAGGTGTTCAACTAGGGATTGGGCTCTGCAGCCATACAGGAGGCCCGAGATTCTCTGTGTCTCTGGTAGGCCAGCGATTTACTGAGTTTCATCGGTGTACCAAATTAGCAAAGCTCGAGTTGCTTCATTTTCTTTCTGCCGAATGCTATGTGCTGCTACGTGATTTTTCTTGTGATGCTTTTCCTGACTGAACTTGGACTTGAAATGTTGCTTTAGTTCGTCAAAGCTTGATATCGAGTCCTTGGCTAAAGAGTCAAACCATATTCTTGCATCGCTTTTGATCATGTATGAGAAGGCATGGCATGCCACGGCCATGTCCCATATGGCCATTATGGCGGCTCCTTCGAATACGTTGATGTAATCATCTGGATCTTCCTTTCCTTCGTAAAACCCCAAGTGTGAAGGTATTTTCATCCCCGTGGGTAATGGGTGGTTTTGAATGCCTGCAGTGAAATGTGTCTTCTGGTTCTTCCAAAAGTTGTCTACATCAGTGTTGTTGTTTACTAAAGGGGTGCCATTGGTGCCGTTAGCGCCATTTTGTGTTCTTAACCCCGGTGGCTGAGGTGGACATACCCAGTACCCGCCATTCCAAGATGGCAGTTGGGATCCTTGAGGAAAATGCGTATTTAGTTGGCTCATGGCTGTGTTGAAATAAGGTGTGTTGGGAGCCATCCAAGGGAATGGTCCCCCAAGGACATAAGGCTGGATTATGGACCCTCCTACATTTTTCGAAGCATTATTAAGGGAGGGATTGTTGTTAGGAACACCATTGTTGTTAGGAACACCATTGGTGTTTGGTGAGGCTCCACCGTTTGGTACGTTTGGCCCTGGAACTACTGGATCTTTAGGCAAAGGGTTTCGCCTAGATGGAGATTCCATTACTATCTCTTCATCATATTCCTTACTATCATACGTGAGTACTCGTTTGCTCTTGAGGTGACCCTCAGCGCATATTTTTTTGATAACTTCTTTGATGCTGTCGTAATTCTTGAGGATAAATGTTTTATCCAACAAGGGTGGTAGATCTAAGTTATCACGGTTCGTGGTTATGGGCATTGCTGGAGTAGTGGGAGTTCTAGCACTCCCTTCAGCTTGCGCATTAGATTGGGGTAAAGGGAACCCCGGTGGTGAATGATATGGCCAAAACAGACGGTTTTATTTGTGCGGTGTCGTTAGGTCGCTATACGTCAGAATTAGCTATCAAAAGAGTAATAATGGTTTTATCATTTATATTTAGCTGTGGTTACCTAGCTATAACTCTTTTTAACGAGTAAGTGGTAAATATAACTCAGGTTTGTATTTTTGTATGTTTTCTCAGTAACGTAGGACAAAAGTGTCTATATAGTTAACCCTAGTTAACAAGTGGTGATAGATCAAGATTAACTACTAATACTATAATATAACTATAAAGATTAAATTGGATAGGTATGAAGAATAAGATTGTGATAGGGAGCTATCACAAGAGTTCAACTTTCTAGAATAAACACTAAACCTCAATCAACTGGACTATGAACCTAACTGATTTGTCACTAAGAGTTTAGGTCTTGAAGTTTCTGGCTAAGACGGATATCACTACTCCCAACGTTAACCTTAGAAGGTTTAAACGACCTTATGGATAGAATCCTAGGTACATGAATAAAGTGGTATTATCCCTAAGGAAAGTCTCGCCTTTTCTTAATCCTAGTTACTCTAAGTAAAGAAATATTCCACCACTTAATACTAAGCTATGCCTTAACATTAACAGATGTGCAATATTAGATATTCTAAGGTACTGCTAATTGGATTAGAGGTCTCTCCTTTGCGATCACTTATTCAACCCCGGATCATCTTACAACATCTCAAGAACATTGTTTCTGACGCGAATCATGCTTTTGACCAAGCCAGTGTTCACTGAACTCTATATTGCCTACTCTAATCACAACCTAAATATGCAGCTCTTCTCTGACGAATAAATGGTTATTCTTACGTAGGTACTATATCCCTATTGTGATGTTAAGCACACATAACTACTTACCCGTATCCTATGGTTGATCAAGTCTTAATACTAGGTTATAGCCACGTGAATAAGCGGAAAGGGTGATCCGTAAATTAAACTTCTAAACCGTCAAGGTTTCAGCATAACATTAGTATAAGTTTCATATAAAGTATTCAACATATAATAAACATTTGTAATGGAAAGATAATCATGCAAGATGAAAGCAACTTAAGATAACTTTATTAAATTAAGGAAAGCGTTCACCGTTTACAGATGAGATCCGGACCATTACAAGTGCTGACATCCTCTAGACTGCTCCTATTACAATCTTCGACGTTCGCTTTCGGGTACTTAATTTCCCGCTCGGAGGTGAGAAGGCCTTGAAAGCTCTAGTGAGAGAAAGTGTATTGTAGTGAGAGAGTGAAGAGAGGTGTGTTGAAAATGGATGCCAAAAAGCCTTTAAATAGACTTGGAATTTGCCTGCAAATGGCTGGCAGGCCGTTTACAAGGGCCGTTTGCCAGACCAGCCCGTTTGCAGGGGCCGTTTAACTTAGATGTGTGGCAGGCCGTTTGCAAGCCAGGAAAGCCGTTTGGCAGGCCGTTTGGCTTGCTTGGTCAGCTAATTTTACTGGGTCGTGACTTGATTTCTTGTCTTTCACCGTTTTCGCTCTAGAATCTTCGTTTTAGCTCCGATTCTCTTGATTCTTTTTGCATCGTCTTCGTAATTTATTTACCTAAAAATTTAACTGAAAAAGAGATTATTTTGTCGATAAAGATTTGAAATTTTATGCTTTTGAGACTTAATACCGGGGGTAAAACGTGACTTTTTAACCGATATCAAATATCTCACACTTAGACTTTGCTTGTTCTCAAGCAAACTTTCGAGCTTTTAACACCAAAAATTTGTATTCGTAGCGATCAAGCAATCTTTGTTTCGCAAGACGTAGGAGCAAAAACTTGGTTTTATTCTTTTTGTTATTCCCAAACATTTTTCCCGCAAGCATGAGAGGAGGTTACATAACTGAGGCTATCTCACTCGGGTCACTCAATTCACTAAGGTGTTTCGGGTGTCCTATAGTTCTAAGAAATGAAATCGCTCATAGTCAGTCATGTTTGCATTCTTCATCATGGGCTTGATCAGGACTCAAATCTCCATCACTTATTTGAGAGAATTTTCAGTTATAGACTCAGCTTGTATCGTAAAGAGATGATGATTTGGAAGTTTTGGGGGTGTGAAGGTTTGGATAGGTAGGAGTTCATTTAAGGATTGATTTTGATAATCCTTTCAGCATTTTATCGGGAATTTCGAAGTGAACATCCTTCTTTTTGACGCCAGGAGTTCTTTTCTCGAATCTTTTCTGGTTCCGCTCCCTTTCTCAGAACCTTTATTTATCAGCAAAATTGTTTTTTTTAAGCATCTTTGCTTTCTTCTTCGAGGTCTCCGGTCTCTTTGATGATTGACTTAGATGCTCGCATTTTATAAGATTTCTCGGAAGTAATGTTTTCGTCTGGATTTATTTCTTTATTTATGAAGGGAATGAAATGGAAAGGTAATGGAGGATGGAGTTGCGGTGGTATGAAAATGAAAATGAAGGTATGTGGTGGGGGTGTTTTGTCTTCACGAATAGTTGAGGTTTCTAACTTAATAGTCCTCACCAAAAGGTGTGATTCCAAAATGTAAATCAAGAGCAAGTTCCGATTCAGAGATGCTAACATCGGCGCACTAAACGGAAGTGTAGAGAAGCACTAAAAATGAGTGCTTGTTTGGCCTTATTTGGGCTGCCTCTCATCAATTATAATGGGTCGAATTGCGCCTTTCGTCATGCAATGCTCTTTTGGAATATTCGGTTTGGTTTTTCGCAAAAAGTTTTTAACCTTGTTTTACTCTTTTGTCTATTTTGAAATAAAAACTTTTTTGATCGTTTATAGAATTTTGTAATCCTAAGTGTTGTATTGCACGAAAAGTTTTAAATTTTGTGAACAAATTTAGTTTTATAAACACTTGAGGATTTTACGAGAATCATTATGTGCAATATTTGCTATCCCACACTTTAAAATAACATTGTCCTCAATGTTAAGGATACGGCGTATCCCACACTTAGGTTTTGAAATAGGCGTTTTTGTTATTAAAAGTTTTTGTTGGTGGGGTTGCTAATCCCACACTTAGTGTTTAAAGTGGTATAGTATTTTGCGTATATTCTATTGAAAAAGTAGTGAATACGTAGTACTCCCCTATGGTTGCAAGGTATGTATGAATGGTTTGTCGAATATGGTTTCTTGTGCCGGCGCCATTCTCCTTCAGTACGTCCTTGCTTCAAATCGTGCTTCCATTGTGAGTACCCAGAAATTTTCGACTAATTTTAAACCAAACCCTCGATACAATTTACTATTCTGACACGATAAGCTAAGTCTGTTATCATGAGTCTCAAAATTTTTGAACTATTTTTATACATTCATTGGACCTTCGACTGTTCCCGACGATTCACGAACATGTACTTGTAAATAAATATGTTTATATATATATATATATATATATATATATATATATATATATATATATATATATATATATATATAAACATATAATATATAAAATGTATAAGTATCAAATATTCAAATAATGTTATCATATAATAAATGACATAATTACATAATTAATAAATTGTAATATTAATATATTAAATGTAGTTACAAGTTAAAATATAATTGTTATACTAATATTATTATTACTTTCATTATTAATATAAAAATCAGTATTAGTTATTTTATTATGTTCAATATATATAATATATGAAATTTAACACATGTAATTTGTTATATCATTTTTATTACTAAAAATTATCATTTTTATTCTAAAATTATTACTATCATTATTTCTATTACTTTTAATCATTATACTTATTATTATTAGTATTATTTGGATATTATTAATATAATTATTATTAATATACCTAATTGTTTATTAATACCAATTATATAAAGTAATGAAATATAAATACATATATATATATATATACAGATATATAAAAACAGATATATATATATATATATATATATATATACTGATATATACAGATACATTATATGAATCAGTATTATTGTATTTAATAATACAATTAACACAGAATAAAAATCAGTTTCATGTTACAATTATAATGTGTTTAATTTGTTTTTTGTGTCTCAAACTCGTACAATCCATAAAAATAATAAGAACAAAATTTGTTAGAATCAAAATGAGATATTATAACTCAGTAAGATACAAAGATTGCTAAATATTAACCAGATATAAAAACAAATTTGAATAGAAATCAGTAACAGAAAAATGTACGAATTTGTTACCTGTCATAATCTGATTTATTATTCTTGTTTTCTTCTTCTTGTTTGAAGAACCATGTCTGCATTTTATACATGTCGACTGTCCTTCCTTCCCCTACTCAAGATTCTTGGACGACTTCAATTAAACACTACAAAATAGTTTCAATCGAATTTGTTAGCTGTCAATAATAGTTAAAGCGTACGAATCCGTTACACTTCACTATCTACTTTATTTTTCTTGTTAGATCCTTCTAGCTCGATTCTTCCTGTCGACCCTCGAAACTCTATAAACCAATCGATCATTCACTTATTGTGAACATATTCGAAAAAAACCACCTATCTATCTCTTACTCTCTATCTCTCTCTTTTCTGTTTACAACCGAAACCGATTACCACCAAATGTTTTGAACCCATCAAATATCAACCAAGGAATTTAACCCGTGAACAATCAACTTATATATATATACACATATATACTTACATGATAGAAATCACCATCTTCAACTAAAACAACCATCACCAAACTCGTTTTGATTTTTGAACTTTTACTACTACCATTGAATACACCTCACCCACGGCTCATTATTACTACAACATCACCACAACCATTAACCTATGACTACTTCCACTTACTAACCCAACCACGATCAAGCCTACAAACCATTTACTCATGAAGCTGCGTATATTTTCTTTTCCTTCCAAACGTTTTCAGTGAATCGAATGTAAAGAAAAGGTTGAAAGCTTATTAAAGGCAATGTGAATGTTTTAATCTCTTGTGGCCGACAACTTCACCTCCCCCACTCAATTATTGTTAAAAGATTATATTTTGGTGTATTATTTAATTTAGGTATGTGGGAGCCAATTTTTCTAGCGATTATGATTATGGTTTATGGAAACATGACGTGGATGCTATATGACACACTATGAAATTGATTATCTAGCTATTACTGTTCTCAATCGAGTGAGAAACCAAACAGACACGTTTAATGTTGGGCTTATATTAAATTGTTGGGCTGCTATATCTCTTTGTCTAAATAGGCTGTAAACTATTGCTATTATTCTGCTGACTACTGTGATGACCCGGAAATTTCCGATCAAATTTAAACTTAATCTTTATATGATTTCGACATGATAAGCAAAGTCTGTAATGTTAAGTCTCAAAAAGTTTGAACTGTTTCATATATTAAATTGACCTTCGACTGTTCCCGACGATTCACGAACAATTGTTTGTAAATAAATATATATGTAAATGTAAGTATATGTATATTAATTTAAAATTTTAAAATATAATTTAAGCATTGAAATTAAATATGTAGCAATGAAAGTATATATATATATATATATATATATATATATATATATATACATATAAATATATATGATTGTGATACAAAAGAATTCTGATTGTATGTATACTATTATATACATGAATATTAAATATCCAATGTGTGTTATTATATATACATTAGGGTATTACGTAACTAATAAAAAGTAATATTAATATATGTAATTACAAGATTAAAATGTGGTTATTATATATATACTTTCTTTAAAATACAAATATTAATATTAGTACTAATATCAATATTATTAATATTATTAAAATGATGATATACAGATATAAAATTAATACATGAAATTTGTTACATAATAATAATTATTATTATTATTTTAGAATTTTTATTATCATTATCACTAAAGATCATTATATTTTTAGGTTATCATTATTATTATAAATAATACAATATATTATTATTATCATAAATAATATTATATTAATAACTATTATTATCATTTATTATTATTTTTATTAAAAATTAATAGTATTATTATTATTAATTGATATAATTATTATTAATTAGGATTATTATTATTAATATTATATTTATATTATTATATATATTATATATAAATATAAATAAAAATACGTATATAATTCCTATCAGATATCTGTTCCTCCTTCTGTTTTCTTCTGACCCGTGAACTCATGTCTAACCCTACAACAACGACCTCAATCATCTCATGTTTCTACAGCAATTATCTATCACTTTATGTATAAGCACACTGCAAGTCGAATTAAAAAAGAAGAAAACATTTAAAATAATTATATAGTTCTCTGTTCTTCATACTTTTGGGTCAAAATTCGAATTCGTGGGTTATCTCAAAATTTACAAATGTAGAGTTGTTCTAAAACATGTCGTGAATGTATGTGTAAAATCCCAGTTTCCAATTTTACAAATTAAACACGAATTTCTGAAGTCAAAGATTAGTTTTCAAAAGTCAAACTGGATGTTTATCATCAAATTCGAACTTGTGTTAATGTATTATGTTAAATTGACGATGGAGAAAGTTTCTAGGATTGATTTAAAACATATTTCGTGTTATAAACTTGGTCCAAATCGTTCTTAATTGCAGAATTATATATTTTTTTTTTGGAATACAGCGACTAGCATCAGAGGTTTTTTTTTTGTTATATATATATTTTTTTCTTTCTCAATCTATTTAATCACTTATTAATAATTTTTAAAGTGTTTTAGAATCTGAAATCGTCCATTTAATTGATTATGAAGTATGATTGATCAGATAAATTAAACTGGACGAATGGTTGGGTGTTGGAAGTGTAAGCGAGAGGTCTCGGGTTCGAGTCCCGTCGAGGACAATTCTTTTAGAAAAAGGGTATACACTTTATTTTTTTTTCAATTATTATTATTATTATTATTATTATTATTATTATTATTATTATTATTATTATTATTATTATTATTATTATTATTATTATTATTATTATTATTATTATTATGATTATGATTATTATTATGATTATGATTATGATTATGATTATGATTATGATGATGATTGTTATTGTTATTGTTATTAGTATAATTATTATTATTATTATCACTAAAATTAGTATTAGTTACCATTTATTATTAATATTATTACTACTAACTAATATTATTAGCAACACTAAGTATTATTATTTAGTATTATTATTATTATTAATATTAACATGATCATGAACATGATAATAACTTTTATATTATAAAATTTATAATAAAAGTTGTTAAGGTAAATTATTAGAAAATGGCTGTAATTACAGGAATACAGTTACAATAATGAATATAATTACGAAGTTAAGACATAGGAGCTGTAGTTATAAGTTTAGAAGTTAAAACCGAGGTTTATGATAAGTCTGATTAACAATAACCCTGTTATTATTGTTATTATTTTTATAAACTATCATTTTCATTAAAACTATCTTTATTATTAATAATAGTACTAAGTATCACTATTATTAGTGTTTTCAGATTTTTATAAGTAATATTATCAATATTATGAGTATCGTTATTATTACTATTACTATTAAAACTATTACCCTAACTATCATCAATAGTAAAATTAATATTTTTATAGTTATGTTCATTAATATCATTATTATTATCACTAATAGAATTATTAACACTATTACTTTTCTTAGAAAACTAAGTATTATAATTATTACCATATTTAATATTAGATTATTATAATTACTATTTTCATTAGCAAAGCAAATGATATATAAATAAATATATAAATATATTTAATACATATAACATAACAAAATTTATATTTTTATATACAAAATGAATATAGGAAACATATACATATTACTAATATAAATATGATATAACTAATAAATTCACTTAAATATAATTGTTCGATTGTAAATATGTGTATTAATATATATATATATATATATATATATATATATATATATATATATATATATATATATATATATATATATATATATATATATATATATATGATATAGGTTCGTGAATCCAAGGCCAACCCTGCATTGTTCATTTGTTCAATGTCGTCATATGTATTTTTACTACAAAATACAGTATGGTGAGTTTCATTTGTCTTTTTACTCTTTACATTTTTGGGCTGAGAATACATGAAAATGCTTTATTAACTGTTTTACAATAAATATATGCATGAGTTTCATTTTCTCCCTTTTTATATATATTTTTGGGATTGAGAATACATGCGCTGCTTTTATAAATGTTTTACGAAATAGACACAAGTATGTGAAACTACATTCTATGGTTGAATTATCGAAATCGAATATGCCCTTTTTATTAAGTCTGGTAATCTAAGAATTAGGGAACAGACACCCTAATTGACGCGAATCCTAAAGATAGATCTATCGGGCCCAACAAGCCACATACAAAGTACCAGATGCTTTAGTACTTCGAAATTTATATCATGTCCGAAGGAGGATCCCGGAATGATGGGGATATTCTTATATGTATATTGTGAATGTCGGTTACCAGGTGTTCAATCCATAAGAATGATTATTTTTGTCTCTATGTATGGGACGTATGTTTATGAGAAATGGAAATATGAAATCTTGTGGTCTATTAAAATTATGAAATGATTATTTATGTTAAACTAATGAACTCACCAACCTTTTGGTTGACACTTGAAAGCATGTTTATTCTCAGGTATGAAAGAAATCTTCCGCTGTGCATTTGCTCATTTTAAGGACATTATTTGGAGTCGATCATCGCTCTGGGATCAAATGTTGATGACTTCGTCCAGATGGATTAGGACGGGGCATTTCAGTTGGTATTGAAATGTCCCGTTCTTATTGATTAAAAACGTTCCATATTAATTGATTTCGTTGCGAGGTTTTGACCTCTATATGAGACGTTTTTCAAAGACTGCATTCATTTTTAAAACAAACCATAACTTTTATTTCATAAATAAAGGTTTAAAAAGCTTTACGTAGATTATCAAATAATGATAATCTAAAATATCCTGTTTACACACGACCATTACATAATGGTTTACAATACAAATATGTTACATCGAAATCAGTTTCTTGAATGCAGTTTTTACACAATATCATACAAACATGGACTCCAAATCTTGTCCTTATTTTAGTATGCAACATCAGAAGCTCTTAATATTCACCTGAGAATAAACATGCTTTAAACGTCAACAAAAATGTTGGTGAGTTATAGGTTTAACCTATATATATCAAATCGTAACAATAGACCACAAGATTTCATATTTCAATACACATCCCATACATAGAGATAAAAATCATTCATATGGTGAACACCTGGTAACCGACATTAACAAGATGCATATATAAGAATATCCCCATCATTCCGGGACACCCTTCGGATATGATATAAAATTTCGAAGTACTAAAGCATCCGGTACTTTGGATGGGGTTTGTTAGGCCCAATAGATCTATCTTTAGGATTCGCGTCAATTAGGGTGTCTGTTCCCTAATTCTTAGATTACCAGACTTAATTAAAAGGGGCATATTCGATTTCGATAATTCAACCATAGAATGTAGTTTCACGTACTTGTGTCTATTTTGTAAATCATTTATAAAACCTGCATGTATTCTCATCCCAAAATATTAGATTTTAAAAGTGGGACTATAACTCACTTTCACAGATTTTTACTTCGTCGGGAAGTAAGACTTGGCCACTGTTGATTCACGAACCTATAACAATATATACATATATACATATATATTAAAGTATGTTCAAAATATATTTACAACACTTTTAATATATTTTGATGTTTTAAGTTTATTAAGTCAGCTGTCCTCGTTAGTAACCTACAACTAGTTGTCCACAGTTAGATGTACAGAAATAAATCGATAAATATTATTTTGAATCAATCCACGACCCAGTGTATACGTATCTCAGTATTGATCACAACTCAAACTATATATATTTTGGAATCAACCTCAACCCTGTATAGCTAACTCCAACATTCACATATAGAGTGTCTATGGTTGTTCCGAAATATATATAGATGTGTCGACATGATAGGTCGAAACATTGTATACGTGTCTATGGTATCTCAAGATTACATAATATACAATACAAGTTGATTAAGTTATGGTTGGAATAGATTTGTTATCAATTTTCACGTAGCTAAAATGAGAAAAATTATCCAATCTTGTTTTACCCATAACTTCTTCATTTTAAATCCGTTTTGAGTGAATCAAATTGCTATGGTTTCATATTGAACTCTATTTTATGAATCTAAACAGAAAAAGTATAGGTTTATAGTCGGAAAAATAAGTTACAAGTCGTTTTTGTAAAGGTAGTCATTTCAGTCGAAAGAACGACGTCTAGATGACCATTTTAGAAAACATACTTCCACTTTGAGTTTAACCATAATTTTTGGATATAGTTTCATGTTCATAATAAAAATCATTTTCTTAGAATAAAAACTTTTAAATCAAAGTTTATCATAGTTTTTAATTAACTAACCCAAAACAGCCCGCGGTGTTACTACGACGGCGTAAATCCGGTTTTACGGTGTTTTTCGTGTTTCCAGGTTTTAAATCATTAAGTTAGCATATCATATAGATATATAACATGTGTTTAGTTGATTTTAAAAGTCAATTTAGAAGGATTAACTTTTGTTTGCGAACAAGTTTAGAATTAACTAAACTATGTTCTAGTGATTACAAGTTTAAACCTTCGAATAAGATAGCTTTATATGTATGAATTGAATGATGTTATGAACATCATTACTACCTTAAGTTCCTTGGATAAACCTACTGGAAAAGAAAAAAATAGATCTAGCTTCAACGAATCCTTGGATGGCTCGAAGTTCTTGAAGCAGAATCATGACACGAAAACAAGTTCAAGTAAGATCATCACTTGAAATAAGATTGTTATAGTTATAGAAATTGAACCAAAGTTTGAATATGATTATTACCTTGTATTAGAATGATAACCCACTGTAAGAAACAAAGATTTCTTGAGGTTGGATGATCACCTTACAAGATTGGAAGTGAGCTAGCAAACTTGAAAGTATTCTTGATTTTATGTAACTAGAACTTTTGGAATTTATGAAGAACACTTAGAACTTGAAGATAGAACTTGAGAGAGATCAATTAGATGAAGAAAATTGAAGAATGAAAGTGTTTGTAGGTGTTTTTGGTCGTTGGTGTATGGATTAGATATAAAGGATATGTAATTTTGTTTTCATGTAAATAAGTCATGAATGATTACTCATATTTTTGTATGAGATATTTCATGCTTGTTGCTAAATGATGGTTCCCACATGTGTTAGGTGACTCACATGGGCTGCTAAGAGCTGATCATTGGAGTGTATATACCAATAGTACATACATCTAAAAGCTGTGTATTGTACGAGTACGAATACGGGTGCATACGAGTAGAATTGTTGATGAAACTGAACGAGGATGTAATTGTAAGCATTTTTGTTAATTAGAAGTATTTTGATAAGTGTATTGAAGTCTTTCAAAAGTGTATAAAGACATATTAAAACACTACATGTATATACATTTTAACTGAGTCGTTAAGTCATCGTTAGTCGTTACATGTAAGTGTTGTTTTGAAACCTTTAGGTTAACGATCTTGTTAAATATTGTTAACCCAATGTTTATAATATCAAATGAGATTTTAAATTATTATATTATCATGATATTATCATGTATGAATATCTCTTAATATGATATATATACATTAAATGTCTTTACAACGATAATCGTTACATATATGTCTCGTTTAAAAATCATTAAGTTAGTAGTCTTGTTTTTACATATGTAGTTCATTGTTAATATACTTAATGATATGTTTACTTATCATAGTATCATTTTAACTATATATATATATATATCCATATATATGTCATCATATAGTTTTTACAAGTTTTAACGTTCGTGAATCACCGGTCAACTTGGGTGGTCAATTGTCTATATGAAACATATTTCAATTAATCAAGTCTTAACAAGTTTGATTGCTTAACATGTTGGAAACATTTAATCATGTAAATATCAATCTCAATTAATATATATAAACATGGAAAAGTTCGGGTCACTACAGTACCTACCCGTTAAATAAATTTCGTCCCGAAATTTTAAGCTGTTGAAGGTGTTGACGAATCTTCTGGAAATAGATGCGGGTATTTCTTCTTCATCTGATCTTCACGCTCCCAGGTGAACTCGGGTCCTCTACGAGCATTCTATCGAACCTTAACAATTGGTATCTTGTTTTGCTTAAGTCTTTTAACCTCACGATCCATTATTTCGACGGGTTCTTCGATAAATTGAAGTTTTTCGTTGATTTGGATTTCATCTAACGGAATAGTGAGATCTTCTTTAGCAAAACATTTCTTCAAATTCGAGACGTGGAAAGTGTTATGTACAGCCGCGAGTTGTTGAGGTAACTCAAGTCGGTAGGCTACTGGTCCGACACGATCAATAATCTTGAATGGTCCAATATACCTTGGATTTAATTTCCCTCGTTTACCAAATCGAACAACGCCTTTCCAAGGTGCAACTTTAAGCATGACCATCTCTCCAATTTCAAATTCTATATCTTTTCTTTTAATGTCAGCGTAGCTCTTTTGTCGACTTTGGGCGGTTTTCAACCGTTGTTGAATTTGGATGATCTTCTCGGTAGTTTCTTGTATAATCTCCGGACCCGTAATCTGTCTATCCCCCACTTCACTCCAACAAATCGGAGACCTGCACTTTCTACCATAAAGTGCTTCAAACGGCGCCATCTCAATGCTTGAATGGTAGCTGTTGTTGTAGGAAAATTCTGCTAACGGTAGATGTCGATCCCAACTGTTTCCGAAATCAATAACACATGCTCGTAGCATGTCTTCAAGCGTTTGTATCGTCCTTTCGCTCTGCCCATCAGTTTGTGGATGATAGGCAGTACTCATGTCTAGACGAGTTCCTAATGCTTGCTGTAATGTCTGCCAGAATCTTGAAATAAATCTGACATCCCTATCAGAGAAAATAGAGATTGGTATTCCATGTCTGGAGACGACTTCCTTCAAATACAGTCGTGCTAACTTCTCCATCTTGTCATCTTCTCTTATTGGCAGGAAGTGTGCTGATTTGGTGAGACGATCAACTATTACCCAAATAGTATCAAAACCACTTGCAGTCCTTGGCAATTTAGTGATGAAATCCATGGTAATGTTTTCCCATTTCCATTCTGGGATTTCGGGTTGTTGAAGTAGACCTGATGGTTTCTGATGCTCAGCTTTGACCTTAGAACACGTCAAACATTCTCCTACGTATTTAGCAACATCGACTTTCATACCCGGCCACCAAAAATGTTTCTTGAGATCCTTGTACATCTTCCCCGTTCCAGGATGTATTGAGTATCTGGTTTTATGAGCTTCTCTAAGTACCATTTCTCTCATATCTCCAAATTTTGGTACCCAAATCCTTTCAGCCCTATACCGGGTTTCGTCTTCCCGAATATTAAGATGCTGCTCCGATCCTTTGGGTATTTCATCCTTTAAATTTCCTTCTTTTAAAACTCCTTGTTGCGCCTCCTTTATTTGAGTAGTAAGGTTATTATGAATCATTATATTCATAGATTTTACTCGAATGGGTTCTCTGTCCTTCCTGCTCAAGGCATCGGCTACCACATTTGCCTTCTCAGGGTGGTAACGAATCTCAAAGTCGTAATCATTCAACAATTCAATCCACCTACGCTGCCTCATATTCAGTTGTTTCTGTTTAAATATGTGTTGAAGACTTTTGTGGTCGGTATATATAATACTTTTGACCCCATATAAGTAGTGCCTCTAAGTCTTTAATGCAAAAACAACCGAGCCTAATTCCAAATCATGCGTAGTATAATTTTGCTCGTGAATCTTCAATTGTCTAGACGCATAAGCAATCACCTTCGTTCGTTGCATTAATACACAACCAAGACCTTGCTTTGATGCGTCACAATAAATCACAAAATCATCATTCCCATCAGGCAATGACAATATAGGTGCCGTAGTTAGCTTTTTCTTCAATAACTGAAACGCTTTCTCTTGTTCATCCTTCCATTCAAATTTCTTCCCTTTATGCGTTAATGCAGTCAAGGGTTTTTCTATTCTGGAAAAGTCTTGGATGAACCTTCTATAGTAACCAGCTAGTCCTAAAAACTAGCGTATGTGTTTCGGAGTTTTCGGGATTTCCCACTTTTCAACAGTTTCTATCTTTGCCGGATCCACCTTAATACCTTTTTTGTTCACTATGTGACCGAGGAATTGAACTTCTTCCAACCAAAATGCACACTTTGAAAATTTAGCGTACAATTCTTCCTTCCTCAATACTTCTAACACCTTTCTCAAATGTTCACCGTGTTCTTGGTCATTCTTTGAGTAAATAAGTATGTCATCAATGAAAATAATGACAAACTTATCAAGGTATGGTCCACACACTCGGTTCATAAGTTCCATGAACACAGCTGGTGCATTAGTTAAACCAAATGGCATGACCATAAACTCGTAATGACCGTAACGTGTTCTGAAAGCAGTCTTTGGAATATCATCTTCTTTCACCCGCATTTGATGATACCCGGAACGTAAGTCAATCTTTGAATAAACAGACGAGCCTTGTAGTTGATCAAATAAGTCGTCGATTCTCGGTAGTGGGTAGCGGTTCTTGATGGTAAGTTTGTTCAACTCTCGGTAGTCGATACACAACCTGAATGTACCATCTTTCTTCTTGACAAACAAAACAGGAGCTCCCCACGGTGATGTGCTTGGTCGAATGAAACCATGCTCTAAAAGTTCTTGTAATTGGCTTTGCAGTTCTTTCATCTCGCTGGGTGCGAGTCTGTAAGGAGCACGAGCTATTGGTGCAGCTCCTGGTACAAGATCTATTTGAAATTCAACGGATCGATGTGGGGGTAATCCCGGTAATTCTTTCGGAAATACATCGGGAAATTCTTTTGCGACGGGAACATCATTGATACTCTTTTCTTCAGTTTATACTTTTTCGACGTGTGCTAGAACAGCATAGCAACCTTTTCTTATTAGTTTTTGTGCCTTCAAATTACTAATAAGATGTAGCTTCGTGTTGCCCTTTTCTCCGTACACCATTAAGGGTTTTCCTTTTTCTCGTATAATGCGAATTGCATTTTTGTAACAAACGATCTCTGCTTTCACTTCTTTCAACCAGTCCATACCGATTATCACATCAAAACTCCCTAACTCTACTGGTATCAAATCAATCTTAAATGTTTCGCTAACCAGTTTAATTTCTCGATTCCGACATATATTATCTGCTGAAATTAATTTACCATTTGCTAATTCGAGTAAAAATTTACTATCCAAAGGCGTCAATGGACAACTTAATTTAGCACAAAAATCTCTACTCATATAGCTTATATCCGCACCCGAATCAAATAAAATGTAAGCAGATTTATTGTCAATAAGAAACGTACCCGTAACAAGCTCCGGGTCTTCCTGTGCCTCTGCCGCATTAATATTGAAAACTCTTCCGCGGCCTTGTCCATTCGTGTTCTCCTGGTTCGGGCAATTTCTAATAATGTGGCCCGGTTTTCCACATTTATAACAAACTACATTGGCATAACTTGCTCCGACACTACTTGCTCCGCCATTACTCGTTCTGACACCATTTGTTCCTTTCGTTCTATTAACCCCTGGTCCGTAGACCTTACACTTCGCCGCGCTATGACCATTTCTTTTACACTTGTTGCAAAATTTGGTGCAGAACCCCGAGTGATACTTTTCACACCTTTGGCATAGCTGCTTCTGATTGTTGTTGTTGCGGTTATTATTGTTGTTGGGATGATTGTTGTAGTTGCTGTTGTTGTTGTTGTTGTTGTTGTTGTTGCTGTTATTGTTGTTGGGCCGTTTGTTGTAGTTGCGATTGATGTTGCGATTATTGGGATAATTGTTCGATTATTGTTGTAATTGCTGTTGTTGTTGTATTGGTGATTCTTATCACCGTTTTCCTCCCACTTTCTTTTGACTTGCTTCACATTGGCCTCTTCAGCAGTCTGTTCTTTAATTCTTCCTTCAATCTGGTTCACTAGTTTGTGAGCCATTCTACATGCCTGTTGTATGGAGGCGGGCTCGTGTGAACTTATATCTTCTTGGATTCTTTCCGGTAATCCTTTCACAAACGTGTCGATCTTCTCTTCCTCATCTTCAAATGCTCCCGGACACAATAGGCACAATTCTGTGAATCGTCTTTCGTACGTGGTAATATCAAATCCTTGGGTTCGTAACCCTCTAAGTTCTGTCTTGAGATTATTGACCTCGGTTCTGGGACGGTACTTCTCGTTCATCAAGTGCTTGAATGCTGACCACGATAGTGCGTACGCATCATCTTGTCCCACTTGCTCTAGATAGGTATTCCACCATGTTAACGCAGAACCTGTGAAGGTATGCGTAGCGTACTTTACTTTGTCCTCTTCAGTACACTTACTTATGGCAAACACCGATTCGACCTTCTCGGTCCACCGTTTTAATCCGATCGGTCCTTCGGTTCCATCAAATTCCAAAGGTTTGCAGGCAGTGAATTCTTTGTAGGTGCATCCTACACGATTTCCTGTACTGCTAGATCCAAGGTTATTGTTGGTATGTAGCGCAGCCTGTACTGCGGCTATGTTTGAAGCTAGAAAAGTACGGAATTCCTCTTCATTCATATTCACGGTGTGTCGAGTAGTCGGTGCCATTTCCTTCAAAATAGTCAAATGGAACAAGTTAATCATACAGAATATTAAGAGTAGTTAATAGTATTTCGTAGCATAATATGAACTCATTTATAAAAGCTTTTTCTTCATATTAGCATTTTATAAGTTTAAATTCGGGTAGTACCTACCCATTAAGTTCATACTTAGTAGCTAATATACAATTCAACTACTACAATTCTATATGAAAAACTGATTATAATAATATTTCGTGTTCAAACTTTTATACAATATTTTACAAACTTACAATACCGCTTATTTTACATAAAGCATGAAATATAGCACACAATAACTTTGATACAAGATAGTTGTGAAGATAATTCTAGCTAGTACACAAGTCGTTCAGCAAAGGCAATAAAGACACGTAATTCATACGTCCAGAAACAAGTCATGCATTCTGGTTTTACTAGGACTACTTCCCATCCTTGGTCTTGTGGAACATAACCGTTATGGCCGTTGATAAGACAGCGTGTTGTAACGTCGTTAAAGGGACGAGGGTTACGTAATGTCCAACAGTCCCGTACCAATCTAAAAACCTCATTTCTTACCCCAATTACCGACTCCGTCACTTGTGGGAATGTTTTGTTTAATAGTTGTAGCCCGATGTTCTTGTTCTCACTTTGGTGAGAAGCGAACATTACTAATCCGTAAGCATAACATGCTTCTTTATGTTGCATGTTAGCCGCTTTTTCTAAATCACGAAGTCCAATATTCGGATATATTGAGTCAAAATAATTTCTTAACCCATTGCGTAAAATAGCATTTGGGTACACCGCAATATATGCGTCAAAGTAAACACATCGTAACTTATGGATTTCCCAATGTGATATCCCCCATCTTTCGAACGAAAGCCTTTTATAAACTAAGGCATTCTTGGAACGTTCTTCGAATGTCTTACAAACTGATCTCGCCTTAAATAGTTGTGCCGAAGAATTCTGACCGACTCTAGACAAGATTTCATCAATCATGTCTCCGAGCAGGTCTCTTAAAATATTGGGTTGTCTATCCATTTTGTGTTTTTATACTGTAAAATAGACAAGATTTAGATTCATAAAAAAAATACTTATTAATACAAGCAATTTTTACATATATCATAAAGCATAAGCACACTATATTACATATATTACACCACACGAATACAACTATCTTATTCCGACTAGCTTGTTTCTTCTTCTTCGGTTTTGGTTCGTTTTGCCAAGTTTCTAGGGATATATGATGTTCCCCTAATACGAGCCGTCGTTTTCCACATTGGTTTAGAAAAACCTGGTGGTTTAGAGGTTCCCGGGTCATTGTTACAACTTAAGGACTTCGGGGGTTGACGATACATATAAAGTTCATCGGGGTTGGAATTAGATTTCTCTATTTTTATGCCCTTTCCCTTATTATTTTCTTTTGCCTTTTTAAATTCAGTTGGGGTAATTTCTATAACATCATCGGAATTCTCGTCGGAATCCGATTCATCGGAGAATTGGTAATCCTCCCAATATTTTGCTTCCTTGGCGGAAACACCATTGACCATAATTAACCTTGGTCGGTTGGTTGAGGATTTTCTTTTACTTAACCGTTTTATTATTTCCCCCACCGGTTCTATTTCTTCATCCGGTTCCGATTCTTCTTCCGGTTCCAATTCTTCTTCCGGTTCCTACTCTTCTTCCGGTTCCTCTTCGGGAACTTGTGAATCAGTCCACGAATCATTCCAATTTACATTTGACTCTTCATTATTATTAGGTGAGTCAATGGGACTTGTTCTAGAGGTAGACATCTATCACATAATATCAAACACGTTAAGAGATTAATATATCACATAATATTCATATGTTAAAAATATATAGTTTCCAACAAAAATGTTAAGCAATCATTTTTAAAGAAAACACGGTCGAAGTCCAGACTCACTAATGCATCCTAACAAACTCGATAAGACACACTAATGCAAATTTTCTGGTTCTCTAAGACCAACGCTCTGATACCAACTGAAATGTCCCGTTCTTATTGATTAAAAACGTTCCATATTAATTGATTTCGTTGCGAGGTTTTGACCTCTATATGAGACGTTTTTCAAAGACTGCATTCATTTTTAAAACAAACAATAACCTTTATTTCATAAATAAAGGTTTAAAAAGCTTTACGTAGATTATCAAATAATGATAATCTAAAATATCATGTTTACACACGACCATTACATAATGGTTTACAATACAAATATGTTACATCGAAATCAGTTTCTTGAATGCAGTTTTTACACAATATCATACAAACATGGACTCCAAATCTTGTCCTTATTTTAGTATGCAACAGCGGAAGCTCTTAATATTCACCTGAGAATAAACATGCTTTAAACGTCAACAAAAATGTTAGTGAGTTATAGGTTTAACCTATATATATCAAATCGTAACAATAGACCACAAGATTTCATATTTCAATACACATCCCATACATAGAGATAAAAATCATTCATATGGTGAACACCTGGTAACCGACATTAACAAGATGCATATATAAGAATATCCCCATCATTCCGGGACACCCTTCGAATATGATATAAAATTTCGAAGTACTAAAGCATCCGGTACGTTGGATGGGGTTTGTTAGGCCCAATAGATTTATCTTTAGGATTCGCGTCAATTAGGGTGTCTGTTCCCTAATTCTTAGATTACCAGACTTAATAAAAAGGGGCATATTCGATTTCGATAATTCAACCATAGAATGTAGTTTCACGTACTTGTGTCTATTTTGTAAATCATTTATAAAACCTGCATGTATTCTCATCCCAAAATATTAGATTTTAAAAGTGGGACTATAACTCACTTTCACAGATTTTTACTTCGTCGGGAAGTAAGACTTGGCCACTGGTTGATTCACGAACCTATAACAATATATACATATATATCAAAGTATGTTTAAAATATATTTACAACACTTTTAATATATTTTGATGTTTTAAGTTTATTAAGTCAGCTGTCCTCGTTAGTAACCTACAACTAGTTGTCCACAGTTAGATGTACAGAAATAAATCGATAAATATTATCTTGAATCAATCCACGACCCAGTGTATACGTATCTCAGTATTGATCACAACTCAAACTATATATATTTTGGAATCAACCTCAACCCTGTATAGCTAACTCCAACATTCACATATAGAGTGTCTATGGTTGTTCCGAAATATATATAGATGTGTCGACATGATAGGTCGAAACATTGTATACGTGTCTATGGTATCTCAAGATTACATAATATACAATACAAGTTGATTAAGTTATGGTTGGAATAGATTTGTTATCAATTTTCACGTAGCTAAAATGAGAAAAATTATCCAATCTTGTTTTACCCATAACTTCTTCATTTTAAATCCGTTTTGAGTGAATCAAATTGCTATGGTTTCATATTAAACTCTATTTTATGAATATAAACAGAAAATGTATAGGTTTATAGTCGGAAAAATAAGTTACAAGTCGTTTTTGTAAAGGTAGTCATTTCAGTCGAAAGAACGACGTCTAGATGACCATTTTAGAAAACATACTTCCACTTTGAGTTTAACCATAATTTTTGGATATAGTTTCATGTTCATAATAAAAATAATTTTCTCAAAATAACAACTTTTAAATCAAAGTTTATCATAGTTTTTAATTAACTAACCCAAAACAGCCCGCGGTGTTACTACGACGGCGTAAATCCGGTTTTACGGTGTTTTTCGTGTTTCCAGGTTTTAAATCATTAAGTTAGCATATCATATAGATATAGAACATGTATTTAGTTGATTTTAAAAGTCAAGTTAGAAGGATTAACTTTTGTTTGCGAACAAGTTTAGAATTAACTAAACTATGTTCTAGTGATTACAAGTTTAAACCTTCGAATAAGATAGCTTTATATGTATGAATTGAATGATGTTATGAACATCATTACTACCTTAAGTTCCTTGGATAAACCTACTGGAAAATAGAAAAATATATCTAGCTTCAACGGATCCTTGGATGGCTCGAAGTTCTTGAAGCAGAATCATGACACGAAAACAAGTTCAAGTAAGATCATCACTTGAAATAAGATTGTTATAGTTATAGAAATTGAACCAAAGTTTGAATATGATTATTACCTTGTATTAGAATGATAACCTACTGTAAGAAACAAAGATTTCTTGAGGTTGGATGATCACCTTACAAGATTGGAAGTGAGCTAGCAAACTTGAAAGTATTCTTGATTTTATGTAACTAGAACTTGTAGAATATATGAAGAACACTTAGAACTTGAAGATAGAACTTAAGAGAGATCAATTAGATGAAGAAAATTGAAGAATGAAAGTGTTTGTAGGTGTTTTTGGTCGTTGGTGTATGGATTAGATATAAAGGATATGTAATTTTGTTTTCATGTAAATAAGTCATGAATGATTACTCATATTTTTGTAATTTTATGAGATATTTCATGCTAGTTGCCAAATGATGGTTCCCACATGTGTTAGGTGACTCACATGGGCTACTAAGAGCTGATCATTGGAGTGTATATACCAATAGTACATACATCTAAAAGCTGTGTATTGTACGAGTACGAATACGGGTGCATACGAGTAGAATTGTTGATGAAACTGAACGAGGATGTAATTGTAAGCATTTTTGTTAAGTAGAAGTATTTTGATAAGTGTATTGAAGTCTTTCAAAAGTGTATAAAGACATATTAAAACACTACATGTATATACATTTTAACTGAGTCGTTAAGTCATCGTTAGTCGTTACATGTAAGTGTTGTTTTGAAACCTTTAGGTTAACGATCTTGTTAAATATTGTTAACCCAATATTTATAATATCAAATGAGATTTTAAATTATTATATTATCATGATATTATCATGTATGAATATCTCTTAATATGATATATATACATTAAATGTCTTTACAACGATAATCGTTACATATATGTCTCGTTTAAAAATCATTAAGTTAGTAGTCTTGTTTTTACATATGTAGTTCATTGTTAATATACTTAATGATATGTTTACTTATCATAGTATCATTTTAACTATATATATATATCCATATATATGTCATCATATAGTTTTTACAAGTTTTAACGTTCGTGAATCACCGGTCAACTTGGGTGGTCAATTATCTATATGAAACATATTTCAATTAATCAAGTCTTAACAAGTTTGATTGCTTAACATGTTGGAAACATTTAATCATGTAAATATCAATCTCAATTAATATATATAAACATGGAAAAGTTCGGGTCACTACAGGTATCAGAGCAGTGGTCATAGCGAACCAGGTTTGCATTAGTGTGTCTAACCGATAAATTGTTAGGATGCATTAGTGAGTCTGGACTTCGACCGTGTCTGCATGTCAAAAGTTTTGCTTATCATCCTTCAGAAATTACTTGCTTATCATTCTTAGTTTAGACATGTCTTACTGCCTCTATTGCATAGAAAGTGTATAGATAAATTCATATCTTAGCATATCTCTTATTGTTACCTTTGCCTGACAGCTTCCATAGATTCCTCCGTAACTTATGGGATTTTAGTATTTTATATGCATATGTAAATTGTGTATTGCAGGGTACTAATCTACATCCTATAATCTATTCTTATCGAAAATCCTTCATCTGATCGTAAGAGACGAATCCCTCAACCAGTTCGAGTCCCTCAGATTCCGATAGCTATTCCGATAGTTATTCCGACAGCTATTCCGATATGGAGTTTCACCTAAGCTCCAAAAGCAGTGTAACCAGAATGAACCAACCAATCATCCATACCTAATTCATCTGATGAGTTTGTAGTCGACTTAATCAATGGAGACGCGAAGAAGGTGATCCTTTCTATCCGCCACATTGCCCTATTGGCGAAGAACCTGAAGCACTTACCGGTGAACCTGTTCGAAACACCATCTTTTCTCTCATTTCCAGAGTATCTCGCCACGATTATATACTATACCAAATTCTAGATTATATTTATCCGCTAGTCTGAACCGAAAATCACCCCGGTGTAATAGAAGAAGTCAACGAGCTTCACGCTCAAGTAGTGGCTTTAGAGAATATGGTGCGAAGGTTACAAACACCAGCAGCAGCACCAGTAGCATACCCAGTACCACCACCAACGCCAACAGTACCATCACCACCACCAAAAACAACCGCATCACAAACCTCAACTTCACAATCTGTCACACGAACATCAATGTCATACGCACCATGGATACCAAGGAGTACCAACAACAATGAACGATGAAGTATTAATTCATAACTTCATTGAAAAAATATTCTGCGAAGAATATGTGGTTTCTAAAAGTTTTAGAGATTATTTATCTTAGCTCAAACCGAAAAATTAAATAAGTTTAATATCATATTGACTCATTAAATCCATAATTACATCTGACGAAAATATATATGTATATATATTTTCATAAAGATTGTAATTAAAAATTCTTTTGTACAAACTGTTAATGGTGAAAATATTTTAACCGGTAGGTAATACCCGAGGAATATTTAGATTTCACATTAATAAGTTATACTGTACATTCTTCGAATCTGATTCAACAGTCATTTACTATCTTACTTACAACCACCGATATACGTATCCGTTCACCGCAGAATAACCATTTTTATTCAATTTCATATTCGGATTTTGACCTATCGGAATCCAACAAATGGCATATTGAAGAAAACATATGACAAAATAAAATTTGTTAGAAACAGACTAATTAACTATGAGAAATTGTGTTAAGAATCCACGCTAACTGTTCCTAGCTAATTGTTCCTAGCTAACTGATTACATTTTATATTATCGCAATTTACATTCTCGCAATTTTATTTATCATCATTTAATTTCTGTTATTTACTTTACGCACTTTATTTATCGTTTTTAATTTTTGTTATTTATTTTTACGCACTTTAAATATCGGGACACGTATACAAGGTTTTGACATATCATATCGACACATCTATATATATTATTTAGAATAACCATAGACACTCTATATGCAGTAACGATCGAGTTCTCTATACAGGGTTGAGGTTGATTCTACAATAATATATATAATTTGAGTTGTGATCGAGTCTGAGACACGTACACGGGTCACGATACGTATTAATTAATTCGAATATTATATATTAAATTATATATGAATTGTTGAATTGCTAACTGTGGACTATCAGTCGAGGACTACCAACATTGAACAATTAAAATGAATTAAAATATTGATTATAACATATGAAACTAAACAAATCTTCAAGTTTGCCACTTGATTTCATCTTAAACCTCATTTGTATCTTGACGATTCCAATCTGCGTTCAAACATTTCATGATTCTTGAAAATACCTCAATCGAGAGGATGAACCAACCGCACTTTATCAACGGAAGAAAAGATTGATGCATATGGTTATGCACTTGAAAACACTCGGAATCTGAATAACATTTAACACGTATCTGTACTAATTCCTTAGCGTTATTATTACCCAAAATAACTTGGTAATCCCTTTCAAAGTAGCAAATTTTGTCACAGCTCCAACAAGTGAACTTCGACTTTTCGTTCAAAACAACCTTATTATAACCTTGATATATATATGCGTGCTCTTTTAATGTTACCAGGAAACCTTTCATATTCTACCATATTACCAGCAGACGTACCAGCAACCTCGTTGCTTATTGGTTTAAATATCTCCGATAAAACATTATATTTATTTATTGAAACCCTATCATATACTCATCTGCATCTTGTAACGAGAACTGCCATACCAGTTATCGGGAATCAACAAACATTACTTTGAAAATGCACAGCATATCTACATCAACAGTTATATGTGTAACATTTATCTTTTAGAATTATGGTCTTTCATTCTGAAATTCTGAACAGTACTCAGTCTACAAACCAATACTCTGAATGTTGAAAAAGCTGAATGAAGCAGCAGAAACTGTAGACAACCGTAAACGACCTTAATCGTCGGAAGTTTGATGATAAAGAATAGTATGTTGGAAAAGCTTAGAAAAGTTGGAACTGAAAAACTGATTGAGCAAACTATGAAGGAAGTCGTGGACGAATCACAAAGAATAAATTTGACTTCAAAGAATCTAAATGATTCAGTACCTGCTGAAATCATTAATGAATACCTTGCTTTTGACTCCAAACTCTTGCGGACAAAATTTTCTTCACCGTCCTTCGATATTAGAAATTTCAAGTTATCATCGTATCTTTCATTATAAATATCCTCCATATTTCTGAAGATATTTTCATAACTATTCTTATCTGAAATCATTAATTCTCTTTGTGCTATCAGTGTTACATCATATAGAAACTATTAGTTTCTATATTCTGTAAACTTTCGAGCTTAAAATATGAATGTTATGGAAGTAATGTTGGGAACTGATGCAAGAGTTAGTATAATATAATGACACTTGATCAACGTGATTATATTACAGTAAGTCATGCTGAGTTTCTAAATGGAACATGATGATTAACAGATTATAACATCATCATGTGTCATGTTACGTAACTCTTTCATTCTGATTAACTTCTGAACACATCAAGAAAATATATTCTTGATAGTTCTATTCTCAGTGATTCTGGTAATTTGATAAATCAAATCGTGTTATTACGTTCTTTCTTGTTTAGAACATTAAGCTCATTCGAAACTCCACACCTATGAATTTTGGACCGTTACTTGCGAAAAGAAAACAAAAGCATGAAGCTCTAAAATAGAAAGGGGGTATAAATTGCAGTAAATAGGAGAGACCATTAACTGTGGATGATAATGATTATAGGAGACAGAAGCAAGGGCATCGAAATATAAGGGAAGATATTAAACCCAACAACAACACAAAAATTACAAACCGTGGATAATAATACGAATAGCAATATAAAGACACGATAGAATTAAGAATAGTATCACCCCAAGGTAATAGTAAAAGTAAACAGATTCTTCTGGTGGAAGATTGAAAAGAAGGATGACAGAAATGATAATTAGAAAAATATCAAGGATTAGAACTGGACTAAGCATTTTCACAATCTTTTGGATGTAAGAACCATGAAAGAAAGTATAGGAATGGTGAAAATTATGGAACGGGAAAAGTTTAATTTATAATGAAAATATCAGACGTAGTAATCGGGGCAGATCACCGTATTTAATTAAAGAGATCTTAATTTCCATATATCCCGAAGAATCAGATCTTATAGATCTTCAAGATTTTCTTTTAAATCCCTTGAATTACGGAATTCAAACCTGACTACGTCAAAAGCTAAAAACAAATCTTTGTTTCTCATTTCATTCTTTTGTGAATAGCTTCACTCGTGCTCTTCGAATAATCAAATTGTTTTATCCATATTACTCAATGATGATAAAACTCTATTTATCAACTCATATTCGTCATGAAAACATTTTTATAGTTAGCCATGACCACCTCACTCAAATTTTAGGACCAAATTTCTTTAACGGGTAGGTACTGTGATGACCCGAAAATTTCCGACCAAATTTAAATTTAATCTTTATATGATTTTGACATGATAAGCAAAGTCTGTAATGTTAAGTCACAAAAAGTTTGAACTGTTTCATATATTAAATTGACCTTCGACTGTTCCCGACGATTCACGAATAATTGTTTGTAAATAAATATATATGTAAATGTAAGTATATGTATATTAATTTAAAATTTTAAAATATAATTTAAGCATTGAAATTAAATATGTAGCAATGAAAGTTTATATATATATATATATATATATATATATATATATATATATATATATATACATATAAATATATATGATTGTGATACAAAAGAATTCTGATTGTATGTATACTATTATATACATGAATATTAAATATCCAATGTGTGTTATTATATATACATTAGGGTATTACGTAACTAATAAAAAGTAATATTAATATATGTAATTACAAGATTAAAATATGGTTATTATATATATACTTTCTTTAAAATACAAATATTAATATTAGTACTAATATCAATATTATTAATATTATTAAAATGATATAATACAGATATAAAATTAATACATGAAATTTGTTACATAATAATTATAATTATTATTATTTTAGAATTTTTATTATCATTATCACTAAAGATCATTATATTTTTAGGTTATCATTATTATTATAAATAATACAATATATTATTATTATCATAAATAATATCATATTAATAACTATTATTATCATTTATTATTATTGTTATTAAAAATTAATAGTATTATTATTATTAATTGATATAATTATTATTAATTAGGATTATTATTATTAATATTATATTTATATTATTATATATATTTGTATAAATATAAATAAAAACGCGTATGTAATTCCTATCAGATATCTGTTCCTCCTTATATATATACTTTCTTTATATCACTTTATGTATAAGCACACTGCAAGTCGAATTAAAAAAGAAGAAAACATTTAAAATAATTATATAGTTCTCTGTTCTTCATACTTTTGGGTCAAAATTCGAATTCGTGGGTTATCTCAAAATTCACAAATGTAGAGTTGTTCTAAAACATGTCGTGAATGTATGTGTAAAATCTCAGTTTCCAATTTTACAAATTAAACACGAATTTCTGAAGTCAAAGATTAGTTTTCAAAAGTCAAACTGGATGTTTATCATCAAATTCGAACTTGTGTTAATGTCTTATGTTAAATTGACAATGGAGAAAGTTTCTAGGATTGATTTAAAACATATTTTGTGTTATAAACTTGGTCCAAATCGTTCTTAATTATAGAATCATATTTTATTTTTTTTTTGGAATACAGCGACGAGCATCAGAGGTTTTTTTGTTGTTATATATATATTTTTTTCTTTCTCAATCTATTTAATCACTTATTAATAATTTTTAAAGTGTTTTAGAATCTGAAATCGTCCATTTAATTGATTATGAAGTATGATTGATCATGGTTGATTTGATAAGATGTAGAAGAAGGAGAAATAGGAAGAAGGAAGACGGGTTATAAACAATTAAAGGGATATAATCTCAGATAAATTAAACTGGACGAATGGTTGGGTGTTGGAAGTGTAAGCGAGAGGTCTTGGGTTCGAGTCCCGTCGAGGACAATTCTTTTAGAAAAAGGGTATACACTTTATATTTTTTTTTTCAATTATTATTATTATTATTATTATTATTATTATTATTATTATTATTATTATTATTATTATTATTATTATTATTATTATTATTATTATTATTATTATTATTATTATTATTATTATGATTATGATTATGATTATGATTATGATTATGATTATGATTATGATTATGATTATGATTATGATTATGATTATGATGATGATGATGATTGTTATTGTTATTGTTATTAGTATAATAATTATTATTATTATAACTAAAATTAGTATTAGTTACCATTTATTATTAATATTATTACTACTAACTAATATTATTAGCAACACTAAGTATTATTATTTAGTATTATTATTATTATTAATATTAACATGATCATGAACATGATAATAACTTTTATATTATAAAATTTATAATAAAAGTTGTCAAGGTAAATTATTAGAAAATGGCTGTAATTACACGAATACAGTTACAATAATGAATATAATTACGAAGTTAAGACATAGGAGCTGTAGTTATAAGTTTAGAAGTTAAAACCGAGGTTTATGATAAGTCTGATTAACAATAACCCTGTTATTATTGTTATTATTTTTATAAACTATCATTTTCATTAAAACTATCTTTATTATTAATAATAGTACTAAGTATCATTATTATTAGAGTTATCGGATTTTTATAAGTAATATTATCAATATTATGAGTATCGTTATTATTACTATTACTATTAAAACTATTACCCTAACTATCATCAATAGTAAAATTAATATTTTTATAGTTATGTTCATTAATATTATTATTATCACTAATAGAATTATTAACACTATTACTTTTCTTAGAAAACTAAGTATTATAATTATTACCATATTTAATATTAGATTATTATAATTACTATTTTCATTAGCAAAGCAAATGATATATAAATAAATATATAAATATATTTAATACATATAACATAACAAAATTTATATTTTTATATACAAAATGAATATAGGAAACATATACATATTACTAATATAAATATGATATAACTAATAAATTCACTTAAATATAATTGTTCGATTGCAAATATGTGTATTAATATATATATATATATATATATATATATATATATATATATATATATATATATATATATATATATATATATATATATATATATATATATATATATAAATGATATAGGTTCGTGAATCCAAGGCCAACCCTGCATTGTTCATTTGTTCAATGCCGTCATATGTATTTTTACTACAAAATACAGTATGGTGAGTTTCATTTGCCTTTTTACTCTTTACATTTTTGGGTTGAGAATACATGCAAATGCTTTATTAACTGTTTTACAATAAATATATGCGTGAGTTTCATTTTCTCCCTTTTTATATATATTTTTGGGACTGAGAATACATGCGCTGCTTTTATAAATATTTTACGAAATAGACACAAGTATGTGAAACTACATTCTATGGTTGAATTATCGAAATCGAATATGCCCTTTTTATTAAGTCTGGTAATCTAAGAATTAGGGAATAGACACCCTAATTGACGCGAATCCTAAAGATAGATCTATCGGGCCCAACAAGCCCCATCCAAAGTACCGGATGCTTTAGTACTTCGAAATTTATATCATGTCCGAAGGAGGATCCCAGAATGATGGGGATATTCTTATATGTATATTGTGAATGTCGGTTACCAGGTGTTCAATCCATATGAATGATTATTTTTGTCTCTATGTATGGGACGTATGTTTATGAGAAATGGAAATATGAAATCTTGTGGTCTATTAAAATTATGAAATGATTATTTATGTTAAACTAATGAACTCACCAACCTTTTGGTTGACACTTGAAAGCATGTTTATTCTCAGGTATGAAAGAAATCGTCCGCTGTGCATTTGCTCATTTTAAGGACATTATTTGGAGTCGATCATCGCTCTGGGATCAAATGTTGATGACTTCGTCGAGATGGATTAGGACGGGGCATTTCAACTACTGCACATTTCTGTTTGAATAGCCCCACGAAAACCACCACCATGAGCACTATATTTTTTCTCACCATCTTCGCCACCATTTCAAAACCATAAACACATTACCATCGAATGCATCTTTGTTGTTTCCGTTTATTCCATGTTCTTCGAAATTGTTGCTTCCACAATTGTGTGCTCCGGTATATTTTTTTTAACCGAAACCCATTTACTGCTATACACGATTTTAAATTCTCGGTTGTTGCTCGAACCACCCTACCACCATTTCACCATCTCAAATCACACAACCCAAATTACTACCATGGTTCATTAATCCTTCCTGTTGCTGTTTTGTTACCAAGACAAAAACCACTCAAGACAATTATCAAAGTAACAAGTAATATCGATTTCTGTAAACCAAATTCATGCGTATAATGCGAAAACATTGGGAAACCTTTGGCCGACAACTTGATAGCAAAAATTATCCCCTACTCTTTATACTCATTAGTGGGTTATTGACACATTAAACAAATTTTTGCAATTAATTTAAAGCAAGTGGGAAGTTACTGTCGAGAAAGTTGCAAAAGAGCAGGGACCCCTTGAGGTTTTCTTGGGTCACGACACACTCAAATAAGGAGAACAATTTTAGCTTTTTAAATTTAATTATCTTCTTGGCTAGGCTTATTTTAGGTTCGAATGATTGTTGGATGTTTGAGGAGATTATAGTAGAGGGTTTAAAGTAGTGAAAATGATAATATGAACGGGTCAAAGAAATGATTATGATATAATTATGTTATGATTATGATTATATTATGATTAGGATTATGATTATTATTATGATGATAATAATCGTTTAAGGATATGGACGATGATATGATGTGAAGATGAATATGATAAACGAGGACATGATGAAACGAAAATGATACTGTAAATGATTATGAAGATAAATGATGATGTTAGTGAAGAAGAAGTAACCAGAATAATATGGGTTAAAATAATCTAGGTAGCAATTAATTCAGAAAATCAAGGGCAGAGGGGTGGTGTGGGGTGTTTTCATGTTACTCAGAGGTCACATGTTTAATCCTGGGCTGGGGTATTTTTTTTGTAGAAAATGAATAAGAGAAATCAGACAGCTACAGATAGACGGGTTATATAATTATGAGTTGGTTATAATTACAGAAAAATGAGTTAGAGCAGGTGGTCTTGGGAGTTGACTGGTTAGCGAGAGGTTATGGGTTCGAATCCGGACTGTGACATTTTTTTGTTTAGATGCTGCAACATACTTGTTTCTCTTAAGGTAGTACCATTATTATTATCTATATTTATTATTATTATTATTATTATTATTATTATTATTATTATTATTATTATTATTATTATTATTATTATTATTATTATTATTATTATTATTATTATTATTATTATTATTATTATTATTATTACTACTACTACAATCATTATTTTTATAATTATTATCATTATTATTAAAATATTTTAATAATGATTTAATATATCAACATTAAAGATTACCATATAAATTAACATTAATATTATATATTAATTAATTCAAATATTGAAATTAAATATATTTAAGTAACATATAAACTAAGAATATATATAAATAAAGTATATACTAGAAATTAATATAAGACTTTTATAAAAACTTGTGTAATTATTATTATAGGTCTTAATATATAAACTTGATATAGGTTCGTGAATCCAAAGCCAACCTTGCATTGTCCAGTTCCGTCGTATGCATATTTTTACTACAAAATATCGTATTGTGAGTTCATTTGCTCCCTTTTACTCTTTATATTTTTGGGACTGAGAATACATGCGCTGTTTTTATAACTGCTTTATTAAATGCTTTTGAAATATATTTTGAACTGCGAATACATGAAATGCTTTTATAAATGTTTGATGAGATAGACACAAGCAAAACATTCCTCGAATGAATTATTATGCAGACAGAAGTTCTGTGGATTATTATTGAATTAGTTGGACGTGATAATTGCCACTAATTTTTGTGAATATTTCCCCTGATTATTATTGCTTGGTAACCTAAGAATTAGAATCGGGTATGGCCCTAATTCACACGAATCCTAAAGGTAGCTACCGGGTTTAACACCCCCACCCAGAATGTTCACTAGACGGAAGAGCTAGTGGGCGTGGTGTTTAACGACCCTTCAAAGTACACTTGACGACCATCGTTATCTTGGTCCCACAGCTTGATCATAACTCTATATGAATTTAATAAATAACCTTGCATTCTTTGTTTAAAAATGATTTCCTATAAAGGAAATCTACCAAAATATGTAAGTTTAGAAAAACCATACATTATTACTTAACCAAAAGTTGACCAAAACAAAGTCAACAACATCCACTATTAAATGTATCAAAATAGAATGCAAATTATTGTTTAACAAAAGCTGCCATCATAAATATGCATACTCTCTAAGCACAGCGGAAGCAATCAATCATAAACCTGAGAATAAAACATGCGAGTAACTGTCAACAAAAATGTTGACTGAATTATAGGTTTAATATTGTAAACAATATCTAATTTAAACCATAAAAATTTATGTTTGAAAACATAAAAACTCCTTTTTGGACGACAAAATTATATGCTAGAAAACATATAAAAACATTATTCCATTTTCCGTGAGCCACCTGGTAACCACTTAACCATTTATTTACCCTTGCCAAACACAATAAAATAATATACACCGAACAAGTGTATCTACAACAAAATACGAAGTACTAAACATTCTGATTATAAATTGCTAGCGCGACTAGCTCGAAATGGGGTTGTCAAACCCGATAGATCTATCCATAGGATTCGCGTTCACCGGTAGAAACCAGTGATTACAATTACCAGATTAGGAAATATTTTTGTTCGACTCACAATGAATAATTTAAACCAACTTCCACTTGTGTCCAATACGTAAAAATAAAATGCATGTATTCTCATCCCAAAAGATTTAAAATAGAAAAATGAGACTATAACTCACCTTAATAGCAACGAAGTAACCACACAAATATGCGAACAGCAAATGAAGTAAAGTGATCAGGAATGATCACAACACCGACCTATAAATAAAGCAGGTCGATATAAATAACTAACTTAGGTCAAGTCTTAGTATGATAGCTATTGTACATGTTGCAAGTAGACATAGAACAACACTCAATATGCATCGGTTTGATCAGAACAGCTTACGGACACACACTTTCTATTTTTAGAAAGTTTCTATTTTTAGCAGGTTTCTATTTTTGGAAAGTTTCTATTTTTGGAAAGTTTCTATTTTTGGAAAGTTTCTATTTTTGGGAAGTTTCCAAATTTAGAAAGTTGCTATTTTAGGAAAGTTTATAAGTTAGGAAAATTTCCTTAATTAGAAAGTCAACAAAAGTCAACTGAAAGTCAAAGTCAACCGAAAGTCAACTTAAAAGTCAACCTTGGTCAAACATAGTCAACGTTAATTTTAAAAGTGTAAGTTATAAAAATAATATAAGTTATAACGTTTATTAAAGTTAAATATGTCTAATTATGTCATAACATAAGTTTAATTAAATTAAAATGATTTATTAAAGTTAATATAAGTTTAAATGATATAATTAATATAACATAAGTATTTAATTAATTAATTAAATATTAGTCATAATATAAGTATTATTAATTAATAATAAATTTTAAATCATATCATAAGTATTATTAATTAATAATGAATTATTAATCATATCATAAGTTTCTAATTATACTTATTAAATCACAAGTATTTAATAATTAAATTATAATTAAATAATAACTAAGCCTTATAATAATTAAATAATTAATTAATCCTTATTATAAGTCTTATTATAATAATCTCATAATATAAGTTTAATACTTATCATAAGTATTTTCCATTAATAATGAAGTATTATTAATCATATGTTTAATTAAAATGTTAATTAAATCATAAGTATTAATTAAATGATATAATAAATATATATCATAAGTTGTAAATAATAATAATTACTTTTTTTTATCATAAGTAATTAAATGATAATGAAATCCATTATTTATATCATAAGTTTAATAATTAGTCATAAGTTTTAAATCAAAAGTTCATCGGGTCGTATCCTGAGCCCCGGGTGTCGGTTTTCGGCGAGCCTTACATATATTTCCGCCTAAGCAAACCACCCGACACTTTGATACACTCAAGAACACCCCAAGAACAGTCCACAAGTCGTGATGTACAGCCATTACACTACTTGGAACTTTAATTCAATCAAAAACGTGTTTTAGACGTAACGGGTGATTCGTGGCTCGGATTGAGATGACCCGAACATAAAAGTTCGCCCCACCATCAGTCTTAACACACTAACACACCCTAAAGTCACCAAATATGGTCATAAAGTCGGACCAAACCTGGTTCATACCAAAATCACATTTCAATCTTAACAAAATACCACTTTGATCATATTTAGGGCCCCGGGAATCGAAACGACATGAATCCGGAGTCTAAAATTAATGTCTTGATGAGAGGAACTCATATAGATACTTTATTTTCACTTTTATAACTGTTACATAACCAGAAATGAACGAATATGCTGCTGTCCCAATTCAATCAAACCGAAAACATGTATAATCGAGCAATTCTACGCATACAATCATCAATACAACAATACACAAGTGCTATACTATCATAATAACATCAAATACCAACATAATCCATAGAAATGAATAATAATTGAAAAATTAGGGTTTTATAGGTATACCCAAATCGAAGGACAAAAGATGTAATCGCGTAGAGAACGAAGCGTAGAATCCGGAAACAACAAAAGCCCCAAATCTTCAAAGCAAAAATGTTGAAGAAAATGATGATGTTTGTGATGTATGGGATGGCCAAGGAGGAAGGAAAAAGAAGGAGAAAGTGTTTTTAGGTTTAAAATGAAAAGAGTAATGTGGAAGTTAGGTTTAAGATAATTAGGTTTGCAAAATAACAAGTTCACCCCTCCCACTAGGGGATTTCGGTCGAAAATTGCCCAAGGGTGGGCCCTCATGGCCCATTTTTATATAATGTGAAGTTACTTGTGGCCCGAACGCCCGATCGAAGCCCGAAACGCGAAAACGCTATTATGCGATTAATCATTCGGAGAGATAACAAATACGCGATGAATAAAATAAATAAACACTATATATAAATATATGACATTAAAATATCATATTTAAAATAATTAGGATTTAAAAATCCCAAAAGCTCGACCGTTGGTTTGAAAACTGAAAAGATTCGCCGGATAGAAATCTGCGACACGTAGAAACGTACAATTAAAGATATGAATACAAATATTCATATAACACATAATAATTAATATATTATTACAAATATAATAATATAGATCATAGAAATAACGTGGCACGAATAACAGTTAACGGTCGTTAAATAATTAACGGTAAAAGATAACGGAAAAAGTAGGGTCGTTACAGTAGCTTCCCGTTACGGAAATTTCGTCCCGAAATTTAAGCAGGTGCAGGGGTTGTCTCGGCATCTAAGAACAAATGTGGGTACTTCTGCTTCATCTGATCTTCACGTTCCCAAGTGAACTCGGGTCCGTGTCTGGCATTCCATCTCACTCGGACGATAGGAATTCTACTTTGATTGAGAGTCTTAACCTCTCGATCCATAATTTCAACAGGTTCCTCAATAAATTGGAGTTGTTTATCAACATGAAGTTCATCCAGAGGAATAGTCTTATCGGCCTCGGCCAAACACTTCTTTAAATTCGATACATGAAAAACGTCATGAACAGCACTAAGTTCTTGTGGCAATTTCAAACGATAAGCCACGGGTCCAACTCTCTCAATAATCTTAAACGGTCCAACAAAACGAGGATTCAACTTTCCTCTCTTACCAAATTGTGCCACACGCTTCCAGAGTGATACCTTTAATATGACAAGATCACCAACTTGAAATTCTAAATCTTTTCTTCTAACCTCGGCATAACTCTTTTGCCGACTCCTGGCGATTCTTAACCTTCCTTTGATCTATACGATCTTCTTGGTAGTCTCATGAATAATTTCTGGACCTGTGAGTTGAGCATCCCCAACCTCATTCCAACAGATAGGAGACCTACACTTTCTACCATACAGAGCTTCAAACGGTGCAGCTTAATACTTGCATGATAGCTGTTATTATAAGAAAATTCAGCCAGTGGCAAGTACTTATTCTAAACATTACCAAAATCAATGATGCATGCTCGTAACATGTCTTTCGACGTTTGAATAGTCCTTTCACTCTGACCATCTGACTGTGGATGATAAGCAGTGTTCATATCCAATTTAGTTCCCAAAGAATCTTGTAAGGACTGCCAAAACCTCGATGTAAATCAACTGTCTCGGTCAGAAATAATCGATACGGGAACACCATGTCTCAAAACAATCTCCTTCAAATACAAACGAGTAAGCTTCTTCATTGAATCTGTTTCCTTAATTGGAAAGAAATGAGTTGACTTAGTGAGTCGGTCAACAATCACCCAAATGGTATCATAACCACCCACAACTCTCGGTAACTTTGTAATAAAGTCCATCGTAATACCTTCCCACTTCCACTCGGGAATTTCAGGTTGCACCAAAAGTCCTGACGGTTCTGATGTTCAGCTTTAACCTTAGCGCAGGTCAAACACTTAGCCATATACGTAGCCACCTCAGCTGTAGTGACCCGAACGTTTCCATGTTTATATATATTAATTGAGATTGATATTTACATGATTAAATGTTTCCAACATGTTAAGCAATCAAACTTGTTAAGACTTGATTAATTGAAATATGTTTCATATAGACAATTGATCACCCAAGTTGACCGGCGATTCACGAACGTTAAAACTTGTAAAAATGACATGACGATATATATATGGATATACATATGGTTAACATGAGATTATGATAAGTAAGTATCTCCATAAGTATATTAACAATGAGTTATATACATATAAACAAGACTACTAACTTAAGGATTTCGAAACGAGACATATATGTAACGATTATCGTTGTAACGACATTTAAATGTATATATATCATATTAAGATATATTAATATATCATAATATCATGATAATATAATAATTTAACATCTCATTAGATATAATAAACAATGGGTTAACAACATTAATTGAGATCGTTAACTTAAAGGTTTCAAAACAACACTTACATGTAATGACTAACGATGACTTAACGACTCAGCTAAAGTGTATATACATGTAGTGTATTTAGATGTATTAAAATACCTTTGGAAGACTTCAAGACATATATCAAAACACTCATACTTAACGAAAATGGTTACAGTTACTTTTCCATTCTTTTCTTTCATCAAGAATTCTAGTCGTATTCTTACCCGTATTATACACAGCTTCAAAACGTACTTACTATGAGTATATACCAATAGGAACTAGCATGGGATTCCACTCTTGATTATGTCATGTATGACTAATCAATTTTAACTTCTACCATGAGCTAGTCAACTAACTAGAACTCCTTTTAACCCCACTCACCACTCACCAATTACCACTCATCATTCACTCCATTTCACTTCCAATTTTCTTTCTAATTCTCTCTCAACACACACACACACTATTATGAACGTATTTTTCCAGTAGTTAATCATCATCTTCATCAAAAATCACTTCAAGAATCAAGCTATAATCATCATAGGAAGAACACTTCAAGAACACGTCAAAAATCCCTTCAAGTTTACTAATTTACTTCCAAGCTTTCTAATCCATTCCAAGTAATCATCTAAGATCAAGAAACCTTTGTTATATATAGTAGGTTATCTTTCTTATTCAAGGTAATATTCATATTCAAAATTTGATTCAATTTCTATAACTATAAACTATCTTAATTCGAGTAAAAATCTTACTTGAACTTGTTTTTGTGTCATGATCCTACTTCAAGAACTTTCAAGCCATCCAAGATCCTTTGAAGCTAGATCATTTCTTGTCACTTCCAGTAGGTTTACCTACTAAACTTGAGGTAGTAATGATGTTCATAACATCATTCAATTCATATATATAAAACTATCTTATTCGAAGGTTTAAACTCGTAATCACTAGAACATAGTTTAGTTAATTCTAAACTTGTTCGCAAACAAAAGTTAATCCTTCTAACTTGACTTTTAAAATTAACTACACACATGTTCTATATCTATATGATATGCTAACTTAATGATTTAAAACCTGGAAACACGAAAAACACCGTAAAACCGGATTTACGCCGTCGTAGTAACACCGCGGGCTGTTTTGGGTTAGTTAATTAAAAACTATGATAAACTTTGATTTAAAAGTTGTTATTCTGAGAAAATGATTTTTATTATGAACATGAAACTATATCCAAAAATTATGGTTAAACTCAAAGTGGAAGTATGTTTTCTAAAATGGTCATCTAGACGTCGTTCTTTCGACTGAAATGACCAACTTTACAAAAACGACTTGTAACTTATTTTTCCGACTATAAACCTATACTTTTCTATTTAGATTCATAAAATAGAGTTCAATATGAAACCATAGCAATTTGATTCACTCAAAACGGATTTAAAATGAAGAAGTTATGGGTAAAACAAGATTGGATAATTTTTCTCATTTTAGCTACGTGAAAATTGGTAACAAATCTATTCCAACCATAACTTAATCAAATTGTATTGTATATTATGTAATCTTGAGATACCATAGACACGTATACAATGTTTCGACCTATCATGTCGACACATCTATATATATTTCGGAACAACCATAGACACTCTATATGTGAATGTTGGAGTTAGCTATACAGGGTTGAGGTTGATTCCAAAATATATATAGTTTGAGTTGTGATCAATACTGAGATACGTATACACTGGGTTGTGGATTGATTCAAGATAATATTTATCGATTTATTTCTGTACATCTAACTGTGGACAACTAGTTGTAGGTTACTAACGAGGACAGCTGACTTAATAAACTTAAAACATCAAAATATATTAAAAGTGTTGTAAATATATTTTAAACATACTTTGATATATATGTATATATTGTTATAGGTTCGTGAATCAACCAGTGGCCAAGTCTTACTTCCCGACGAAGTAAAAATCTGTGAAAGTGAGTTATAGTCCCACTTTTAAAATCTAATATTTTTGGGATGAGAATACATGCAGGTTTTATAAATGATTTACAAAATAGACACAAGTACGTGAAACTACATTCTATGGTTGAATTATCGAAATCGAATATGCCCCTTTTTATTAAATCTGGTAATCTAAGAATTAGAGAACAGACACCCTAATTGACGTGAATCCTAAAGATAGATCTATTAGGCCTAACAAACCCCATCCAAAGTACCAGATGCTTTAGTACTTCGAAATTTATATCATATCCGAAGGGTGTCCCGGAATGATGGGGATATTCTTATATATATGCATCTTGTTAATGTCGGTTACCAGGTGTTCACTATATGAATGATTTTTATCTCTATGTATGGGATGTGTATTGAAATATGAAATCTTGTGGTCTATTGTTACGATTTGATATATATAGGTTAAACCTATAACTCACCAACATTTTTGTTGACGTTTAAAGCATGTTTATTCTCAGGTGAATACTAAGAGCTTCCGCTGTTACATACTAAAATAAGGACAAGATTTGGAGTCCATGTTTGTATGATATTGTGTAAAAACTGCATTCAAGAAACTGATTTCGATGTAACATATTTGTATTGTAAACCATTATGTAATGGTCGTGTGTAAACAGGATATTTTAGATTATCATTATTTGATAATCTACGTAAAGCTTTTTAAACCTTTATTTATGAAATAAAGGTTATTGTTTGTTTTAAAAATGAATGCAGTCTTTGAAAAACGTCTCATATAGAGGTCAAAACCTCGCAACGAAATCAATTAATATGGAACGTTTTTAATCAATAAGAACGGGACATTTCAGTTGGTATCAGAGCGTTGGTCTTAGAGAACCAGAAAATTTGCATTAGTGTGTCTTATCGAGTTTGTTAGGATGCATTAGTGAGTCTGGACTTCGACCGTGTTTTCTTTAAAAATGATTGCTTAACATTTTTGTTGGAAACTATATATTTTTAACATATGAATATTATGTGATATATTAATCTCTTAACGTGTTTGATATTATGTGATAGATGTCTACCTCTAGAACAATTCCCGTTGACTCACCTAATAATAATGAAGAGTCAAATGTAAATTGGAATGATTCGTGGACTGATTCACAAGTTCCCGAAGAGGAACCGGAAGAAGAGTCGGAACCGAAAGAAGAATCGGAACCGGAAGAAGAATCGGAACCGGAAGAAGAAATAGAACCGGTGGGGGAAATAATAAAACGGTTAAGTAAAAGAGAATCCTCAACCAACCGACCAAGGTTAATTATGGTCAATGGTGTTTCCGCCAAGGAAGCAAAATATTGGGAGGATTACCAATTCTCCGATGAATCGGATTCCGACGAGAATTCCGATGATGTTATAGAAATTACCCCAACTGAATTTAAAAAGGCAAAAGAAAATAATAAGGGAAAGGGCATAAAAATAGAGAAATCTAATTCCAACCCCGATGAACTTTATATGTATCGTCAACCCCCGAAGTCCTTAAGTTGTAACAATGACCCGGGAACCTCTAAACCACCAGGTTTTTCTAAACCAATGTGGACAACGACGGCTCGTATTAGGGGAACATCATATATCCCTTGAAACTTGGCAAAACGAACCAAAACCGAACAAGAAGAAACGAGCGAGTCGGAATAAGATAGTTGTATTCGTGTGGTGTAATATATGTAATATAGTGTGCTTATGCTTTATAATATATGTAAAAATTGCTTGTATTAATAAGTATTTTTTTTATGAATCTAACTCTTCTCTATTTTACAGTATAAAAACACAAAATGGATAGACAACCCAATATTTTAAGAGACCTAACCGGAGACATGATTGATGAAATCTTGTCTAGAGTCGGTCAGAATTCCTCGGCACAACTATTTAAGGCGAGATCAGTTTGTAAGACATTCGAAGAACGTTCCAAGAATGCCTTGGTTTATAAAAGGCTTTCGTTCAAAAGATGGGGGATATCACATTGGGAAATCCATAAGTTACGATGTATTTACTTTGACGCATATATTGCGAGGAACCCAAATGCTATTTTACGCAATGGGTTAAGAAATTATTTTGACTCAGTATATCCGAATATAGGACTTCGTGATTTAGAAAAAGCGGCTAACATGCAACATAAAGAAGCATGTTATGCTTACGGGTTAGTAATGTTCCCTTCTCACCAAAGTGAGAACAAGAACATCGGGCTACAACTATTAAACAAAACGTTCCCACAAGTGACGGAGTCGGTAATTGGGGTAAGAAATGAGGTTTTTAGGTTATTACGAGACTGTTGGTCATTACGTAACCCTCGTCACTTTGACGATGTTACAACACGCTGTCTTATCAACGGCCATAACGGTTATGTTCCACAAGACCAAGGATGGGAAGTAGTCCTAGTAAAACCAGAATGCATGACTTATTTCTGGACGTATGAATTACGTGTCTTTATTGCCTTTGCTGAACGACTTGTGTACTAGCTAGAATTATCTTCACAACTATCTTGTATCAAAGTTATTGTGTGCTATATTTCATGCTTTATGTAAAATAAGCGGTAATGTAAGTTTGTAAAATATTGTATAAAAGTTTGAACGCGAAATATTATTACAATCAGTTTTTCATATAGAATTGTAGTAGTTGAATTGTATATTAGCTACTAAGTATGAACTTAACGGGTATGTACTACCCGAATTTAAACTTATAAAACGCTAATATGAAGAAAAAGCTTTTATAAATGAGTTCATATTATGCTACGAAATACTATTAACTACTCTTAATATTCTGTATGATTAACTTGTTCCATTTGACTATTTTGAAGGAAATGGCACCAACTACTCGACACACTGTGAATATGAATGAAGAGGAATTCCGTACTTTTTTAGCTTCAAACATAGCCGCAGTACAGGCTGCACTACATACCAACAATAACCTTGGATCTGGCAGTACAGGAAATCGTGTAGGATGCACCTACAAAGAATTCACTGCCTGCAAACCTTTGAAATTTGATGGAACCGAAGGACCGATCGGATTGAAACGGTGGACCGAGAATGTCGAATTGGTGTTTGCCATAAGTAAGTGTACTGAAGAGGACAAAGTGAAGTACGCTATGCATACCTTCACAGGTTCTGCGTTAACATGGTGGAATACCTATCTAGAGCAAGTGGGACAAGATGATGCGTACGCACTACCGTGGTCAGCATTCAAGCACTTGATGAACGAGAAGTACCGCCCCAGAACCGAGGTCAATAAGCTCAAGACAGAACTTAGAGGGTTACGAACCCAAGGATTTGATATTACCACGTATGAAAGACGATTCACAGAATTGTGCCTATTGTGTCCGGGAGCATTCGAAGATGAGGAAGAGAAGATCGACACGTTTGTGAAAGGATTACCAGAAAGAATCCAAGAAGATATAAGTTCACACGAGCCCGCCTCCATACGACAGGCATGTAGAATGGCTCACAAACTAGTGAACCAGATTGAAGAAAGAATTAGAGAACAGACTGCTGAAGAGGCCAATGTAAAGCAAGTCAAAAGAAAGTGGGATGAAAACGGTGATAAGAATCACCAATACAACAACAACAGCAATTACAACAATAATCGCAACAATTATCCCAACAATCGCAACATCAATCGCAACTATAACAAATGGCCCAACAACAACAACAACAACAACAATAACAGCAACTACAACAATCATCCCAGCAACAATAATAACCGCAACAACAACAACAATCAGAAGCAGCTATGCCAAAGGTGTGAAAAGTATCACTCGGGGTTCTGCACTAAATTTTGCAACAAGTGTAAAAGAAATGGTCATAGCGCGGCGAAGTGTGAGGTCTACGGACCAGGGGTTAATAGAACGAAAGGAACAAATGGTGTCGGAACGAGTAATGGCGGAGCAAGTAGTGTCGGAGCAAGTTATGCCAATGTAGTTTGTTATAAATGTGGAAAACCGGGCCACATTATTAGAAATTGCCCGAACCAGGAGAACACGAATGGACAAGGCCGAGGAAGATTTTTCAATATTAATGCGGCAGAGGCACAGGAAGACCCGGAGCTTGTTACGGGTACGCTTCTTATTGACAATAAATCTGCTTATGTTTTATTTGATTCGGGTGCGGATAGAAGCTATATGAGTAGAGATTTTTGTGCTAAATTAAGTTGTCCATTGACGCCTTTGGATAGTAAATTTTTACTCGAATTAGCAAATGGTAAATTAATTTTAGCAGATAATATATGTCAGAATCGAGAAATTAAACTGGTTAGCGAAACATTTAAGATTGATTTGATACCAGTAGAGTTAGGGAGTTTTGATGTGATAATCGGTCTGGACTGGTTGAAAGAAGCGAAAGCAGAGATCGTTTGTTACAAAAATGCAATTCGCATTATACGAGAAAAAGGAAAACCCTTAATGGTGTACGGAGAAAAGGGCAACACGAAGCTACATATTATTAGTAATTTGAAGGCACAAAAACTAATAAGAAAAGGTTGCTATGCTGTTCTAGCACACGTCGAGAAAGTACAAACTGAAGAAAAGAGCATCAATGATGTTCCCATTGCAAAAGAATTTCCCGATGTATTTCCGAAAGAATTACCGGGATTACCCCCACAGCGATCCGTTGAATTTCAAATAGATCTTGTACCAGGAGCTGCACCAATAGCTCGTGCTCCTTACAGACTCGCACCCAGCGAGATGAAAGAACTACAAAGCCAATTACAAGAACTTTTAGAGCGTGGTTTCATTCGACCAAGCACATCACCGTGGGGAGCTCCTGTTTTGTTTGTCAAGAAGAAAGATGGTACATTCAGGTTGTGTATCAACTACCGAGAGTTGAACAAACTTACCATCAAGAACCGCTACCCACTACCGAGAATCGACGACTTATTTGACCAACTACAAGGCTCGTCTATTTATTCAAAGATTGACTTACGTTCCGGGTATCATCAAATGCGGGTGAAAGAAGATGATATTCCAAAGACTGCTTTCAGAACACGTTACGGTCATTACGAGTTTATGGTCATGCCGTTTGGTTTAACTAATGCACCAGCTGTGTTCATGGACCTTATGAACCGAGTGTGTGGACCATACCTTGACAAGTTTGTCATTGTTTTCATTGATGACATACTTATTTACTCAAAGAATGACCAAGAACACGGTGAACATTTGAGAAAGGTGTTAGAAGTATTGAGGAAGGAAGAATTGTACGCTAAGTTTTCAAAGTGTGCATTTTGGTTGGAAGAAGTTCAATTCCTCGGTCACATAGTGAACAAAGAAGGTATTAAGGTGGATCCGGCAAAGATAGAAACTGTTGAAAAGTGGGAAACCCCGAAAACTCCGAAACACATACGCCAGTTTTTAGGACTAACTGGTTACTACAGAAGGTTCATCCAAGACTTTTCCAGAATAGCAAAACCCTTGACTGCATTAACGCATAAAGGGAAGAAATTTGAATGGAATGATGAACAAGAGAAAGCGTTTCAGTTATTGAAGAAAAAGCTAACTACGGCACCTATATTGTCATTGCCTGAAGGGAATGATGATTTTGTGATTTATTGTGACGCATCAAAGCAAGGTCTCGGTTGTGTATTAATGCAACGAATGAAGGTGATTTCTTATGCGTCTAGACAATTGAAGATTCACGAACAAAATTATACGACGCATGATTTGGAATTAGGCGCGGTTGTTTTTGCATTAAAGACTTGGAGGCACTACTTATATGGGGTCAAAAGTATTATATATACCGACCACAAAAGTCTTCAACACATATTTAATTAGAAACAACTGAATATGAGGCAGCGTAGGTGGATTGAATTATTGAATGATTACGACTTTGAGATTCGTTACCACCCGGGGAAGGCAAATGTGGTAGCCGATGCCTTGAGCAGGAAGGACAGAGAACCCATTCGAGTAAAATCTATGAATATAATGATTCATAATAACCTTACTACTCAAATAAAGGAGGCGCAACAAGGAGTTTTAAAAGAGGGAAATTTAAAGGATGAAATACCCAAAGGATCGGAGAAACATCTTAATATTCGGGAAGACGGAACCCAGTATAGGGCTGAAAGGATTTGGGTACAAAAATTTGGAGATATGAGAGAAATGGTACTTAGAGAAGCTCATAAAACCAGATACTCAATACATCCTGGAACGGGGAAGATGTACAAGGATCTCATGAAATATTTTTGGTGGCCGGGTATGAAAGCCGATGTTGCTAAATACGTAGGAGAATGTTTGACGTGTTCTAAGGTCAAAGCTGACCATCAGAAGCCATCAGGTCTACTTCAACAACCCGAAATCCTGGAATGGAAATGGGAAAACATTACCATGGATTTCATCACTAAATTGCCAAGGACTGCAAGTGGTTTTGATACTATTTGGGTAATAGTTGATCGTCTCACCAAATCAGCACATTTCCTGCCAATAAGAGAAGATGACAAGATGGAGAAGTTAGCACGACTGTATTTGAAGGAAGTCGTCTCCAGACATGGAATACCAATCTCTATTATCTCTAATAGGGATGGCAGATTTATTTCAAGATTCTGGCAGACATTACAGCAAGCATTAAGAACTCGTCTAGACATGAGTACTGCCTATCATCCACAAACTGATGGGTAGAGCGAAAGGACGATACAAACGCTTGAAGACATGCTACGATCATGTGTTATTGATTTCGGACACAGTTGGGATCGACATCTACCATTAGCAGAATTTTCCTACAATAACAGCTACCATTCAAGCATTGAGATGGCGCCGTTTGAAGCACTTTATGGTAGAAAGTGCAGGTCTCCGATTTGTTGGAGTGAAGTGGGGGATAGACAGATTACGGGTCCGGAGATTATACAAGAAACTACCGAGAAGATCATCCAAATTCAACAACGGTTGAAAACCGCCCAAAGTCGACAAAAGAGCTACGCTGACATTAAAAGAAAAGACATAGAATTTGAAATTGGAGAGATGGTCATGCTTAAAGTTGCACCTTGGAAAGGCGTTGTTCGATTTGGTAAACGAGGGAAATTAAATCCAAGGTATATTGGACCATTCAAGATTATTGATCGTGTCGGACCAGTAGCTTACCGACTTGAGTTACCTCAACAACTCGCGGCTGTACATAACACTTTCCACGTCTCGAATTTGAAGAAATGTTTTGCTAAAGAAGATCTCACTATTCCGTTAGATGAAATCCAAATCAATGAAAAACTCCAATTCATCGAAGAACCCGTCGAAATAATGGATCGTGAGGTTAAAAGACTTAAGCAAAACAAGATACCAATTGTTAAGGTTCTATGGAATGCTCGTAGAGGACCCGAGTTCACCTGGGAGCGTGAAGATCAGATGAAGAAGAAATACCCGCATCTATTTCCAGAAGATTCGTCAACACCTTCAACAGTTTAAAATTTCAGGACGAAATTTATTTAACGGGTAGGTACTGTAGTGACCCGAACTTTTCCATGTTTATATATATTAATTGAGATTGATATTTACATGATTAAATGTTTCCAACATGTTAAGCAATCAAACTTGTTAAGACTTGATTAATTGAAATATGTTTCATATAGACAATTGACCACCCAAGTTGACCGGCGATTCACGAACGTTAAAACTTGTAAAAACGACATGACGATATATATATGGATATACATATGGTTAACATGAGATTATGATAAGTAAGTATCTCCATAAGTATATTAACAATGAGTTATATACATATAAACAAGACTACTAACTTAAGGATTTCGAAACGAGACATATATGTAAAGATTATCGTTGTAACGACATTTAAATGTATATATATCATATTAAGATATATTAATATATCATAATATCATGATAATATAATAATTTAACATCTCATTAGATATAATAAACAATGGGTTAACAACATTAATTGAGATCGTTAACTTAAAGGTTTCAAAACAACACTTACATGTAACGACTAACGATGACTTAACGACTCAGTTAAAATGTATATACATGTAGTGTATTTAGATGTACTAAAATACTTTTGGAAGACTTCAAGACATATATCAAAACACTCATACTTAACGAAAATGGTTACAGTTACTTTTCCATTCTTTTCTTTCATCAAGAATTCTAGTCGTATTCTTACCCGTATTATACACAGCTTCAAAACGTACTTACTATGAGTATATACCAATAGGAACTAGCATGGGATTCCACTCTTTATTATGTCATGTATGACTAATCAATTTTAACTTCTACCATGAGCTAGTCAACTAACTAGAACTCCTTTTAACCCCACTCACCACTCACCAATTACCACTCATCATTCACTCCATTTCACTTCCAATTCTCTTTCTAATTCTCTCTCAACACACACACACTATTATGAACGTATTTTTCCAGTAGTTAATCATCATCTTCATCAAAAATCACTTCAAGAATCAAGCTATAATCATCATAGGAAGAACACTTCAAGAACACGTCAAAAATCCCTTCAAGTTTACTAATTTACTTCCAAGCTTTCTAATCCATTCCAAGTAATCATCTAAGATCAAGAAACCTTTGTTATATACAGTAGGTTATCTTTCTTATTCAAGGTAATATTCATATTCAAAATTTGATTCAATTTCTATAACTATAAACTATCTTAATTCGAGTAAAAATCTTACTTGAACTTGTTTTTGTGTCATGATCCTACTTCAAGAACTTTCAAGCCATCCAAGATCCTTTGAAGCTAGATCATTTCTTGTCACTTCCAGTAGGTTTACCTACTAAACTTGAGGTAGTAATGATGTTCATAACATCATTCAATTCATATATATAAAACTATCTTATTCGAAGGTTTAAACTCGTAATCACTAGAACATAGTTTAGTTAATTCTAAACTTGTTCGCAAACAAAAGTTAATCCTTCTAACTTGACTTTTAAAATTAACTACACACAAGTTCTATATCTATATGATATGCTAACTTAATGATTTAAAACCTGGAAACACGAAAAACACCGTAAAACCTGATTTACGCCGTCGTAGTAACACCGCGGGCTGTTTTGGGTTAGTTAATTAAAAACTATGATAAACTTTGATTTAAAAGTTGTTATTTTTAGAAAATGATTTTTATTATGAACATGAAACTATATCCAAAAATTATGGTTAAACTCAAAGTGGAAGTATGTTTTCTAAAATGGTCATCTAGACGTCGTTCTTTCGACTGAAATGACTACCTTTACAAAAACGACTTGTAACTTATTTTTCCGACTATAAACCTATACTTTTCTGTTTAGATTCATAAAATAGAGTTCAATATGAAACCATAGCAATTTGATTCACTCAAAACGGATTTAAAATGAAGAAGTTATGGGTAAAACAAGATTGGATAATTTTTCTCATTTTAGCTACGTGAAAATTGGTAACAAATCTATTCCAACCATAACTTAATCAACTTGTATTGTATATTATGTAATCTTGAGATACCATAGACACGTATACAATGTTTCGACCTATCATGTCGACACATCTATATATATTTCGGAACAACCATAGACACTCTATATGTGAATGTTGGAGTTAGCTATACAGGGTTGAGGTTGATTCTAAAATATATATAGTTTGAGTTGTGATCAATACTGAGATACGTATACACTGGGTCGTGGATTGATTCAAGATAATATTTATCGATTTATTTCTGTACATCTAACTGTGGACAACTAATTGTAGGTTACTAACAAGGACAGCTGACTTAATAAACTTAAAACATCAAAATATATTAAAAGTGTTGTAAATATATTTTAAACATACTTTGATATATATGTATATATTGTTATAGGTTCGTGAATCAACCAGTGGCCAAGTCTTACTTCCCGACGAAGTAAAAATCTGTGAAAGTGAGTTATAGTCCCACTTTTAAAATCTAATATTTTTGGGATGAAAATACATGCAGGTTTTATAAATGATTTACAAAATAGACACAAGTACGTGAAACTACATTCTATGGTTGAATTATCGAAATCGAATATGCCCCTTTTTATTAGGTCTGGTAATCTAAGAATTAGGGAACAGACACCCTAATTGACGCGAATCCTAAAGATAGATCTATTGGGCCTAACAAACCCCATCCAAAGTACCGGATGATTTAGTACTTCGAAATTTATATCATATCCGAAGGGTATCCCGGAATGATGGGGATATTCTTATATATATGCATCTTGTTAATGTCGGTTACCAGGTGTTCACTATATGAATGATTTTTATCTCTATGTATGGGATGTGTATTGAAATATGAAATCTTGTGGTCTATTGTTACGATTTGATATATATAGGTTAAACCTATAACTCACCAACATTTTTGTTGACGTTTAAAGCATGTTTATTCTCAGGTGAATACTAAGAGCTTCCACTGTTGCATACTAAAATAAGGACAAGATTTGGAGTCCATGTTTGTATGATATTGTGTTAAAACTGCATTCAAGAAACTGATTTCGATGTAACATATTTGTATTGTAAACCATTATGTAATGGTTGTGTGTAAACAGGATATTTTAGATTATCATTATTTGATAATCTACGTAAAGCTTTTTAAACCTTTATTTATGAAATAAAGGTTATGGTTTGTTTTAAAAATGAATGCAGTCTTTGAAAAACGTCTCATATAGAGGTCAAAACCTCGCAACGAAATCAATTAATATGGAACGTTTTTAATCAATAAGAACGGGACATTTCATCAGCTTTCAAATTAGGCCACCAATACAGCTCCTTAAGATCATGATACATCTTTCCTGAACCAGGATGAATAGAGTACCTAGACTTATGAGCCTCATCTAAAACAAGTTGTCACAGATCACCAAACTCCGGAACCTAAAGATGTCCCACAAAATACCGAGTACCATCGGTTCGTACATCTAACTGTTTACTCAAGCCTTGGACCTTCCCGTTACAAAATTCTCCTCCTTCAAGGCTTCTTGTTGAGCTGCAAGAATCTGCCTTGCAAGGTTTGTTCGAATGGTCATATTTAAGGCCCTAAACCTATGAGGTTCAGTCCTCTCTTTATGACTTAATGTATCGGCCACAACATTAGCCTTCCCCGGATGATATAAAAGTTCACAATCATAATCGTTCAATATCTCAATCCATCTTCGTTGCCTCATATTCGACTGTTTCTGATCAAGGATATGTTGAAGACTTTTGTGATTAGTGTACACATTACATTTGACCCTATATAAGTAATGTCTCAAATCTTGAGTGCGAACACAACAACAACTCCCAATTTTAAATCTTGGGTTGTATAATTCTGCTCGTGGATCTTCAACTGACGTGACGCGTACGCAATGACTTTCTTTCACTGCATCAAGATGCAGCCAAAGCCCTGACGCGAAGCATCACAATAAACAACAAAATTGTCATTACCCTCAGGTAGTGATAATATCGGAGCAGTAGTCAACTTCTTCTTCAGAGTTTGAAAAGCAGTCTCTTGTTCATCCTTCCACTCATACTTCTTCCCCTTGTGTGTTAAAGTAGTCAGAGGTTTCGCTACTCGTGGAAAATCTTGAATGAACCTTCTATAATAGTCTGCCAAACCTAGAAACTGACGAATCTGAGTAGGAGTCTTCGGAATTTCTCACTTCTCAATTGCCTCAATCTTAGCAGGATCAACCTGTAATCCTTGTTTACTAACAACATGTCCAAGGAATTGAACTTCTCTTAACCAGAAAGCACACTTAGAGAACTTAGCGTACAACTCTTCTTTCCTCAACAGATCAAGCACTAACTTCAAATGTTCTTCGTGCTCTTCATCACTCTTGGAATAAATAAGGATGTCATCGATGAAAACAATAATGAACTTGTCCAGATATGGTCTACACACACGGTTCATGAGGTCCATGAACACAGCAGGTTCGTTTGTCAATCCGAACGGCATAACAAGGAATTCGTAGTGACCATAACGGGTACGGAAAGCGGTTTTCGGAATATCAGTTTCTTTAGCCCGCAGTTAGTGATAACTGGAACGAAGGTCGATCTTAAAATAAATAGATGAACCTTGAAGCTGATCGAACAGATCATCGATTCTAGGAAGAGGGTAACGGTTTTTAACAGTGAGCTTGCTTAATTCATGATAATCCATACACGAACGAAACGAACCATCTTTCTTCTTAACAAACAGGACAGGAGCTCCCCAAGGGGACGAACTGTGACGAATGAAATATAGTTGCAACAATGAAGGAAGAAATATATGGAGTAGTCACATCGGTGGCATAGATATTTAGGGCAATTCTCTCAAAGGAGATAAAGAGGATCATGGACTTCAAAGAAAATTTTCATTACATTTTCGAAAGGAAGACGTACGAAAGGTGTGATATTTCAACAAGAGTGAACTTCCTCGCACAATGAGCGAGTCAATCTAGGATTCATCCATATTCTTAAATTTATGTGCGGATGAAAAGAACGCGAATCATGGGTTATAAAGAATGACCGACTCCAGGTGGGATGAATCTCCAAAAATAATTTCGTGCACCTCAAAGTATTGAATCATAGGATTAATGTTTACGAGGGTGTTGCGGTTGACAGCGAATATTGAGAGTAGAAACTCCTCAAACGGTCTAGTGTAATATATATCCATGATACCCTCTATACCAACAGTTGGGGTAGAAACCCATCTAGCGCCTTTTCTACAATAGGGTGACCATCGAGTGTACCCCAGAAAATTGATTTATCGGTCCGCGTTTCTGCCATGTCCAACCATAAGAGGGGAAAATTTTATGAGCGCAAAGACTTTCCAACAAATTTTATAAAACCGGCATCCAAAGTGGCGTAAGAGTTTCTATCAATGAACTTAATGGTAAGTTTCATCCTTAAACCGAGGATGAGAAGAACTGTGATCCAAACACTCTGTAGAGTAATGCAAAAATTTGATAAAATTAATCAAAGGAGTTTTGAAAAAGCTTTAAACGTTTGATGTGACAACATAAACGGAACGAAGTTCTTAATAAATTTAGAAGTATGTACAACGTGTACCATTTTTTTATAAAACAAATTGACTTAATCAAACAGCTCAATAAATGAGTGGTTTTAAAATAATTTTGAAGGTATGATTTAGTATATACTAGCCAAAATAGGTAAGGGTAAATTTATTCATTTGAATCCATACATACATATATGATTTATAAGTTGTATACATGACAAAATATTTTATTACTTCTATTCACCCATAATCCCGTGAGGACCGCCCAATTAAACAAATGTGTAAAACTCCTGATGATAACAGAGTATCTGTATTTCAGAGGTTACAAGTTGAAATAAGATCGTGGAAGATCAAGTAAAGGACTTGAATCGTCGTGCGACATTTGACCAACAAATGTTACGAGGTCATGAAAACCAATGAGTTAAATGTTGTTTTGACTATTATCAGGACATAAGTCCTTAGGCCAAAACTGTTCACGAGCGAAGCTGTTGCTAACAAGCGAGTTATGAAGGATAGAGCATGAGATAGACAATCTAGTTAAAATGAACTTCTCGTATATCAATAAATAAGATAATGAATATTTTTCCTATCCATGTAATACATCGGAACTTCTGAACGAGTAGTGTAAAAATTTTCTTTGACTCGCTTTCTATTCCTCATGTCACAATATTGGGACTTCTTTATGAATTAACGTAATATAATCACATTGGCCTGATGTGACAACCCGGAAATTTCCAACCAAATGTAAACTTTAATCTTTATATGTTTCCGACACCGGAAACTTTCAACCAAATTTAAACTTTAATCTTTATATGTTTCCGACACGATAAGCAATATTTGTTAAGTTAAATTTCAAGAATTTTAAACTATGTTCATACATTCATTCAACCTCGACCAAGTTTCAACGATTCACGAACCATTAAACGACTATGATTATATATATATATATATATGTGTATATATATTATAACTTGAAACGTAAACAAAATATTAGATTAAATACTTTATATGATTGTATCTGTTTGAAAATGTTTATCAATGGAATTAGAAGATAAGATCAAATGATTGAATTATCAGATATATTGAATTATGATTACAAGTCTCTGTTGAAAGGCCCACGTTGATTTGAGAAATCTTTCCATTTTAACAATATTCGGAAAATGGTAAAGTGATTTATAAATAAGAACAAATTGCCAATCATTGAGAACTAGACAAAGGATAGTGGAAGATTGAATCTCATAAAGACTCGATTGATCTATTTAGTTTCAAACGTACAAAAACGTTTTCAATTTAAAAAGAACTTTATTATTAAAACGTATATAACTTTTATAAATATCTAGAACCACTTTTGACAACTCATTACTTAACTAGTATGATAAAGATAAAGATATTTATATTTTATTTTATTAAATATATATAACGATTTAAATTAATATTATATATATTTATACGCGTATTATACGTACATGGTTTTATACTTTTACTATACTTAAACTTTATCTTTACTTTATTTTTACTTTACTTTAACTTTAATAATTCACTTTAATAATTCATACTTTAATAATTCACTTTAATAATTCATACTTTAATAATTCACTTTAATAATTCATACTTTAATAATTTACTTTAATAATTCATACTTTAATAATTCACTTTAATAATTCATACTTTAATAATTCACTTTAATAATTCAAAAATTTATTATAAATAGAATTCAATAGGTTTCATTATTTCATAGAAACTTGAAAATATTTTTCTCTAAACTCTCTCAATCGATTTACATATATATATTTACTCCGTATTATTTCAAGATATTATTAGTATACATAAAATATTACGACTGAGTGCTGTCCGAGTGATTTCGAAATTGTTTTTCGAGTAAGATAGGATTAAGAAAATTATGGGTTATAGCTATGGAGGTGATTGAGTATGGTTCATGGGTATGCTCGTGAGGTCAATATAGTGTTTATCATTTCCGTTGCATCTACGTACCTTTCCTGCAATATTAAATCTCAATATTGATACGTGAGTACTCATAATTAAACTCTTACATACTAATAGTGTATCCCTGACTAGTGCTCGAGTATTTAGGATTATGCATGCTTGTACTTTTGATATTGCCCTTAGATAGGTTAGGTTGAATCTTGAATTAGTTACACTTGCGGTTGAGATAAGGTATAAGATATGCATGTCCTTGGAAAGCTAGCGAAAAATTAAGAACTTTTCCTTTAGATATCGAATGGTTTCGATGAACGGATTAGAAGTTATAATCAATTGAATTTTCGATATTTTTATTAAAAATATTATTATTATCGTCGTTTTTATCGTCGTTCTAGTTTTATCTTATTATTATCATTATTATTATCTTTATCAATAAAAGGGATTTATCATTAAAAATTATTATTTTTTTTATTATTACTATCGTTATTATCGTTAAAGTTATAATCAGTATTATTATTATTATCCAATTATTATTATTATTATTATTATTATTAGTATTATTATTATTATTATTATTATCATTATTAATATATATATATATATATATATATATATATATATATATATATATATATATATATATATATATATATATATATATCATTATTTAAAAATGGTTATTGTTATTGTTATTATTATTATTACTATATTATCATTAAGATAATTAGTAGCATTATCGTTAACAATGTTATAGTAACTATCATTATTAATATTAGTGTAATTAAAACAAATATTTGTAACACCTAATTATTTTGATTACTATTATTATCATTATTATGAACACGATATAAAAGACGATTAAAAGCTATTAAATGAAACGATTAGGAAATAATGAGTAAGAGTATCAAGATGAAATTAAAATATTATAAGATATTGATTTAGATAAAATTATCGTTCTTATTATTTTTATCATTACTATTATTATTAAAAGTATCGTTAGTATTAAAACTATCATTTTAACAAAAATTATCATTTTAATAGAAATGTCATTGTTACTATAAAATATCATTATTATTATTATTTTAAATAGAATTATTATTTTAAAGATAATATTAAAAATTATCGTATATATTAAAGTTATCATAATTAGAATTATCGTTTTATCATAATGTCATCTTAGTAATTATAAATATTGATATTTTTATAATAATAATTATTATTATAAAATAATACAACTTTTACTTACTATCATTATAGATATTATTTTATCAAATAAATATGTGATACAAACATATTTTACTACGTGTAATAACTTACTTTAATAATACCTATCATATTATCTTTATGATATTAAATGAACCCTATAAATTTTATTACTTAATATATATAAAAGTATATTTTATTATATAAATTTAATATAAAATTTTATTTATTAATAAATAAATTATATTATTTACTCTAATAAATCTTTTAAAAATATTTAAAAATATAAAACGATGATATTTAAACTATATATTAATCATGTATAGATTTTTGGAAATTATTTTGAGTCAAATTTACTTTTGTTGACTTTTGCATATTAGTCTCGAGCATTAGGATTGTGGTACACTATGACTTGACCTAATTTGTTAGACAAATATTGACCAACACATAAATATATATAATTAATTTAGGTACGTGAATCCGAGGCCAACCTTGCACTTGTTCAATGACGTTATATGTATTTTTACTACGAAATACAGTATGGTGAGTTTCATTTGCCCTTTTACTCTTTACATTTTTGGGCTGAGAATACATGCAAATGCTTTATTAACTATTTTACAATATTTATATGCGTGAGTTTCATTTGCCCTTTTACTCTTTACATTTTTGGGCTGAGAATACATGCAAATGCTTTATTAACTATTTTACAATATTTATATGCGTGAGTTTCATTACTCCCTTTTTAAATGCTTTTGCAATATATATTTTTGGGACTGAGAATGCATGCACTTTTGTAAATGTTTTACGAAATAGACACAAGTAATTGAAACTACATTCTATGGTTGAATTATCGAAATTGAATATGCCCCTTTTTATTAAAGTCTGGTAATCTAAGAATTAGGGAACAGACACCCTAATTGACGCGAATCCTAAAGATAGATCTATTGGGCCTAACAAACCCCATCCAAAGTACCGGATGCTTTAGTACTTCGAAATTTATATCATGTCCGAAGGAGGATCCCGGAATGATAGGGGATATTCTTATATGTATCTAGTTAATGTCGGTTACCAGGTGTTCACCATATGAATGATTATTTTTGTCTCTATGCATGGGACGTATATTTATGAGAACTGGAAATGAAATTCTTGCGGTCTATTAAAATGATAGAAATAAATGATTATGATAAACTAATGAACTCACCAACCTTTTGGTTGACACTTTAAAGCATGTTTATTCTCAGGTGTTAAAGAAATCTTCCGCTGTGCATTTGCTCATTTTAAAGATATTACTTGGAGTCTTTCATTGCATATTTCGAAGAACGTTGCATTCGAGTCATTGAGTTCATCAAAGATTATTATTAAATCAATTTATAGTTGGATAGTGGATATTATGAAATGGTATGCATGCCTGTCAATTTTCGATGTAAAGAAAGTTTGTCTTTTAAAAACGAATGCAATGTTTGTAAAATGTATCATATAGAGGTCAAATACCTCGCAATGTAATCAACTATTGTGAATCATTTATAATGTATATGAATGGGTCCTTTCAGTTTGTATCAGAGCGGTGGTCTTAGCGAACCAGGTCTGCATTAGTGTGTCTAACTGATAAGTCGATAGGATGCATTAGTGAGTCTGGACTTCGACCGTGTCTGCATGTCAAAAGTTTTGCTTATCATTTTGTGTCGAAAATTAACTACTTATCATCCTCAGGAAATTACCTGCTTATCATTTTTAGTCTAAGACACGTCTTGCTGCATTGATTGCATGAATAGTGTATAGACAAAAATTCATATCTTAGCATATTTGCTAAATCATATCTTATCGTATCTGTTACTTTAAACTTTGCCTGACATATCCCGCAAAGTTCTCCGTAATCTACGAAATCTTTTGATCTATATATATATATATATATATATATATATATATATATATATATATATATATATATATATATATATATATATATATATATATATATATATATATTCTATGTAATTAGAATACCATCCGTTAGCCAAAATCACTTCATATCGAGAAAAAAAAATCCTTTATCCAATCGTACGAAATGGAATTCATCATCAGTTCAAGTCACTCAGATTCTGAAATGGAATCCCATTCAAGCTCCAAAAGCAGTGTGACCGGAATAGATCAACCAATCAGTCATCACCTATTCTGGATGAATTGGGAATGGGTTCGTAGCCTCCTCAATCATTGGAGACAAGAAAAAGGTGATCCCTTTCATCCACCACATTGCCCTCTTGACGAAGAACCTGAAGCACTTACCGGCGAACCTGTCCGAAACACCATTTTCTCGCTCATTTCCAGAGTATCTCGTCACGATTATATATTACATCAAATTTTATATTTTATTTATCCGCTCGTCCGAACCGACAATCACCCCGGTGTAATAGAAGAAGTCAACGAGCTTCGCGCTCGAGTAGTGGCTTTGGAGAATATGGTGCAGAGATTACAAACACCAGTAGCAGCATCAGCAGCATAACCAGTACCGCCATCATCAACGCCAACAGTACCATTACCACCTCCAACCACAACCACGTCGTAAACCTCAACTTCACAATCTGTCCCATGAGCATCAACGTCATACGCACCATAGATAGCAAGGAGTACCAACAACAATAACTGACGAAGTATTAATTCATAACTTCATTGGAGAAACATTCCGCGGTGATTACGTAATCTCTAAAGTCTTAGAGATTATCTAATCTAGCCCTAACCATAAATCAGTTAAGCAAACCAAAATGATAGAAGGAAGAGTAGAAACCCTGACAAAAATGGTGTGTGATTAACAAGCTAAACTTGCTTTACCAACAGCATCAACAGTACCGTCAGCGTTACCAGCATCGTCAGTACAGTCAACATCCGAATCAACAACACCGATAACATCACAAACTCCGTCAGTTTAAGAATCACTGTGGACATCATTACGAATCAATAACGTGTATATTGTATCAACGTGTAACGACCCGGAAATTTCCGACCAAATTTAAACCTTAAACTCTATATGTTTCCGACACGATAAGCAAAAACCTTAATGTTGAGTTTAGAAAGTCTGAAATCTATACTCGGATAATCAGTTACCCTTTGACCATGCTTAAGGATTCACGAACCTCTAATTGTAAACAGAAATATATGTATAGATAATTATACATGTACATAATTATAAATAATAAATTAACTATATTAATAAACTATTATGGGATTTAATTTGAATATTTAGAGTATGTTGAGTGTATGTGATTTCGAACATGATATGTTATACTACAGGTTTATTTGCTTCAACAGAAATATATATATAAAGTTTGTTATTTAAAACATAATTTTATATGGTATATATTTAAGAAATCTATATTTAAGTATTAATATATGTATATATAAAAATTTAATATCCAATATAAATTATTATAGAATGTGTTATATAATATTGTATAATTAATAAAATAGAATACAAGTTGTTATATTGTTAATATTACTTTTATTATTAATATAAATATTAAAGTCAATATTAATATTAATGAATATCATTTTTTTTATTGAAAATTATTATTACTTTTAATTGTATTTATATTAAAATTGGTTTTATTTGATTAATATTGTTACTAGTGTATTTATAAATTAATATTATCTAATATATATATAAATTCAATTGATAATTAAAATAGGATAGGAAGCGTAATTTTAGGACATCTGATTCTGTTTCATATCAGGTTATCCACTATCAAACAATTGTGCAAGATTCGAATTTTGATTTCTTTGTATTTATCTAATTCTCTGTATATGATGTAAAAATCTGTCGATCACAAGTCTTTATAAGACAAACAAAATAACCAGTATTTTGATGAAAATCATACACCACCATGCTCTTCTCTCTATCTATCTCTCTCTTGCTCTTTAACTTTTCTCGTCTACTCCATCTCACTCGGCCACCTTAGCTGACATCTCATCTACGACAACTATCATCACCTTACCACCCTCGGTCACTCCATCACCCACTCCATCTTTAACCATCGAACTATATGATATTCGTTTTTGTTTTGTCTTTCGTTTCGAACCAAGTTGTGAAGCCACCATCAACACACCCGAAACTCGCCATCTCTACTCTACACAACCGTCACCATTAAACCCCCTAGAAACCCCTCCTTTATATTTTATGTAACTGTTTGTTTTAGTCGACACCCAAAACTCACCACCATCGATCTCTAGCTAAACTAGGATGCCTTCTGTTTTATTTGATCAGCAAAACAATCACTATTGTTTCTTTCTATCATAAGACCCATATGAAGAAGAAGATGAACGTCCAAGAACATCTCACGACTCACATCAAATCACCAACCACCTTCGAACCATCTTCTCTTTTCGTTATCTGTTTTCCAGTTTAAACACCACACACAAATCCACAACACCTTTTATTCACAACCCGTACAAACCACCACCGGATACCCTATTAAACGCATTTCTACTTCTATGTTATCTATTGAAGACACCACCACCGGATACCTATTTAATCACCGCAAGACAACCCCTATTATACACCACTAATCACCACTGTCGATCCCCTTGTTAATCGATTATTAATCATCTTCCCAAACCACCATTACCCATGTAAACACCACGACCACCCAACCCAAAATGAACCCCCACTTGTTCGATATTTCTTTGGTTGTGCAGCTACTATTGCAGCATCGTTACATTCCTTAAAAGGTTAATCAGACCTGCAACTATCTTCTCGAACACCCTTAAACCGTTAACTTCTACTGCTCCTGGTTGTAATGGATAACGATGATGGAAACATGGTAAATAAAGAAAAAGTAAACAACGATAAGATAATAGGTGCGTTTATAATAAGTGAACAAAGTAACAATACCATTAAATATAGGGTTTAGTCGACATACAAGAGTGAATGGTGGGGTAGATAATAATGGATGATTATGAAAACATATGATGATTAATTTACGATATAATGAGCTGTAAAAGAAGATATGATGATAAAAGGAGATTGATGCTGATTAAAGCCAAAAACCCTTTTGTTTCGTGGTATCTGTCGACATCTGTTTATGATTCTATCAGGAAACCGAATTCTATAAACTTGGGCCATTTAAAATTGCGACTAGGGCTATTGTAATAGGTCACCATGTTTTTCTTTTATTTGGGCCGTAGAGATGTAATCAATGGGCCGTGAGCTTTGGATTAAATATTGAGCCAGGGTATTTATATACATGACGGGTTATAAGTTATTAATTCGATAAGGAAAACAGAAAAGTGAGAATGGCGTATTGGTTAAGGGTGTTAACAGAGTTGTAAGGGATCTTGGGTTCGAACCCTGGCAGGGTCACAATATTCTTTTTGGTCCGAATTTTTTTAAAGGTAGTTTACTTGTCATCATTATTATAAGTATTATTATTAGTATTATTATTATCATCATTAGTATCATTATTATTATTATTATTAATTAAAATTAGTATTTTTACAACTATATGATTATTATTATTGTTATTGTTATTATTGATAACTTATAATTATCACCACTTTAAAATTTTCGTTATTATTATTATTATTATTAAAATGATTATTTTACTAAAAATTTTATTTTATCTTCATAAAAACTATCATTATTATTATTAGAATTATTATTATTATTATTATTATTATTATTATTATTATTATTATTATTATTTTCATTATCATTATTATTTTAACATTTACATTATTATATTTAATAAAAACTATATTAATAATCTGATAATAAATATTTATTGGTTATTTAAAAGCATATAAAGAAGTACATTAATTAAATTATTAGCAAAACATATAATCTATTAAGATAACAAGTATATTACTAAGGATATATAAATTCGTTCGATTACGAGTATTTGTATGTTAATATATATATTTGATATAGGTTCGTGAATCTGAGGCCAACCCTATATTTGTTCAATGATGTTATATGTATTTTTACTACAAAATACATTAGGTGAGTATATAGTCCCTTTTAAACTTTAAATATTTTTGGGATGAGAATACATGCACTGTTTTTATAAATGATTTACGTTATGGACACAAGTGATTAAAATGATATTCTGCGGATTGATGTGCTAGGTAATTTAGTTATATGTTATGATAGCATGTAAGCGCGAATCCTAAAGATAGATCTATTGGGTTTAACACCCCCATCCAGTAGGCTGCACTAGACATAAGAACTAGTGGGCGGATGTTTAGTACTTCGAGGATTATTTATACACTTGCGAGTGTACATATACATCTTTGCGAAGATGACTTATTATATTATTGTTAAGGTTGGTTACTGAGGCCTCAACATAAGCAGAATGATTTTATACACTTGCGAGTGTATTATATTTTTATATATGAAATCTTGTGGTCCATAGTTATAACGCTGCTAGCATCAAACCTATATATCTCACCAACTTTATGTTGACTTTTTAAAGCATGTTTATTCTCAGGTACGAATTAAGTCTTCCGCTGTGCATTAGCTCATACTAAGGACCTTACTTGGAGTCGATCATCGCAATGGAACCAAATGTTGAAGACTTCGTCCGGGAGGATAAGGTCGAGGTCCTCACAGGTGGTATCAGAGCGTTGGTCTTAGCGAACCAGGTCTTGCATTAGTGTGTTTAACTGGTAGTTGTTAGGATACATTAGTAAGTCTGGACTTTGACCGTGTCTACCTGTCAAAAAGTTTTGCTTATCATTTCTAGTCGGAAAACATCTGCTTATCATCCTTAGGAAATTGCCTGCTTATCATTCTTAAGTCTCGACACGTCTTACTGCATTTACTGCATTGATAGTGTATAGACAAAAAAATTCATATCTTAGCGCATTTGTAGACTTGTTTGTCATATGCCGTAGTTTCCTCTGTAGTCTACGATATCTTTAAGAATATATATATGGATATTCTATATAGTTAGAATATCATTCGTTATTCGAAAATCATTTCATATCGGAGATCCCTTCCATTCACCAAATTGCTCAATTGGCGAAGAACCTGAAGCACTTACCGGCGAACCTGTTTGAGAAACTATTTTCTTTTCCATTGCTAGAGTATCTTGTCACGATTATATACTATCCAATATCTTGAATCTTATTCATTCGCTCGCTTCAACCGTCAATCATCCCGTAGTACTAGAAGAAGTTAACTAACTACGCGCTCGTGTGACAACTTTGGAGAACCTGGTGCGAAGGTTACGAATACCGGCAGCAGCACCAACAGCATAATCAGTACCACCATCATCGACGTCGACAGTACCCTTATCATCCCTAAACCATAACCGCGCCGTAACTCTCAACATCACAATCTGTACTTCGAATATCAATATTACACGCCTCAATATCACCATCTGTACTTCGAGTATGAACTTCGTTCTACACATCGATCTACATCGATTATCTTCGCTTTACGTATCATTCTACCTCATATATCTTCGTTCGACATGGTGATTATGAAATCTCTAATGTTTTAGAGATCATGTAATCCAGTATTAACGATAAAACAAATGAGTTTAATATCTTATTGACTCATTAAATCCAAGATTTACATCCGATGAAAATATATATGCAAGTATATTTTCATAAAGATTGTAATTAAAAATTCTCTCGTACAAACTGTTAATGATGAAAATATTTTAACGGGTGGGTAGTACCCGAGGAATATTTAGAATTCACATTAATAAGTTACACTGTATATTCTTCGAATCTGATTCAACGATCATTTACTATCCTACTTACAACTACCGATATACGTATCCGTTCACCCCAGATTAACCATTTCCATTTAAATTTCATATTCGGATTTTGACCTATCAGAATCCAACAAGTGGCATAAAGAAGAAAACATGGACAAAATAAAATTTGTTAGAAACAGACGAATTAACTAAATTGAAATATTGTTAGGAATCCACGCTAACTGTTCCTAGCTAACTGTTCCCGGCTAACATTTAATTTATCGCAATTTACATTCTCGCAATTTTATTTATTGTTATTTAATTTCTGCACTTTACATACCGTCGGGACACGTATACAAGGTTTCGATTTATCATATTGACCCATCTATATATATATTTCGGAACAACCATAGACACTCTATATGTGAAGGTGGGAGTTGGCTATACAGGGTCGGAGTTGATTCCAAAATATATATATACTTTGAGTTGTGATCGACACCGAGACCGGTACACGGGTCACGATACGTATTAAGTAATTCGAATATTGTATATCTAATTTATACATGAATTTATCGGACTATTGGACTGCTAACTTTGGACAATTAAAATGAGTTAAAATGTTGATTATAACATATGAAACTAAATAATTCTTCAAGTTTGCCACTTGATACTATCTTAAACCTCATTCGTATCTTGACGATTACAATTTGCATTCACAACTTTTCACGATTCTTGGAAAACGCCTCGATCAAGAAGTTGAACCAGTCGTACCTCGTCTACGGAAGAAAGATTCCTGCATATGGATATACATCTGAAAACTCTCGGAAACTGAGTTAACACGTAGCAGTGCAAATTTCTTTAGTGTTATTATTACCCAAAATAACTTTGCAATTTCTATCAAATTAGCCACTTTTATCACAGCTCCACTTTGACTTCTCAGTAAAACTAGTCTTATTATCATCTCGATATAAATACGATGTCCTTTCGCCGTCGTTACTGGAAAACCTTTCACGACATCATGTACCAGCAACTCGTTATCTCTTTGGCGAAATCCGCAATCAGTATTTTGAAAATCTCGTAGAAATCCTCCCAGTTATACCGAAAACGTTTATCTTTAAAGAATCGCATATTTCGAATGTGAAGTTTCTGAAAAACACCCTGGACTATGAAGTAGTTCTTGAAATGATGATGAAGCAGCAAAAACCGTAAACGACCTTAACAGTCAAAAGTTTTCGATGAAGTAAAGTATGTTGGAAAAGCTCAGAAAAAGAAAAGAGTTGAAATTGGAAAACGGATTGAGCAAAGTATGAAGGAAACCGTGAACAAATCATGAAAACTAAACTCGACTTCAAAGGATTCAAATGATTCAGTGCTTGCTGAAATCGTTAGTAAGAACCCTACTCCTTATTCTAAACCTTTTCGGATGATATTCTTCATCAACATTTTATCTTAGAGATTAAAAGATATTTCATATCTTCCGTTATGCATATTCTTCAAATTTCTGGAGATATTATTCCCATCTTAAATTATTTATCACTTCGTAACATTTGCGTTACAATATAAAAGAAACTGCATTAGTTTCTAAATTCTGAAACCTTCGAGTTTAAAATAGGAATGTTCTGAAGTAGTGTTGGGAACTGATGCATGAATTAGTATAATATAATGAAACTTGATCAACTTCATTATATTACAGTAAGTCATGTTAAGTTTCTAATGGAATGTGATGATTCACAGTACCGTCATCATGTGCCATGTTACACGGCTCTTACATTCTATTCAATTCCGAAACATATTAAGAACAAATCATCTTGATAGTTCTATTTTCCTGGATATTCTGGTAATTTGACAAATCAAAATCATGCCATTACCATTCCTTTCTGAGAACATTAGCCATGTTCATTCCAAATCTTATACCTACGAATTCCGAACCATTGCTCACTTGACTTGAGAACAGGAAGAAGAAACGAAGGAGTGAATTTATAGTGAAATATTCGACAAAGAAATCAAAACAGATTTCCGCATTAAATCAAAGAAGATCCTGATCGCAGAAGAACCAAATCTTAATACGTAAGATTTTCTTTAAATTCCTTAAATTCCGAAAGACAATAGTAACTACGTCATCGGTTGAAACAAATATATTTATTTACTCATTTCACTCTTTTGTGATAGCTCCACTCGTGCGCTTCACATGATCGAATCGTTTTATCTAAATCTCTCAATAATGATAAAACTCCATTATCACCTCATATTCGTCATGAAAACATTCTTATTGTTATCTATGACAACCTCTATCAAATTTCGGGGACGAAATTTCTTTAACGGGTGGGTACTGTAACGACCCGGAAATTTCCGACCAAATTTAAACCTTAAACTCTATATGTTTCCGACACGATAAGCAAAAACCTTAATGTTGAGTTTAGAAAGTCTGAAATCTATACTCGGATAATCAGTTACCCTTTGACCATGCTTAAGGATTCACGAACCTCTAATTGTAAACAAAAATATATGTATAGATAATTATACATGTACATAATTATAAATAATAAATTAACTATATTAATAAACTATTATGGGATTTAATTTGAATATTTAGAGTATGTTGAGTGTATGTGATTTCGAACATGATATGTTATACTACAGGTTTATTTGCTTCAACAGAAATATATATATAAAGTTTGTTATTTAAAACATAATTTTATATGGTATATATTTAAGAAATCTATATTTAAGTATTAATATATGTATATATAAAAATTTAATATCCAATATAAATTATTATAGAATGTGTTATATAATATTGTATAATTAATAAAATAGAATACAAGTTGTTATATTGTTAATATTACTTTTATTATTAATCTAAATATTAAAGTCAATATTAATATTAATGAATATCATTTTTTTTTATTGAAAATTATTATTACTTTTAATTGTATTTATATTAAAATTGGTTTTATTTGATTAATATTGTTACTAGTGTATTTATAAATTAATATTATCTAATATATATATAAATTCAATTGATAATTAAAATAGGATAGGAAGCGTAATTTTAGGACATCTGATTCTGTTTCATATCAGGTTATCCACTATCAAACAATTGTGCAAGATTCGAATTTTGATTTCTTTGTATTTATCTAATTCTCTGTATATGATGTAAAAATCTGTCGATCACAAGTCTTTATAAGACAAACAAAATAACCAGTATTTTGATGAAAATCATACACCACCATGCTCTTCTCTCTATCTATCTCTCTCTTGCTCTTTAACTTTTCTCGTCTACTCCATCTCACTCGGCCACCTTAGCTGACATCTCATCTACGACAACTATCATCACCTTACCACCCTCGGTCACTCCATCACCCACTCCATCTTTAACCATCGAACTATATGATATTCGTTTTTGTTTTGTCTTTCGTTTCGAACCAAGTTGTGAAGCCACCATCAACACACCCGAAACTCGCCATCTCTACTCTACACAACCGTCACCATTAAACCCCCTAGAAACCCCTCCTTTATATTTTATGTAACTGTTTGTTTTAGTCGACACCCAAAAATAACCACCATCGATCTCTAGCTAAACTTGGATGCCTTCTGTTTTATTTGATCAGCAAAACAATCACTATTGTTTCTTTCTATCATAAGACCCATATGAAGAAGAAGATGAACGTCCAAGAACATCTCACGACTCACATCAAATCACCAACCACCTTCGAACCATCTTCTCTTTTCGTTATCTGTTTTCCAGTTTAAACACCACACACAAATCCACAACACCTTTTGTTCACAACCCGTACAAACCACCACCGGATACCCTATTAAACGCGTTTCTACTTCTATGTTATCTGTTGAAGACACCACCACCGGATACCTATTTAATCACCGCAAGACAACCCCTCTTATACACCACTAATCACCACTGTCGATCCCCTTGTTAATCGATTATTAATCATCTTCCCAAACCACCATTACCCATGTAAACACCACGACCACCCAACCCAAAACGAACCCCCACTTGTTCGATATTTCTTTGGTTGTGCAGCTACTATTGCAGCTTCGTTACATTCCTTAAAAGGTTAATCAGACCTGCAACTATCTTCTCGAACACCCTTAAACCGTTAACTTCTACTGCTCCTGGTTGTAATGGATAACGATGATGGAAACATGGTAAATAAAGAAAAAGTAAACAACGATAAGATAATAGGTGCGTTTATAATAAGTGAACAAAGTAACAATACCATTAAATATAGGGTTTAGTCGACATACAAGAGTGAATGGTGGGGTAGATAATAATGGATGATTATGAAAACATATGATGATTAATTTACGATATAATGAGCTGTAAAAGAAGATATGATGATAAAAGGAGATTGATGCTGATTAAAGCCAAAAACCCTTTTGTTTCGTGGTATCTGTCGACATCTGTTTATGATTCTATCAGGAAACCGAATTCTATAAACTTGGGCCATTTAAAATTGCGACTAGGCCTATTGTAATAGGTCACCATGTTTTTCTTTTATTTGGGCCGTAGAGATGTAATCAATGGGCCGTGAGCTTTGGATTAAATATTGAGCCAGGGTATTTATATACATGACGGGTTATAAGTTATTAATTCGATAAGGAAAACAGAAAAGTGAGAATGGCGTATTGGTTAAGGGTGTTAACAGAGTTGTAAGGGATCTTGGGTTCGAACCCTGGCAGGGTCACAATATTCTTTTTGGTCCGAATTTTTTTAAAGGTAGTTTACTTGTCATCATTATTATAAGTATTATTATAAGTATTATTATTAGTATTATTATTATCATCATTAGTATCATTATTATTATTATTATTAATTAAAATTAGTATTTTTACAACTATATGATTATTATTATTGTTATTGTTATTATTGATAACTTATAATTATCACCACTTTAAAATTTTCGTTATTATTATTATTATTATTAAAATGATTATTTTACTAAAATTTTTATTTTATCTTCATAAAAACTATCATTATTATTATTAGAATTATTATTATTATTATTATTATTATTATTATTATTATTATTATTATTATTTTCATTATCATTATTATTTTAACATTTACATTATTATATTTAATAAAAACTATATTAATAATCTGATAATAAATATTTATTTGTTATTTAAAAGCATATAAAGAAGTACATTAATTAAATTATTAGCAAAACATATAATCTATTAAGATAACAAGTATATTACTAAGGATATATAAATTCGTTCGATTACGAGTATTTGTATGTTAATATATATATTTGATATAGGTTCGTGAATCTGAGGCCAACCCTATATTTGTTCAATGATGTTATATGTATTTTTACTACAAAATACATTAGGTGAGTATATAGTCCCTTTTAAACTTTAAATATTTTTGGGATGAGAATACATGCACTGTTTTTATAAATGATTTACGTTATGGACACAAGTGATTAAAATGATATTCTGCGGATTGATGTGCTAGGTAATTTAGTTATATGTTATGATAGCATGTAAGCGCGAATCCTAAAGATAGATCTATCGGGTTTAACACCCCCATCCAGTAGGCTGCACTAGACATAAGAACTAGTGGGCGGATGTTTAGTACTTCGAGGATTATTTATACACTTGCGAGTGTACATATACATCTTTGCGAAGATGACTTATTATATTATTGTTAAGGTTGGTTACTGAGGCCTCAACATAAGCAGAATGATTTTATACACTTGCGAGTGTATTATATTTTTATATATGAAATCTTGTGGTCCATAGTTATAACGCTGCTAGCATCAAACCTATATATCTCACCAACTTTATGTTGACTTTTTAAAGCATGTTTATTCTCAGGTACGAATTAAGTCTTCCGCTGTGCATTAGCTCATACTAAGGACCTTACTTGGAGTCGATCATCGCAATGGAACCAAATGTTGAAGACTTCGTCCGGGAGGATAAGGTCGAGGTCCTCACACAACGAGTTATGCAGAATTAACTCATTCCCTCTGAAGAAATTATATGTATATTATATATATATATATATATATATATATATATATATATATATATATATATATATATATATATATATATATATATATTTTAAAATAAATCTTTCCGTGCTAAACTATTGTGTGTGAATCTTAACTACTCGGTTAATTCATATTACAAATATGCAATAATGTACGTCCTTCGGCCGCAACTTAACCAGCGTTAACTACAATCTCTGTCGCAATTCAACAAATTCCAATTCATAATAAATCAAGTATATATTTGATTTTACACTTTCATCATCGATGTACCCGAAACTTTTCAGTTAACATCATTCGTACTTTGCAAAATTCACAAGAATTCCACGAACCGAACATCATACATCAACAAATAATGAAGTATTGATTCATAATTTCAATGTCATTAAAGAAATACTGCGTAAAAGTTATGTACTTTTTAAAGCCTTTAGGGAATATTCAATTCTAGTTTCAACCGTAAATTAAATGAGTTTAATTTAACATTAACTCATTAAATCTATGTTACATCTGAAGAAAATATACATATATATATTTTCATAAAGACTGTAATAAAATTCTTTTGTACAAAATATTAATTGTGAATTTTTTTTTAACGGGTAGGTAATACCCGAGAGATATATAAATTCACAATTAATATGTTACATTCTTCGAATCTGATTCAGCAAATCATCCATTATACTCCCTACTTTCACAACAATATACATTCTTTTATAGAAATCAAAACAACCATACTCATTAAAAATTTAATTACATATTCTGATTTTGAAATCTTAAAATTCAACTTGAGATATGACCAAAATCATCACTCTTAGATCCTTACATCTTTCACAAGCTATATTTTGACTTCAAAACTGTGTTAGAATATCAAATGTATGTTAACGATTACAATCTGTGTTCAAACCCTTCGAAAATTTCTGAAGACACTTCGAATGATGAGCAATCGAGATGATGATCCAACCACATGTTACCCACAGTTATGTACCCGAAAAACTCTTGAACCCAAAGTAAAAGTTTAAACAACGTATCCGCGTCAGATTCTTTGGTATTTATTAGCAAAAATAACTTTGCGACTCCTATTCAAAGTAGCCAGTTTTGTCACAGCTCCAGCAAGCCAACTTCGAATTTTTAGTCAGACTAACCTTATTATAACCTTGAGATATACACCATCGTTACCAGGGAACCTTTTACATTCCACCACATTATTAGCAGATGTACCAACAACTTCATTACCCTTTGACTTTAGCCTCTCCAAAAAGTCATTATAATTATTCATTGAAACCCCATCATTTACTCATTCGCATCTTGTAATGAGAATTGAAATACGAATAATTGGGAATTAGCAATCAGTATTTTGAAATCTCGCAGCATGTTTACGCCAACAGTTATATGTGTATATATAACGTCTATCTTCTGGACTTAATTTGAATGTGAAGTTTCTGAAAAATACTCCGAACTACGAATAGGTTCTCCGAAAATGAAAAAAATGCTGATGAAGCAGCAAAAACTATAAACAACTTTAAACGGTAAAAGCTGGATGATAATGATGAAATGCGCTGGCAAAGCGCAGAAAAAAAGAGAAGTTTTGGAACTGGAAAACGGATTGAGCAAAGTAGGAAGGAGGCTGTGGAAAAAATTACAAAGACTGAACCTGACTTCAAAGGGTCCAAATGATTCAGTACCTGCTGAAATCATTAATGAATACCTTGCTCCTGACTCTAAACCCCTGCGGACAATATTCTTCATCATCCTCTGATATTAGAAATTCTAAAATATCATCATATCTTTTATTATAAATATCCTCCATATTTCTGAAGATATTTTCTTAATTTTTCTTATTTGAAATCATTTACCTCTTCGCGCTATCTGTATTACATCATAAAAGAAACTATTTTAGTTTCTAAATTCTGAAACATTCAAGTTTAAAATAGGAATATTTTGAAGTAATGTTGGGAACTGAAGCATGAATTAGTATAATATAATGACACTTGATCATTGTGATTATATTACAGTAAGTCATGCTGAGTTTCTAAATGGAACGTGATGATTCACAGATCATAACATCATCATGTGCCATGTTATACAACTCTTGTATTCTATTTAACCTCTAAAATATCAAGAAAATATTTCTTGATGATTCGGCCTTTTCCAAGGTATTCTAGTAATTTGACAAGTCAAGATCGTGCCATCACAATTTCCTTCCTAGAACATTAACAATGTTCATTCCGAAATTCATATCTGTGAATTCTGGACCATTACAAGCGATGCTTAATCGCAAGAAGAAGAAACGAAAGGACAAAACTCCGAAATAGAAATTGGGGTATAAATTGCAGCAAATAAAAGAGAGCATTAACTGTGGATGATAATGATTATAGAAGACAGAAGCAGAGACTTTGAAATATAAGGGAACATATAAAGCCCAACGACAAACCAGAAATTATAAACCATATATATCGATGCATATAGCAATATAAAGACACGGGAGAACTAGAAACACTATAAACCCAAGAGTATAGTAGAAGTAAATAGATTCTTCTGGCGGTAGATGAAAAAGAAGAATGACCGATGTAACGACCCTGGAAATTCCAACATTTATTTATTAATAATAATTATTATTAATACGTGTGATTAAACGAATGTATGTTATTACATTTACATGTTGCCATGATTGCCCGTACTTGACTTTTAAGTGCCCGAAACGTCTTTGTGACACTCGAAACTTTCACGAATAATATTTTTAGATATTATTTGCATTCATGATTAAGTTTATTAATCATTTTAATTAACTAAGGCTTTTAGTTAATTACTTGGGCTTTGTTGGACTTAACTTGTTAGTTACTTGAACTTGGGCTTTTATTGGTGTTAATGGACTTAAAGAGCCCACTCTACTTCTTTAATGGATTATTTAGCCCATTTAACATGTAAGTATTACCTTAGAATTAAACTAGACTAATAAACCTTGTATGGAATCTAGTTACATGATACTTCCCATGTAAGCACCCTCCTTAACCAACTTTTAAAGGCTTTACATGTATGAGACTAGTAGATAATTTCCTACCCCTCTTTTCCTCTTTGGCCGTGACTTTGGGGGTTGTAAAGGGAGGGTTTGGTTTCAAATTTTGTTTACTTCTTACTTCCATTCTTTCATTCCAAAACACACACAAAGTTACTTGCATTTTTCTCTCTACTTTTCCTCTCACTTTTCTCTCAAAATAGTGTAAGTAACATGAACATTCTTCCTCATTTCTTGTCTTAAAAACCAAATACTTAGCACCTCTTTATCATCATCATCTTTTGTTACTTGATTATTGTTTACTTACTTGTAATTTTTAGTTGTAGTTGCTTACTTTGTTGTTGTTGTTCTTTACTAGTTACAAGATCAAACTTACTAGTTTGATTCTTCATTCATCTTGTATTTACAAGAACATTTAAGACCATAAACTTACTAGTTTATGTTCTACTTTTAAAGTTTCAAAGACTTAAGTTCATGTGTTGTGAAAACATACTTGTAAGTCATGTTAGTAAACTTTAAAGTTTACTTTCTTAAAGATCAAACTTTGGTTTGAATCTTTAAAGTATGAAATCCATGAACTCATTTACTTGTTTATTTAGTGTTACTTGCACTTTAATTTTATGATTTTGGTTGTTGTTGGTCAAGTACTACAAGTTAGTCTTGATCTCATATCTCTTGGAACTAAAAGATAACTTAAAAGTTCAAGAACACATAAATAAGTTTTCTTTAAATACAACTTTTTATACTTATGCTTGATCTAGACTTTTGGGTCTTGGATCTTCAAGATCTAACTAAGAACTATGTTCTACATCTTAAGATCTTGATTAGTTAGTTTACTTTCAAGTTTGTAACTTGTTATTAGCTTTAAAGTTCATGTATGTGTTAGATCTAAGACTTTGATGTAACATTGGTTCATCAAAACACTTACAACTCTTAAGTGAAGTTGTGCTACATGTCTTGGACTTGCACAAGGGTTATGATGGTTAAAACTTGGTAAATATGATGTAAACACATCAATGAGTTGTACACTTGAAGCTATAGGCATCAAGGATGAGAACCATGATGAACATCAAACACCAAACCCACCGGAACCCATTATTTATCTGCTTACTGTTCTCTGCCTACTGCTCTGCTGTTTCTGTAACAGACCAATAGACCTGGGCTGTTGTGATTATGATTTTCAAATATATCTTTTCGAGTAGATAACTTTTCATATAGGACTCGTCTTAATCCGAGTTACGGTTTAGGATTTATGGCCCTCCGATCGTCACTATGTCCTTTTAACGTTGTGCAGAAATTTCTGACCTACTCGCACTTAGACCGTCGCCACGGTCAAACAAAGACGAGTTTGCTTCTGGAAATTTTACCAAACTTAAAGGACTCATATATGGAGCCATGGCCACTGGTCTCACCTTATTTCAGTAAGGGTAGAGGTCGTGGTGACTGACTGAAGTCAGCCTTTGTTTTAAACTACTTTCATAAACGAAACCTACTTTACGCCTTTTGTTTGATGATGAATGATGATGACCCCTAAGACCTTGTTTACATACTTTTAAACTTATTAAGACGATTTACTGACTTAGTACTATTTGACTTAGGTTGAGGACCTTCGGACCGATTACTTGCACACCTTTTCCGAACCGACTTTACGACTATATTATCATTGTGAGTTATAGCATTCCCGTTTTACTTTAACTTATTTTGGGAACTGAGAATACATGCGGATTTTATGTTTTACAAACTAGGCATGAGTACTTAAACTTATATATGTGTGGGTTATACAATGGCATAAACATTCCCTTTAGCTCGATAACGTTTAATCATTGGTTTTTGAACCATGAACGCGAATCTTAGATATGGATCCATAGGGTTTGACATCCCCACTCGGGCTAGTAGCGCTAGCATTTAACGAGTGTTTAATACTTCGTAAACATACGCACTTGCCAAGTGTACTTTCAGGGGGCATAAACGTTAAGTTAGTTACCAAGTGCCCACGGTTAACATATACTTTATCATACTGTTTTGAAACGCTCGTTGTAGCACTGAAATCTCGTGGCCTACTTTCATTACTGTTATACTTAAACTATAGCTCACCAACCTTTGTGTTGAAATTTTTAAGCATGTATTTCTCAGGTGCTTGAGGTTAGCTTCCGCTGTGTACTTGTTATGGTGTAGACACCCGCTGCTTAGAGTTGTCACCGCATGAACTACTTTATCTTGCATTCAAACTTTAGTACTTTTGAACTATGCTTTGTAACGACCATTTTGGGTCACGTACACTTATTTATTTGCTTCTACTTAGCGAAGCATACTTTTGGATTGTAAAACATTTGATGTTAGTTATGACGTCACCTTTTATTAATGAATGCAAACTCTTTTTGAAATCGCATATAGTACTTAACCTTGTAATGATCCTGTTGTTGATGGTCCGTACATGATGATTTAGTACGGGGCATCACATTTGGTATCAGAGCATTGGTTGTAGGGAATTAGGTTGCATTAGTGAGTCTAAGACCGACCCGAGTAGGATTCACTAATAGGACTAATCTACAACTTGCTAGTTTACTTGTTTCTGCGGAACTTACTGCATGCTGCTGCTTGCTTTTACTGCTATATATCGTATACTGCTACTTGTTTACACTACTGCATGATATTATCTGCTTTCGATTGCATGCTACTGCGTTATATTACTGCACGTTATTGTTTACTACTACTGCATGCTACTGCTTACTTCTATTGCTGCATGAACTTACTGCATGTTACCGTTTCCTTTTTACTTCTATGTAAACTCGCTGTATGCTTTTACTTACTCTCATTACTGCATGCCACTATCTGCTTTTAACATGTTACTTCGGTATGATACTGTTACTATTGCCATGCTACGTGCTGCTGTAAACGATCTAGGCTGCTGTAGTTGTTATGCCTGGATTACGCGCTTGCTACATGTCTATTATTCGTTGTACCGACGTGGAGAACTTATCTTTCCCAGTTCAGATGTTTTCCTGAACTACTTTCCCGCTCGTCTAACCCTAAGAACAAGTAGTGTAATCCACCTGTTACTACTGCTCCACCGTTCCTGAGATCGAAACATTACTTCACGCAATCTAGAAGATTGTTCAGTTGACACATACCCTGTACGCTTTCATGACCGTCACTTAACTCTTTCATTCTTCACCACCACTCGACGATCTAACGACACCTCTGGACTTAGGTCCCTAACACTACTAGACATTGGAGCAGTCGGGAAGGCATTCCCTTTAACAAGGTCGTAGTGTCTTCTACTGATGCTCAGCCATACCCAAAGACTTGGGAGTCGCCTCGAGACACATCGTATCACTACTTGCTACACGTACAACTCAACACGAGACCCAGATTGAATTTCTAGAAAGGAATCTAACGACATTACTTGGACCCGAATATTTTAAAGAAACTTCGAGGCATTTAAGCATTGGTGCACGACCTATGGAACATACGTACCCACACCGAGAAACTGTAAGATTAGTTGTGTAGATTCTGTTTTGAGATGGCATAGATATAGCACCGTTAGATGAAATTATGTATAATTGGAAGTAATCACGTTACATTGACCATATGGAATGATATTGGAATGAACGCACGATTTAGTACAATATAATGACGCCGGGCCAGCGTGATTATATTGAAGTAAATCATGCAGAAGTTCCAATATTACTGCATGAGGAATATGGGGTGATCCAGGGGAAAATTTGTTAGGAATCACTTGAGCATACGCAATATAGCCTGTTAAAGGTAGGAAAAGAATAACCATGTAGCCCAGATACTATACAAGAAGGGCTTTGATTGCAGGACTGATAACCCAAAAATTTGTTATAGATATCGACACCCTGGATATTTAAGGAAAAGTTTCCCTATAGGAAAAACTTTAAACTTACCTGCGGTAAAGAAACCATTATGAAAACTTGCATGGATCCTGATTCTCGTTAGGGTACGTTTCGGCACAACGTTTTATTGTTTCGGAGTTGTTCAATACTAGAATGATAGAAACCTTACATCTAAGAACCTTAACGTTATCATGAATAATAAAGCAACAACAACCATGGGAATTAAGTATTCTATAGGACATAAGCAAATGGTAAACTGAGGAAGATAGAGGAATAATTTAAGGTAGTACTTTAAGATTAACAGGTGGGTCATTTGGGGATGACCTCATATTAACCAAACTTGGGAGTTTTAATGTAGTAGTTGAAAAAGATTAGTTACCTACGTACAGGCATATGTTATTTGAGAAGATTGATAGAATTTTTCACAGTAGTACAGTAAGATTTGATTTGGGGTGAACTATAAGATTAACCTAATACTCATCAAGTTAGGAAGTTTGATGAAATAGTTAGAACGAACTGACTTTCAAGGATGAAAGAGGAATTTATTTATAATCAGGAAAATTTATTCGTATACCTCGCAAGAATGGTGAAACTATTATGGGGAGAGATGTAGCCCGAAAACTGAACCTTATTAGTTACATGACAACAACTCAAAATCTCACAATGGGAATGGGAAGAAATTCATCACTAATTACCAGGGACGGTAGGCGGTTAGGACATCATCTGGGTTATTATTGACCATCTCGCCAAAACTACTCACTTCCTAGCCATGAAAGAACCCGATACAATGGACAAACTTGCACAATGATACGTAAAGGAAATTTTATTCCGTTACTTCAGCAATTCAAATTCTATATTGAAGATTTCTCAAGAATCTCATTTGATACTCATTCTTACGTAACTCTAAATCCTAACTTATTACAAGGAAATTTCTTATTTGATGATAACCACAACATCATCTTTCTTACCTCGATATTAGTCATACCGGTTCGAAACCTTCTAAAAATCAATGAGTGGTTAACTCTCATCCTCATGCACTCCCATTCGTATCTCACTTATAAGCAACAACTTCACACTTAAGCATTTTTTTGGTTAAAAGACTTATGCCCTACAAATAGTCGTCAATCACATATAAATTCAATGGTTTTTATTACCTCAAATATCACTCGAATTTTCAAAAGATTTTTACACGATTCTCATCAATCTTTTCCAACTTGTAACCCCCGAAATATGAAAATTTTGTTTGCCAAAATTTTTCACACATTATTTTACTGTGCTATCCTCTCAAAGCTTTATAAAAATAAATTTATTTTGTTTGCCATTCATGAAAATTTTTGAATTCGTATCCGTTATATAAAATAAAGTAAATGAGTATTAATTTTTGACAAGTACATATGAAACTTCACTTTCACTATTACAAATCAAATCTTTTATTCAAAAGATATCATACTTTGAACGGTACGTGTTGTACATAACCCTAATTTACTAAGAACTTCATTCCTTCTCTTACATTGTCACCATAAACGATTTTTATAAAAACTTCGTTCCTTATTATATAAAACTTTTCGTTGCTCATTCGTACCTAAGTCATCATGAAAACTTTGCAACCGTTGAAATCGAAAGATTCATGTGTGTATGTGTTGAAGACACTTCTGCCACATCATTCAGAGCCTTTGGGCATCCACTGACACTTAAACCATTTAAAAACCATTGCGTTACCCCATGGATTTGTTTCACCACACCAGTTAGAACAATGCTCTTTCTTACATGACTCTAAATACTGACTCATTCCAAGAAACTCTCATTTAGTGATACCAACACCATCAGTATTCCGACCTTATCATTAGTCATGACCTGGTTGGCATTTTGTAAATTCAAGAAGCGATTAACTTCTCATCCTCGTGCTCTATCCTTCGTACCTCACTCTTTAGCAACGGCTTTGCAAGTGAATATTTTAGCCCAAAGACTTGTGTCCCGATTATTACCAAAACTACATTTATGTCATTAGTTTTCATTTCCTAGTAACTGGCCCCCGATGATTCAAAGCTTTTCCACTCAATCTTTTCCAACTCATAACCTTTGAAATACGAAAACTATGTTTATCAAAATTTTTACACATTGTTTATTTGTGCAGTCCTCACAAGATTTACAGACAATGAAAGTACTAAAAACTTTTCGGTCACTTAAACGATTTATAAAATTATATATGTATAAATTTATACTTACTTATTTTGATACTAAGTTATATCTTCAATTATTTAAAAAAAAAAAAAACCGCTCCTTACCGAGTTATTCAACTTAAGTCAAATAGTTTTGAGTAAAATGGTACACGTTGTACCTACTTCTAAATTTACTAGGACCTTCGTTCCGTTTACGTGGTCACAACAAACATTTAAAGGTTTTGTTTTTCAAAACTCCGTTAGTTGATTTTATTAAAGGTTTTCGTATATTATACTACACCATGTATGGAACACACTTTTTCTCGCCCTCTGTTAAGAGATGAAACTTACTATTAAGATCTTTTGTTAAAAACTCTTGAGCCACTTTGGATGGCGGTTTTATAAAAAAAAATTATTAGAAAATCTTTGCACTCATAAAATGTTCTTTTAAAGCTAGACATGACAAAAATGCGGGCCGATAAATCAGTTTTCAGGGTACACTCAATAGCCACCCCATCGTAGGACAAGCACTAGGTGAGTTTCCACTCTCAATACTTCACGGCTAAACGCAACACCATCCTAAACATCATCTCTATGAATCAGTATGTTGAGATACAAGAATCATTTTGGAGATTCTTTTCACTCGGAATAAACCATTCTTTAGGACCAAGAGTTCACGTATCTTCTCATCTGCTCGCCCCCTTAAGTACACAGATAAATTCAGAACGAACCACACAAGGAGTTCACTCTCACGCCTTTCATGCGAATTTCTTTTGGAAATGTAATATAAGATACTCTGAGAACCTGTGAATCTTGTTACCCCATTTGGGAGGAGACTGCTTAAAACATCTACGACACTGATGTGGTTACTCTACACATTCATTCCATCATTGGTTGCAACTGTATGTTGCTCTAGTTAACGTTAACCCTAACTTCAACATGTAACTGAAAGGATGAAGTTACATTACAGAACTGTGCTTTCATTCCATCCAAGGATAAGTCCATCTACAGTGTGGTAAAATGGGTGGTACCTTTCATTTTTCGCTCAGACCATCCTAAAGACACTAAATAATTATGGCTTGCAAGTCCGATTGGTCACTTTCAGCTAAAATTTCAACTCATTAATTCAAATGAAACGTTCTTAAATATCGGGTTCCTTATGCCTATGGCCTCCTTCTGAAATCAAGGGGTTTTGTAAAATCCGTGGCTAACGCTATCCAGACATCAAATCGCATGGTTGTGATCACCATGTTTTCCATCCTACCTGTCAGCTTTGTATTACGACATAAGCGCTCGATGTTTTAGATGAGTTTAGAAACATTCATGATGCATTTCATGCATCCATCTTACTGAAAATGCCTGTAAGGCTAGACATGCCATCTATCCTTTTGTGGATATACATTCAGATGACATACTCATGTTAAGCAGAAACGAAATCGATTTACGGATCTTTTAAGACACGAGACTTAATTAATGGCATGTACCCATTCTTACTTTCATACACCGAAATACCTTTCAGGGTAAATAACTTACTTCTGAGCCCACGGGTCTCACGGAACTATGATACGCTCCTTCTTATTCGAATACGGTACCATTATTGGACACTCCTTAAAATTTCGGGACGAAATTTTCTTTAACAGGTGGGTAATGTAACGACCCTGGAAATTCCAACATTTATTTATTAATAATAATTATTATTAATACGTGTGATTAAACGAATGTATGTTATTACATTTACATGTTGCCATGATTGCCCGTACTTGACTTTTAAGTGCCCGAAACGTCTTTGTGACACTCGAAACTTTCACGAATAATATTTTTAGATATTATTTGCATTCATGATTAAGTTTATTAATCATTTTAATTAACTAAGGCTTTTAGTTAATTACTTGGGCTTTGTTGGACTTAACTTGTTAGTTACTTGAACTTGGGCTTTTATTGGTGTTAATGGACTTAAAGAGCCCACTCTACTTCTTTAATGGATTATTTAGCCCATTTAACATGTAAGTATTACCTTAGAATTAAACTAGACTAATAAACCTTGTATGGAATCTAGTTACATGATACTTCCCATGTAAGCACCCTCCTTAACCAACTTTTAAAGGCTTTACATGTATGAGACTAGTAGATAATTTCCTACCCCTCTTTTCCTCTTTGGCCGTGACTTTGGGGGTTGTAAAGGGAGGGTTTGGTTTCAAATTTTGTTTACTTCTTACTTCCATTCTTTCATTCCAAAACACACACAAAGTTACTTGCATTTTTCTCTCTACTTTTCCTCTCACTTTTCTCTCAAAATAGTGTAAGTAACATGAACATTCTTCCTCATTTCTTGTCTTAAAAACCGAATACTTAGCACCTCTTTATCATCATCATCTTTTGTTACTTGATTATTGTTTACTTGCTTGTAATTGTTAGTTGTAGTTGCTTACTTTGTTGTTGTTGTACTTTACTAGTTACAAGATCAAACTTACTAGTTTGATTCTTCATTCATCTTGTATTTACAAGAACATTTAAGAACATAAACTTACTAGTTTATGTTCTACTTTTAAAGTTTCAAAGACTTAAGTTCATGTGTTGTGAAAACATACTTGTAAGTCATGTTAGTAAACTTTAAAGTTTACTTTCTTAAAGATCAAACTTTGGTTTGAATCTTTAAAGTATGAAATCCATGAACTCATTTACTTGTTTATTTAGTGTTACTTGCACTTTAATTTTATGATTTTGGTTGTTGTTGGTCAAGTACTACAAGTTAGTCTTGATCTCATATCTCTTGGAACTAAAAGATAACTTAAAAGTTCAAGAACACATAAATAAGTTTTCTTTAAATATAACTTTGTATACTTATGCTTGATCTAGACTTTTGGGTCTTGGATCTTCAAGATCTAACTAAGAACTATGTTCTACATCTTAAGATCTTGATTATTTAGTTTACTTTCAAGTTTGTAACTTGTTATTAGCTTTAAAGTTCATGTATGTGTTAGATCTAAGACTTTGATGTAACATTGGTTCATCAAAACACTTACAACTCTTAAGTGAAGTTGTGCTACATGTCTTGGACTTGCACAAGGGTTATGATGGTCAAAACTTGGTAAATATGATGTAAACACATCAATGAGTTGTACACTTGAAGCTATAGGCATCAAGGATGAGAACCATGATGAACATCAAACACCAAACCTACCGGAACCCGTTATTTATCTGCTTACTGTTCTCTGCCTACTGTTCTGCTTTTTCTGTAATATACCAGTAGACCTGGGCTGTTGTGATTATGATTTTCAAATATATCTTTTTGAGTAGATAACTTTTCATATAGGACTCGTCTTAATCCGAGTTACGGTTTAGGATTTATGGCCCTCCGATCATCACTATGTCCTTTTAACGTTGTGCAGAAATTTCTGACCTACTCGCACTTAGACCGTCGCCACGGTCAAACAAAGACAAGTTTGCTTCTGCAAATTTTACCACACTTAAAGGACTCATATATGGAGCCATGGACACTGGTCTCACCTTATTTCAGTAAGGGTAGAGGTCGTGGTGACTGACTGAAGTCAGCCTTTGTTTTAAACTACTTTCATAAACGAAACCTACTTTACGCCTTTTGTTTGATGATGAATGATGATGACCCCTAAGACCTTGTTTACATACTTTTAAACTTATTAAGACGATTTACTGACTTAGTACTATTTGACTTAGGTTGAGGACCTTCGGACCGATTACTTGCACACCTTTTCCGAACCGACTTTACGACTACATTATCATTGTGAGTTATAGCATTCCCTTTTTACTTTAACTTATTTTGGGAACTGAGAATACATGCGAATTTTATGTTTTACATACTAGGCATGAGTACTTAAACTTATATATGTGTGGGTTATACAATGGCATAAACATTCCCTTTAGCTCGGTAACATTTAATCATTGGTTTTTGAACCATGAACGCGAATCTTAGATATGGATCCATAGGGTTTGACATCCCCACTCGGGCTAGTAGCGCTAGCATTTAATGAGTGTTTAATACTTCGTAAACATACGCACTTGCTAAGTGTACTTTCAGGGGGTATAAACGTTAAGTTAGTTACCAAGTGCCCACGGTTAACATATACTTTATCATACTGTTTTGAAACGCTCGTTGTAGCACTGAAATCTCGTGGCCTACTTACATTACTGTTATACTTAAACTATAGCTCACCAACCTTTGTGTTGACATTTTTAAGCATGTATTTCTCAGGTGCTTGAGGTTAGCTTTCGCTGTGTACTTGTTATGCTGTAGACACCCGCCGCTTAGAGTTGTCACCGCATGAACTACTTTATCTTGCATTCAAACTTTAGTACTTTTGAACTATGCTTTGTAACGACCATTTTGGGTCACGTACACTTATTTATTTGCTTCTACTTAGCGAAGCATACTTTTGGATTGTAAAACATTTGATGTTAGTTATGACGTCACCTTTTATTAATGAATGCAAACTCTTTTTGAAATCGCATATAGTACTTAACCTTGTAATGATCCTGTTGTTGATGGTCCGTACATGATGATTTAGTACGGGGCATCACAACCGATATGAAAGTTAGAAGTATATCGAGAATCAGAACTGGATGGAGCATATTGATGAATAATTTAAAATATGAGTTGAGGGGGAAAGAATAGAAGGTGATGAAACATGACTAGGAACTTAGAAATCAATAGATTTAACTCACACAATGGCGGAATAAGTGAATCAAACCCTCTAGTGAATAGGTTAAGTTTTTTTTGATTAATTTAGTCAAACCACAACTAAATCAAGTGTGATTAGATCAACACCTAGAGCTATTATTCACCACCTGGGTGATTTGGACTGAGAGAGAATCGGAGGAGCTCACTAGATCTGAGTGTGTGTAACAAATGAGAGGCTTAACCTAAAATGAATAACATAATACTTTATATACCCCTGCTGTTGACTCACCCATACGATTCATTCATCACACGTACGAATTGGCTTCATCAGCCGTACGGGTGATCACTCACTCGTGTCTTCTCATTTAGGTTGTAATTGTGACTTAGCTCAGCATCAACCGTGCGTATGAGCCTGTCAGCCGTACTAGTGAGGCTTCACTCGTACGTCTGACTAAGTCTAACATAGTAAAACATCTAAATCTCGTTCCTGCAGTTCCTGTAACCACATACAAACACGGATAAGATAATAACGAGCAATCATGGTAGCCTGTAAACTGTTGTACTTGCAATGGACGTGGGTAGATGTCTAGGGACTTGCATAAAATGCATCAACAGAAGGTGTGAGTTATAAGGAAACGAAGGAGGTGAATTTATAAGAAAATCTCTGACAGAACAATTAAAATGGACGATCGCATTTAAAGCGGATCTTAATTCCCTAGATTACCAGAGAGTCAAATCTTATTAAGAAGATTTTCTTCAAATTCCTTAAAATCTGGGAATCAATCATATCTACGTCAAATGATAAGATGAATCTACACTTACTCATTTCACTCTTCTATGTTAGCTTCATTCGTACTCTTCATATAAATGGATTGTTTATTCAAATTATTCGCTGATGATAAAACTCTAATTTTCAGCCCGTATGCATCATGAAAACATACTTATTATCATTCACGACCTTTCCACTCAAATTTCGGGACGAAATTTCTTTAACGGGTAGGTACTGTGACAACCCGGAAATTTCCAACCAAATGTAAACTTTAATCTTTATATGTTTCCGACACCGGAAACTTTCAACCAAATTTAAACTTTAATCTTTATATGTTTCCGACACGATAAGCAATATTTGTTAAGTTAAATTTCAAGAATTTTAAACTATGTTCATACATTCATTCAACCTCGACCAAGTTTCAACGATTCACGAATCATTAAACGAATATGATTATATATGTATATGTGTATATATATTATAACTTGAAACGTAAATAAAGTATTAGATTAAATACTTTATATGATTGTATCTGTTTCAAAATGTTTATCAATGGAATTAGAAGATAAGATCAAATGATTGAATTATCAGATATATTGAATTATGATTACAAGTCTCTGTTGAAAGGCTCACGTTGATTTGAGAAATCTTTCCATTTTAACAATATTCGGAAAATGGTAAAGTGATTTATAAATAAGAACAAATTGTCAATCATTGAGAACTAGACAAAGGATAGTGGAAGATTGAATCTCATAAAGACTCGATTGATCTATTTAGTTTCAAACGTACAAAAACGTTTTCAATTTAAAAAGAACTTTATTATTAAAACGTATATAACTTTTATAAATATCTAGAACCACTTTTGACAACTAATTACTTAACTAGTATGATAAAGATAAAGATATTTATATTTTATTTTATTAAATATATATAACGATTTAAATTAATATTATATATATTTATACGCGTATTATACGTACATAGTTTTATACTTTTACTATACTTAAACTTTACCTTTACTTTATTTTTACTTTACTTTAACTTTAATAATTCACTTTAATAATTCATACTTTAATAATTCACTTTAATAATTCATACTTTAATAATTCACTTTAATAATTCATATTTAATAATTCACTTTAATAATTCATACTTTAATAATTCACTTTAATAATTCATACTTTAATAATTCACTTTAATAATTCAAAAATCTATTATAAATAGAATTCAATAGGTTTCATTATTTCATAGAAACTTGAAAATATTTTTCTCTAAACTCTCTCAATCGATTTACATATATATATTTACTCCGTATTATTTCAAGATATTATTAGTATACATAAAATATTACGACGGAGTGCTGTCCGAGTGATTTCAAAATTGTTTTTCGAGTAGGATAGGATTAAGAAAATTATGGGTTATAGCTATGGAGGTGATTGAGTATGGTTCATGGGTATGCTCGTGAGGTCAATATAGTGTTTATCATTTCCGTTGCGTCTACGTACCTTTCCTGCAATATTGAATCTCAATATTGATACGTGAGTACTCCTAATTAAACTTTTACATACTAATAGTGCATTCCTGACTAGTGCTCGAGTATTTAGGATTATGCATGCTTGTACTTTTGATATTGCCCTTAGACAGGTTAGGTTGAATCTTGAATTATTTACACTTGCGGTTGAGATAAGGTATAAGATATGCATGTCCTTGGAAAGCTAGCGAAAAATTAAGAACTTTTCCTTTAGATATCGAATGGTTTCGATGAACGGATTAGAAGTTATAATCAATTGAATTTTTGATATTTTTATTAAAAATGATTATTATTATCGTCGTTTTTATCGTCGTTCTAGTTTTATCTTATTATTATCATTATTATTATCTTTATCAATAAAAGGGATTTATCATTAAAAATTGTTATTTTTTTTATTATTACTATCGTTATTATCGTTAAAGTTATAATCAGTATTATTATTATTATCCAATTATTATTATTATTATTAGTATTATTATTATTATCATTATTAATATATATATATATATATATATATATATATATATATATATATATCATTATTTAAAAATGGTTATTGTTATTGTTATTATTATTATTACTATATTATCATTAAGATAATTATTAGTATTATCGTTAACAATGTTATAGTAACTATCATTATTAATATTAGTGTAATTAAAACAAATATTTGTAACACCTAATTATTTTGATTACTATTATTATCATGATTATGAACACGATATAAAAGACGATTAAAAGCTATTAAACGAAACGATTAGGAAATAATGAGTAAGAGTATCATGATGAAATTAAAATATTATAAGATATTGATTTAGATAAAATTATCGTTCTTATTAATTTTATCATTACTATTATTATTAAAAGTATCGTTAGTATTAAAACTATCATTTTAACAAAAATTATCATTTTAATAGAAATATCATTGTTACTATAAAATATCATTATATTTATTATTTTAAATAGAATTATTATTTTAAAGATAATATTAAAAATTATCGTAAATATTAAAGTTATCATAATTAGAATTATCGTTTTATCATAATGTCATCTTAGTAATTATAAATATTGATATTTTTATAATAATTATTATTATTACAAAATAATACAACTTTTACTTACTATCATTATATATATTATTTTATCAAATAAATATGTGATACAAACATATTTTACTACGTGTAATAACTTACTTTAATAATACCTATCATATTATCTTTATGATATTAAATGAACCCTATAAATTTTATTACTTAATATATATAAAAGTATATTTTATTATATAAATTTAATATAAAATTTTATTTATTAATAAATAAATTATATTATTTACTCTAATAAATCTTTTAAAAATATTTAAAAATATAAAACGATGATATTTAAACTATATATTAATCATGTATAGATTTTTGGAAATTATTTTGAGTCAAATTTACTTTTGTTGACTTTTGCATATTAGTCTCGAGCATTAGGATTGTGGTACACTATGACTTGACCTAATTTGTTAGACAAATATTGACCAACACATAAATATATATAATTAATTTAGGTACGTGAATCCGAGGCCAACCTTGCACTTGTTCAATGATGTTATATGTATTTTCACTACGAAATACAGTATGGTGAGTTTCATTTGCCCTTTTACTCTTTACATTTTTGGGCTGAGAATACATGCAAATGCTTTATTAACTATTTTACAATATTTATATGTGTGAGTTTCATTTGCCCTTTTACTCTTTACATTTTTGGGCTGAGAATACATGCAAATGCTTTATTAACTATTTTACAATATTTATATGCGTGAGTTTCATTACTCCCTTTTTAAATGCTTTTGCAATATATATTTTTGGGACTGAGAATGCATGCGCTTTTATAAATGTTTTACGAAATAGACACAAGTAATTGAAACTACATTCTATGGTTGAATTATCGAAATTGAATATGCCCCTTTTTATTAAAGTCTGGTAATCTAAGAATTAGGGAACAGACAGCCTAATTGACGCGAATCCTAAAGATAGATCTATTGGGCCTAACAAACCCCATCTAAAGTACCGGATGCTTTAGTACTTCGAAATTTATATCATGTCCGAAGGAGGATCCCGGAATGATAGGGGATATTCTTATATGTATCTAGTTAATGTCGGTTACCAGGTGTGTTCACCATATGAATGATTATTTTTGTCTCTATGCATGAGACGTATATTTATGAGAACTGGAAATGAAATTCTTGTGGTCTATTAAAATGATAGAAATAAATGATTATGATAAACTAATGAACTCACCAACCTTTTGGTTGACACTTTAAAGCATGTTTATTCTCAGGTGTTAAAGAAATCTTCCGCTGTGCATTTGCTCATTTTAAAGATATTACTTGGAGTCTTTCATAGCATATTTCGAAGAACGTTGCATTCGAGTCATTGAGTTCATCAAAGATTATTATTAAATCAATTTATAGTTGGATAGTGGATATTATGAAATGGTATGCATGCCTGTCAATTTTCGATGTAAAGAAAGTTTGTCTTTTAAAAACGAATGCAATGTTTGTAAAATGTATCATATAGAGGTCAAATACCTCGCAATGTAATCAACTATTGTGAATCGTTTATAATGTATATGAACGGGTCCTTTCACCTGACGCCATTATATTTCACTAATTCATAGTTCCATTCCAATAGCACTACATGAGGTCAGGACACGCGATCAACCTCGAATTTTCACACAATTTTTCTAAAATGATTTCTTAAACAATGTGCTAAGGATATCACAAGAGGCAAAATATCCAAGGTAATGAATAGCAGTAACGATGACATAGAAATGTCTTCGAAGTACCAAGAATCTCTAAAAGTCAAGAATGACGTTTTTCGGTTCAAAAACCAAAGCACATAGGCACAACGGCACAACGGCACAAAGGCATGTAATATAACAAGAATGTTATATACCTAAACATAATAGCTGACATTGAAATGTCGAGCCTTTAGAAGTCAAGAATGACATCTCACGTAATATAACTCAAACGTCATATACATAACCATAATAGATGACATAGAAATGTCAGAAATTTCAGAAGTCCATAATGACATCCCTCGGTTTCACTACCCGAGGTGTTCATATAAGGATCAGTTCGCAAGAGTCGAAGAATACATTTAAATCAGAATGGGAGTTCCTCCCGGATTCAAAATGTAATAGAGATGTTTGTATGATAACAATATACATACCAATACGATACAAGTAATCACATATAATAATATATTATAGGCCGGGCTGTAGACTAGACTCACTAATGCACCCTATTGACTCGGGTAACGACATCAATGCATCCTAATTCCCTACAACCAATTCTCTGATACCAACTTTAACGACCCATCAAAGTACACTTGACGACCATCGTTATCTTGGTCCCACAGCTTGATCATAACTCTATATGAATTTAATAAATAACCTTGCATTCTTTGTTTAAAAATGATTTCCTATAAAGGAAATCTACCAAAATATGTAACTTTAGAAAAACCATACATTATTACTTAACCAAAAGTTGACCAAAACAAAGTCAACAACATCCACTATTAAATGTATCAAAATAGAATGCAAGTTATTGTTTAACAAAAGCTGCCATCATAAATATGCAGACTCTCTAAGCACATCGGAAGCAATCAATCATGAACCTGAGAATAAAACATGCGAGTAACTGTCAACAAAAATGTTGAGTGAATTATAGGTTTAATATTGTAAACAATATCTAATTTAAAACATAAAAATTTATGTTTGAAAATATAAAAACTCCTTTTTGGACGACAAAATTATATGCTAGAAAACATATAAAAACATTATTCCATTTTCTGTGAGCCACCTGGTAACCACTTAACCATTTATTTACCCTTGCCAAACACAATAAAATAATATACACCGAACAAGTGTATCTACAACAAATTACGAAGTACTAAACATTCTAATTATAAATTGCCAGCGTGACTAGCTCGAAATGGGGTTGTCAAACCCGATAGATCTATCCATAGGATTCACGTTCACCGGTAGATACCAGTGATTACAATTACCAGATTAGGGAATATTTTTGTTCGACTCACAATGAATAATTTAAACCAACTTCCACTTGTGTCCAATACGTAAAAATAAAATGCATGTATTCTCATCCCAAAAGATTTAAAATAGAAAAATGGGACTATAACTCACCTTAATAGCAACGAAGTAACCACACAAATATGCGAACAGCAAATGAAGTAAAGTGATCTGGAATGATCACAACGCCGACCTATAAATAAAGCAGGTCGATATAAATAACTAACTTAGGTCAAGTCTTAGTATGATAGCTATTGTACATGTTGCAAGTAGACATAGAACAACACTCAACATGCATCGGTTAGATAGGAACAGCTTACGGACACACACTTTCTATTTTTATAAAGTTTCTATTTTTAGCAGGCTTCCATTTTTGAAAAGTTTCTATTTTTGGAAAGTTTCTATTTTTGGAAAGTTTCTATTTTTGGAAAGTTTCTATTTTTGGAAAGTTTCTATTTTTGGAAAGTTTCTATTTTTTGGAAGTTTCCAAATTTAGAAAGTTTCTATTTTAGGAAAGTTTATAAGTTAGGAAAATTTCCTTAATTAGAAAGTCAACAAAAGTCAACTGAAAGTCAAAGTCAACCGAAAGTCAACTCAAAAGTCAACCTTGGTCAAACATAGTCAACGTTAATTTTAAAAGTGTAAGTTATAAAAATAAAATAAGTTATCACGTTTATTAAAGTTAAATATGTCTAATTATGTCATAACATAAGTTTAATTAAATTAAAATGATTTATTAAAGTTAATATAAGTTTAAATGATATAATTAATATAACATAAGTATTTAATTAATTAATTAAATATTAGTCATAATATAAGTATTATTAATTAATAATAAATTTTAAATCATATCATAAGTATTATTAATTAATAATGAATTATTAATCATATCATAAGTTTCTAATTATAATTATTAAATCACAAGTATTTTATAATTAAATTATAATTAAATAATAACTAAGCCTTATAATAATTAAATAATTAATTAATCCTTATTATAAGACTTATTATAATAATCTCATAATATAAGTTTAACACTTATCATAAGTATTTTCCATTAATAATGAAGTATTATTAATCATATGTTTAATTAAAATGTTAATTAAATCATAAGTATTAATTAAATGATATAATAAATATATATCATAAGTTGTAAATAATAATAATTACTTTTTTTATCATAAGTAATTAAATGATAATGAAATCCATTATTTATATCATAAGTTTAATAATTAGTCATAAGTTTTAAATCAATAGTTCATCGGGTCGTATCCTGAGCCCCGGGTGTCGGTTTTCGGCGAGCCTTACATATATCTCCGCCTAAGCAAACCACCCGACACTTTGATACACTCAAGAACACCCCAAGAACAGTCCACAAGTCGTGATGTACAGCCATTACACTACTTGGAACTTCAATTCAATCAAAAACGTGTTTTAGACGTAACGGGCGATTCGTGGCTCGGATTGAGATGACCCGAACATGAAAGTTCGCCCCACCATTAGTCCTAACACACTAACACACCCTAAAGTCACCAAATATGGTCATAAAGTCGGACCAAACCTGGTTCATACCAAAATCACATTTCAATCTTAACAAAATACCACTTTGATCATATTTAGGGCTCCGGGAATCGAAACGACATGAATCCGGAGTCTAAAATTAATGTCTTGATGAGAGGAACTCATCTAGATACTTTATTTTCACTTTTATTGTGATGCCCCATACAAAACCATCGTGTACAAATTATCAACAACAGGATCATTACAAGGTTAAGTACTATATGCTGTTTCAAAAGAAGTTGCATTCACGATAAAAAGATGACGTCATAACCGATATCAATTGTTTTACACCAACAGTATGCTTCTACGAATAGCAAGCATGAATAAATGTATATGACCCTTAGGTCGTTACAAAACATAGTTTCAAATGTAATTAAGTTTGAATGCAAGATAAAGTAGTTCATGCGGTGATAACACTAGAGCAGCGGGTGTCTACGGCAAGACTAGTACACAGCGGAAGCAAACCTTCAGCACCTGAGAAAAACAAGCTTAAAAACATCAACACAATGATTGGTGAGCTATAGTTTAAGTATAACAGTATGTAAGGTAGGCCACGAGATTTCAGTGCTACAAAGAGTGTTTCAAAACAGTATGATAAAGTATATGTTAACCGTGGGCACTTGGTAACTAACTTAACGTTTATACCCCCTGAAAGTACACTTGGCAAGTGCGTATGTTTACAAAGTATTAAACACTCATTAAATGCTAGCGCTACTAGCCCGAGTGGGGATGTCAAACTCTATGGATCCATATCTAAGATTCGCGTTCATGGTTCAAAAACCAATGATTAAACGTTACCGAGCTAAAGGGAAAGTTTATGCTGTTGTATAACCCACACATATATAAGTTTAAGTACTCGTACCTAGTATGTAAAACATAAAATCCACATGTATTCTCAGTTCCCAAAATAAGTTAAAGTAAAAAGGGAATGCTATAACTCACAATGATAAAGTAGCGGTAAAGTATGACTCGGGAAATAAGCAAGTAATGAAGGTTGTCCAAACAGGTCCTCAACCTAAGTCAAATATCACTAAGTCATTAAATCGTTCGAATAGGTTTAAAATTATGTAAATAAGGTATTAAAGGTCATCATCATTCATCATTAAACAAAAGGTGTAAAGTAAGTTTCGTTCATGAAAGTAGTTTAAAACAAAGGCTGAGTTCGGTCAGTCACCACGGACTCTATACCTACTGAAATAAGGTGATACCAGTGGTCATGGCTCCGTCTATGAGTCCTTTAGTTGTGGTAAAAATTACAGAAGCAAACTCGTCTTCGTTTGACCGTGGCGATGGTCTAAGTGAGAGTACGTCAGAATTTTCAGCACAACGTTAAATGGACATAGTGACGATCGGAGGGCCATAAATCCTAAACCGTAACTCGGATTAAGACGAGTCCTATATGAAAAGTTATCTACTCAAACAGAGCTATCTGAAAATCATAATTACAGTAGCCCAGGTCATAGGGGTCAGACACAGAAATAGTAGAACATTAGGGTCAGTAGGTTCCGGTGGTTCTTGGTGCTCGATGCTTATCATGGTTCTCATCCTTGATGCATATAGCTTCAAGTGTACAACTCGTTGATGTTTTTGCATCAATTTCACCAAGGTTTGACCATCATAACCCAAGTGTAAGTCTAAGACCTGAAGCACAAGTCACTTAAGTGTTGCAAGTGTTTTGATGAACCAAGGTTACATCAAAGTCTTAGATCTAACACATACATGAACTTTAAAACTAATAATAAGTTACAAACTTGAAAGTGAACTTATGAAATCAAGATCTTAAGATGTAGAACATAGTTCTTAGTTTGATCTTGAAGATCCAAGACTCAAAAGTCTAGATCTAACATAAGTGTACCAAGTTATAATTATAGAAAGCTTACTTACATGTTCTTGAACTTTTAAAGTTAACTTTAGTTCAAGATTAATGAGATCAAAGTTAACTAGTAACATTTTGACCAATATTAACCAACAAAATGAATTTAAAGTACATAATATAAAGAAATAAACTAAGTAAACAAGTAACTAGTTCATGGGTTGTTCATACTTTAAAGATTCAAACCAAAGTTTGATCTTTAAGAAAGTAAACTTTAAAGTTTACTAACATGAATTACAAGTATGATTTACAACACATGAACCTTAAATCTTTTGAAACAATAATTGTAGAATCATAAACTAGTAAGTTTATGTTCTTGAGTGTTCTTGTAAATACAAGATAAAAGAAGAATCTAACTAGAAAGTTGATCCTTGTACTAGTAAGTAAATAACAAACAACAAGTAAGTAAGTAAACCATAAACATGAACAAGTAACAACAAGCAAATGACGATGATTATAGGGGTGTTGGTTTACGGTTTTGTGACAAGAAAAAGAAGAGAAATATAAACTTGTTAATTACAAGAATGGAGAGAAAAAGAGAGAAAAGTATGCAAGTAAACGTGTGTGTGTGAAAAATGAGAATGCAAGAGAGTATGTAATTAAGATTTGAAAACAAAAACACCTCCCCATGAGATGTAGGCTCACGGCCAGCAGAAAAAAAAGAGGGAAGGGAGTAGTCTATTGGGTTCATACATGTAAAGCTTCAAAAGTAGGATAATAAGGGTGCATGCATGGGGATGTAACATGTAACAAGATTCCATGACTAAACTAACTAGTTAAGTTGAAAGTAATACTAGCATTTTAGGATGGGCTAATATAATCCATGAAAGAAGTAGGGTGGGCTTTATAAGCCCATGTTTGATCATAAAGCCCAAGTATGTATTAATTAACAAATTAATCCAAGTAAAAGTCCATTAACACTAATAAAGGCCCAAGTAATTAACTAATAACTTTAGTTAATTAAAATGATTAATAAAACTTAATCATGAATGTAAATAATATCTAAAAATATTATTCGTGTAATGTACGCGTGTCACAAAGACGTTTCGGGCATTCAAAAGTCAAGTACGGTTAATCATGGCAACATGTAAATGTAATAACATACATTCGTTTAATTACAAGTATTAATAATAATAATTATTAATAAATAACGTTGGAAAATCCAGGGTCGTTACATTACCCACCTGTTAAAGAAAATTTCGTCCCGAAATTTAAGCTAAGGTAGATGGAGGAGTCGGGAAAAGGTGAGGATACTTCTGCATCATTTGATCCTCTCACTCCCAGGTAAACTCAGGTCCTCGTTTGGCATTCCATCGTACTCGGACGATCGGAATCTTGTTGCATTTCAAAGTTTTAATCTCACGATCCATAATCTCAACTGGTTCTTCCACAAAGTGGAGTTTGTCATCAATCGTAAGTTTCTCAAGTGGTATGATAAGTTCAGGTGCAGCAAGACACTTCTTCAAGTTTGACACGTGGAAGGTAGGATGAACTGAGCTCAATTGTGCTGGTAGATCCAAACGGTAAGCAACGGGTCCAACACATTCCAAGATTTCAAAAGGACCAATGTATCGTGGGTTCAACTTTCCACATTTTCCAAAACAAATCACACCTTTCCAAGGTGCAACCTTCAACATAACACGATCACCGATGTTGAATTCAAAGTCTTTACGTTTAAGATCAGCATAACTCTTTTGGCGATCACGGGCAGTCTTAAGTCTAGCTTGAATCTAAGCAATCTTCTCCGTGGTTTCGTGGACTACCTCGGGTCCGGTGATTTTCTTTTCGCCTACTTCGGCCCAACAAATAGTAGATCGGCACTTGTGGCCATACAACGCTTCAAAAGGTGCGACATTAATACTCGAGTGATAACTGTTGTTGTAAGAAAATTCGGCGAGTGGCAAATGCCTTTCCCAGGCCTTTCCAAAATCAATGACACATGCACGCAACATGTCTTCCAAGGTCTGAATCGTTCGTTCACTTTGCCCGTCGGTCTGTGGGTGATAAGCAGTACTCATGTCAAGACGAGTTCCCATGGCTTCTTGCAAAGACCGCCAAAATCTAGAAGCAAAACGGGGATCGCGATCAGAGATAATCGATAAAGGTAAACCATGACGAGATACAACCTCCTTGATGTATAGTTGAGCAAGTCTTTCCATTGTATCCGTTTCCTTCATCGCTAAGAAGTGTGCAGATTTGGTAAGGTGGTCAACAATAACCCAAATAGTATCGTATCCGCCCACCGTCTTTGGTAGCTTGGTGATGAAATCCATCGTTATCCTTTCCCACTTTCATTGTGGGATTTTCGGTTATTGAAGTAAACCAGAAGGTCTCTGATGCTTGGCTTTAACCTTCGAGCAAGTCAAACACTTACCAACATAAGTTGCAACGTCTTTCTTAAGATTCGGCCACCAATACTATTCTTTAAGGTCGTGGTACATCTTGCCCGCTCTGGGATGAATCGAATATCTCGATTTGTGTGCTTCATCAAGTATAAGGTTCCGTAGATCTCCATAATAAGGTACCCAAATTCTTCCGGCATAACATCGGAGTCCAGACTCCCTAACCTCGAATCGAGAGACAAGTATGTTCAAATGTTCGTGAGATATATTCTCCTCCTTGAGAGCCTCATCTTGGGCTACTCTGATCTGGCTGTTGAGGTTCGAATGGATGGTGATGTTCAGATCCCTAACACGAAGGGGTGCCATCCTTTCCTTTTGGCTTAAAGCGTCAGCTACAACATTGGCCTTGCTAGGATGATAACGAAGTTCACAATCGTAGTCGTTGAGGGTCTCGATCCATCGACGCTGTCTCATATTTAGTTGCTTCTGATCGAAGATGTGTTGGAGGCTTTTGTGGTCGCTGAAGATAGTACTCTTAGTTCCATACAAATAGTGTCTCCACAATTTGAGTGCAAAGACAATGGCTCCAAGTTCAAGATCATGCGTAGTGTAGTTCCGCTCGTGAATCTTCAGTTGTCGGGAGGCATAAGCGATAACCTTTGATCGTTGCATCAACACGCAACCAAAACCACTTTTCGAAGCATCGCAATAAACAACAAAGTCGTCACTGCCCTCAGGAAGTGATAGGATAGGTGCGGTGGTTAACTTCTTCTTCAAAGTTTGAAATGCTGATTCGTGTGCGGGTTCCCAAATGAACTTCTTGCCCTTGTGAGTCAGTGCGGTCAAAGGACGCGCAATCAGAGAAAATCCTTCAATAAACCTTCGGTAATAACCGGCGAGACCTAAAAATTGGCGAATATGAGTCGGAGTAGTGGGGGTCTCCCACTTGCTGATAGCTTCAATCTTGGCGGAATCAACTTTGATACCCTGGTCGATCATAACATGACCCATAAATTGGACTTCCTTCAACCAAAATTCACACTTGGAGAATTTGGCGTAAAGTTGCTCTTGTCTCAAGAGTTCAAGTACTAATCGGAGATGTTGCTCCTGCTCTTCTTCGCTCTTAGAGTAGATGAGGATATTATCTATGAAGATGATAACAAACTTATCCAAGTACGGCTTGCAGACACGATTCATAAGATCCATGAATACGGCAGGTGCGTTGGTTAATCCGAATGGCATCACGAGAAACTCATAATGACCATAACGAGTCCTGAATGCAGTTTTCATCACGTCACTTTCCTTCACCCTCAACTGGTGATAACTGGATCATAAATCAATCTTTGAGTAAACGCTTGATCCTTGTAGTTGATCAAAAAGATCATCAATTCGTGGAAGAGGATACCGATTCTTGATAGTCAATTTGTTGAGTTCACGGTAGTCTATACACATATGAAAGGATCCATCCTTCTTCTTCACAAACAGAATAGGTGCGTCCCAAGGTGAGAAACTTGGTTGGATAAACCCTCGGTCAAGTAGTTCTTGTAGTTGACTTTGTAATTCTTGCATCTCGGAAGGTGCAAGTCTATAAGGTGCGCGAGCTACAGGTGCTGCTCCTGGCACTAAATCGATCTGAAACTCTACTGCTCTCGGCGGCGGTAATCCAGGCAATTCCTCTGGGAATACATCGGAAAATTCGTTCACAATTCGAACGTCGTTCACATTCTTCACCTCGGTTTCTACCGTTTTCACATGCGCTAGGACAACAAGACGTCCCTTCTTCATAATCTTTTACTTTCACGCAACTAATGAGGTTCAACTTCGAGGTACATTTCTCTCCGTAGATGATTAGTGGCTCATCGTCTCCTTGTGGTATACGAAGAGCTTTATCTCCACAGATAATATCGGCCCTTATCTTGCTCAACCAATCCATACCGACTATCACGCCAAAACTTCCCAGTTTGATGGGTATCAAATCAATTTCGAAATCTGCACCAGCTATGTTGATAATAGCTCCTCGACTGATATGGTCAACTTTCTCAAGTTTTCCGTTGGCGACCTCGACAAGCATACTTTCTTTTAACGGGACTAACGACCAATTAATCTTATCGCAAAAATGTCTACATACATAACTTCAATCCGCACCAGTATCAAACAAGACAGAAGCTAAAAGATTGTTGATTTTGAATATACCTGTCACCAAGTCGGGGTTTTCGCGTGCGTCCCTTGCATTAACATTGAAAGCTCTAGCGCGCGGTGGTCCGCCATATTTTTGCTTATTTGGACACGCATTTATGAAATGGCCCATCTGCCCGCATTCATAACATTTCTTCGACCCTTTGGTGTTCGGCTTCCCATTCAAAGTGATGACCTTGCAGTCCTTCCCGATATGTCCAGCCCGTTGGCACTTCTCGCAGACAACATTGCAATACCCAGTGTGGTATTTGTAACAACTCTTGCATTGAGGTAGGGTTCCTTTTTAGTTCGGGTTCGTGTTGGTGTTCGGATTGGGGTTTCCACCGTTGTTGTTTCCCCTAAAACCCTCATGTCATTTCGTCGGGTTCTGTTCATAGTTTCTTCCCCTGTTGTTGTTGTTGTGGTTATCCCATTTGCGCTTCTCACTAGTACTCGCTTCAGTCTTAGTTTTCTCCGGTTCATCGATGGTTATTAGATTCATTAAAGTATGCACCATGCGCATCGCTTTTGGGACATTTGGTGGTTTGGACGAGGTGACGTTTCCCTTAATGCTCTTAGGGAGTCCCCAGAAGTATCTCTCCATTCGCTTGAATTCTGGTGTGACCATTGTCGGATACATCAGGGCTAGTTCCAAAAATCTCCTGTTGTAACCATCAAGGTCGTTCCCAACGGCCTTTAACTGCATGAATTCCATTTCCATATTTTGGATTTTGGTTCTCGGACAATACTCCTCAATCATGGCACACTTAAATTCTTCCCATGGCGTAGCATACCCCTCATCAATGCCTTGTGCTTGTGCCATTGTGTTCCACCACGTGAGCGCGCTGTCAGATAGCGTGCAAGAAGCAAATTTGGTTTTGCTGTCCTCCGAACAGTTGCTAACTCGGAATAAAGATTCAAGTTTCTTGAACCATCTGGTGAGACCAACCGGTCCCTCAGTGCCACTGAAGTTATGTGGTTTACAGCTCTGGAATTCCTTGTAAGTACACCCATTTCGAACGGGTTGAATAACCGGTGGTGGTGGCGGTAGAGCTTGGGGTTGCATTTCCACAATGGCTACGGCTACACGTTCTTGGATCATCTCTTCAATTTGAGCAGCAGTAGGTGTGGATCGACCGTTAGCCATGATGTTCTAAACAAAAATTTTGACTCAAGTCAAAATCCAGCATTCAATATATAATAATACAGTATATAGTAACCAACATGGAATCAAAACATCACATGTTATTAAATAACGCATCTAGGTACAAATACCACAGAGTCATCGTACAGTAATGTAAATAGAACATCGTGTAAGAATTAAATAACGCAAAGTTCCATTAATAATAATAAGTTTCATACATCTGAATAAGTCCGTACAATACATAAGTGAAACATAAAACTACAACTAGATTACATAATGAAATCTAAATACAAAAGCCCTACGGTGAAGGTGGGTGAAGGATGTCCATAACATGGGCCATCTGGTCCTCTAGCTCAGCAACTCGAGCTCGGAGGATCTCCACCTCCCTTGTCAATTCCTCGACAGTGGGAGATGGTGGCGCAGGTGGTGCTGGGGGTGCCGGTGCTGCCGGTGGTGCCGGTGGTGCAGACATTACATAACGGGGTGCAGATGTTCCAGCTCCAGAAATAGTTAGTACATAACGGGGTGCCTTACGCACTTGTAGGTCGGCAAGGTATGGCACAAGCCGCTTACGAGCAGTAACCCTACGTTGATCCCTGGAATGATGGTACCGTCGAAGCGATATCGCTTCTTCGGCGGGGTGGAGGGTGGCTGAATAGGTACATCAGCAGGGTCCTCATCATCACTGGAGTCGTCTGAGGAGGTGTTGTCGGATGAAGCATCAGTGGATGACGGGTCGTCCGAATCATGTGGTGGCTGTACGGGTGGCTGAACTGGCTGTCTTTGAGCGGCCATCATCTGTTGGTAACAAGCGGGTCCGATCGGAATGAGACGTCCATCAGGGGCGCGTCGGCACCAATGGCGATACCGGTTATGGAATGGACCTTCCCCGAACTCCGCGGGAATCACAATCTCGCCGGAGCGGGGCTGTGATCCTGAAGGTCCGGGGGCAGATGGAGCTGGAATCTCCGAAGGGTCCTGGGCTCCACTAGAAGTAACCACTGGGGCAGGTGCCTCGCTGCTAGTCCCGGAAGATGAAGCGCCCGGGTCACTCGTGGGTAGCGGGATCGGTGTGTCGGCAGCAGTAGCAGGTGGGGTGGCTGACGAGTCTGAACTGCCCAAAATGATAGCAGGTGGAGTATCCGACATCTGAACAAGGAAAAAAATAAATTTTTCCATGTCAGTAAGTCATAAAGCAAGCACGTATTAGGCTAACAGTTTAAATCATGTATAACAATAAGTAGCATGGCAATAATAACGAATCGTACAGAAGTGGCATGCAATCAAAAGCAAGTAATATCATACAGTAGTGAAAACATATAGTAGCATACGGCATATAGCAGTAAAAGTAAGCAGCAGCATGCAGTAAATTCAGCGGAAACAAGTAAACTAGCAAGTTGTAGATTAGTCCTAATAGTGAATCCTACTCGGGTCGGTCTTAGACTCACTAATGCAACCTAATTCCCTACAACCAATTCTCTGATACCAAATGTGATGCCCCGTACAAAACCATCGTGTACGAATCATCAACAACAGGATCATTACAAGGTTAAGTACTATATGCTGTTTCAAAAGAAGTTGCATTCACGATAAAAAGATGACGTCATAACTGACATCAATTGTTTTACACCAACAGTATGCTTCTACGAATAGCAAGCATGAATAAATGTATATGACCCTTAGGTCATTACAAAACATAGTTTCAAATGTAATTAAGTTTGAATGCAAGATAAAGTAGTTCTTGCGGTGATAACACTAGAGCAGCGGGTGTCTACGGCAAGACTAGTACACAGTGGAAGCAAACCTTAAGCACCTGAGAAAAAAAAATAATTAAAAACATCAACACAATGGTTGGTGAGCTATAGTTTAAGTATAACAGTATGTAAGGTAGGCCACGAGATTTCAGTGCTACAAAGAGTGTTTCAAAACAGTATGTTAAAGTATATGTTAACCGTGGGCACTTGGTAACTAACTTAACGTTTATACCCCCTGAAAGTACACTTGGAAAGTGCGTATGTTTACGAAGTATTAAACACTCATTAAATACTAGCACTACTAGCCCGAGTGGGGATGTCAAACCCTATGGATCCATATCTAAGATTCGCGTTCATGGTTTAAAAACCAATGATTAAACGTTACCAAGCTAAAGGAAATGTTTATGCCGTTGTATAACCCACACATATATAAGTTTAAGTACTCGTGCCTAGTATGTAAAACATAAAATCCGTATGTATTCTCAGTTCCCAAAATAAGTTAAAGTAAAAAGAGAATGCTATAACTCACAATGATAAAGTAGCGGTAAAGTATGACTCGGGAAATAAGCAAGTAATGAAGGTTGTCCAAACGGGTCCTCAACCTAAGTCAAATATCACTAAGTCAGTAAATCATCCGAATAGGTTTAAAAGTATGTAAATAAGGTCTTAAAGGTCAACATCATTCATCATTAAACAAAAGGTGTAAAGTAAGTTTCGTTCATGAAAGTAGTTTAAAACAAAGGCTGAGTTCGGTCAGTCACTACGGCGTCTATACCTACTGAAATAAGGTGAGACTAGTGGCCATGGATCCGTCTATGAGTCCTTTAGTTGTGGTAAAAATTACAGAAGCAAACTCATCTTCGTTTGACCGTGGCGACGGTCTAAGTGAGAGTAGGTCAGAATTTTCAGCACAACGTTAAATGGACATAGTGACGATCGGAGGGCCATAAATCCTAAATCGTAACTCGGATTAAGACGAGTCCTATATGAAAAGTTATATATTCGAACATAGATATCGGAAAATCATAATTACAGTAGCCCATGTCATACGGGTCAGACACAGAAACAGTAGAACAGTAGGGTCAGTAGGTTCCGGTAGTTCTTGGTGCTCGATGCTTATCATGGTTCTCATCCTTGATGCATATAGCTTCAAGTGTACAAATTGTAGATTTGTTTGCATCACTTTCACCAAGGTTTGACCATCATAACCCAAGTGTAAGTCTAAGACATGAAGCACAACTCACTTAAGTGTTGCAAGTGTTTTGATGAACCAAGGTTACATCAAAGTCTTAGATCTAACACATACATGAACTTTAAAACTAATAATAAGTTACAAACTTGAAAGTGAACTTATGAAATCAAGATCTTAAGATGTAGAACATAGTTCTTAGTTTGATCTTGAAGATCCAAGACTCAAAAGTCTAGATCTAACATAAGTGTACCAAGTTATAATTATAGAAAGCTTACTTACATGTTCTTGAACTTTTAAAGTTAACTTTAGTTCAAGATTAATGAGATCAAAGTTAACTAGTAACATTTTGACCAATATTAACCAACAAAATGAATTTAAAGTACATAATATAAAGAAATAAACTAAGTAAACAAGTAATTAGTTCATGGGTTGTTCATACTTTAAAGATTCAAACCAAAGTTTGATCTTTAAGAAAGTAAACTTTAAAGTTTACTAACATGAATTACAAGTATGATTTACAACACATGAACCTTAAATCTTTTGAAACAATAAGTGTAGAATCATAAACTAGTAAGTTTATGTTCTTGAGTGTTCTTGTAAATACAAGATAAAAGAAGAATCTAACTAGAAAGTTGATCCTTGTACTAGTAAGTAAATAACAAACAACAAGTAAGTAAGTAAACCATAAACATGAACAAGTAATAACAAGCAAATGATGATGATTATAGGGGTGTTGGTTTACGGTTTTGTGACAAGAAAAAGAAGAGAAATATAAACTTGTTACTTACAAGAATGGAGAGAAAAAGAGAGAAAAGTATGCAAGTAAAAGTGTGTGTGTGAGAAATGAGAATCCAAGAGAGTATGTAATTAAGATTTGAAAACAAAAACACCTCCCCATGAGATGTAGGCTCACGGCCAACAGAAAAAAAAGAAGGAAGGGAGTAGTCTATTGGGTTCATACATGTAAAGCTTCAAAAGTAGGATAATAAGGGTGCATGCATGGGGATGTAACATGTAACAAGATTCCATGACTAAACTAACTAGTTAAGTTGAAAGTAATACTAGCATTTTAGGATGGGCTAATATAATCCATGAAAGAAGTAGGGTGGGCTTTATAAGCCCATGTTTGATCATAAAGCCCAAGTATGTATTAATTAACAAATTAATCCAAGTAAAAGTCCATTAACACTAATAAAGGCCTAAGTAATTAACTAATAACTTTAGTTAATTAAAATGATTAATAAAACTTAATCATGAATGTAAATAATATCTGAAAATATTATTCGTGTAATGTACGCGTGTCACAAAGACGTTTCGGGCATTCAAAAGTCAAGTACGGTTAATCATGGCAACATGTAAATGTAATAACATACATTCGTTTAATCACAAGTATTAATAATAATAATTATTAATAAATGACGTTGGAAAATCCAGGGTCGTTACATTTATAACTGTTACATAACCAGAAATGAACGAATATGCTGCTGTCCCAATTCAATCAAACCGAAAACATGTATAATCGAGCAATTCTACGCATACAATCATCAATACAACAATACACAAGTGCTACACTATCATAATAACATCAAATACCAACATAATCAGTAGAAATGAATAATAATTGAAAAATTAGGGTTCATAGGTATACCCAAATCGAAGGACAAAAGATGTAATCGCGTAGAGAACGAAGCGTAGAATTCGGAAACAACAAAAGCCCCAAATCTTCAAAGCAAAAATGTTGAAGAAAATGATGATGTTTGTGATGCATGGGATGGCCAAGGAGGAAGGAAATAGAAGGAGAAAGTGTTTTTAGGTTTAAAATGAAAAGAGTAATGTGGAAGTTAGGTTTAAGATAATTAGGTTTGCAAAATAACAAGTTCACCCCTCCCACTAGGGGATTTTGGCCAAAACATGCCCAAGGGTGAGCCCTCATGGCCCATTTTGATGTAATGTGAAGTTACTTGTGGCCCGAACGCCCGATCGAAGCCCGAAACGCGAAAACGCTATTACGCGATTAATTATTCGGAGAGATAACAAATACGCGATGAATAAAATATATAAACACTATATATAAATATATGACATTAAAATATCATATTTAAAATAATTAGGATTTAAAAATTCCAAAAGCTCGACCGTTGGTTTGAAAAACGAAAAGATTCGCCGAATAGAAATCCGCGACACGTAGAAACGTACAATTAAAGATATGAATACAAATATTCATATAACACATAATAATTAATATATTATTACAAATATAATAATATAGGTCATAGAAATAACATGGCACGAATAACAGTTAACGGTCATTAAATAATTAACGGTAAAAGATAACGGAAAAAGTAGGGTCGTTACATGGTGTTTAGTACTTCGAGGTTTATATATTATACAGATGAGATGTTCAGTTTTGGGGATATTATTGATGCGCATTATATGTTAAGGTCAGTTACCAAGCTAAGCTATGAAAGCAAAGTGAATGTTATGTATCGAGAGAATGATTTTATACACATGTTATGTGTATGTTATTTTTGTGCATGAGATATGTGTACGGTTATTTAAAAATCGCGAGGCAACCTACGGGGGAGAAAAGGATACGAACCTACTCTGCTAAGCATTATGAAAATGGTTTTATACACGAGATAGGTGTACTGTATTTAAATCTTGTGGTCTATCAAAATGATGAATTTTATTGTTTTATGATAAACCTATGAACTCACCAACCTTTTGGTTGACACTTTAAAGCATGTTTATTCTCAGGTACGAAAGAAATCTTCCGCTGTACATTTGATCATTTTAGAGATATTACATGGAGTCGTTCATGGCATATAGAGGGCAGAACCTTGCAATGGGACCAGATGTTATTGTATTCGTTCAGAAGAATTTGGACGGGTTATGACATGCATATTGTACGGTCTCGATTGTTGTTTGTTTGTGACGTTTTATTCATGCAATTTATTCTAATTTATCATACAAACTAAAAACATAAAAGTAGTTATGCCAAGATTGGCGTACAGACATAGTAATAATGTAGCAGTGAGATCACAATTATTCATAAAATATAACAGAGTTTAGGAAAGTTATGGTTGAGCTGGAGGGTAGGGTAGAGAATACGATACGCTAGTGCGGGGCTGTCTTGGGTGTCTAAGGGCTGATTGCACTTCATCGGTCATCTCTTCATCGCTTGTGAATTGATGTGCTAATTCTGCAGTGTTCATCCCTGAAGATACCCTGAATTGAAACTCGTCTGAACGTTCGATCAATCCGGTGAGTGATGAGGTGCTCGTGTGAATCATAGGCCCTGTGCGCCAAACGCTGCCATTCTTGCAAATCTCTTCTCAAACTCAAGTTCATGCCCATACCTCCCATACCTTGCGTAACATCCTCGACCATATATTAACTCGTAGTCTGGTCTCACACACTGTTCTGATCATCAGTAGATGTATCTCTGTGGGTGATGACGTTTTCGGTTCCAAAAATGTTATTATCCAAATCCTCTGCCATTGTCCTCGGTTCCCTTGGAGGAGATGGAATGACTGTGTCCTGGGTGAAATGATGGTGAGGTGGAGGAGATGGGGGTCGTGGCTGCTGAGTGCTAGGTCCTGCACCTCTAGGGTCTCTATGGGTGTACATCACCGGATACTCGTGAGGGTATGGTGGGACATTAAGCTGTCTGCCCGCGTGATGTGTGAAGTGATCCAAATTCTGAAAGATAGCACGCTGAGCAAACCAACTCTCATGCCCGGGTAAGTCCCCCATATGGTAATGAAACGGTGGAAAGTGCGGTCTGTGACGCCCCGTACAAAATCAACGTGTACGGATCATCATCAACAGGATCATTACAAGGTCACAACACTATATGCTGTTTTAAAAACAAGTTTTGCATTCATGAAAAGATAACGTCAAATGTTTTACAAAAGATAATGTTCTTCTACGAATAGAAGGCATTAACATAAGTATGTGACACAAAGGTCATTACAAAACTATAGCTTGTAAATAACATAAGTTGTGAATGCAAAGTAAAAGTTCCATGATTGAGACATCTCTAAACAATGCAGCGGAAGTCTAACACAGCGAGTCTGTAACAGCAAGTCTATAACACCAAGACTATAACAACAAGTCTAACAGCGGAAGCAACAATGTCTAAGCACCTGAGAAATACATGCTTAAAAAGTCAACATGAATGTTGGTGAGCCATAGTTTGTTTGTAATCAGTAATGTAATGTAGACCACGAGATTTCAGTGCTTAAAACCAGCATTTCGAATCAGTATTTCAAATCAGTATGATAAAGTATATGCTTATCCGTGGGCACCCGGTAACTAACTTAACGTAATATTACCCCCTAAAAGTACACTTGGCGAGTGCGTCTGTTTACGAAGTATTAAACACCCATTGAATGCTAGCGCGACTAGCCCGAGTGGGGATGTCAAACCCTATGGATCCATATATAAGATTCGCGTTCACCAGTTCATAAACCAATGACTAAACGTTACCGAGCTAAGGGGAATCTTTGTGCCGTTATGTCACCCACACATATGCAAAGTTTAAGTACTCGTGTCTAGTATGTAAAACATAAAAATCGCATGTATTCTCAGTCCCAAAAATAGTAAAGTAAAAAGGGAAGCTATAACTCATAGTGATTGTGCGGTAAAATCGATACGAAAATGTAAGCAAGTAGTAAGTCGGTCCAAACAAGTAAGTTGGACGATCCAAAAGGTCCGCAACCTAAGTCAATGGTTACTAAGTCAGTAATTTGTCCCCAAAATTTTAAAAGTAAATAAGTTAAGTCTTAATTATCATCATCATCATCATCATTCGTAAAAGATAAAGTAAGTTTTCAACAAGAATAGAGATCGAAACAAAGGCTAAATTCGGACAGCTGCTACGACCTCTATACAAACCGAAAAGATTCGTGGTCAGTGGCCAAGGCTCCGTATGTGAGTCCTTGTACCTCTGTCCAATTTTCAGATACTAACTCAATGTCGTTTGACCGTGGCGACGGTTCAAGCGCGACTAGGTGAGAATTTTTCAGCACGTCGTTACAAAGGCGTAGTGATTTTCGGAAGGCTATAAATCCTAAAACATATATCGTATTGAGGCGAGTCTTGAACGAAAAGTCATCTACTCAAACCGAACTATCTGAAAATCAATTTTCCAGAAGTCTCATGAGTCTGATCAGACCCCGAAAAACAGCAAACAAGTGCTCCAGTGGGTTTCTTGGTGCTTGATGCTCATCACGGTTCTCATCCTTGATGCGTGTAAGCTTCAAGTGTACAACTCTTTGATGTTTTAGCATCACTTTGACCAAGTTTCAACCATCAACACACAACTAAGAGTAAAAGCTAACATTCCACAAGTTTTGAACATCAAGGTTGTCTCTTTATTGCATAAACACAATAAAGCTTCAACCTTTGTCCTTTTGACACAAGTTTATGCATCTTCATCATATGAGATGATGAAGACTTGATTTTTATCATCATAAAAAGGTTCCAAGTAAGTGAGATCTACAATAATAGCTTAGATCTTCAAGTATTAAGAAACCCTAAGATAGAAAGCTTGGATCTTTACAAGATTAATGAGACCATAAGCTAGAAAGCTAAGATCTAGTAAAAGTAATGAGACCATAAGCTAAAAAGCTAAGATTTTTAACAAAATAATGAAACCTTTAAGCTAGAAAGCTTGGATCTTTAATGTTCTTAAAGATCCTTAAAGCAAAAGGCTAGGTCTTCAAGTTTCATGAAGATCATAAACACAAGTTTTGATCTTTTAACAAAATAAAAGAGATCATAAGTTAGAAAACTTAGATCCAACAAAAGTAATGAAGATTCAAAGCTAGAAAGCTTGAATCTTTCATGTTCTTGAAGGATTCAAATCAAAGTTTGAATCTTCAAGATATAACAAGATCAAGAAGCTAAAAAGCTTGATTCTTTAGTGATGATGATGATGTGAAAATAAGAAGAAAAGAAGAAGAAGAAGAAGAAGAAGAAGAAGAAGAAGAAGAAGAAGAAGAAGAAGAAGAAGAAGAAGAAGAAGAAGAAGAAGAAGAAGAAGAAAATTTGAAACCTACACTTTTTAGAGTGAGAAAGACTAGAGAGAGAATTAGGGAGTAAGTGTGTGTAAAATGTGAATGAGATCAAGTGTAAAATGGATGAGATTAGCTTGGTATTTATAGGGAAAAGGGGTGTGTAGGCCGTGGGTTTATATGGGGGACAAGGGGACACCTTTTTGCTTTTTGGTTAGTGGTGGTCTAAAGGTGGTGTTTGTTGTTAGGATCCCATGCAACATTTGTGGTAATGGTTAACAAAAATACTAGTATGTTAGCTCTTATAAATAGGTTTTTGTCCTACATCTTAATGGGTCATAATCCATTTAAAATTGGACTAATTAAATGGTCCATTAGCTAGAGTAGGGTGGGCTCAAGTCCAACAAGGTAGAAAGTTCAACAAGACTAACTAGTTCGCATTGTAAATTACAAATCGTAATTAAGCAACCAATAAGCCAAGTAATTGTCATTAGAAAATAACAATTAGTATTACGTAGTCATAATATTCCAATTATGATAAATGTTAAACGTGTACCAAGTACGTAGCTCGTTCAAAACGACAAGTGACACTAACGGTCATAAAAGCATTCGAGGATCAAGTTAAGTGATTAAACACTTAATAGCATGTTTTAAGACATTAACGAAAGTAATTAATCATGAATAAAGATCCCAGAGCATAAACTAGCTCAGCAGGAAAAAATACGCAGTTTCGTGAAAGTATAGAGCACAAAAATATAAGCCGAAAAAGTCGGGTCGTTACATTACCCACCTGTTAAAGAAAATTTCGTCCTGAAATTTTGAGGAGGGACCAACAGTGGTACCGAATTTGAAGAAGAAGGAGCGTATCAAAGTTCTGAGAGACTCGTGGGCTCAGAAGTGAGCGATTTACCTTGAAAGGTACTTGGGCGTATAAAAGTAAGAATAGGTATATGCCATTAATTAAGTCTCTTGACCTTAAGATCAACAAATTGATTTCGTTTCTTGTTAACATGAATATGTCATCTGAATATATATCCACAAAAGGAAAGATGATGTTTTTAGCCTTACATACGTCTTCAGTAAGCTGGATGCATGAAATGCATCATGAATGTTATCAAACTCATCTAAAACATTGAGCGCTTATGTCACAATACAAAGCTGACAGATAGAATGGAAAACATGGTGGTCACAACCATGCGACTTGATGTCTGGATAGTGTTAGCCACGGATTTTACTAATCCCCTTAATTTATGAAGGAGACCATAGGCATAAAGAACCCGATATTTAATAAACGTTTGATTTGAATTGAAATTTTTAGATGGAAGTGACTAATCGGACTTGTATGCAATGCAAGCCATAATTATTTATAGTGTCTTCCGGATGGTCTAAACGAACAGTGAAGGATATCACCCAGTTTACCATACTGCATGTGAACTTATCCTTGGATGGAATGAAAACACGGTTCCCTAATGTAACTATATGCTTTCAGTTACTTACTGAAGTTAGGGTTAACATGGACTAGAACAACATATAGTTGCAACCAACGAAGGAAGAAACATATAGAGTAACCATATCAGTGTTATAGATGTTTTAAGCAGTCCCTTACAAGAGGATAACAAGATTCATAGATTTTTAAAGTAATTTATATTACATTTCCGAAAGAAAATCGCACGAAAGGTGTGATCTTTAAACGTGAGTGAACTCTTCGTACAACGAGCGGGTTGATCTGAATTTATCCTTATATTTAAGGGGATGCGCGGATGAGAAGATACGTGAACCCTTGGTCATAAAGAATGGTTTACTCCAAGTGAAAAGAATCCCAAAAATGATTTATTGTACCTCAACATACTAATTCATAGAGATGATGTTTACGAGGGTGTTGCGATTAGTCGTGAAATATTGAGAGTACAAACTCACCAAGTGCCTTTCCTACAATGGGGTGACCACTGAGTGTACCTCAGAAAACTGATTTATCGGCCCGCGTTTTTGCCATGTCTAACCTTAAAAGGAACATTTTACGAGCGCAAAGACTTCCTAACAAATTTTATAAAACTGCCACCCAAAGTGGCTCAAGAGTTTTTAACAAAGATCTTAATGGTAAGCTTCATCCCTAAACGGGGGACGAGAAGAAGTGTGATCCATACATGGTGTAGACTAATACGAAAACCTTTAATAAAATCAACCAAGGAAGTTTTGAAAAAACTTTAAAAACTTGACGTGACAACATAAACGGAACGAAGATCCTAATAAATTTAGAAGTATGTACAACATGTACCATTTTGCACAAAACTATTTGACTTAGGTTAAACAACTAAATAAAGGAGCGATTTTTAAGTAATTTGAAGGTATAACTTAGTATGTACTAACCAAAATAAGTAAGAGTAAATTTGTTAATTTAATTATATACATACATATATGATTTTATAAATCGCATAAGTGACAGGAAAATTTTTATTACTTTCATTTGTCCATAAATCTCGCGAGGACCGCACAATAAACGTGTAAAAATTTTGATAAACATAGTTTTTCGTATTTCAGAGGTTTCGCTTTGAAAAAGGTCGAGTGAAAAATCTTTGAATCATCGGTTGACATGTTACTAGGTAATGAAAACTAATGAATTAAATGTAGTTTTGATAACTATAAGAACATAAGTCTTTGGGCCAAAAATGTTCACATGCGAAGCCGTTGTTAAAAAGTGAGGTATGAAGGATAGAGCATGAGGATGAGAAGTTAATCGCTTCTTGACTTTGCAATATGCCAAACAGGTTATGACTAATATTATAGTCGGAATACTGATGGTGTTAATATCACTAGATGAGAATCTCTTGGAATAGGTCAGGACTTAGAGTTATGTAAGAAAGAGCATCGCTCCAACAGGTGTGGTAAATAAGATCCTTGGGGTAACGCAATAGTTTTGAATGGTTTAAGTGCTAGTGGATGCCCGAAGGCTCTGCATGACGTGGTAGTAAGTGCCTTCATCACACACACACATGAATCTCTCGATGTCGATGGTTGTAAAGTCTTCATGATGACTTGGATACGGATAAGTAACAAAAAAATTTATATAATAAGCAACGAAAATTTTATAGAAATCGTTTTAGGTGACAATGTAAGAAAAGAAACGAAGTTCTTAGTAAACTAGAGTTATATACAACATGTACTATTCTAAGTAAAATATCTTGTGAATAAAAGAATTGATTTGTAAAAGTGAAAGTAAAATTTTATATGTACTAGTCAAAAATAAGTAATTATTTACTTTATTTTATATAACATATACGATTTCAAAAATTTGCACGTATGGCAAATAAAATAAATTTATTTTTATAAAACTTTGAGAGGATCGCACAGTAAAATAGTGTGTGTAAAATTTTGGCAAACAAAATTTTCATATTTCGGAGGTTACAAGTTGGAAAAAGATTGATGAGGATCGAGTAAAAGATTTTCGAAAATTTCGGGTGATATTTGAGCAACAATGTCACGAGGTAATGAAAACTGTTGAATTTAAATGTGGTTGATGACTATTAGTAGGACATAAGTCCTTTGACCAAAAATGCTTAAGTGTGAAGTTGTTGCTTATAAGTGAGATACAAATGGGAGAGTATGAGGATGAGAATTAACCACCCATTGATTTTGGAAAATTTTGAACTGGTATGGCTAATATCGAAGTAAGAAGGATGATGGTGTGATTATCATCAAATAAGAAATCTCTCGGAATGAGTTAGGATTTAGAGTCGCGCAAGAATGAGTATCAAATTAGATTCTTGGGTAGTCTTTAATATAGAATTTGAATTGCTGAAGTGACGGGATACAATTTCCTTTATGTATCGTTGTGCAAGTTTGTCCATTGCATCGGTTTCTTTCATGGCTAGAAAGTAAGCAGATTTGGTGAGGCGGTCAACGATAACCCGGATAGTGTCATAACCGCCTATTGTTTTCGGTAGCTTTGTGATGAAATCCATTGTTATTCCTTTCCATTTCCAATGTGGGATTTCGGGCTGTTGAAGTAACCCAGATGGTTTTTTGTGCTCGGCTTCGGGCTACTCCTCTCCCCGTAAACTATTAATGGCTCACCATTCTCGTGAGGTATATGAATAATCTTCTCACTATAAATAACTTTCTCTTTCATCCTTGAAAGCTAGTCCGTTCCAACTATTTCATCAAAGCTTCCTAACTTGATGAGTATTAGGTTAATCCTAAAGTGCATTCCAACTATTGCATCAAGCTTCCCAAATTGATGGGGGTTAGGTTAGTCTTAAGGTTCATTCTAACCAAATCTTATTGTACTACCGTGAAAGATTCTATCAATCTTCTTAAATAACATCTGCTTGTACGTAGATAACTAATCCTTTCCACTACCACTTTAAAACTTCCAAGTTTTGTTGACATGAGGTCATCTCCAAATGACCCACCTGTTAATTTTAAAGTACTATCTTAAATTATTCCTCTATCTCTGCCAGCTTACCATTAGCTTGTCATATAGAATACTTAACTCTCATGGTTGTTAATTGCTTATTAGTCATAACAGTAGGGTCCTTAGATATAATGTTTCTATCACTTTAGTATTTAACAACTCCGAGACAATAAAACATTGTATCAAAATGCACCCTAACTAAAATCAGGATCCATGCAAGTCGCCATAGCTGAAATAACGATTGCTCTACCGCAAGTAAGTCCAAAGTTTTTCTTATTTGAGAACTTTTTCCTTAAGTGTCCAGGGTGTCTATATCTATAACAAATTTTCGGGTTATCAATTCTGCAATTAAGGCCCTTCTTGTACGGTATATGGGCTAAGTGGTTATTCTTTCCCTACCTCTAACAGACCATAATGCGTATACTCAAGTGGTTCCTACCAAAATTTTCTTTGAATCACTTCATATTCCATATGTAGTAACTGAAATGTCCCGTTCTTATTGATTAAAAACGTTCCATATTAATTGATTTCGTTGCGAGGTTTTGACCTCTATATGAGACGTTTTTCAAAGACTGCATTCATTTTTAAAACAAACCATAACCTTTATTTCATAAATAAAGGTTTAAAAAGCTTTACGTAGATTATCAAATAATGATAATCTAAAATATCCTGTTTACACACGACCATTACATAATGGTTTACAATACAAATATGTTACATCGAAATCAGTTTCTTGAATGCAGTTTTTACACAATATCATACAAACATGGACTCCAAATCTTGTCCTTATTTTAGTATGCAACAGCAGAAGCTCTTAGTATTCACCTGAGAATAAACATGCTTTAAATGTCAACAAAAATGTTGGTGAGTTATAGGTTTAACCTATATATATCAAATCGTAACAATAGACCACAAGATTTCATATTTCAATACACATCCCATACATAGAGATAAAAATCATTCATATGGTGAATACCTGGTAACCGACATTAACAAGATGCATATATATAAGAATATCCCCATCATTCCGGGACACCCTTCGGATATGATATAAATTTCGAAGTACTAAAGCATCCGGTACTTTGGATGGGGTTTGTTAGGCCCAATAGATCTATCTTTAGGATTCGCGTCAATTAGGGTGTCTGTTCCCTAATTCTTAGATTACCAGACTTAATAAAAAGGGGCATATTCGATTTCGATAATTCAACCATAGAATGTAGTTTCACGTACTTGTGTCTATTTTGTAAATCATTTATAAAACCTGCATGTATTCTCATCCCAAAAATATTAGATTTTAAAAGTGGGACTATAACTCACTTTCACAGATTTTTACTTCGTCGGGAAGTAAGACTTGGCCACTGGTTGATTCACGAACCTATAACAATATATACATATATATCAAAGTATGTTTAAAATATATTTACAACACTTTTAATATATTTTGATGTTTTAAGTTTAATAAGTCAGCTGTCCTCGTTAGTAACCTACAACTAGTTGTCCACAGTTAGATGTACAGAAATAAATCGATAAATATTATCTTGAATCAATCCACGACCCAGTGTATACGTATCTCAGTATTGATCACAACTCAAACTATATATATTTTGGAATCAACCTCAACCCTGTATAGCTAACTCCAACATTCACATATAGAGTGTCTATGGTTGTTCCGAAATATATATAGATGTGTCGACATGATAGGTCGAAACATTGTATACGTGTCTATGGTATCTCAAGATTACATAATATACAATACAAGTTGATTAAGTTATGGTTGGAATAGATTTGTTACCAATTTTCACGTAGCTAAAATGAGAAAAATTATCCAATCTTGTTTTACCCATAACTTCTTCATTTTAAATCCGTTTTGAGTGAATCAAATTGCTATGGTTTCATATTGAACTCTATTTTATGAATCTAAACAGAAAAGTATAGGTTTATAGTCGGAAAAATAAGTTACAAGTCATTTTTGTAAAGGTAGTCATTTCAGTCGAAAGAACGACGTCTAGATGACCATTTTAGAAAACATACTTCCACTTTGAGTTTAACCATAATTTTTGGATATAGTTTCATGTTCATAATAAAAATCATTTTCTCAGAATAACAATTTTTAAATCAAAGTTTATCATAGTTTTTAATTAACTAACCCAAAACAGCCCGCGGTGTTACTACGACGGCGTAAATCCGGTTTTACGGTGTTTTTCGTGTTTCCAGGTTTTAAATCATTAAGTTTGCATATCATATAGATATAGAACATGTGTGTAGTTAATTTTAAAAGTCAAGTTAGAAGGATTAACTTTTGTTTGCGAACAAGTTTAGAATTAACTAAACTATGTTCTAGTGATTACGAGTTTAAACCTTCGAATAAGATATTTTTATATATATGAATCGAATGATGTTATGAACATTATTACTACCTCAAGTTTAGTAGGTAAACCTACTGGAAGTGACAAGAAATGATCTAGCTTCAAAGGATCTTGGATGGCTTGAAAGTTCTTGAAGTAGGATCATGACACAAAAACAAGTTCAAGTAAGATTTTTACTCGAATTAAGATAGTTTATAGTTATAGAAATTGAATCAAAGTTTGAATATGAATATTACCTTGAATAAGAAAGATAACCTACTGTATATAACAAAGGTTTCTTGATCTTAGATGATTACTTGGAATGGATTAGAAAGCTTGGAAGTAAATTAGTAAACTTGAAGGGATTTTTGAAGTGTTCTTGAAGTGTTCTTCCTATGATGATTATAGCTTGATTCTTGAAGTGATTTTTGATGAAGATGATGATTAACTACTGGAAAAATACGTTCATAATAGTGTGTGTGTGTGTGTGTTGAGAGAGAATTAGAAAGAGAATTGGAAGTGAAATGGAGTGAATGATGAGTGGTAATTGGTGAGTGGTGAGTGGGGTTAAAAGGAATTCTAGTTAGTTGACTAGTTCATGGTAGAAGTTAAAATTAATTAGTCATACATGAAATAATCAATAGTGGAATCCCATGCTATTTCCTATTGGTATATACTCATAGTAAGTACGTTTTGAAGCTGTGTATAATACGGGTAAGAATACGACTAGAATTCTTGATGAAAGAAAAGAATGGAAAAGTAACTATAACCATTTTCGTTAAGTATGAGTGTTTTGATATATGTCTTGAAGTCTTCCAAAAGTATTTTAATACATCTAAATACACTACATGTATATACATTTTAACTGAGTCGTTAAGTCATCGTTAGTCGTTACATGTAAGTGTTGTTTTGAAACCTTTAAGTTAACGATCTCAATTAATGTTGTTAACCCATTGTTTATTATATCTAATGAGATGTTAAATTATTATATTATCATGATATTATGATATATTAATATATCTTAATATGATATATATATATATATACATTTAAATGTCGTTACAACGATAATCGTTACATATATGTCTCGTTTCGAAATCCTTAAGTTAGTAGTCTTGTTTATATGTATATAACTCATTGTTAATATACTTATGGAGATACTTACTTATCATAATCTCATGTTAACCATATGTATATCCATATATATATCGTCATGTCGTTTTTACAAGTTTTAACGTTCGTGAATCGCCGGTCAACTTGGGTGGTCAATTGTCTATATGAAACATATTTCAATTAATCAAGTCTTAACAAGTTTGATTTCTTAACATGTTGGAAACATTTAATCATGTAAATATCAATCTCAATTAATATATATAAACATGGAAAAGTTCGGGTCACTACAGTACCTACCCGTTAAATAAATTTCGTCCCGAAATTTTAAGCTGTTGAAGGTGTTGACGAATCTTCTAGAAATAGATGCGGGTATTTCTTCTTCATCTGATCTTCACACTCCCAGGTGAACTCGGGTCCTCTACGAGCATTCCATCGAACCTTAACAATTGGTATCTTGTTTTGCTTAAGTCTTTTAACCTCACGATCCATTATTTGACGGGTTCTTCGATGAATTGGAGTTTTTCGTTGATTTGGATTTCATCTAACGGAATAGTGAGATCTTCTTTAGCAAAACATTTCTTCAAATTAGAGACGTGGAAAGTGTTATGTACAGCCGCGAGTTGTTGAGGTAACTCAAGTCGGTAAGCTACTGGTCCGACACGATCAATAATCTTGAATGGTCCAATATACCTTGGATTTAATTTCCCTCGTTTACCAAATCGAACAACGCCTTTCCAAGGTGCAACTTTAAGCATGACCATCTCTCCAATTTCAAATTCTATATCTTTTCTTTTAATGTCAGCGTAGCTCTTTTGTCGACTTTGGGCGGTTTTCAACCGTTGTTGAATTTGGATGATCTTCTCGGTAGTTTCTTGTATAATCTCCGGACCCGTAATCTGTCTATCCCCCACTTCACTCCAACAAATCGGAGACCTGCACTTTCTACCATAAAGTGCTTCAAACGGCGCCATCTCAATGCTTGAATGGTAGCTGTTGTTGTAGGAAAATTCTGCTAATGGTAGATGTCGATCCTAACTGTTTCCGAAATCAATAACACATGCTCGTAGCATGTCTTCAAGCGTTTGTATCATCCTTTTGCTCTGCCCATCAGTTTGTGGATGATAGGCAGTACTCATGTCTAGACGAGTTCCTAATGCTTGCTGTAATATCTGCCAGAATCTTGAAATAAATCTGCAATCCCTATCAGAGATAATAGAGATTGGTATTCCATGTCTGGAGATGACTTCCTTCAAATACATTCGTGCTAACTTCTCCATCTTGTCATCTTCTTTTATTGGCAGGAAATGTGCTGATTTGGTGAGACGATCAACTATTACCCAAATAGTATCAAAACCACTTGCAGTCCTTGGTAATTTAGTGATGAAATCCATGGTAATGTTTTCCCATTTCCATTCCGGGATTTCGGGTTGTTGAAGTAGACCTGATGGTTTCTGATGCTCAGCTTTGACCTTAGAACACGTCAAACATTCTCCTACGTATTTAGCAACATCGGCTTTCATACCCGGCCACCAAAAATGTTTCCTGAGATCCTTGTACATCTTCCCCGTTCCAGGATGTATTGAGTATCTGGTTTTATGAGCTTCTCTAAGTACCATTTCTCTCATATCTCCAAATTTTGGTACCCAAATCCTTTCAGCCCTATACCGGGTTCCGTCTTCCCGAATATTAAGATGTTTCTCCGATCCTTTGGGTATTTCATCCTTTAAATTTCCCTCTTTTAAAACTCCTTGTTGCGCCTCCTTTATTTGAGTAGTAAGGTTATTATGAATCATTATATTCATAGATTTTACTCGAATGGGTTCTCTGTCCTTCCTGCTCAAGGCATCGGCTACCACATTTGCCTTCCCCAGGTGGTAACGAATCTCAAAGTCGTAATCATTCAATAATTCAATCCACCTACGTTGCCTCATATTCAGTTGTTTCTGATTAAATATGTGTTGAAGACTTTTGTGGTCGGTATATATAATACTTTTGACCCCATATAAGTAGTGCCTCCAAGTCTTTAATGCAAAAACAACCGCGCCTAATTCCAAATCATGCGTCGTATAATTTTGTTCGTGAATCTTCAATTGTCTAGACGCATAAGCAATCACCTTCGTTCGTTGCATTAATACACAACCGAGACCTTGCTTTGATGCGTCACAATAAATCACAAAATCATCATTCCCTTCAGGCAATGACAATATAGGTGCCGTAGTTAGCTTTTTCTTCAATAACTGAAACGCTTTCTCTTGTTCATCATTCCATTCAAATTTCTTCCCTTTATGCGTTAATGCAGTCAAGGGTTTTGCTATTCTGGAAAAGTCTTGGATGAACCTTCTGTAGTAACCAGCTAGTCCTAAAAACTGGCGTATGTGTTTCGGAGTTTTCGGGGTTTCCCACTTTTCAACAGTTTCTATCTTTGTCGGATCCACCTTAATACCTTCTTTGTTCACTATGTGACCGAGGAATTGAACTTCTTCCAACCAAAATGCACACTTTGAAAACTTAGCGTACAATTCTTCCCTCCTCAATACTTCTAACACCTTTCTCAAATGTTCACCGTGTTCTTGGTCATTCTTTGAGTAAATAAGTATGTCATCAATGAAAACAATTACAAACTTGTCAAGGTATGGTCCACACACCCGGTTCATAAGGTCCATGAACACAGCTGGTGCATTAGTTAAACCAAACGGCATGACCATAAACTCGTAATGACCATAACGTGTTCTGAAAGCAGTCTTTGGAATATCATCTTCTTTCACCCGCATTTGATGATACCCGGAACGTAAGTCAATCTTTGAATAAATAGACGAGCCTTGTAGTTGATCAAATAAGTCGTCGATTCTCGGTAGTGGGTAGCGGTTCTTGATGGTAAGTTTGTTCAACTCTCGATAGCCGATACACAACCTGAATGTACCATCTTTCTTCTTGACAAACAAAACAGGAGCTCCCTACGGTGATGTGCTTGGTCGAATGAAACCACGCTCTAAAAGTTCTTGTAATTGGCTTTGCAGTTCTTTCATCTCGCTGGGTGCGAGTCTGTAAGGAGCACGAGCTATTGGTGCAGCTCCTGGTACAAGATCTATTTGAAATTCAACGGATCGCTGTGGGGGTAATCCTGGTAATTCTTTCGGAAATACATCGGGAAATTCTTTTGCAATGGGAACATCATTGATGCTCTTTTCTTCAGTTTTTACTTTCTCGACGTGTGCTAGAACAGCATAGCAACCTTTTCTTATTAGTTTTTGTGCCTTCAAATTACTAATAATATGTAGCTTCGTGTTGCCCTTTTCTCCGTACACCATTAAGGGTTTTCCTTTTTCTCGTATAATGCGAATTGCATTTTTGTAACAAACGATCTCTGCTTTCACTTCTTTCAACCAGTCCATACCGATTATCACATCAAAACTCCCTAAATCTACTGGTATCAAATCAATCTTAAATGTTTCGCTAACCAGTTTAATTTCTCGATTCCGACATATATTATCTGCTGAAATTAATTTACCATTTGCTAATTCGAGTAAAAATTTACAATCCAAAGGCGTCAATGGACAACTTAATTTAGCACAAAAATCTCTACTCATATAGCTTCTATCCGCACCCGAATCAAATAAAACGTAAGCAGATTTATTGTTAATAAGAAACGTACCCGTAACAAGCTCCGGGTCTTCCTGTGCCTCTGCCGCATTAATATTGAAAACTCTTCCGCGGCCTTGTCCATTCGTGTTCTCCTGGTTCGGGCAATTTCTAATAATGTGGCCCGGTTTTCCACATTTATAACAAACTACATTGGCATAACTTGCTCCGACACTACTTGCTCCGCCATTACTCGTTCCGACACCATTTGTTCCTTTCGTTCTATTAACCCCTGGTCCGTAGACCATTTCTTTTACACTTGTTGCAAAATTTGGTGCAGAACCCCGAGTGATACTTTTCACACCTTTGGCATAGCTGCTTCTGATTGTTGTTGTTGTTGCGGTTATTATTGTTGTTGGGATGATTGTTTTAGTTGCTGTTGTTGCTGTTGTTGTTGTTGTTGTTGTTGTTGTTGTTGTTGTTGTTGTTGTTGGGCCGTTTGTTGTAGTTGCGATTGATGTTGCGATTGTTGGGATAATTGTTGCGATTATTGTTGTAATTGCTGTTGTTGTTGTATTGGTGATTCTTATCACCGTTTTCCTCCCACTTTCTTTTGACTTGCTTCACATTGGCCTCTTCAGCAGTCTGTTCTTTAATTCTTTCTTCAATCTGGTTCACTAGTTTGTGAGCCATTCTACATGCCTGTTGTATGGAGGCGGGCTCGTGTGAACTTATATCTTCTTGGATTCTTTCCGGTAATCCTTTCACAAACGCGTCGATCTTCTCTTCCTCATCTTCGAATGCTCCCGGACACAATAGGCACAATTATGTGAATCGTCTTTCGTACGTGGTAATATCAAATCCTTGGGTTCGTAACCCTCTAAGTTCTGTCTTGAGCTTATTGACCTCGGTTCTGGGACGGTACTTCTCGTTCATCAAGTGCTTGAATGCTGACCACGGTAGTGCGTATGCATCATCTTGTCCCACTTGCTCTAGATAGGTATTCCACCATGTTAACGCAGAACCTATGAAGGTATGCGTAGCGTACTTCACTTTGTCCTCTTCAGCACACTTACTTATGGCAAACACCGATTCGACCTTCTCGGTCCACCGTTTCAATCCGATCGGTCCTTCGGTTCCATCAAATTCCAAAGGTTTGCAGGCAGTGAATTCTTTGTAGGTGCATCCTACACGATTTCCTATACTGCCAGATCCAAGGTTATTGTTGGTATGTAGCGCATCCTGTACTGCGGCTATGTTTGAAGCTAGAAAAGTACGGAATTCCTCTTCATTCATATTCACGGTGTATCGAGTAGTCGGTGCCATTTCCTTCAAAATAGTCAAATGGAACAAGTTAATCATACAGAATATTAAGAGTAGTTAATAGTATTTCGTAGCATAATATGAACTCATTTATAAAAGCTTTTTCTTCATATTAGCGTTTTATAAGTTTAAATTCGGGTAGTAACTACCCGTTAAGTTCATACTTAGTAGCTAATATACAATTCAACTACTACAATTCTATATGAAAAACTGATTGTAATAATATTTCGCGTTCAAACTTTTATACAATATTTTACAAACTTACAATACCGCTTATTTTACATAAAGCATGAAATATAGCACACAATAACTTTGATACAAGATAGTTGTGAAGATAATTCTAGCTAGTACACAAGTCATTCAGCAAAGGCAATAAAGACATGTAATTCATACGTCCAGAAACAAGTCATGCATTCTGGTTTTACTAGGACTACTTCCCATCCTTGGTCTTTTGGAACATAACCGTTATGGCCGTTGATAAGACAGCGTGTTGTAACGTCGTCAAAGGGACGAGGGTTACGTAATGACCAACAGTCTCGTAATAACCTAAAAACCTCATTTCTTACCCCAATTACCGACTCCGTCACTTGTGGGAACGTTTTGTTTAATAGTTGTAGCCCGATGTTCTTGTTCTCACTTTGGTGAGAAGCGAACATTACTAACCCGTAAGCATAACATGCTTCTTTATGTTGCATGTTAGCCGCTTTTTCTAAATCACGAAGTCCTATATTCAGATATACTGAGTCAAAATAATTTCTTAACCCGTTGCGTAAAATAGCATTTGGGTTCCCCGCAATATATGCGTCAAAGTAAACACATCGTAACTTTTGGATTTCCCAATGTGATATCCCCCATCTTTTGAACGAAAGCCTTTTATAAACCAAGGCATTCTTGGAACGTTCTTCAAATGTCTTACAAACTGATCTCGCCTTAAATAGTTGTGCCGAGGAATTCTGACCGACTCTAGACAAGATTTCATCAATCATGTCTCCGGGTAGGTCTCTTAAAATATTGGGTTGTCTATCCATTTTGTGTTTTTATACTGTAAAATAGACAAGAGTTAGATTCATAAAAAAAATACTTATTAATACAAGCAATTTTTACATATATCATAAAGCATAAGCACACTATATTACATATATTACACCACACGAATACAACTATCTTATTCCGACTCGCTCGTTTCTTCTTGTTCGGTTTTGGTTCGTTTTGCCAAGTTTCTAGGGATATATGATGTTCCCCTAATACGAGCCGTCGTTGTCCACATTGGTTTAGAAAAACCTGGTGGTTTAGAGGTTCCCGGGTCATTGTTACAACTTAAGGACTTCGGGGGTTGACGATACATATAAAGTTCATCGGGGTTGGAATTAGATTTCTTTATTTTTATGCCCTTTCCCTTATTATTTTATTTTGCCTTTTTAAATTCAGTTGGGGTAATTTCTATAACATCATCGGAATTCTCGTCGGAATCCGATTCATCGGAGAATTGGTAATCCTCCCAATATTTTGCTTCCTTGGTGGAAACACCATTGACCATAATTAACCTTGGTCGGTTGGTTAAGGATTCTCTTTTACTTAACCGTTTTATTATTTCCCCCACCGGTTCTATTTCTTCTTCCGGTTCCGATTCTTCTTCCGGTTCCGACTCTTCTTCCGGTTCCGACTCTTCTTCCGGTTCCTCTTCGGGAACTTGTGAATCAGTCCACGAATCATTCCAATTTACATTTGACTCTTCATTATTATTAGGTGAGTCAATGGGACTTGTTCTAGAGGTAGACATCTATCACATAATATCAAACACGTTAAGAGATTAATATATCACATAATATTCACATGTTAAAAATATATAGTTTCCAACAGAAATGTTAAGCAATCATTTTTAAAGAAAACACGGTCGAAGTCCAGACTCACTAATGCATCCTAACAAACTCGATAAGACACACTAATGCAAATTTTCTGGTTCTCTAAGACCAACGCTCGGATACCAACTGAAATGTCCCGTTCTTATTGATTAAAAACGTTCCATATTAATTGATTTCGTTGCGAGGTTTTGACCTCTATATGAGACGTTTTTCAAAGACTGCATTCATTTTTAAAACAAACCATAACCTTTATTTCATAAATAAAGGTTTAAAAAGCTTTACGTAGATTATCAAATAATGATAATCTAAAATATCCTGTTTACACACGACCATTACATAATGGTTTACAATACAAATATGTTACATCGAAATCAGTTTCTTGAATGCAGTTTTTACACAATATCATACAAACATGGACTCCAAATCTTGTCCTTATTTTAGTATGCAACAGCGGAAGCTCTTAGTATTCAACTGAGAATAAACATGCTTTAAATGTCAACAAAAATGTTGGTGAGTTATAGGTTTAACCTATATATATCAAATCGTAACAATAGACCACAAGATTTCATATTTCAATACACATCCCATACATAGAGATAAAAATCATTCATATGGTGAACACCTGGTAACCGACATTAACAAGATGCATATATATAAGAATATCCCCATCATTCCGGGACACCCTTCGGATATGATATAAATTTCGAAGTACTAAAGCATCCGGTACTTTGGATGGGGTTTGTTAGGCCCAATAGATCTATCTTTAGGATTCGCGTCAATTAGGGTGTCTGTTCCCTAATTCTTAGATTACCAGACTTAATAAAAAGGGGCATATTCGATTTCGATAATTCAACCATAGAATGTAGTTTCACGTACTTGTGTCTATTTTGTAAATCATTTATAAAACCTGCATGTATTCTCATCCCAAAAATATTAGATTTTAAAAGTGGGACTATAACTCACTTTCACAGATTTTTACTTCGTCGGGAAGTAAGACTTGGCCACTGGTTGATTCACGAACCTATAACAATATATACATATATATCAAAGTATGTTTAAAATATATTTACAATACTTTTAATATATTTTGATGTTTTAAGTTTATTAAGTCAGCTGTCCTCGTTAGTAACCTACAACTAGTTGTCCACAGTTAGATGTACAGAAATAAATCGATAAATATTATCTTGAATCAATCCACGACCCAGTGTATACGTATCTCAGTATTGATCACAACTCAAACTATATATATTTTGGAATCAACCTCAACCCTGTATAGCTAACTCCAACATTCACATATAGAGTGTCTATGGTTGTTCCGAAATATATATAGATGTGTCGACATGATAGGTCAAAACATTGTATACGTGTCTATGGTATCTCAAGATTACATAATATACAATACAAGTTGATTAAGTTATGGTTGGAATAGATTTGTTACCAATTTTCACGTAGCTAAAATGAGAAAAATTATCCAATCTTGTTTTACCCATAACTTCTTCATTTTAAATCCATTTTGAGTGAATCAAATTGATATGGTTTCATATTGAACTCTATTTTATGAATCTAAACAGAAAAGTATAGGTTTATAGTCGGAAAAATAAGTTACAAGTCGTTTTTGTAAAGGTAGTCATTTCAGTCGAAAGAACGACGTCTAGATGACCATTTTAGAAAACATACTTCCACTTTGAGTTTAACCATAATTTTTGGATATAGTTTCATGTTCATAATAAAAATCATTTTCTCAGAATAACAACTTTTAAATCAAAGTTTATCATAGTTTTTAATTAACTAACCCAAAACAGCCCGCGGTGTTACTACGACGGCGTAAATCCGGTTTTACGGTGTTTTTCGTGTTTCCAGGTTTTAAATCATTAAGTTAGCATATCATATAGATATAGAACATGTGTGTAGTTAATTTTAAAAGTCAAGTTAGACGGATTAACTTTTGTTTGCGAACAAGTTTAGAATTAACTAAACTATGTTCTAGTGATTACGAGTTTAAACCTTCGAATAAGATAGTTTTATATATATGAATCGAATGATGTTATGAACATCATTACTACCTCAAGTTTAGTAGGTAAACCTACTGGAAGTGACAAGAAATGATCTAGCTTCAAAGGATCTTGGATGGCTTGAAAGTTCTTGAAGTAGGATCATGACACAAAAACAAGTTCAAGTAAGATTTTTACTCGAATTAAGATAGTTTATAGTTATAGAAATTGAATCAAAGTTTGAATATGAATATTACCTTGAATAAGAAAGATAACCTACTGTATATAACAAAGGTTTCTTGATCTTATATGATTACTTGGAATGGATTAGAAAGCTTGGAAGTAAATTAGTAAACTTGAAGGGATTTTTGAAGTGTTCTTGAAGTGTTCTTCCTATGATGATTATAGCTTGATTCTTGAAGTGATTTTTGATGAAGATGATGATTAACTACTGGAAAAATACGTTCATAATAGTGTGTGTGTGTTGAGAGAGAATTAGAAAGAGAATTGGAAGTGAAATGGAGTGAATGATGAGTGGTAATTGGTGAGTGGTGAGTGGGGTTAAAAGGAGTTCTAGTTAGTTGACTAGCTCATGGTAGAAGTTAAAATTGATTAGTCATACATGACATAATCAAGAGTGGAATCCCATGCTAGTTCCTATTGGTATATACTCATAGTAAGTACGTTTTGAAGCTGTGTATAATACGGGTAAGAATACGACTAGAATTCTTGATGAAAGAAAAGAATGGAAAAGTAACTGTAACCATTTTCGTTAAGTATGAGTGTTTTGATATATGTCTTGAAGTCTTCCAAAAGTATTTTAATACATCTAAATACACTACATGTATATACATTTTAACTGAGTCGTTAAGTCATCGTTAGTCGTTACATGTAAGTGTTGTTTTGAAACCTTTAAGTTAACGATCTCAATTAATGTTGTTAACCCATTGTTTATTATATCTAATGAGATGTTAAATTATTATATTATCATGATATTATGATATATTATTATATCTTAATATGATATAAATACATTTAAATGTCGTTACAACGATAATCGTTACATATATGTCTCGTTTCGAAATCCTTAAGTTAGTAGTCTTGTTTATATGTATATAACTTATTGTTAATATACTTATGGAGATACTTACTTATCATAATCTCATGTTAACCATATGTATATCCATATATATATCGCCATGTCGTTTTTACAAGTTTTAGCGTTCGTGAATCGCCGGTCAACTTGGATGGTCAATTGTCTATATGAAACATATTTCAATTAATCAAGTCTTAACAAGTTTGATTGCTTAACATGTTGGAAACATTTAATCATGTAAATATCAATCTCAATTAATATATATAAACATGGAAAAGTTCGGGTCACTACAGTAACATTGGGACTTCTGCATGATTTACTTCAATATAATCACGCTGACCTGGCGTCATTATATTGTGCTAAATCGCACGTTCATTCCAATATCACTCCATGTGGTCAATGTAACGTGATCACTTCAAGTTCTACTCAATTTCATCTAACGGTGCTTTACCTGTGCTATCTCAAAACAAAATCTACATAATTAATCTCACGGTTTCTCAGTGTAGGTGCTTAGGTTTCGTAGGTCATGCATCAATGCCTAAATGTTCCGAAATTTCTTCAAAATGTTCGGGTTCAGGTAATGTCGTTAGGTTCCTTTCTAGGAATTCAATCTGGGTCTCGTGTCGAGTTGTACGTGTAGCAAGTAGTAATATGATATGTCTTGAGGTGACTCCCAAGTCTTTGGGTATGACTGAGCATCAGTAGAGGACACTCTGACCTTGTGGAAGGAGATGTCCTCCCGACTTCTCCAATGCCTAAGAGTGTTAGGGACCTATGTCCAAAAGTGTCGTTAGATCGTCGAGCAGTGGTGAAGGATGAAAGTGATAAGTGACAGTCATGAAAGCGTACGGGATACGGGTTAACTTGCAGAAACTGAACAACCTTCTATTGTTCATACGTTGTACGTGGCTAATTAGTGTGAGCTCGGGGGTAGGGCAAGGTGTGGTTACTCCGGCAAGTCCTCACATATCTCCTCCTCCGAGGATCAACTTTAGTGGGCGCGTAATCCGAGGGATACTCTTCCTAGATTGCCCGAAGAATTGTTTCGATCTTCAGAACGGTGGAACGGTAGTAACAGGTGGATTATATTACTAGTCCTTAGGGTTAGACGAGTGGGAAAAGGGTTCAGAAAAACATCTGAACTAGGAAAGATAAATTTTGCAATTCGGTACAGCGAATAGCAGACATGTAGCAAGCACGTAATCGGGCATAATAACTACAGCAGCCTAAATGGTCTACAGCCGTACATAGCATGGCAATAATAACAGTATTAAACAGAAGTATCATGCAAAAAGCAGATAGTAGCATGCAGTAGTGAGAATAAGAAGTAGCATACAGCAAGTTCACATGGTAGTAAAAGTAAGCAGTAGCATGCAACAGTTCCGCAGAAACAAGTAAACGAGCAAGTTGTAGATTAGTCCTATAAGTGAATCCTACCCGAATTGGTCAAGACACACTAATGCAAACAAATTCCCTATAACCAATACTCTGATACCAAATGTGCTGCCCCGTACAAAATCAACGTGTACGGATCATCAACAACAGGATCATTACAAGGTCACAACACTATATGCTGTTTTAAAAACAAGTTTTGCATTCATGAAAAGATAATGTCAAATGTTTTACAAAAGATAAAGTGCTTCTATGAATAGAAGGCATTAACATAAGTGTGTGACACAACGGTCATTACAAAACTACAGCTCGTAAATAACAAAAGTTGTGAATGCAAAGTAAAAGTTCCATGATTGAGACATCTCTAAACAATGCAGCGGAAGTCTAACACAGCGAGTCTGTAATAGCAAGTCTATAACACCAAGACTATAACAGCAAGTCTAACAGCAGAAGAAACAACGTCTAAGCACCTGAGAAATACATGCTTAAAAAGTCAACACGAATGTTGGTGAGCTATAGTTTATTTGTAATCAGTAATGTAATGTAGACCACGAGATTTCAGTGCTTAAAACCAGCATTTCGAATCAGTATTTCAAATTAGTATGATAAAGTATATGCTTATCCGTGGGCACCTGGTAACTAACTTAACGTAATATTACCCCCTAAAAGTACACTTGGCGAGTGCGTCTATTTACGAAGTATTAAACACCCATTGAATGCTAGCGCGACTAGCCCGAGTGGGGATGTCAAACCCTATGGATCCATATCTAAGATTCGCATTCACCTGTTCATAAACCAATGACTAAACGTTACCGAGCTAAGGGGAATCTTTGTGCCGTTATGCCACCCACACATATGTAAAGTTTAAGTACTCGTGTCTAGTATGTAAAACATAAAAAGTGCATGTATTCTCAGTCCTAAAAATAGTAAAGTAAAAAGGGAAGCTCACAGTGAATGTACGGTAAAATCGATACGAAAATGTAAGCAAGTAGTAAGTCGGTCCAAACAAGTAAGTTGGTCGATCCAAAAGGTCCGCAACCTAAGTCAATGGTTACTAAGTCAGTAATTTGTCCCCAAAAGTTTAAAAGTAAATAAGTTAAGTCATAATTATCATCATCATCATCATTCGTAAAAGATAAAGTAAGTTTTCAACAAGAATAGAGATCGAAACAAAGGCTGACTTCGAACAGCTGCTACGACCTCTATACAAACCGAAAAGACGTGTGGTCAGTGGCCAAGGCTCCGTATGTGAGTCCTTGTACCACTATCCAATTTTCAGATCCGAACTCGATGTCGTTTGACTGTGGCAACGGTTCAAGCGCGAGTAGGTCAGAATTTTTCAGCACGTCGTTACAAAGGCGTAGTGATTTTCGGAAGGCTATAAATCCTAAACCGTGTATCAGATTTAGGCGAGTCTTGAACGAAAAGTCATCTAACCGAACCATACTATCTGAAAATCAATTTTCCAGAAGTCCCAGGTATAACGACCCATCCTAATCCATCTGGACAAATACATTACATTTGGTTACATCGCGAGGTACTTGACCTCTATATGATATATTTTACAAACATTGCATTCGTTTTTAAAAAGATAAACTTTCATTACATCAAAATTTGACGACATGTATACCATTTCATAATACATCCAACTATAATTGACTTAATAATAATCTTGATGAATTCAACGACTCGAATGCAATGTCTTTTGAAATATGTCATGAATGACTCCAAGTAATATCTCTAAAATGAGCAAATGTACAGCGGAAGATTTCTTTCAAACCTGAGAATAAACATGCTTTAAAGTGTCAACCAAACGGTTGGTGAGTTCATTAGTTTATCATCAATATTCATTTCATCATTTTTAATAGACCACAAGATTTTTATTTTCATTTCTAATAAATATAATCTCATATTAGGCATTTCGCACGGAATAGAGATAAAAATCATTCATATAGATTGAACACCTGGTGACCGACGTTAACTTAATTCATAGAATATCCCCAAAACAGAACCTCTCATCTGTATAATAATCTCGAAGTACTAAAACATTCGTACCCCGAATGGGACTTGTCAAGGTCCATAGATCTATCTTTAGGATTCGCGTCAATCAGGGGCCATTTCCCTAAATTCTTAGGTTACCAGACTTGAAGGGCGATATTCGGTTTAATAATCCAACCATAGAATGTAATTTTAAGTACTTGTGTCTATTTTGTAAAATATTTATAAAAGCAACGCATGTATTCTCAGTCCCAAAAATATATATATATATATATAAAAAGGGAATAATGAAACTCACAATATAATATTTTGTAGTAAAAATATTCATACGACGATACTGAACAATGCAAGGTTGGCCTTGGATTCACGAACCTATATCATTTGTGTATATATTAAAACGTATAATCGTAATCGAACAAATATATATTATTATTAGTGACATAATTTTTATATTAGTAACTTTTATATTTCATTATTAATATATATTAATTTTATATATATATAAAAATATAAATTTTGTTATGTCATTTGTATTAAATATTATATATATATATATATATATATATATATATATATATATATATATATATATTTCATTTGTTTATTTCATTTGTTTATTTAAATAGTAGTTATAACAATACTAGAATGATATTAGTAGTGATTATAATGATAATAATGATACTAATGATAATACTAGTATTAATACTAATGATAATAATATTAATGATTCTCATAATAATATAATACTTATAATGATCTTATAACATCGTTAATAATGATAATAGTAATAATAATACATAATGATAATACTAATACTAATAATCATAGAATATTACAAATATTAATATTTATGAACATAATAATAAATTATATTATCTTCATAATAGTAATAATCATAATAATGATAATAATACTAAAATGGTAAAATTAATAATAATAATGATATTAGTAATACTTATATTAATGATAATATTAAAAATAATACTACTTAATAATAATACTTGTAATGAAAATAATATAAACTACATTAAGGATACTAATCATGTTATTAATAATAATATTGTTAATAACTAATAATACCATAATACTAATAAATAATAATATTAATAATAATTATTATTATAATGATAATAATAAGAAATAAATAAGAGTGCATACCCTTTATAATCTTTGAGTAAAAAGAATGCTGCATACGGGACTCGAACCCGAGACCCCTCACTCACCGGAAACACCCATGACCATTACTCCAATTCGTTTTTCCTGAAATCTTACCCAAAGAATTTAATATAACCCGTCTGTTTTCTGTGTTCGTCTTCTTCATTCCTTAAAACACCAATCGACCACAGACAATCCTAATAGCTTATTTAAATTATGATTCATAACTTGTAAATGGAACAGGAACGTTCAGTTATGGGATAATTGGATTATCAGAAAAGGAAAATAACAAAACAAGCAGAAGCAGGTGAGAAAAAAATATGACACGATGAACACAAAATCAAAATCGAATTTCTAGACCGTTTTAGCCAAAACTTACAACATGAAATAAGTTGAAAAAATCTTTTAGAAACTTTCTGAGTCATTAATTTAATTTGAAATATCAAAGAAATTCGAATTTTACCATGAACCAGCCTTTTGACTTTTGAAAATTTGAGTTTCACCTCAAAATTAGAATACGATAGAGTGAATTGGAGCTTGATACTTTCCAGATAGTTTGAGTAAAATTTTCCCAAAAAACGGCATTAAGACATTTTGAAATCAATTTCGAATTCGAGGTTTTTAGATAAATGATATAAGAACAGTGCAGTCGACTGTTTCTTGGATATTTTTGATGAATTAAATCGAATAGAAGCTGTAAAGATTAATGGTAATTGTTGGCTGATAATGTAAATCGACTGGTATCGTTAATCAATGGAATTTAATCGAGCTTTAAAGAAAAACATGGGTCAACAGAATATCAAAGTCAGGAAGAAAACAAAAAAAAAATTTACAAACTAAAAGCAGATTCCATATTGGTACGATGGAATGGAATGTGTAACAGAATTGAAGACAGATACAAAATTTAAAAATAGTTTGATAGAGATTGGAACTGATTCCCTTGACAAAATTCATTGGTATCACTTTTAATAAGAATTAAATATAGTAATAATAATAATTTTATTAATAATCAATAATAATAATACTGAAATATTAATTAATAATATTACATAATAATTTTTTTAATAATAATTATAATTATAATAATAATAATAATAATAATAATAATAATAATAATAATAATAATAATAATAATAATAATAATAATAATAATAATAATAATAATAATAGTATTTAGAATAATGATACTAATAGTTATATTAATGTTTATAATAATATTATTAATGATAATATTAAATAATTTTTTTATTTTTACAATAATAATAATAATAATAATAATAATAATAATAATAATAATATATAATAATAATAATGATTCTTAATGATAATACCTTATAACAATACTAGTAACAACATGTACCTATTTTATATCTATATATATATATTATATATAATAATATTCATAATACAAATAATAATATCAATATTAATATTAGTGATAATAATGATAGTAATACTAATAGTATTGATATAACAATTTATGCTTATCAAATCTTATATACATTAAGTTATTAATATTAATAATATTTCTATCAATATTGATAATGAAGATAACTATATTTTAATTTGTAATTACATATATTAATATTACAATTTATTAGTTATGTAATAACATACATTGAATATTTAATATGTATATATATCAATATACATACAATCAATAATTACGTATCTCAATCATGTATATATGTATTATATATCTAAATACTTCAACTACTACATATTTAATTATGTTTTAAATATCAAGTAAATAAATGTATTAATTATATATATTGAAACAACTGATCTCCGAGTATAACATTAAATACTTTGTTAACATTGACAAATCATGTACATTTAATCTACTCTTTATTTTTAAATAAACAGTTTTAAATAACAAATTTATGTTTTCTTTCATAATCACTAAATCATATGATAGTTCATTAGTATATTTAATTTATAGTATATAATTATTTACATGTATAGTTATTTATATATAGATTTCTATTTATGATTTAATGGTTCGTGAATCGTTGGAAATGGTCAACGTCAAATGCATTTATGAAAAAATAGTTCCAACATTTTGAGACTCGATTTAATAGACTTTGCTTATCTTGTCGGAATTATTATAATATTAAGTTTAAATTTGATCGGAAATTTCCGGGTCGTCACAGTACCTACCCGTTAAAGAAATTTTGTCCCGAAATTTGATCGTGGTTGTCATGGCAAACAATAAAAATATTTTCATGACGAATATGAGTTGATAAACAGAGTTTTACCATTATTGACTAATATAGATAAAACGATTCAATTAGGTGAAGCGTACGAGTGAAGCTGTCACAACATATTGATATAGAGATTTAACTTTTGACGTAGACAAGGTTGAATTCCGGAATTCAAGGGATTCAATAGGAAATCTTGGAAATCTATAAGATTTAATTCTTCGAGATTTAAGGAAATTAGGATCTCTTTAATTAAATGCGATGATCTGTCCCGATTACTATGTCTGATATTTCCATTATAAATTTACCTTTTCCGTTCCATTAATTTTCACCACTTCAATAATTTCTTTCTTAATTCACATTTCCAAAGAGTTTGAAAATGCTTAATCCATTTCTGATCCTTGTACTTATCCTGACTATCGTATCTGTCATTCTTCTTTTCCATTTACCACTGGAGGAATCTATTCACTTCTACTATTTCCTTAGGGTTATAGTGTTTTTAATTCTCCCGTGTCTTTATATGGCTATATGCATTGATATACACGGTTTGTAATTTCGGTGTTGTTGTTGGGCTTTATATTTTCCTTTATATTTCGAAGTCCTATCTTCTGTATTCGATAATCACTGTCATCCACAGTTAATGTGTAGTGACCCGAACTTTTCCATGTTTATATATATTAATTGAGATTGATATTTACATGATTAAATGTTTCCAACATGTTAAGCAATCAAACTTGTTAAGACTTGATTAATTGAAATATGTTTCATATAGACAATTGACCACCCAAGTTGACCGGTGATTCACGAACGTTAAAACTTGTAAAAACTATATGATGACATATATATGGATATATATAGTTAACATGATACTATGATAAGTAAACATATCATTAAGTATATTAACAATGAACTACATATGTAAAAACAAGACTACTAACTTAATGATTTTTAAACGAGACATATATGTAACGATTATCGTTGTAAAGACATTTAATGTATATATATATCATATTAAGAGATATTCATACATGATAATATCATGATAATATAATAATTTAAAATCTCATTTGATATTATAAACATTGGGTTAACAACATTTAACAAGATCGTTAACCTAAAGGTTTCAAAACAACACTTACATGTAACGACTAACGATGACTTAACGACTCAGTTAAAATGTATATACATGTAGTGTTTTAATATGTATTTATACACTTTTGAAAGACTTCAATACACTTATCAAAATACTTCTACTTAACAAAAATGCTTACAATTACATTCTCGTTCAGTTTCATCAATAATTCTACTCGTATGCACCCGTATTCGTACTCGTACAATACACAGCTTTTAGATGTATGTACTATGGGTATATACACTCCAATGATCAGCTCTTAGCAGCCCATGTGAGTCACCTAACACATGTGGGAACCATCATTTGGCAACTAGCATGAAATATCTCATAAAATTACAAAAATATGAGTAATCATTCATGACTTATTTACATGAAAACAAAATTACATATCCTTTATATCTAATCCATACACCAACGACCAAAAACACCTACAAACACTTTCATTCTTCAATTTTCTTCATCTAATTGAACTCTCTCAAGTTCTATCTTCAAGTTCTAAGCGTTCTTCATAAATTCCAAAAGTTCTAGTTTCATAAAATCAAGAATACTTTCAAGTTTGCTAGCTCACTTCCAATCTTGTAAGGTGATCATCCAACCTCAAGAAATCTTTGTTTCTTACAGTAGGTTATCATTCTAATACAAGGTAATAATCATATTCAAACTTTGGTTCAATTTCTATAACTATAACAATCTTATTTCAAGTGATGATCTTACTTGAACTTGTTTTCGTGTCATGATTTTGCTTCAAGAACTTTGAGCCATCCAAGGATCCATTGAAGCTAGATCCATTTTTCTCTTTTCCAGTAGGTTCATCCAAGGAACTTAAGGTAGTAATGATGTTCATAACATCATTCGATTCATACATATAAAGCTATCTTATTCGAAGGTTTAAACTTGTAATCACTAGAACATAGTTTAGTTAATTCTAAACTTGTTCGCAAACAAAAGTTAATCCTTCTAACTTGACTTTTAAAATCAACTAAACACATGTTCTATATCTATATGATATGCTAACTTAATGATTTAAAACCTGGAAACACGAAAAACACCGTAAAACCGGATTTACGCCGTCGTAGTAACACCGCGGGCTGTTTTGGGTTAGTTAATTAAAAACTATGATAAACTTTGATTTAAAAGTTGTTATTCTGAGAAAATGATTTTTATTATGAACATGAAACTATATCCAAAAATTATGGTTAAACTCAAAGTGGAAGTATGTTTTCTAAAATGGTCATCTAGACGTCGTTCTTTCGACTGAAATGACTACCTTTACAAAAACGACTTGTAACTTATTTTTCCGACTATAAACCTATACTTTTTCTGTTTAGATTCATAAAATAGAGTTCAATATGAAACGATAGCAATTTGATTCACTCAAAACGGATTTAAAATGAAGAAGTTATGGGTAAAACAAGATTGGATAATTTTTCTCATTTTAGCTACGTGAAAATTGGTAACAAATCTATTCCAACCATAACTTAATCAACTTGTATTGTATATTATGTAATCTTGAGATACCATAGACACGTATACAATGTTTCGACCTATCATGTCGACACATCTATATATATTTCGGAACAACCATAGACACTCTATATGTGAATGTTGGAGTTAGCTATACAGGGTTGAGGTTGATTCCAAAATATATATAGTTTGAGTTGTGATCAATACTGAGATACGTATACACTGGGTCGTGGATTGATTCAAGATAATATTTATCGATTTATTTCTGTACATCTAACTGTGGACAACTAGTTGTAAGTTACTAACGAGGACAGCTGACTTAATAAACTTAAAACATCAAAATATATTAAAAGTGTTGTAAATATATTATGAACATACTTTGATATACATGCATATATTGTTATAGGTTCGTGAATCAACCAGTGGCCAAGTCTTACTTCCCGACGAAGTAAAAATCTGTGAAAGTGAGTTATAGTCCCACTTTTAAAATCTAATATTTTTGGGATGAGAATACATGCAGGTTTTATAAATGATTTACAAAATAGACACAAGTACGTGAAACTACATTCTATGGTTGAATTATCGAAATCGAATATGCCCCTTTTTATTAAGTCTGGTAATCTAAGAATTAGGGAACAGACACCCTAATTGACGCGAATCCTAAAGATAGATCTATTGGGCCTAACAAACCCCATCCAAAGTACCGGATGCTTTAGTACTTCGAAATTTATATCATATCCGAAGGGTGTCCCGGAATGATGGGGATATTCTTATATATGCATCTTGTTAATGTCGGTTACCAGGTGTTCACCATATGAATGATTTTTATCTCTATGTATGGGATGTGTATTGAAATATGAAATCTTGTGGTCTATTATTATGATTTGATATATATAGGTTAAACCTATAACTCACCAACATTTTTGTTGACGTTTTAAGCATGTTTATTCTCAGGTGATTATTAAGAGCTTCCGCTGTCGCATACTTAAATAAGGACGAGATTTGGAGTCCATGCTTGTATGATATTGTGTAAAAACTGCATTCAAGAAACTTATTTTGTTGTAACATATTTGTATTGTAAACCATTATGTAATGGTCGTGTGTAAACAGGATATTTTAGATTATCATTATTTGATAATCTACGTAAAGCTTTTTAAAACCTTTATCTATGAAATAAAGGTTATGGTTTGTTTTAAAAATGAATGCAGTCTTTGAAAAACGTCTCATATAGAGGTCAAAACCTCGCAACGAAATCAATTAATATGGAACGTTTTTAATCAATAAGAACGGGACATTTCAGTTGGTATCCGAGCGTTGGTCTTAGAGAACCAGAAAATTTGCATTAGTGTGTCTTATCGAGTTTGTTAGGATGCATTAGTGAGTCTGGACTTCGACCGTGTTTTCTTTAAAAATGATTGCTTAACATTTTTGTTGGAAACTATATATTTTTAACATATGAATATTATGTGATATATTAATCTCTTAACGTGTTTGATATTATGTGATAGATGTCTACCTCTAGAACAAGTCCCATTGACTCACCTAATAATAATGAAGAGTCAAATGTAAATTGGAATGATTTGTGGACTGATTCACAAGTTCCCGAAGAGGAACCGGAAGAAGAGTCGGAACCGGAAGAAGAATCGGAACCAGAAGAAGAATCGGAACCGGATGAAGAAATAGAACCGGTGGGGGAAATAATAAAACGGTTAAGTAAAAGAAAATCCTCAACCAACCGACCAAAGTTAATTATGGTCAATGGTGTTTCCGCCAAGGAAGCAAAATATTGGGAGGATTACCAATTCTCCGATGAATCGGATTCCGACGAGAATTCCGATGATGTTATAGAAATTACCCCAACTGAATTTAAAAAGGCAAAAGAAAATAATAAGGGAAAGGGCATAAAAATAGAGAAATCTAATTCCAACCCCGATGAACTTTATATGTATCGTCAACCCCCGAAGTCCTTAAGTTGTAACAATGACCCGGGAACCTCTAAACCACCAGGTTTTTCTAAACCAATGTGGACAACGATGGCTCGTATTAGGGGAACATCATATATCCCTAGAAACTTGGCAAAACGAACCAAAACCGAAGAAGAAGAAACGAGCGAGTCGGAATAAGATAGTTGTATTCGTGTGGTGTAATATATGGAATATAGTGTTCTTATGCTTTATGATATATGTAAAAATTGCTTGTATTAATAAGTATTTTTTTTATGAATCTAACTCTTGTCTATTTTACAGTTTAAAAACACAAAATGGATAGACAACCCAATATTTTAAGAGACCTACCCGGAGACATGATTGATGAAATCTTGTCTAGAGTCGGCCAGAATTCTTCGGCACAACTATTTAAGGCGAGATCAGTTTGTAAGACATTCGAAGAACGTTCCAAGAATGTCTTGGTTTATAAGAGACTTTCGTTTGAAAGATGGGGGATATCACATTGGGAAACCCATAAGTTACGATGTGTTTACTTTGACGCATATATTGCGGGGAACCCAAATGCTATTTTACGCAACGGGTTAAGAAATTATTTTGACTCAATATATCCGAATATTGGACTTCGTGATTTAGAAAAAGCGGCTAACATGCAACATAAAGAAGCATGTTATGCTTACGGATTAGTAATGTTCGCTTCTCACCAAAGTGAGAACAAGAACATCGGGCTACAACTATTAAACAAAACGTTTCCACAAGTGACGGAGTCGGTAATTGGGGTAAGAAATGAGGTTTTTAGATTATTACGGGACTGTTGGACATTACGTAACCCTCGTCCCTTTGATGATGTTACAACACGTTGTCTTATCAACGGCCATAACGGTTATGTTGCACAAGACCAAGGATGGGAAGTAGTCCTAGTAAAACCAGAATGCATGACTTGTTTCTGGACGTATGAATTACGTGTCTTTATTGCCTTTGCTGAACGACTTGTGTACTAGCTAGAATTGTCTTCACAACTATCTTGTATCAAAGTTATTGTGTGCTATATTTCATGCTTTATGTAAAATAAGCGGTATTGTAAGTTTGTAAAATATTGTATAAAAGTTTGAACGCGAAATATTATTATAATCAGTTTTTCATATAGAATTGTAGTAGTTGAATTGTATATTAGCTACTAAGTATGAACTTAACGGGTAGGTACTACCCGAATTTAAACTTATAAAACGCTAATATGAAGAAAAAGCTTTTATAAATGAGTTCATATTATGCTACGAAATACTATTAACTACTCTTAATATTCTGTATGATTAACTTGTTCCATTTAACTATTTTGAAGGAAATGGCACCGACTACTCGACACACCGTGAATATGAATGAAGAGGAATTCCGTACTTTTCTAGCTTCAAACATAGCCGCAGTACAGGCTGCGCTACATACCAACAATAACCTTGGATCTAGCAGTACAGGAAATCGTGTAGGATGCACCTACAAAGAATTCACTGCCTGCAAACCTTTGGAATTTGATGGAACCGAAGGACCGATCGGATTGAAACGGTGGACCGAGAAGGTTGAATCGGTGTTTGCCATAAGTAAGTGTACTGAAGAGGACAAAGTGAAGTACGCTACGCATACCTTCACAGGTTCTGCGTTAACATGGTGGAATACCTATCTAGAGCAAGTGGGACAAGATGATGCGTACGCACTACCGTGGTCAGCATTCAAGCACTTGATGAACGAGAAGTACCGTCCCAGAACCGAGGTCAATAAGCTCAAGACAGAACTTAGAGGGTTACGAACCCAAGGATTTGATATTACCACGTACGAAAGACGATTCACAGAATTGTGCCTATTGTGTCCGGGAGCATTCGAAGATGAGGAAGAGAAGATCGACGCGTTTGTGAAAGGATTACAGGAAAGAATCCAAGAAGATATAAGTTCACACGAGCCCGCCTCCATACAACAGGCATGTAGAATGGCTCACAAACTAGTGAACCAGATTGAAGAAAGAATTAAAGAACAGACTGCTGAAGAGGCCAATGTGAAGCAAGTCAAAAGAAAGTGGGAGGAAAACGGTGATAAGAATCACCAATACAACAACAACAGCAATTACAACAATAATCGCAACAATTATCCCAACAATCGCAACATCAATCGCAACTACAACAAACGGCCCAACAACAACAACAACAACAACAACAATAACAACAACAGCAACTACAACAATCATCCCAACAACAATAATAACCGCAACAACAACAACAATCAGAAGCAGCTATGCCAAAGGTGTGAAAAGAATCACTCGGGGTTCTGCACCAAATTTTGCAACAAGTGTAAAAGAAATGGTCATAGCGCGGCGAAGTGTGAGGTCTACGGACCAGGGGTTAATAGAACGAAAGGAACAAATGGTGTCGGAACGAGTAATGGCGGAGCAAGTAGTGTCGGAGCAAGTTATGCCAATATAGTTTGTTATAAATGTGGAAAACCGGGCCACATTATTAGAAATTGCCCGAACCAGGAGAACACGAATGGACAAGGCCGTGGAAGAGTTTTCAATATTAATGCGGCAGAGGCACAGGAAGACCCGGAGCTTGTTACGGGTACGTTTCTTATTGACAATAAATCTGCTTACGTTTTATTTGATTCGGGTGCGGATAGAAGCTATATGAGTAGAGATTTTTGTGCTAAATTAAGTTGTCCATTGACGCCTTTGGATAGTAAATTTTTACTCGAATTAGCAAATGGTAAATTAATTTCAGCAGATAATATATGTCGGAATCGAGAAATTAAACTGGTTAGCGAAACATTTAAGATTGATTTGATACCAGTAGAGTTAGGGAGTTTTGATGTGATAATCGGTATGGACTGGTTGAAAGAAGTGAAAGCGGAGATCGTTTGTTAAAAAATGCAATTCGCATTATACGAGAAAAAGGAAAACCCTTAATGGTGTACGGAGAAAAGGGCAACACGAAGCTACATCTTATTAGTAATTTGAAGGCACAAAAACTAATAAGAAAAGGTTGCTATGCTGTTCTAGCACACGTTGAGAAAGTACAAACTGAAGAAAAGAGCATCAATGATGTTCCCATTGCAAAAGAATTTCCTGATGTATTTCCGAAAGAATTACCGGGATTACCCCCACATCGATCCGTTGAATTTCAAATAGATCTTGTACCAGGAGCTGCACCAATAGCTCGTGCTCCTTACAGACTCGCACCCAGTGAGATGAAAGAACTGCAAAGCCAATTACAAGAACTTTTAGAGCGTGGTTTCATTCGACCAAGCACATCACCGTGGGGAGCTCCTGTTTTGTTTGTCAAGAAGAAAGATGGTACATTCAGGTTGTGTATCGACTACCGAGAGTTGAACAAACTTACCATCAAGAACCGCTACCCACTACCGAGAATCGACGACTTATTTGATCAACTACAAGGCTCGTCTGTTTATTCAAAGATTGACTTACGTTCCGGGTATCATCAAATGCGGGTGAAAGAAGATGATATTCCAAAGACTGCTTTCAGAACACGTTACGGTCATTACGAGTTTATGGTCATGCCGTTTGGTTTAACTAATGCACCAGCTGTGTTCATGGACCTTATGAACCGAGTGTGTGGACCATACCTTGACAAGTTTGTCATTGTTTTCATTGATGACATACTTATTTACTCAAAGAATGACCAAGAACACGGTGAACATTTGAGAAAGGTGTTAGAAGTATTGAGGAAGGAAGAATTGTACGCTAAGTTTTCAAAGTGTGCATTTTGGTTGGAAGAAGTTCAATTCCTCGGTCACATAGTGAACAAAGAAGGTATTAAGGTGGATCCGGCAAAGATAGAAACTGTTGAAAAGTGGGAAACCCCAAAAACTCCGAAACACATACGCCAGTTTTTAGGACTAGCTGGTTACTACAGAAGGTTCATCCAAGACTTTTCCAGAATAGCAAAACCCTTGACTGCATTAACGCATAAAGGGAAGAAATTTGAATGGAATGATGAACAAGAGAAAGCGTTTCAGTTATTGAAGAAAAAGCTAACTACGGCACCTATATTGTCATTGCCTGAAGGGAATGATGATTTTGTGATTTATTGTGACGCATCAAAGCAAGGTCTCGGTTGTGTATTAATGCAACGAACGAAGGTGATTGCTTATGCGTCTAGACAATTGAAGATTCACGAACAAAATTATACGACGCATGATTTGGAATTAGGCGCGGTTGTTTTTGCATTAAAGACTTGGAGGCACTACTTATATGGGGTCAAAAGTATTATATATACCGACCACAAAAGTCTTCAACACATATTTAATCAGAAACAACTGAATATGAGGCAGCGTAGGTGGATTGAATTATTGAATGATTACGATTTTGAGATTCGTTACCACCCGGGGAAGGCAAATGTGGTAGCCGATGCCTTGAGCAGGAAGGATAGAGAACCCATTCGAGTAAAATCTATGAATATAATGATTCATAATAACATTACTACTCAAATAAAGGAGGCGCAACAAGGAGTTTTAAAAGAGGGAAATTTAAAGGATGAAATACCCAAAGGATCGGAGAAGCATCTTAATATTCGGGAAGACGGAACCCGGTATAGGGCTGAAAGGATTTGGGTACCAAAATTTGGAGATATGAGAGAAATGGTACTTAGAGAAGCTCATAAAACCAGATACTCAATACATCCTGGAACGGGGAAGATGTACAAGGATCTCAAGAAACATTTTTGGTGGCCGGGTATGAAAGCCGATGTTGCTAAATACGTAGGAGAATGTTTGACGTGTTCTAAGGTCAAAGCTGAGCATCAGAAACCATCAGGTCTACTTCAACAACCCGAAATCCCGGAATGGAAATGGGAAAACATTACCATGGATTTCATCACTAAATTGCCAAGGACTGCAAGTGGTTTTGATACTATTTGGGTAATAGTTGATCGTCTCACCAAATCAGCACACTTCCTACCAATAAGAGAAGATGACAAGATGGAGAAGTTAGCACGACTGTATTTGAAGGAAGTCGTCTCCAGACATGGAATACCAATCTCTATTATCTCTGATAGGGATGGCAGATTTATTTCAAGATTCTGGCAGACATTACAGCAAGCATTAGGAACTCGTCTAGACATGAGTACTGCCTATCATCCACAAACTGATGGGCAGAGCGAAAGGACGATACAAACGCTTGAAGACATGCTACGAGCATGTGTTATTGATTTCGGAAACAGTTGGGATCGACATCTACCGTTAGCAGAATTTTCCTACAACAACAGCTACCATTCAAGCATTGAAATGGCGCCGTTTGAAGCACTTTATGGTAGAAAGTGCAGGTCTCCGATTTGTTGGAGTGAGGTGGGGGATAGACAGATTACGGGTCCGGAGATTATACAAGAAACTACCGAGAAGATCATCCAAATTCAACAACGGTTGAAAACTGCCCAAAGTCGACAAAAGAGCTACGCTGACATTAAAAGAAAAGATATAGAATTTGAAATTAGAGAGATGGACATGCTTAAAGTTGCACCTTGGAAAGGCGTTGTTCGATTTGGTAAACGAGGGAAATTAAATCCAAGGTATATTGGACCATTCAAGATTATTGATCGTGTCGGACCAGTAGCTTACCGACTTGAGTTACCTCAACAACTCGCGGCTGTGCATAACACTTTCCACGTCTCGAATTTGAAGAAATGTTTTGCTAAAGAAGATCTCACTATTCCGTTAGATGAAATCCAAATCAACGAAAAACTTCAATTCATCGAAGAACCCGTCGAAATAATGGATCGTGAGGTTAAAAGACTTAAGCAAAACAAGATACCAATTGTTAAGGTTCGATGGAATGCTCGTAGAGGACCCGAGTTCACCTGGGAGCGTGAAGATCAGATGAAGAAGAAATACCCGCATCTATTTCTAGAAGATTCGTCAACACCTTCAACTGTTTAAAATTTCGGGACGAAATTTATTTAACGGGTAGGTACTGTAGTGACCCGAACTTTTCCATGTTTATATATATTAATTGAGATTGATATTTACATGATTAAATGTTTCCAACATGTTAAGCAATCAAACTTGTTAAGACTTGATTAATTGAAATATGTTTCATATAGACAATTGACCACCCAAGTTGACCGGTGATTCACGAACGTTAAAACTTGTAAAAACTATATGATGACATATATATGGATATATATAGTTAACATGATACTATGATAAGTAAACATATCATTAAGTATATTAACAATGAACTACATATGTAAAAACAAGACTACTAACTTAATGATTTTTAAACGAGACATATATGTAACGATTATCGTTGTAAAGACATTTAATGTATATATATATCATATTAAGAGATATTCATACATGATAATATCATGATAATATAATAATTTAAAATCTCATTTGATATTATAAACATTGGGTTAACAACATTTAACAAGATCGTTAACCTAAAGGTTTCAAAACAACACTTACATGTAACGACTAACGATGACTTAACGACTCAGTTAAAATGTATATACATGTAGTGTTTTAATATGTATTTATACACTTTTGAAAGACTTCAATACACTTATCAAAATACTTCTACTTAACAAAAATGCTTACAATTACATTCTCGTTCAGTTTCATCAACAATTCTACTCGTATGCACCCGTATTCGTACTCGTACAATACACAGCTTTTAGATGTATGTACTATGGGTATATACACTCCAATGATCAGCTCTTAGCAGCCCATGTGAGTCACCTAACACATGTGGGAACCATCATTTGGCAACTAGCATGAAATATCTCATAAAATTACAAAAATATGAGTAATCATTCATGACTTATTTACATGAAAACAAAATTACATATCCTTTATATCTAATCCATACACCAACGACCAAAAACACCTACAAACACTTTCATTCTTCAATTTTCTTCATCTAATTGAACTCTCTCAAGTTCTATCTTCAAGTTCTAAGTGTTCTTCATAAATTCCAAAAGTTCTAGTTTCATAAAATCAAGAATACTTTCAAGTTTGCTAGCTCACTTCCAATCTTGTAAGGTGATCATCCAACCTCAAGAAATCTTTGTTTCTTACAGTAGGTTATCATTCTAATACAAGGTAATAATCATATTCAAACTTTGGTTCAATTTCTATAACTATAACAATCTTATTTCAAGTGATGATCTTACTTGAACTTGTTTTCGTGTCATGATTTTGCTTCAAGAACTTTGAGCCATCCAAGGATCCATTGAAGCTAGATCCATTTTTCTCTTTTCCAGTAGGTTCATCCAAGGAACTTAAGGTAGTAATGATGTTCATAACATCATTCGATTCATACATATAAAGCTATCTTATTCGAAGGTTTAAACTTGTAATCACTAGAACATAGTTTAGTTAATTCTAAACTTGTTCGCAAACAAAAGTTAATCCTTCTAACTTGACTTTTAAAATCAACTAAACACATGTTCTATATCTATATGATATGCTAACTTAATGATTTAAAACCTGGAAACACGAAAAACACCGTAAAACCGGATTTACGCCGTCGTAGTAACACCGCGGGCTGTTTTGGGTTAGTTAATTAAAAACTATGATAAACTTTGATTTAAAAGTTGTTATTCTGAGAAAATGATTTTTATTATGAACATGAAACTATATCCAAAAATTATGGTTAAACTCAAAGTGGAAGTATGTTTTCTAAAATGGTCATCTAGACGTCGTTCTTTCGACTGAAATGACTACCTTTACAAAAACGACTTGTAACTTATTTTTCCGACTATAAACCTATACTTTTTCTATTTAGATTCATAAAATAGAGTTCAATATGAAACCATAGCAATTTGATTCACTCAAAACGGATTTAAAATGAAGAAGTTATGGGTAAAACAAGATTGGATAATTTTTCTCATTTTAGCTACGTGAAAATTGGTAACAAATCTATTCCAACCATAACTTAATCAACTTGTATTGTATATTATGTAATCTTGAGATACCATAGACACGTATACAATGTTTCGACCTATCATGTCGACACATCTATATATATTTCGGAACAACCATAGACACTCTATATGTGAATGTTGGAGTTAGCTATACAGGGTTGAGGTTGATTCCAAAATATATATAGTTTGAGTTGTGATCAATACTGAGATACGTATACACTGGGTCGTGGATTGATTCAAGATAATATTTATCGATTTATTTCTGTACATCTAACTGTGGACAACTAGTTGTAAGTTACTAACGAGGACAGCTGACTTAATAAACTTAAAACATCAAAATATATTAAAAGTGTTGTAAATATATTATGAACATACTTTGATATACATGCATATATTGTTATAGGTTCGTGAATCAACCAGTGGCCAAGTCTTACTTCCCGACGAAGTAAAAATCTGTGAAAGTGAGTTATAGTCCCACTTTTAAAATCTAATATTTTTGGGATGAGAATACATGCAGGTTTTATAAATGATTTACAAAATAGACACAAGTACGTGAAACTACATTCTATGGTTGAATTATCGAAATCGAATATGCCCCTTTTTATTAAGTCTGGTAATCTAAGAATTAGGGAACAGACACCCTAATTGACGCGAATCCTAAAGATAGATCTATTGGGCCTAACAAACCCCATCCAAAGTACCGGATGCTTTAGTACTTCGAAATTTATATCATATCCGAAGGGTGTCCCGGAATGATGGGGATATTCTTATATATGCATCTTGTTAATGTCGGTTACTAGGTGTTCACCATATGAATGATTTTTATCTCTATGTATGGGATGTGTATTGAAATATGAAATCTTGTGGTCTATTATTATGATTTGATATATATAGGTTAAACCTATAACTCACCAACATTTTTGTTGACGTTTTAAGCATGTTTATTCTCAGGTGATTATTAAGAGCTTCCGCTGTCGCATACTTAAATAAGGACGAGATTTGGAGTCCATGCTTGTATGATATTGTGTAAAAACTGCATTCAAGAAACTTATTTTGTTGTAACATATTTGTATTGTAAACCATTATGTAATGGTCGTGTGTAAACAGGATATTTTAGATTATCATTATTTGATAATCTACGTAAAGCTTTTTAAAACCTTTATCTATGAAATAAAGGTTATGGTTTGTTTTAAAAATGAATGCAGTCTTTGAAAAACGTCTCATATAGAGGTCAAAACCTCGCAACGAAATCAATTAATATGGAACGTTTTTAATCAATAAGAACGGGACATTTCATAATGTTCTCTCTTATTTGCTGCGATTTATACCCCCATTTCTATTTCAGAGATTCATACTTTTGTTTTCTCTTCCCGACTTCTCGTCAAGCGAATAATGGTCCAGAATTCGTAGGTATGAATTTTTCAAATGAACAAGACTAATGTTCTAAGAGAAAAATTGTAATAGCACGATTTTGATTGGTTAATTTACCAGAATTCATGAGAAGATATAGAACTATCAAGAAAATATATTCTTGATATCTTTAGAGATTAAATAGAATGTAAGAGTCGTGTAACATGACACATGGTGACGTTATGGTCTGTGAATCATCACGTTTTATTAGAAACTCAGCATGACTTACTGTAATATAATAACTTTGATCAAGTGTCATTATATTATACTAACTCATGCTTCAGTCCCCAACACTACTTCAAAAACATTCATAGTTTAAACTCGAAAGTTTATAGAATATAGAAACTAACAGTTTCTTATATGATGTAACACTGATAGCGCGAAGAGATAAACGATTTCAGATAAGATTAGTTATGAAAATATCTTCAGAAATATCGAGGATATTTATAATGAAAGATACGATAATATCTTAGAATTTCTAATATCGATGTATGATTAAGAAGATTTGTTCGTAAAGGTTTAGAGTCAGGAGTAAGGTATTCATTAATGACTTTAGCAGATACTAAATCATTTGGATTCTTTGAAGGCAGGTTTAGTCTTTGTGATTTATCCATAATCTCTTTCATACTTTGCTCAATTCGTTTTCTAGTTCCAAACCTTCTCTTTTTCTGAGCTTTGCCAGCACATTATTCTTTATCATCAAACTTTTTACTATTAAGGTCGTTTACAGTTTTTGCTGTTTCATCAGCATTTTTCAAAATTTCGAGAACTAGTTCGCAGTTTAGGGTGTTTTTCAGAAACTTCACATTCGCAGTATGTAAGTCCAGGAGATAGACGTTATATGTATAACTATTGGCGTCGACATGCTGTGAGATTTCAAAATACTAATTGCTGATTCCCGATGATTGGTATGGTAGTTCTCGTTATAAGATGTGGATGAGTATATGAATAGGTTTCAATGAATATAATGAGTTTTCGAAAAGTCAAAAATCACTGATGTTGTTGGTAAGTTTACTGCTAATGTGGCGGAATATAAAGGTTCCCCGATAACAATAAAAGAGTACGCATATATATCAAGGTCATAATATAGTTGTTTCGAACGAAAAGTCGAAATTAATCTTGTTGGAGCTGTGACAAAATTTGCTACTTTGAAAGGGATTACCAAGTTATTTTGGGTAATAATAACTCTAAAGGAATTAGCATAGCTACGTGTTAAACATTTACTCAGGTTCCGAGAATTTTTCAGGTGTATAACTAGTTGCGTAAATCTTTTCTTCCATAGATGAAGTGCGGTTGGTTCATTCTCTCGATTGAGGTGTTTTCAAGAATCATGAAAGGTTTGAACACAGATTGTAATCATCAAGATACAAATGAGGTTTAAGATGAAATCAAGTGGCAACTTGAAGAATTGTTTAGTTTCATATGTTATAGTCAATTTTTATTCATTTTAGTTGTCCAATGTTAGTAGTCCACAGTTGGTAATTCAATAATTCATGTATTGTTTAATATATAATATTCGAATTAATTAATACATATCATGACCCATTGTATACATGTCTCAGACTCGATCACAACTCAAAGTATATATTATTTCATAATCAACCTCAACCCTGTATAGCTAACTCGATCATTATCGCATATAGAGTGTCTATGGTTATTCCAAATAATATATATAGATGCGTCGATATGATATGTCAAAACATTGTATATGTGTCCCGACGATATTTAAAGTGCGTAAACTAAATAACATAAATTAAATGACGATAAATAAAATTGCGAGAATTAATTTGCGATGAAATAAATTGCGATAATTAAATGTAATAATGAATTAACAGTTAGCTAGGAACAATTAGCTAGGATTTTGTTAGCGTGGATTCTTAATAGAATTTATCATAGTTAATTCGTTTGTTTCTAACAAATTTTATTTTGTCCAATGTTTTCTTCATTATGCCACTTGTTGGATTCTGATAGATCAAAATCCAAATATGAAATTGAATAAAAATGGTTATTCTGTGGTGAACGGATTCGTATATCTGTGGGTGTAAGTAGGATAGTAAATGACTGCTGAATTATATTCGAAGAGTGTACAGTTTAACTTATTAATGTGAAATCTAAATATACCTTGGGTATTACCTACCCGTTAAAATATTTTCACCATTAATAGTTTGTACAAAAGAATTTTTAATTACAATCTTTATGAAAACATATATACATATATATTTTCTTCAGATATAATCATGGATTTAATGAGTTTATATGATATTAAACTCATTTGATTTTCGGTTGGAATTAGAAAGAATAATCTCTAAAACTTTAGAGATTACATATTCACCTTGAACGAAGACAATTGATGCAGAACTATACGTAGAACGATGATCATACTCGAGGTACATAATGAGATATTGAGGCATGGATTATTGATGGTATTGTTGGTGCCGGTGATGTTGCTGAAGCTGATAAATTTTGCACCATATTCTCCAAATTGATTACTCGAGCGCGAAGTTCGTTGACTTCTTTTATTACACCCGGATGATTGTCAGTTCGGACGAGCGGATGATTAAGATCTAGGATTTTATATAGAATATAATCATGGTGAGATATTCGAGAAATGAGGGTGAAAATGGTGTTTCGGACTGGTTCGCCGGTAAGTGATTCGGGTTCTTCGTCAAGAGGTGAATTCGGTTGATGGAAAGGATTGCCTTCTCCTCATTTCCATTGATTAAGTCGACTACGATCTCAACCCCAATTCATCCAGAATTGATGACGGTTGTTTGGTTGATCCATTCTGGTTACACTGCTTTCGGAGCTCAAGTGGAAATCCATGTCGGAATCCGAGGAACTTGAACTAGTTGCGAGTTCCATCTTGTACGGTCGGATAGAGGACTTTCGATATGAAATGATTTTCGGATATCAGATGATATTCTAATTACATAGAATACCTATGTATAGTACAGAAGATCCCGTAAATTACGGAGGGAATTAAGGAAACGTGTCAGATAAAGTCTACAGTAACAGATACGCTAAGATATGGATTAGCAGATACGCTAAGATATGAATTTGTCTATACACTATTCATGCAATCAATGCAGTAAGATGTGTCTAGACTAAGAATGATAAGCAGGTAATTTTCTAAGGATGATAAGCAGATGATTTTCGACACAAAATGATAAGCAAAACTTTTAACATGCAGACACGGTCGAAGTCCAGACCCACTAATGCATCTAAACAACTATCAGTTAGACACACTAATGCAAGACCTGGTTCGCTAAGACTACCGCTCTGATACCACCTATAACGACCCATCCTAATCCATCTGGACAAATACATTACATTTGGTTACATCGCGAGGTACTTGACCTCTATATGATACATTTTACAAACATTGCATTCGTTTTTAAAAAGACAAACTTTCATTACATCGAAAGTTGACGACATGCATACCATTTCATAATACATCCAACTATAATTGACTTAATAATAATCTTGATAAATTCAACGACTCGAATGCAACGTCTTTTGAAATATGTCATGAATGACTCCAAGTAATATCTCTAAAATGAGCAAATGTACAGCGGAAGATTTCTTTCAAACCTGAGAATAAACATGCTTTAAAGTGTCAACCAAACGGTTGGTGAGTTCATTAGTTTATCATCAATATTCATTTCATCATTTTTAATAGACCACAAGATTTTCATTTTCATTTCTAATAAACATAATCTCATATCAGGCATTTCGCACGGCATAGAGATAAAAATCATTCATATGGATTGAACACCTGGTAACCGACGTAAAATTAATGTATAGAATATCCCCAAAACAGAACCTCTTGTCTGTATAATAATCTCGAAGTACTAAAGCATTCGTGCCCCGAATAGGACTTGTCAAGGTCCATAGATCTATCTTTAGGATTCGCGTCAATCAGAGGCCATTTCCCTAAATTCTTAGGTTACCAGACTTGAAGGGCGATATTCGGTTTAATAATCTAACCATAGAATGTAATTTTAAGTACTTGTATCTATTTCGTAAAACATTTATAAAAGCAACGCATGTATTCTCAGTCCCAAAAATATATATATAAAAAGGGAATAATGAAACTCACAATACAATATTTTGTAGTAAAAATATTCATACGACGATACTGAACAATGCAAGGTTGGCCTTGGATTCACGAACCTATATCATTTGTGTATATATTAAAACGTATAATCGTAATCGAACAAATATATATTATTATTAGTGATATAATTTTTATATTAGTAACTTTTATATTTCATTATTAATATATATTAATTTTATATATATATATATATATATATATATATAAATATAAATTTTATTATGTCATATGTATTAAATATTTTATATATATATATATATATATATATACATATATATATATATATATATATATATATATATATATATATATATATATATATATATATATTTCATTTGTTTATTTAAATAGTAATTATAACAATACTAGAATGATATTAGTAGTGATTATAATGATAATAATGATACTAATGATAATACTAGTATTAATACTAATGATAATAATATTAATGATTCTCATCATAATATTAATAATACTTATAATGATCTTATAACATCGTTAATAATGATAATAGTAATAATAATACACAATGATAATACTAATACTAATAATCATAGAATATTTATGAACATAAAAATAAATTATATTATCTTCATAATATTAATAATCATAATAATGATAATAATACTAAAATGGTAAAATTAATAATAATAATGATATTAGTAATACTTATATTAATGATAATATTAAAAATAATACTACTTAATAATAATACTTGTAATGAAAATCATATAAACTACATTAAGGATACTAATCATGTTATTAATAATAATATTGTTAATAACTAATAATACCATAATACTAATAAATAATAATATTAATAATAATAATTATAATGATAATAATAAGAAATAAATAAGAGTGTATACCCTTTATAATCTTTGAGTAAAAAGAATGTTGCATACGGGACTCGAACCCGAGACCCCTCGCTCACCGGAAACACCCATGACCATTACTCTAATTCGTTTTTCCTGAAATCTTATCCAAAGAATTTAATATAACCCGTCTGTTTTCTGTGTTCGTCTTCATCATTCCTTAAAACACTAATCGACCACAGACAATCCTAATAGCTTATTTAAATTATGATTCATAACTTGTGAATGGAACATGAACGTTCAGTTATGGGATAATTGGATTATCAGAAAAGGAAAATAACAAGACAAGCAGAAGCAGGTGATAAAAAAATATGACACGATGAACACAAAATCAAAATCGAATTTCTAGACCGTTTTAGCCAAAACTTACAACATGAAATAAGTTGAAAAACTCTTTTAGAAACTTTATGAGTCATTAATTTAATTTGAAATATCAAAGCAATTCGAATTTTGCCATGAACCAGACGTTTGACTTTTGAAAATTTGAGTTTGACCTCAAAATTAGAATTCGATAGAGTGAATTGGAGATTGATACTTTCCAGATAGTTTGAGTAAAAGTTTCCCAACAAAACGGCATTAAGACATTTTGAAATCAATTTCGAATTCGAGGTTTTTGGATAAATGATATAAGAACAGGGCAGTCGACTGTTTCTTGGATATTTTTGATGAATTAAATCGAATAAAAGCTGTAAAGATTAATGGTAATTGTTGGTTGATAATGTAAATCGACTGGTATCGTTAATCAATGGAATTTAATCGAGCTTTAAAGAAAAACATGGGTCAACAGAATATCAAAGTTAGGAAGAAAACAAAAAACAAAATTTACAAACTAAAAGCATATTCCATATTGGTACGATGGAATGGGATGTGTAACAGAATGAAGATAGATACAAAATTTAAAAATAGTTTGATAGAGATTGGAACTGATTCCCTTGACAAAATTCGTTGGTATCACTTTTAATAAGAATTAAATATATTAATAATAATAATTTTATTAATAATCAATAATAATAATAATACTGAAATATTAATTAATAATATTACATAATAATTCTGTTAATAATAATAATAATAATAATAATAATAATAATAATAATAATAATAATAATAATAATAATAATAATAATAATAATAATAGTATTTAGAATAATGATACTAATAGTTATATTAATTTTTATAATAATATTATTAATGATAATATTAAATAACTGTTTTATTTTTACAATAATAATAATAATAATAATAATAATAATAATAATATATAATAATAATAATAATAATAATGATTCTTAATGATAATACCTTATAACAATACTAGTAACAACATGTACCTGTTTTATATCTATATATATATTATATATAATAATATTCATAATACAAATAATAATATTAATATTAATATTAGTGATAATAATGATAGTAATACTAATAGTATTGATATAACAATTTATGCTTATCAAATCTTATATATATATTAAGTTATTAATATTAATAATATTTCTATCAATATTGATAATGAAGATAACTATATTTTAATTTGTAATTACATATATTAATATTACAATTTATTAGTTATGTAATAACATACATTAAATATTGAATATTTATATATATCAATATACATACAATCAATAATTATGTATCTCAATCATGTATATATGTATATATATCTAAATACTTCAACTACTACATATTTAATTATGTTTTAAATATCAAGTAAATAAATGTATTAATTATATATATTGAAACAACTGATCTCTGAGTATAACATTAAATACTTTGTTAACATTGACAAATCATGTACATTTAATCTACTCTCTATTTTTAAATAAACAGTTTTAAATAACAAATTTAAGTTTTCTTCCATAATCACTAAATCATATGATAGTTCATTAGTATATTTAATTTATAGTATATAATTATTTACATGTATAGTTATTTATATATAGATTTCTATTTATGATTTAATGGTTCGTGAATCGTTTGAAATGGTCAAGATCAAATGCATTTATGAAAAAAATAGTTCCAACATTTTGAGACTCGGTTAAATAGACTTTGCTTATTGTGTCGGAATTATTATAATATTAAGTTTAAATTTGATCGGAAATTTCCGGGTCGTCACACCAGGAGTCTGATCAGACCCCGAAAAACAGCAAAAGTGTGCTCCGGTGGGTTTCTTGGTGCTTGATGCTCATCACGGTTCTCATCTTTGATGCGTGTAAGCTTCAAGTGTACAACTCTTTGATGTTTTAGCATCACTTTGACCAAGTTTCAACCATCAACATACAACAAAGAGTAAAAGCTAACATTCTATAAGTTTTGAACATCAAGGTTGTCTCTTTATTGCATAAGCACAATAAAGCTTCAACCTTTGTCCTTTTGACACAAGTTTATGCATCTTCATTATATGCGATGATGAAGACTTGATTTTTATCATCATAAAAAGGTTCCAAGTAAGTGAGATCTACAATAATAGCTTAGATCTTCAAGTATTAAGAAACCCTAAGCTAGAAAGCTTGGATCTTTACAAGATTAATGAGACCATAAGCTAGAAAGCTAAGATCTAGTAAAAGTAATGAGACCATAAGCTAAAAAGTTAAATACCCAAATCTTTTAACACTACCCAAAACGTGCATCCTACAAAGGAGTTTGGTGACAACGGCTCCCAAAACTGACACGACTGTTCATGCAGAATTCCTTTTGTTGGTGAATGCTTGACCTAGAAGGTGTGCGACTTGCATATTTTGGTTGTTAGCGTGCATTAGGCGCATATCATTAACGGTGATGGCACCGCCATGTTGGGTTTTCGGGTGAAGTGTTTTGGCGATGAGGTGGTGAAGAATGCGGTATACGGTGTGACGCCCCGTACTAAATCATCATGTACGGACCATCATCAACAGGATCATTACAAGGTTAAGTACTATATGCGTTTTCAAAACAGAGTTTGCATTCATTAATAAAAGTGACGTCATAACATACGTCAATTGTTTTACAAATCAAAGTATGCTTCACAGAGTAGAAGCATTAAATAAGTGTACGTGACCATAATGGTCGTTACATAACATAAGTTCATAAGTAAAAAGTTTGAATGCAACATAAGTAGTCATGCGATAACAACTCTAGACAGCGGGTTCTACAGCACGACTAGTAAGATAGCGGAAGCGACTTCAAGCACCAGAGAAAATACATGCTTAAAAAGGTCAACACAAAGGTTGGTGAGCTATAGTTTAAGTATAACAGTAATGTAAGTAGGCCACGAGATTTCAGTGCTACAACGAGCGTTTCAAAAGTATGTAAAAGTATATGCTTAACCGTGGGCACCCTGTAACTAACTTAACGTTTAATGTACCCCCTTAAAGTGCACTTGGCAAGTGCGTATAACCTCGAAGTATTAAACACTCGTTAAATGCTAGCGCTACTAGCCCGAGTGGGGATGTCAAACCCTATGGATCCATATCTAAGATTCGCGTTCATGGTTCAAAAACCAATGATTAAACGTTACCGAGCTAAAGGGAATGTTTCTGCCGTTATATAACCCACACATATATAAAGTTTAAGTACTCGTGCCTAGTATGTAAAACATAAAATCCGCATGTATTCTCAGTTCCCAAAATAAGTTAAAGTAAAAAGGGAATGCTATAACTCACAATGATTAGTAGTAATGGTAAGGTAGTAGTCGGAAAGTGGTGTGCAAGTAACGGTCCAACGTCCTCAACCTAAGTCAAATAGCACTAAGTCAATAAGTCGTCTCAAAAGGTTTACAAGTACGTAATTAAGGTCATAAGGGTCATCATCAATCATCATTAAACAAAAGGTAACAAGTAAGACTCGTTTATGAAAGTCGTTTAAAACAAAGGCTGACTTCGGTCAGTCACCACGGCCTCTACCCTTACTGAATTAAGGTGAGACCAGTGGTCATGGCTCCGTCTATGAGTCCCTTAAGTTTGGTAAAATTTACAGAAGCAAACTCGTCTTGGTTTGACCGTGGCGACGGTCTAAGTGCGAGTAGGTCAGAAATTTCTGCACAACGTTAAAGGACATGGTAACGATCGGAGGGCCATAAATCCTAAACCGTAACTCGGATTAAGACGAGTCCTATATGAAAAGTTATCTACTCGAAAAGTTCTATCTAAAAATCAAGGTTAGAACAGCCCAGGTCTACTGGTCTGTTCCAGAAGCATCAGGTCAGTAGGTTTTGGACAGAACAGTGGGTTTTGGAGAGTTCCGGTTGTCTCGGTGCTTGATGTTCATCACGGTTCTCATCCTTGATGCGTATAGCTTCAAGTGTACAACTCGTTGATGTGTTAACATCATTTTGACCAAGGTTTGTCCATCATAACTCAAGTGCAAGTGTTGTAAGTGTTTGATGAACCAAGGTTACATGTAAGTTTATGAACAAGTTCATGAACACTAAGAAAGATCACAACCAAGTGTTGGATCCATGATACTTGCACCAAAGTGTAAGCTCTTGTTGGTTTCATGTCCTTGTTCAAATGTGTAGTAAGCAACTAACAATAAGAAATAAAGAAAATGAATGATAAGCCTAAACCAACCATGAAGGTGGTATTCTAGTAACATACAACAAACAAGAACACAAGTAACAATTATAAAGATTATAAACTTTAAATCTTTTGAAACAAAATATGTAGAACATAACTAGATAGATTATGTTCTTGGATGTTCTTGATAAATACAAGATATAAGATGAAGAATCAAAACTAGGAAGTTAGATTCTTGAAAATTAGTAAGTAAGTAACAACAACATGTAACAAGAATCAAACAACAAACAAAGATTGATGATGATGAATGCTTATGAAATCAGTTTTTTTGCAAGGAAAAAGAGGAGAGAAAAGTTCATATTACTTACAAGTAAGTAGAGAAAAGTGAGAGAGAATGGTTGAGAGAAAATGGGAGATGAATGTGTGTTTGAATGAGAGAAAATATAAGTGGTGAAGTAATACAAAAATGAACCAAAAGAACTCCTTCCAAGGACATAGGGGGACGGTTTTTGCAGCAGAAAAATGGGGGGAGGGATTAGTTTGGTGGTCACTTGCAAGTAAAGCTTCAAAAGTTGGATAATGGGGATGCATGCATGGGAAGTGTATGTTAACTAGATTCCAAGTGAACCAAAACTAGCTAGTTAATGTTCAAGTATCACTTACACTTTCAAGACATGGGCTAAAAGGTCCATTAACAATGTAGGGTGGGCTTGGTAGTCCACTAACATGAGTCCATTACACTAACAAAGCCCAAGTTCAAATAAATCACAAGTTAAACCAAATAAAGCCCAAGTAATTAATCTATTACCTTAGTTAATTAAAATGATTAATAAAATTAATCATGAATGTAAATAATATCTTAAAATATTATTCGTGCAAGTTCCGGGTGTCACAAAGACGTTTCGGGCATTTAAAGTTCAAGTACGGGCAATCAAAGCAACATGTAAATGTAATAACATACATTCGATTAATCACACGTATTAATAATAATAATTATTAATAAATAACGTTGGAAAAACCAGGGTCGTTACATTACCCACCTGTTAAAGAAAATTTCGTCCCGAAATTTAAGCTGAAGTAGATGGAGGAGTCGGGAAAAGATGAGGATATTTCCGCATCATTTGATCCTCTCGTTCCCAAGTAAACTCAGGTCCTCGTTTGGCATTCCATCGTACTCGTACAATCGGAATCTTGTTGCGTTTCAAAGTTTTGATCTCACGATCCATAATCTCAACAGGTTCCTCCACAAAGTGGAGTTTGTCATCAATAGTAAGTTCTTCCAAAGGTATGATGAGTTCGGGTGCAGCAAGACACTTCTTCAAGTTTGACACATGGAAGGTAGGATGAACTGAGCTCAATTGTGCTGGTAGATCCAAACGGTATGCAACTGGTCCAACACGTTCCAAGATCTCGAATGGACCAATGTATCGTGGGTTCAACTTTCCACGTTTTCCAAAACGGATCACACCTTTCCAAGGTGCAACCTTCAACATTACACGATCACCAACATTAAATTCAAAGTCTTTCCGTTTAAGATCGGCATAGCTCTTTTGGCGATCACGGGCAGTCTTAAGTCTAGCTTGGATCTGAGCAATCTTCTCCGTGGTTTCGTGAACTACCTCGGGTCCGGTGATTTGCTTTTCGCCTACTTCGGCCCAACAAATAGGAGATCGGCACTTACGACCATACAATGCTTCAAAAGGTGCAGCATTAATGCTTGAGTGATAACTGTTGTTGTACGAGAATTCGGCGAGTGGCAAATGATTTTCCCAGGCCTTTCCAAAATCAATGACACATGCACGCAGCATGTCCTCCAAGGTCTGAATCGTTCGTTCACTTTGCCCGTCAGTCTGAGGATGATAAGCAGTACTCATGTCAAGACGAGTTCCCATGGCTTCTTGCAAAGAACGCCAAAATCTGGAAGCAAAACGGGGATCGCGATCGGAGATGATTGATAAAGGTACACCATGACGAGATACAACCTCTTTGATGTACAGCTGAGCAAGTCTTTCCATTGTATCAGTTTCCTTCATCGCTAGGAAGTGTGCAGATTTGGTGAGGCGGTCAACAATAACCCAAATAGTATCGCATCCGCCCACCGTCTTCGGCAGCTTAGTAATGAAATCCATTGTGATCCTTTCCCACTTCCATTGTGGGATTTTCGGCTGTTGAAGTAACCCAGAAGGTCTCTGATGTTCGGCTTTAACCTTCGAGCAAGTCAAACACTTACCAACATAAGTCGCAACGTCCTTCTTAAGATTCGGCCACCAATACTGTTCTTTAAGGTCGTGGTACATCTTACCTGCACCAGGGTGAATCGAATATCTCGATTTGTGTGCTTCATCAAGTATCAGGCTTCGTAGATCTCCATAGTAAGGTACCCAAATTCTTCCGGCATAACATCGGAGTCCAGACTCTCTATCCTCGAATCGAGAGACAAGTATGTTCAAATGCTCGTGAGATATGTTCTCCTCCTTGAGAGCCTCAACTTGGGCTACTCTGATCTGGTTGTTGAGGTTCGAATGGATGGTGATGTTCAGAGCCCTAACACGGAGAGGTGCCGTCCTCTCCTTTCGGCTTAAAGCGTCAGCTACAACATTGGCCTTGCCAGGGTGATAACGGAGTTCACAATCGTAGTCGTTGAGCGTCTCGATCCATCGACGCTGTCTCATATTCAATTGCTTCTGATCGAAGATGTGCTGGAGACTCTTGTGGTCGGTGAAGATAGTGCTCTTAGTTCCATACAGATAATGTCTCCACAATTTGAGTGCAAAGACAACGGCTCCAAGTTCAAGATCATGTGTAGTGTAGTTCCGCTCGTGAATCTTCAGTTGGCGGGAGGCATAGGCAATAACCTTTGATCGTTGCATCAGTACACAACCAAAACCACTCTTCGATGCATCGCAATAAACAACAAAGTCGTCACTGCCTTCAGGAAGTGATAGGATAGGTGCGGAGGTTAACTTCTTCTTCAAAATTTGGAATGCTGATTCTTGTGTGGGTTCCCAAATGAACTTCTTGCCCTTGTGAGTCAGTGCGGTCAAAGGACGCGCAATCAGAGAAAATCCTTCGATAAACCTTCGATAATAACCGGCGAGACCTAGAAATTGGCGAATATGCGTTGGAGTAGTGGGGGTCTCCCACTTGCTGATGGCTTCAATCTTGGCGGGATCAACTTTGATACCCTGGTCGCTCACAACATGACCCAAAAACTGTACTTCCTTCAACCAAAATTCGCACTTGGAGAATTTGGCGTAAAGTTGCTCTTGTCTTAAGAGTTCAAGCACTAGCCGAAGGTGTTGCTCATGTTCTTCTTCGCTCTTAGAGTAGATGAGGATATCATCTATGAAGACGATAATAAACTTATCCAAGTAAGGCTTGCAGACACGATTCATGAGATCCATGAACACGGCAGGTGCATTTGTCAAACCGAATGGCATCACGAGGAACTCATAATGACCATAACGGGTCCTGAATGCAGTTTTCATCACGTCACTTTCCTTCACCCTCAGCTGGTGATATCCGGATCGCAAATCGATCTTTGAGTAAACGCTCGATCCTTGTAGTTGATCAAAAAGATCATCAATTCGTGGAAGAGGATATCGATTCTTGATAGTCAATTTGTTGAGTTCACGGTAGTCGATACACATACGGAAGGATCCATCCTTCTTCTTTACAAACAACACAGGTGCGCCCCAAGGCGAGAAGCTTGGTTGGATAAACCCTCGATCTAATAGCTCTTGTAGTTGACTCTGTAATTCTTGCATCTCGGAAGGTGCGAGTCTATAAGGTGCGCGAGCTACAGGTGCAGCTCCTGGCACTAAGTCAATCTGAAACTCTACTGCTCTCTGCGGCGGTAATCCAGGCAATTCCTCTGGGAAGACATCAGAAAATTCGTTCACAATTCGAACGTCGTTCACGTTCTTCACCTCAGTTTCTACCGCTTTCACATGTGCTAGGACAGCAAAGCGTCCCTTCTTCATAATCTTTTGCGCTTTCACGCAACTAATGAGGTTCAACTTCGAGGTACATCTCTCTCCATAGATAACCAGTGGTTCGCCATCTCCTTGTGGTATGCGAAGTGCTTTCTCTCCACAGATAACATCGGCCTTTATCTTGCTCAACCAATCCATACCGACGATCGCGTCAAAACTTCCCAGTTTGATAGGTATCAAATCAATTTCGAAATCTGCACCAGCTATGTTGATAATAGCTCCACGACTAATATGGTCAACCTTTTCAAGTTTTCCATTGGCGACCTCGACAAGCATACTTTCCTTCAAAGGAACTAACGACCAATCTAACTTATCACAAAAATGTCTACACACATAGCTTCTATCGGCACCAGTATCAAATAGGACAGAAGCTAAAAGATTGTTGATCTTGAATATACCTGTCACCAAGTCGGGGTTGTCGCGAGCGTCCCTTGCATTAACATTGAAGGCTCTAGCACGTGGTGGTCCGCCATCCTTACGCTTGTTAGGACACTCGTTTCTGAAATGGCCCGTCTTTCCACATTCATAACACTTCTTAGGCCCATTGTTGTTGTGGTTTGGCTTCACATTCAAAGTGGTAACCTTGCAATCCTTGCCAACATGTCCAGATCGTTGGCACTTCTCACAGATAACATTGCAATACCCAGTGTGGTGCTTGTAGCACCTATTGCATTGTGGTAGGGTTCCTTTGTAGTTCGGATTGGTGCGGTTGTTGTTGTTGGGGTTGGTGTTGTTGTTGTGCATGTTGTTGTTTTGCCTGAACCCTTCATGTCGTTTTGCCGGGTTTTGATCATAGTTCCTACCCCTGTTGTTGTTGTGGTTGTTGTCCCATTTCCTCTTTTCACCACTAACAGTTTCAAACTTAGCCTTCTCCGGCTCGTCCAGGATGATTTGATTCAAGAGAGTATGCGCCATGCGCATTGCTTCGGGAACGCTTGGTGGCTTGGATGAGGTAACATTACCCTTGATGGACTTAGGAAGTCCCGAGAAGTATTTCTCCAAACGCTTAAATTCGGGGGTGACCATGGTTGGACACATAAGAGCCAATTCCAAAAACCTACGGTTGTAGCTGTTAAGGTCGTTCCCTACAGTTTTCAATTGCATAAATTCGATTTCCATCTTTTGAATCTCGGTTCTCGGGCAGTATTCCTCGATCATAGCACATTTAAATTCTTCCCAAGGCATAGCATACGCCTCATCAATTCCTTGCGCTTGGGCCATGGTATTCCACCATGTAAGCGCGCCATCCGAAAGTGTGCAAGATGCAAATTTCGTTTTGTTAGCCTCAGAACAATTGCTAACCCTGAATACCGATTCCAACTTTTCGAACCATCTGGTGAGACCGACGGGTCCCTCAGTGTCACTGAAGTAGTGTGGCTTGCAGTTTTGGAATTCCTTGTAAGTACACCCATCTCGGACGACAGGTGGATTGACAGGCGGTGGTGGTGGAACTTGGGGTTGTCTTTCAGCTAGTGCAGCAGCGACTCGCTCGTTAATCATTTCCTCAATTTGTGCCGCGGTGGGGATAGATCTCCCGTTGGCCATGATGTTGTATACAAACATTTTGACTCAAGTCAAAATCCATTATGCAAATAATAATAGTACATTATATAACAACCAACATGAAAACAGCACAACACATGTTGATTAAATAACGCAAGCAGATATAGGTACCACAAAACCATGAGATGATAACGTAAATAGAACACTTGCGCAAGAAGTAAGCAACACAAATTCCATTCATTACTGATAATAAGTTCATACATTACAATAAGTTCGTACATTACATAAGTGAAATATGAAATTACAAAAGAGATTACAATACAGAATCTAGTACAAAGTCCTACGGCGATGGTGGGTACAAGATGTCCAAAACATGACCCAACTGCTCCTCGAGCTCAGTAACTCGAGTCTGGAGAATCTCAATCTCCCGCCTCATTTCCTCATTAGAGGAAGATGGTGGGGCAGGTGGTGCTGGCGGTGCAGGTGGAGCCGGTGGTGCTGAAGTGGATGGTCCGGCTCTGGGTGGAGACGGTAATATCTGTGGGTCGGCGGGGTACGGCACCAGCCGTTTACGAGCAGTGATCCTACGACGCCGACCATAAGCGTCAGTGACAGTACGACCAGGAATTATGCCAGCGAAGCGATACCGCTTCTTCGGCGGGGTAGAAGGTGCCTGAATCGGTCGGTCAGCGGGATCCTCCTCATCACTGGAGTCGTCAGATGAGGTGTCGTCTGAAGAAGCATCGGTGGAAGAACCGTCGTCTGAATCATGCGGTGGTGGCGCGGGTGGCTCAACATATCCGAAAGCGGCCAACATCTGTCGGTGTCGGCCTGGCGTAATCACGGCTAAGCGGCCGTCGGCAGTGCGTCGGCAAGGTGTGCGCCAGTGATTACGGAAGGGTCCTTCCCCGAACTCCGCGGGGATCTCCATGCCACCAATGCGAGCCAGTTGCCTCAGGGGTCTGGAAGAAGACGCCGGGATAGGCACACTAGAGCTAGCTCCAGAACTAGAGGCGCCGGGGTCGCCAGTGGGTGTCGGGGCCGGAATGTCGGCAGCAGCAGCAGCAACAGGTGCAGTAGTGGGTGGAACAACGGGGCCTGAGCCGCTCGGGATGTCAGTAGGTGGAACGTCCGACATCTGAACAAGGAAAAATAAATTTTCCATGTCAGTATGTCATAAAGCAAGCAAATAATAGGCCAACAGTTTATATCATGTATAACAATAAGTAGCATGGCAATATCAGTAATCGTATGAAACTAGCATGCAATCGAAGGCAAGTAATAGCATGCAGTAGTGAAATCATGTAGTAGCATACGGCATATAGCAGTAACAGTAAGCAGCAGCATGCAGTAAGTTCAGCGGAAACAAGTAAACTAACAAGTTGTAGATTAGCCCTATTAGTGAATCCTACTCGGGTCGGTCTTAGACTCACTAATGCATCCTAATTCCCTACAACCAATGCTCTGATACCAAATGTGACGCCCCGTACTAAATCATCATGTACGGACCATCATCGACAGGATCATTACAAGGTTAAGTACTATATGCGTTTTCAAAACAGAGTTTGCATTCATTAATAAAAGTGACGTCATAACATACGTCAATTGTTTTACAAATCAAAGTATGCTTCACAGAGTAGAAGCATTAAATAAGTGTACGTGACCATAATGGTCGTTACATAACATAAGTTCATAAGTAAAAAGTTTGAATGCAACATAAGTAGTCATGCGATAACAACTCTAGACAGCGGGTTCTACAGCACGACTAGTAAGATAGCGGAAGCGACTTCAAGCACCTGAGAAAATACATGCTTAAAAAGGTCAACACAAAGGTTGGTGAGCTATAGTTTAAGTATAACAGTAATGTAAGTAGGCCACGAGATTTCAGTGCTACAACGAGCGTTTCAAAAGTATGTAAAAGTATATGCTTAACCGTGGGCACCCGGTAACTAACTTAACGTTTAATGTACCCCCTTAAAGTGCACTTGGCAAGTGCGTATAACCTCGAAGTATTAAACACTCGTTAAATGCTAGCGCTACTAGCCCGAGTGGGGATGTCAAACCCTATGGATCCATATCTAAGATTCGCGTTCATGGTTCAAAAACCAATGATTAAACGTTACCGAGCTAAAGGGAATGTTTCTGCCGTTATATAACCCACACATATATAAAGTTTAAGTACTCGTGCCTAGTATGTAAAACATAAAATCCGCATGTATTCTCAGTTCCCAAAATAAGTTAAAGTAAAAAGGGAATGCTATAACTCACAATGATTAGTAGTAATGGTAAGGTAGTAGTCGGAAAGTGGTGTGCAAGTAACGGTCCAACGTCCTCAACCTAAGTCAAATAGCACTAAGTCAATAAGTCGTCTCAAAAGGTTTACAAGTACGTAATTAAGGTCATAAGGGTCATCATCAATCATCATTAAACAAAAGGTAACAAGTAAGACTCGTTTATGAAAGTCGTTTAAAACAAAGGCTGACTTCGGTCAGTCACCACGGCCTCTACCCTTACTGAATTAAGGTGAGACCAGTGGTCATGGCTCCGTCTATGAGTCCCTTAAGTGTGGTAAAATTTACAGAAGCAAACTCGTCTTGGTTTGACCATGGCGACGGTCTAAGTGCGAGTAGGTCAGAAATTTCTGCACAACGTTAAAGGACATGGTAACGATCGGAGGGCCATAAATCCTAAACCGTAACTCGGATTAAGACGAGTCCTATATGAAAAGTTATCTACTCGAAAAGTTCTATCTAAAAATCAAGGTTAGAACAGCCCAGGTCTACTGGTCTGTTCCAGAAGCATCAGGTCAGTAGGTTTTGGACAGAACAGTGGGTTTTGGAGAGTTCCGGTTGTCTCGGTGCTTGATGTTCATCACGGTTCTCATCCTTGATGCGTATAGCTTCAAGTGTACAACTCGTTGATGTGTTAACATCATTTTGACCAAGGTTTGTCCATCATAACTCAAGTGCAAGTGTTGTAAGTGTTTGATGAACCAAGGTTACATGTAAGTTTATGAACAAGTTCATGAACACTAAGAAAAATCACAACCAAGTGTTGGATCCATGATACTTGCACCAAAGTGTAAGCTCTTGTTGGTTTCATGTCCTTGTTCAAATGTGTAGTAAGCAACTAACAATAAGAAATAAAGAAAATGAATGATAAGCCTAAACCAACCATGAAGGTGGTATTCTAGTAACATACAACAAACAAGAACACAAGTAACAATTATAAAGATTATAAACTTTAAATCTTTTGAAACAAAATATGTAGAACATAACTAGATAGATTATGTTCTTGGATGTTCTTGATAAATACAAGATATAAGATGAAGAATCAAAACTAGGAAGTTAGATTCTTGAAAATTAGTAAGTAAGTAACAACAACATGTAACAAGAATCAAACAACAAACAAAGATTGATGATGATGAATGCTTATGAAATCAGTTTTTTTGCAAGGAAAAAGAGGAGAGAAAAGTTCATATTACTTACAAGTAAGTAGAGAAAAGTGAGAGAGAATGGTTGAGAGAAAATGGGAGATGAATGTGTGTTTGAATGAGAGAAAATACAAGTGGTGAAGTAATACAAAAATGAACCAAAAGAACTCCTTCCAAGGACATAGGGGGACGGTTTTTGCAGCAGAAAAATGGGGGGAGGGATTAGTTTGGTGGTCACTTGCAAGTAAAGCTTCAAAAGTTGGATAATGGGGATGCATGCATGGGAAGTGTATGTTAACTAGATTCCAAGTGAACCAAAACTAGCTAGTTAATGTTCAAGTATCACTTACACTTTCAAGACATGGGCTAAAAGGTCCATTAACAATGTAGGGTGGGCTTGGTAGTCCACTAACATGAGTCCATTACACTAACAAAGCCCAAGTTCAAATAAATCACAAGTTAAACTAAATAAAGCCCAAGTAATTAATCTATTACCTTAGTTAATTAAAATGATTAATAAAATTAATCATGAATGTAAATAATATCTTAAAATATTATTCGTGCAAGTTCCGGGTGTCACAAAGATGTTTCGGGCATTTAAAGTTCAAGTACGGGCAATCAAAGCAACATGTAAATGTAATAACATACATTCGATTAATCACACGTATTAATAATAATAATTATTAATAAATAACGTTGGAAAAACCAGGGTCGTTACATACGGGATTGGTGAAATTTGAAGCCTTTTTACTTGACCTCCAGGCTTCATTATCTAAGGTGTAGGTTCGCCAAAAAGCTTGATGATCAATTGGGTTTAGGATGGTGTATCCTCTCTTGAACACTGATCGCTGAACGTGTGACTTTTTGTACAGCTATAGGTGTATTGCGAACTGTGCGAGAGTCAGGTGATGCATTTAATTCTGGTGGCGGAAATAAATGCATGGATGTTTGTTATAATCCTCTTGGTCAACATTTGCTTCGAATCTCCAGTTGCCATAAACTCTGCATATGGCTTCTGATACACTTTTTCATTTATTTCAAACAGCTTTTGCCATGCGCTGTTTGTTTTCCCGTGTGCTGTAAAACTTAGAATCTGTCTTAGCTCATCGGCCCAACCACATTGTTCCATTATTTCTCAATTTATATACTTGTTGGCACCCTTTTGTCGATTTATCCAAGTTCGCATGAACGGTTCATTATCCGCCGGGTTATCTTGCCTATGGATAGAGTGTGGCAACTTGTACTCATCGGGTAAATAATTAGCCCTCTGCGAAAGTCAAATAATGTAGGTTATGTTTCAAAAATAATAAGGCTTATAATAACGCTTAGAAATGGAAATGCTTATATTTTTCCGAAAAAAAATTCGAAATGAGGGCTTTAAAAATGGCATTTTCGAAACCCCTATGTTAGCCAATTACAGCCAAAATTACTGCAAATAATATATAATCTCATTATAAACTTATTTCCAAGCAAAATTCGAAGCGTACCCGTGATTGCAACAAATAATGATAAAAATAATAATTATAGCGAGTTAGTCGTAATAAGCAATTTTTGATTAAAGTAAGATGATTTTTAAGCATACAATGATTCTAATGACCATTTTTAATTACCTTAAATATTTTTAAACATCAAACTTTATCTATAACGTCATTAAGTCAAGGATTAAGTTCGTTTTCATCGAAAAATAGTCATTTTGACCGAAACGTACAAAATAAGGAAAATCAAAGACTAGGTTCCAATTTTATTGGTAAGTCAATGGCATTCCCTTTTAGGCTAATTTTCAAGTAATCCTAAGTTTTAAAAATATTTTAACTATAGGAAAATCCTAGGCCTAATTTTGTATAGTTTTATCAAAATTTCAATTTTTAATCAAACAGCCCAAAATTGTTGCAAAACTAGTTTCTAAGCATTCTAGACGAATCACTAAGCCTATATGAGCAAGCAAAACATCAATTTTCCAAAGATTTCACCAATTTTTAACCTAAAACCTAAACTAACGAATCGAAAGCTAAAAACTAACCAAAATGCCTCAATCGAACCTACAAACTAAACACATTTTCTAACTAAGCATATAGGAAATCAAATTTGGGCATAAAACACAATTTTTCTCAAAAGTCAAAAATTTGACTCCGAGTAAAAACTCGAATTTTAACCGTGGAAGAGTACCTTTTATGCAAAATTGATGATGGAAACACGTTTAGGAGGCACGAGAGAATCAGATTAGAGCTTCGAATCGTGAAAATTGGTCAAGATTTGAGGGTGGTGGTGGTGGCTTGTGCTCGTCGGCCGAAGGGTGACAGAGGGAGAAGAAGAAAAGAAAAAGAAAGAGGGAAAAAGGAGAGGCGGGGGAGAAAAGAAGAAGAAAAAAATGGGTCCGTGTGGCTCACAGGCTTATTTTCCCGACCCGACTCGCGAATTTTTATATTTTTAAAATTTTCACTAGATTAATAAAAGGTAAATAAAATTTTTCTTCGGATCTTAATCCGGTTATTTTTATTATTAAAACTAAAAATTTAAAAGAAAAGGACAAATGGACGGAGTAAACAAAAAATTTATTTTTATTAATAACTCAAATTACACAGGTTCCACAACTAAATCCAGAAATGACGCGGAAAGAAAGATAAATTTAAAGCTTCTTTGACTATCCAGAGTAAATCAGCGGAGTGTATTGAAAATATTTCAAAATCACTTAGCATTTTGCGCTCACGCTTTTATAAATCTTTGATGCCGTCCATAAGTTTAACCAGCGCCCTTCTAACTTTTTTAATGTTTGAAATTTCATCCCTAGGTCCAGTATCTCGATAATTAAGCATGAAAAGAAGTTTTGATACTGTGACTTGAAATAAAAGATCTTCCGTGCAATCAGGATCACCGATAGTAAATTTAAAGTTTTCAGATATTTCTCGAATGATCTTTCTTTGCGGAGTTGTAAATGGGAATTTTGACATGGTGAGGATTTGCACGAGTTCAGAATATACTTCCTTTCTTTTTGAGAAGAAATTCTGATGTATTCTTCCCTCGGTTGAATCCAGAAAAACTTCGATTAATCGTTTGATGAGAAATGAGGCTGGATCGAAGTAGAAGAAATCTCGATCTCCATATTTAGAAATAGGGTTAGGTTTTTTACTTTCAATCCAAAATTTTAATTCAGAAATCATTGCGGCAACATAACTGTTGATATAAATTTGAGAAAATTCTTTATCTTTGAAGTGTGGAAAAAAACTGACGAATGATTCTAAATTGAATTTGAGGTTTATTTCTGAATCCCGATACTTGACAAAAATATCATCCCCACATTTTTTTAACAGTTTGTGAAGAGAACGAACTTGATCACGCAGCTCTTTTAACAGATTTATTTGAAATATTGAGAACAGGAAGTATGAGGAATAGAGGTGCCTAATGAATTCTCTATAGACGTCTAACCTTCTGTTAGGATTTAACAGATTTCCAGTAAACGGAGCTTTTGACTTAGTAATGTGTTCGCATTCAAGCAAGTATGGATATTTGAAAATAGATGGGTATTCTTCCCGTATTTCATCTTCCATCATGAGGAGTTCGTTAAGACTGAACCTCCCTTTTGGATTGTGCAGAGGGTCGAATCCTGGTTCTTTTGAGTAAAACATATCCAAAAGCAATGAAATCTCTTAGTCAGATGAAGTTATCCGACTTCTTGGACTACAAGAATCAAGAATTAATTCTTGACGAGATTCATCAGGGTTTAGATTTGTTTTGGCTTTATAAAGAAAAACTTCTCCGATTTCTGAAGTTGTGGGAGAGCAACTGCCTTTCGCACTTTCTTCATAATCGGTTAAGTTAAAACTGGAATCCACAGAAATTAATACCATAATTAATATTTTGTTTTTATAGTTTTGAAAAGGGGTTTACTATAATGGCGACTTTAAATCCTATACCGACAAACTCTCTATTTGTCAAGCATGTGTGTTTCTTATCAATTTATCTTTGAAACAAGTGGCCAGGCCGATAACGGAGAGGCAAGATCCTTTTGGTTCCAATATAATTGGAGACTGTTCGGAAAATCCAACAACCAAGTCCGTGTATAATTGTCTTTCTTAGACACCACTCAAGAATCTCAGATATCTTGACAGAATATACGATTACCTTAACAGACAGAAAATAAGATCCCCGGCAGCGGCGCCAAAAACTTACTACTACTATGATATGGCCAAAACGGATGGTTTTATTTGTGCGGTGTTGTTAGGTCGCAACACGTCAGAATTAGCTATCAAAAGAGTAATAATGGTTTTATCATTTATATTTAGCTGGGGTTACCTAGCTATAACTCACCTACTTGCCTTCCTTTTAACGAGTAAGTGGTAAATATAACTCAGGTTTGTATTTTTGTATGTTTGCTCAGTAACGTGGGACAAAAGTGTCTATATAGTTAACCATAGTTGACAAGTGGTGATAGATGAAATGCCCCGTTCATATCGGTTATAAACGTTACATAATAATTGATTTCATCGCGAGGTATTTGACCTCTATATGATACATTTTACAAACATTGCATTCGTTTTTAAAAAGACAAACTTTCATTACATCAAAGTTGACAGGCATGCATACCATTTCATAATATCCAAACTATAAATAACCAAATTTGTCATTTACTTTAATAATCTTTATTGAACTCAACGACTCGAATGCAACGTCTTTTGAAATATGTCATGAATGACTCCAATAATATCTCTAAAATGAGCAAATGCACAGTGGAAGATTTCTTTCAAACCTGAGAATAAACATGCTTTCCAGTGCCAACTAAAAGGTTGGTGAGTTCATTAGTTTATCATAAACAATCATTTCCATTAATTTAATAGACCACAAGATTTTTATTTCATTTCTCATAAACATCATGCATCTGCATAAAAATCATTCATATGGATTGAACACCTGGTAACCGACCTTAACATGATGCATATAAAATATCCCCATCATTCCGGGACTCTCATCGGACATGATAAATCGAAGTACTAAAGCATCCGTAACTCGGATGAGGCTTGTTGGGGCAAATAGATCTATCTTTAGGATTCGCGTCAATTGGTGGCAATTATCATAAACACCAGTTCTTAGGCTACTAAGCTAAAAAGGAGCATATTCGGTTCGATAATCTAACCATAGAATGTAGTTTCGATTACTTGTGTCTATTTCGTAAAACATTCATAAAAGCAGCGCATGTATTCTCAGTCCCAAAAATATATATTGCAAAAGCATTTAAAAAGGGAGCAAATGAAACTCACGATACGATATTTTGTAGTAAAAATATTCATACGACGGAACTGAACAATGCAAGGTTGACCTCAGATTCACGAACCTATATCATTTATATATATATTAACACATATATTCGTAATTGAACAAATTAATATATATATAAATTTATTAGTTATATCATTTTTATATTATTAACCTATATGTTTAATATATTTATTTTATATATTTAAAATAAATAAAAATATTAATTTTGTTATGTTATATGTAATTATTACATTTTTGTATACATATATATATCGTTTGCTTGTTAAAATTATATTAATACAAAAATAATATTAAAAATGATAAAAATTATAATACTAATACTTTTGATAATAATAATAATAATAATAATAATAATAATAATAATAATAATAATAATAATAATAATAATAATAATAATAATAATAATAATAATAATAAAAGAAGACTACCTTTAATAGTTTTCCCCAAAAAGATGCCCCATACCGGGCTCGAACCCATGACCTCTTGGTTAAACACAAACACTCTAAACCACTCCTCCATATGTTTCTTTCTGTTTCAATTCGCAGGTTAAATCTAGTTAACCATTACCTTAAAAAAAATATAGTGCATTCTTGTTTCACACCATGATTAATTTGGCCCAACAGGCCCAAATCGTTTAAACTTAAGAAGCTTATTGTTAGACCCAATAAACGAAACCCATTTAATTAAACCCAATAAACATAGCCCGATTTGTTAAGTGATCCATTTATCTCAATCATTGATCTGGTAATAAAAAAATATATATAAATCATCAATTAGATTGGTAGCAGCCGTCGAACATCATCTCATCATCAAGTCATCTTCATCAATGAATCATCATACTTTAACCGAATATAACGGTTCAATAGCAGTAGCAACATGAACGGGTTGTAGGTTGGTGGTTTTTCGGCGATTTAAGGTGGTTTGATTGAAAAAGAAACAGAAGAAAGTCGCTGTAGCAGTAGGTTGTTTAATGAGGTATTGGCGGTTTAACTATGGTTTTGAAACAGAAAAACGGTTGTAGTAGGTATGCTATTTTAGGATGGAAAACCGAGCAATATAGATAGGCAGGAGTAGTAATCGTGTAGTGGTAGATGGGTTTTGAGTTATGGTTCGAACGAGATAACTTGTATTCATGGTTTGGTGATGGTGACCGAAGACGGTTTCAAGGTGGTGGTGGTTTATGGTTCGTGAAGGTAGTGATGGGTTTTAAAGTGGTGGTGTCGTGGAGATGAGCAAGAAAAGATCACAAGGGTACGAAGGTGTGGTGATCTCCGATGGTTGTAGTCCTTAATTATGGCATCAATACAGTGTTTTTTTTAGTCGTTGTTTTTAGTCATTGGCAACACAACTCAACATCTTTGTTGGTTGTTGGTTTACTCACGGTTAACAGCAACAAGAAGGACGTGAAGCAGTTTCGAATAAACAGAAACAATAACAATGATTTTCTAATGGTTGCAGGTGGTTAAACGAGATGGTGAAGGTGGTGGTTTGGGTTGGGTGTTTGTTTGATCGATAAAGATAATGAGAGAGGTAGAAACCGAAAACAAAAGTAAAAAGATGAGTAAGTTTGGTGACAGTTTTATGATACTTGCGTTGAACCGAACCATAACCAAATACATATGGTGGCCTGATGGTGTTGCTTCGACAAAAGACCGAAAGCTGGACAGCAGGAAGATGGCTTTTGTTTGGGGTGGTTCACGACATAAACAGGATCATCATGGGGTGGTGTTTGATAGTAGCAAAGATAAAGAACCGAAAGACCTTTATATTTTTCGATGGTTATGATGGTGGGTACCTATGACTCATGTTTATTAACAGCGAAAATAATAGCAGCAGTTTCATATGAATGAGTGAAGATTGATTGATGTTTTAATGCTGGTGGTTATGGAGTTGTCGTTGTGGTTTGTAAATAAGAAGATATAGATGGGAGAGACGTTGGTTGTTTGATTGTGGAAGCATACAGCAAGTTGATCTTTCTCTGTAATATATAAAGCAAGAAAGAAAGCAACAAAATGATATGATAATAAGTAGAGTTAAAACCGTGTGAAAGATAAAGGGAGGCACAGTACAAACAAATTTCAATTAAGTATAGTAATTCACTTAATCATTTGAGTTGATTTCAAGTCACGGAATCAAAAATAATAATTTAAATCAATAATAATAATATAATAATATTTGGAAATTAAAACGTGCAATTAGTTAGCCGTCATCTACTATTCCTTTCATGGACTGAAATTCGTACTCCGTTGTTGAATCATTGGCGGATAAAAAGTCTTTAGAAAAATTTCATATTTTTAAATTAACTATATTTATTTATTTTGATCATTATGGTATAAAATTCGATCATAAATTATTAAACAAAAATTAACTCACTGTCCACGCCCGATCCTGGTTAAAATATAAAAAGTGTTGAAATTTACTAATTAGCTTCTAAATATATTTTTAATAGGCCTATGATTCATATAACTAATTTTCGGATCACCGTTTATATTAAAATCACATAAGTTTGTTTTACCTTAATTAATAACTATCAAGATGACAAACGAGTGCTATGACCGTTTATTAAATAAATTCTAAATAATATATATATATATATATATATATATATATATATATATATATATATATATATATATATATATATATATATATATATATATATTTATAGTAATATTATATATTATTTCATTTACACATATGAATTAAATCATATAAGTTTCTATTTCAAATTAATATATATATTTAAATATATATGTATTTATTTACAGATAGTGGTTCGTGAATCGTCGGGAATAGTCAAAGGTTAAATGAATATATGAAACAGTTCAAAATTTTCGAGACTCAACGTTACAACTTTGCTTATCTTGTCGAAATTATACAAAGATTAAGTTTAAATTTGGTCAGAAATTTTCGGGTTGTCACAGTACCTACCCTTTAAAGAAATTTCGTCCCGAAATTTGATTGAGATGGTCATGGCTGACAATAAGTATGTTTTTAAGACGCGTATGAGCTAGAATTTAGAGTTTTATCATCATTGAATAATATAGATAAAACAACTCAATTATGTGAAGAGTACGAATGAAACTATTGCAAAAGAGTGAAATGAATGAATGCAGGTTCGTCTTAACTGGTGACGTAGTCATGGTTGATTTTTGGAATTCAGTGGATTTAGAGAAAAATTTTGTAATGAGATTTGATTCTTCGGTAATTAAGGAAATAGGATCTTCTTTAGTTAAATACGATAATCTGTTTTGATTGCTCTGTCGGATATTTCACTATAAATCCACCCTTCTCATTTCCTTTATATTTTAGAGTTCCATACTTTTGTTTTCTCTTCCCGAATTTAAGTCAAGTGAATAATGGTCCAGAATTCATAGGTATGAAATTTGAAATGAACATAGCTAACATTCTAAGATAGAAATTGTAATAGCACGATCTTAATTGGTTAAATTAGCAGAATTCAAGAGAAAAGATAGAACTATCAAGAAAATATATTCTTGATGTGTTCAGAGATTAGGTAGAATGTAAGACTCATGTAACATGACACATGATGACGTTAATATCTGTGAATCATCACGTTCCATTAGAAACTCAGCATGACTTACTGTAATATAATCACGTTGATCAAGTGTCATTATATTATACTAACTCATGCTTCAGTCCCCAACATTACTTCAAAAACATTCATAGTTTAAACTCGAAGGTTTACAGAATATAGAAACTAAACAGTTTCCTTTATGATGTAATACAGATAACGCGAAGAGGTAAATGATTTCAGATAAGAATATTTATGAAAATATCTTCAGAAATAACGAGGATATTTATAATGAAAGATATGATGATATCTTAGAATTTCTAATATCAAGGATGATGAGGAAGATTTGTTCGTAAAGGTTTAGAGTCAGGAGCAAGGTATTCGTTAATAAATTCAGCAGATACTGAATCATTTGGATTCTTTGAAGGCAGGTTTAGTCTTTGTGATTTGTTCACAGCCTCCTTCATAGTTTGCTCAATCCATTTTCCAGTTCCAAACCTTCTCTTTTTTTGAGCTTTGCCAACACACTATTCTTTATTATCAAACTTTTAGCTGTTAAGGTCATTTACAGTTTTTGATGCTTCCTCAGCATTTTCCACATTTAGAGTATTAATTCGCAGATTGGGTGCTTTTCAGAATTTCAGAATGGAAGATCATAATTCTAAGAGGTAATTGTCATATGTATACATATAACTGTTGATGTAGACATGTTGCGAGATTTCAAAATACTGATTGCTGATTCTCATTAATTGGTATGGCAATTCTCGTTATAAGATGCAGATGAACCCATGATGGAGTTTCAATAATGATTTTTCGGAAAGTCAAAGTTCAATAAGGTTACTGGTAAGTTTAATGCTAATGTGGTGGAATATAAACGGTTCTCCGGTAATGATGATGAAGGGGTAAACATATATATCAAAGTTATAATAAGGCTAATCCAAATGAAAGGTAGATGTTGATTTACTGGAGCTGTGACAAAACTGCCTAATTTGGAAAGAAATTGCAAAGTTATTTTCGGTAATAACAACGTCAAATGAGCTAGCACAGATACGTGTTAAACGTTTACTCAGGTTCCGAGTGTTTTCAGGTGCATAACTATATGCATCAATCTGTCCTTTCATAGATAAAGTGCGGTTGGTTCATCCTCTCGATTGAGGTGTTTTCAAGAATCGTGAAAGGTTTGAACACAGATTGTAATTGTCAAAATACAAATGAGGTTTAAGATGAAATCAAGTGGAAAACTTAAAGAAATGTTTAGTTTCATATGTTATAATCAATATTTTAATTCATTTTAATTGTCCAATGTTAGTAGTCCACAGTTGGTAGTTCAATAATTTATATATAGTTTAATATATAATATTCGATTTAATTAATACATATCGTGACCCATTCTATACATGTCTCAGACTCGATCACAACTCAATGTATATATATTATTTGAGAATCAACCTCAACCCTGTATATCTAACTCGATCATTACCGCATATAGAGTGTCTATGGTTATTCCAAATAATATATATAGATGACGTCGATATGGTATGTCAAAACATTGTATATGTGTCCCGATTTATCTGACAATATTTAAAGTGCGTAAAATAAATAACAGAAATTAAATAACGATAAATAAAATTGCCAGAATTAAAATTGTGATAAATAAAATGTAATAAGGAATTAACAGTTAGCTAGAATTTTTGTTAGCGTGGATACTTAACAAAATTTCTCATAGTTAATTTGTTTATTTCTAACAAATTTTATTTTGTCAAATGTTTTCTTCATTATGCCACTTGTTGGATTCTGATAGGTCAAAACCCCAATATGAAATTGAATGAAAATGGTTATTCTGCGGTAAACGGATACGTATATCTGTGGATATAAGTAGGATAGTAAATGACTGTTAAATCAGATTGGAAGAATGTACAGTGTAACTTATTAATGTGAAATTTAAATATTCCTCGGGTATTACTTACCTGTTAAAATATTTTCACCATTAGCAGTTTGTACAAAAGAATTTTTAACTACAATCTTTATGAAAACATATTTACATATATATTTTTTCATATGTAATCATGGATTTAATGAGTTAATATGATATTAAACTCATCTAATTTACGGTTAGCACTAGAGTACATAATCTTAAAAACTTTAGAGATTACATAATCATCATGTCGAACGAAGATAAATGATGTAAAATGTCATGTAGAATGATGATTATACTTGAAGTATAGAATGAGATGTTGAGGCATGTGATATTGAAACTTGGGTTGTTGGTGGTACTGGTGTTGATGTTGGTGATGTTGATAAAGCTGGTGTAGTGACCCGAACTTTTCCATGTTTATATATATTAATTGAGATTAATATTTACATGACTAAATGTTTCCAACGTGTTAAGCAGTCAAACTTGTTAAGACTTGATTAATTGAAATTGGTTTCATATAGACAATTGACCACCCAAGTTGACCGGTGATTCACGAACGTTAAAACTTGTAAAAACTATACGATGACATATATATGGTTATATATATAGTTAACATGATTTTATTATAAGTAAGTATCTCATTAGGTATTTTAACAATGAGTTATATACATAAAAATGAGACTATTAAATTAAGAAACTCGAAAACGATATATATAACGATTATCGTTATAACAACGTTTTACTAGGTACATATGAATCATATTAAGATATTGATACACTTGGTTAATTATCTTAAATGATAAGTAAATATATCATTAAGTGTATTAACAATGAACTACATATGTAAAAATAAGACTACTAACTTAATGATTTCGAAGCGAGACATGTATGTAACGATTATCGTTGTAACGACATTTAACTGTATATATATATATCATACTAAGATATATTATATATCTTAATATCATGATAATGTAAAAATTTAACATCTCATTTGATATAATAAACAATGGGTTAACAACATTTAACAAGATCGTTAACCTAAAAGTTTCAAAACAACATTTACATGTAACGACTAACGATGACTTAACGACTCAGTTAAAATGTATATACATGTAGTGTTTTAATATGTATTCATACACTTTTGAAAGACTTCAAGACACTTATAAAAATACTTCTACTTAACAAAAATGCTTACAATTACATCCTCATTCAGTTTCATCAACAATTCTACTCATATGCAACCGTATTCGTACTCGTACAATACACAGCTTTTAGATGTATGTACTATTGATATATATACTCCAATGATCAGCTCTTAGCAGCCCATGTGAGTCACCTAACACATGTAGGGACCATCATTTGGCAACTAGCATGAAATATCTCATAAAATTACAAAAATATGAGTAATCATTCATGACTTATTTACATGAAAACAAAATTACATATCCTTTATATCTAATCCATATACCAATGACCAAAAACACCTACAAACACTTTCATTCTTCAATTTTCTTCATCTAATTGATCTCTCTCAAGTTCCATCTTCAAGTTCTAAGTGTTCTTCATAAATTCCATAAGTATAGTTTCATAAAAATCAAGAATACTTCCAAGTTTGCAAGTCTACTTCCAAGCTTTCAAATCCATTCCAAGTAATCATCTAAGATCAAGGAACCTTTCTTATTTACAGTAGGTTATCTTTATAATTCAAGGTAATATTCATATTCAAACTTGGATTCAATTTCTACAACTATAACAATCTTATTTCGAGTAAAAATCATACTTGAACTGTTTTCGTGTCATGATTCTGTTTCAAGAACTTTCAAGCCATCCAAGGATCCTTTGAAGCTAGATCCATTTTTCTCATTTCCAGTAGTTTATCTAGAAAACTTGAAGTAGTAATGATGTTCATAACATCATTCGATTCATACATATAAAGCTATCTTATTCGAAGGTTTAAACTTGTAATCACTAGAACATAGTTTAGTTAATTCTAAACTTGTTCGCAAACAAAAGTTAATCCTTCTAACTTGACTTTTAAAATCAACTAAACACATGTTCTATATCTATATGATATGCTAACTTAATGATTTAAAACCTGGAAACACGATGAACACCATAAAATCGGATATACGCCGTTGTAGTGAAACCGGGGGCTGTTTTGGTTTGGATAATTAAAAACTATGATAAACTTTGATTTAAAAGTTGTTCTTCTGGGAAAATGATTTTTCATATAAACATGAAACTATATCCAAAAATCTTGGTTAAACTCAAAGTGAAAGTATGTTTTTCAAAATGGTCATTAAGATGTCGTTCTTTCGATGGAAATGACTACCTCTTTAGTAATTGACATGTAACTTAAATTTCCGACTATAAACCTATACTTTTTCTGTTTGGATTCTTAAATTAGAGTTCAATATGAAACCATAGCAATTTGATTCACTCAAAACGGATTTAAAATGAAGAAGTTATGGGTAAAACAAGATTGGATATATTTGATCTTTTTAGCTACGGGAAATGTTTAACAAATCTATACAAATCATATCCTAGGTAACTTATATTGTATTATACATGTATTCTAATATATTATGTATCTTGGGATACCATAGACACCTATGCAAATATTTGACATATCATATCGACCCATGTATATATATTATTTGGAACAACCATAGACACTCTATATGCAGTAATGTTGGAGTTAGCTATATAGGGTTGAGGTTGATTCCAAAAATATATATACTTTGAGTTGTGATCTAGCCTGAGACATGTATACAATGGGTCGTGGATTGATTCAAGATAATATATATCGATTTATTTCTGTACATCTAACTGTGGACAACTAGTTGTAGGTTACTAACGAGGACAGCTGACTTAATACACTCAAATCTTTAAAACATAATAAAAATGGTTGTAATTATATTTTGATCATACTTTGATATATATGTACATATTTGTATAGGTTCGTGAATCGATCCGTGGCCAAGTCTTGTTTCCGAGGAAGGAAATATCTGTGAAAGTGAGTTATAGTCCCACTTTTAAAATCTAATATTTTTGGGATGAGAATACATGCAGGTTTTATAAATAATTTACAAAATAGACACAAGTACGTGAAACTACATTCTATGGTTGAATTATCGAAATCGAATATGCCCCTTTTTATTAAGTCTGGTAATCTAAGAATTAGGGAACAGACACCCTAATTGACGCGAATCCTAAAGATAGATCTATTGGGCCTAACAAACCCCATCCAAAGTACCGGATGCTTTAGTACTTCGAAATTTATATCATATCCGAAGGGTGTCCCGAAATGATGGGGATATTCTTATATATGCATCTTGTTAATGTCGGTTACCAGGTGTTCACCATATGAATGATTTTTATCTCTACGTATGGGATGTGTATTGAAATATGAAATCTTGTGGTCTATTGTTACGATTTGATATATATAGGTTAAACATATAACTCACCAACATTTTTGTTGACGTTTAAAGCATGTTTATTCTCAGGTAAATATTAAGAGCTTTCGCTGTTGCATACTAAAATAAGGACAAGATTTGGAGTCCATGTTTGTATGATATTGTGTAAAAACTGCATTCAAGAAACATATGTCGATGTAATATATTTCTATTGTAAACCATTATGTAATGGTCGTGTGTAAACAGTATATTTTAGATTATCATTATTTGATAATCTACGTTATGTTTTTAAAACCTTTATTGATAAAATAAAGGTTATGGTTGTTTTAAAAATGAATGCAGTCTTTGAAAAACGTCTCATATAGAGGTTAAAACCTCGCAACGAAATCAATTAATATGGAACGTTTATAATCAATATGAACGGGACATTTCAGTTGGTATCCGAGCGTTGGTCTTAGAAAACCAGAAAATTTGTATTAGTGTGTCTTATCGAGTTTGTTAGGATGCATTAGTGAGTCTGGACTTCGACCGTGTTTTCTTTAAAAATGATTGCTTAACATTTTTGTTGGAAACTATATATTATTAACATGTAAATATTATGTGATATATTAATCTCTTAACATGTTTAATATTGTGTGATAGATGTCTACCTCTAGCACAAATCCCATTGACTCACCTAATAATAACGAAGAGTCTAATATATATTGGCAAGATTCACAATTTCCCGAAGAACCGGAAGAAGAGGAAACGGAACCGGAAGAAGAGGAACTGGAAGAAGCGGAACCAGAAGAAGAGGAACCGGAAGAAGAAGAGGTTCCGGAGGGGGGAATAGTAGGAACCACAGAAAACCGGTCAAATAAAAGAAAATCCTCAACCAATGGACCAAAGTTAATAATGGTCAATGGTGTTTTCGCTAAGGAAGCAAAATATTGGGAAAATTACCAATTTTTATATAATTATATATTATAGATTAAACTATTATGTGCTTAATTATAATGAAGGATAAATTAAGTTACTATTAGAAATATATATATATATATATATATATATATATATATATATATATATATATATATATATATATATACATATATATATATATATACATAAATATAAAAGTATATATAATAAGTTGAAATAATGAGGTACAACTAAAGCAATTGGAAGAGAAAATATAAAATAATAAATAACCAAGTTACAATTAAAATGGATATATGTATAAATATATATATGATATTATTATGAATCCGTAGATGATTCCTATTAATAATTATTAATATATTAAATATATCTAAAATGTATAGATAATAAATTTCAATAAAAGTTGTTATACAATATATCACATGATAAAAATTGTTGTAGTAATATTATTACTTTCACTATATTTTTAAGAGGTTCCGGAGAGGGGAATAGTAGGAACCACAGAAAACTGGTCAAATAAAAGAAAATCCTCAACCAATGGACCAAAGTTAATAATGGTCAATGGTGTTTTCGCTAAGGAAGTAAAATATTGGGAAAATTACCAATTTCTGATGAATCGGATCCTGATGAGGATTCCGATGATGTTATAGAAATTACCCCGACCCAATTTAATGAGGCAAAAGAAAATAATAAGGGAAAAGGCATCAAAATAGAGAAATCTGATTCCGACCCCGATGAACTTTTTATGTACCGTCAACACCCGTATTTTCAATATCGTGACAATAACCAGGGAACCTCTAAACCACCAGGTTTTTCTAAACCAATGTGGAAAACGAAGACTCGTATTAGAGGAACATCATATATCCCTAGAAGATTAGGAAAAAGAACCAAGTCTGAAGAAGAAGAAACCAGTGATTCAGATTAGAGGGGTGTGAGCATGTTGTGTAATAAATGTATTGTAGTGTGCTTGTACTTTTATGTTCTATGTAAAAATTGCTTGTATTATTTGTTATTACGAATCTAATCCTTGTCTATTTTACAGTATAAAAATAAAATGGACATTAAGGGTAGACAACCGAATATTTTAGAAGACATACCAGAGGATATGATTGAGGAAATCTTGTATAGAGTCAGTCAGAATTCATCAGCACATTTAGTTATGGCGAAATTAACTTGTCAAACATTTGAAAGACTTTCCAGAAATGCCTTAGTTTATAAAAGGCTTTCCTTTGATAGGTGGGGTGTATCACATTGGGGAGACCGTAAGTTATGCCGTGTTTTCTTTAAAGCAATAAATGCGGGGAACCCAAATGCAATTTTACGCTACGGGTTAAGAACCTATTTTGACTCAACATATCCCAGTATAGGATTTCGTGAATTAGAAAGAACTTCTAACATTCAACATAAAGAAGCATGTTATGCTTACGGGTTAGTGATGTTCTCTTCTTTCCAAAGTGAGAAAAAGAACATCGGATTGCAGCTTTTAAATAAAACTTTCCCACAATTGACGGATTCAGTAGTTGGGGTGAGAAACAAGGTTTTTAGATTATTACGGGACTGTTGGACATTACGAAACCCTCGTCCTTTTGACGACATTACAACATGCTGCCTAGTCAATGGTCATAACGGTTATTTTCCACAAGACCAAGGATAGGAAGTAGTCTTAGTAAAACCAGAATGCATGACTTGTTTCTGGACTTATGAATTACGTGTCTTTATTTCCTTTGCTGAAAAACTTGCGTATTAACTAGATTTATCTTCAAAACTGTCCTGTATCATAGTGTACTATATTTCATGTTATATGTAATATAGCGAAGTTGTAAGTTTGAAGAATATTTGTATGTGATATATTATTATAATCAGTTTTTCATATGGAATTGTAGTAGTTGAATTGTATATTAGCTACTAAGTATGAACTTAACGGGTAGGTAGTACCCGAATTTAAACTTATAAAACGCTAATATGATGAAAAAGCTTTTATAAATGACTTCATATTATGTTACGAGATACTATTGACTACTCTTAATATTCTGTATGATTAACTTGTTTCATTTGACTATTTTGAAGGAAATGGCACCGACTACTCGACACACCTTGAATATGAGCGAAAAGGAATTTCGTGCCTTTCTTGCTTCAAACATAGCAGCAGTACAGGCCGCGCTACATACCAACAATAACTCTGAATCTAGCAATACAGCTAACGGCGTAAGAAATCGTGTAGGATGCTCCTACAAGGAATTCACTGCCTGCAAACCTTCAGAATTTGATGGGACCGAAGGACCAATCGGATTGAAACGGTGGACCGAGAAAGTTGAATCGGTGTTTGCCATAAGTAAGTGTGCTGAAGGAGACAAAGTGAAGTACGCTACGCATACCTTCACAGGTATTGCGTTAACATGGTGGAATACCTATCTAGAGCAAGTGGGGCAAGATGATGCTTACGCGCTACCGTGGTCAGCATTCAAGCACTTAATGAACGAGAAGTACCGTCCCAGAACCGAGGTCAATAAGCTCAAGTCAGAACTTAGAGGGTTACGAACACAGGGATTCGATATTACTTCGTATGAAAGACGATTCAAAGAATTGTGCCTATTGTGTCCGAGAGCGTTCGAAGATGAGGAAGAGAAGATCGATGCATTTGTGAAAGGGTTACCGGAGAGAATCCAAGAAGATATAAGTTCACACAAGCCTGCCTCCATACAAAAGGCATGTAGAATGGCTTACAAACTAGTGACCAGATTGAGGGAAGAATTAAAGAACAGGCGGCCGAAGAGGCCAACGTGAAGCTAGTCAAAATAAAGTGGGAGGAAAACGGTGATAAGAGTCACCAAAACAACAACTATCCCAACAATCGCAACATCAATCGCAATTACAATAAACGGCACAACAACAACAACAACAACAACAACAATCAGAAGCAGCTATGCCAAAGGTGTGAAAAGTATCACTCGGGGTTCTGCACCAAATTTTGAAACAAGTGTAAAAGAAATGGTCATAGCGCGGCGAAATGTGAGGTCTACGGACCAGGGGTTAACAGAACGAAAGGAACAAATGGTGTCAGAACGAGTAATGGCGGAGCAAGTAGTGTCGGAGCAAGTTATGCCAATGTAGTTTGTTATAAATGTGGAAAACTGGGCCACATTATTAAAAATTTCCCGAACCAGGAGAACACGAATGGACAAGGCCGCGGAAGAGTTTTTAATATTAATGCGGCAGAGGCACAGGAAGACCCGGAGCTTGTTACGGGTACGTTTCTTATTGACAATAAATCTGCTTACGTTTTATTTGATACGGGTGCGGATAGAAGCTATATGAGTAGAGATTTTTGTGCTAAATTAAGTTGTCCATTGACACCGTTGGATAGTAAAGTTTTACTCGAATTAGCAAACGGTAAATTAATTTCAGCAGATTATATATGCCGGAATCGAGAAATTAAACTGGGTAGCGAAATATTTAAGATTGATTTGATACCAGTAGAGCTAGGAAGTTTTGATGTAATAGTTGGCATGGACTGGCTGAAGGAGATGAAAGCAGAGATCGTATGTTATAAAAATGCAATTCGCATTGTACGAGAAGAAGGAGAACCCTTAATGGTGTACGGAGAAAAGGGCAACACGAAGCTACATCTTATTAGTAATTTGAAGGCACAAAAACTAATAAGAAAATGTTGCTATGCTGTTCTAGCACACGTCGAGAAAGTACAAACTGAAGAAAAGAGCATCAATGATGTTCCCGTGGAAAAAGAATTTCCCGATGTATTTCTGAAAGAATTACCGGGACTACCTCCACATCGATCTGTTGAATTTCAAATAGATCTTGTACCAGGAGCTGCACCAATAGCTCGTGCTGCTTACAGACTCGCACCCAGCGAGATGAAAGAACTGCAAAGCCAACTGCAAGAACTATTAGAACGTGCTTTCATTCGACCAAGCACATCACCATGGGGAGCTCCTGTTTTGTTTGTCAAGAAGAAGGATAGTACATTTAGGTTGTGTATTGACTACAGAGAGTTGAATAAACTTACCATCAAAAACTGTTATCCACTACCGAGAATCGATGACTTATTTGATCAACTACAAGGCTCGTCTATTTATTCGAAGATCAATTTACGTTCTGGATATCATCAAATGCGAGTAAAGGAGGATGATATTCCAAAAACTGCTTTTAGGACGCGTTATGGTCATTACGAGTTTATGGTTATGCCATTTAGATTGACTAACGCACCAGCTGTGTTCATGAACCTTATGAACCGAGTGTGTAGGCCATATCTTGATAAGTTTGTCATTGTTTTCATCGATGACATACTTATTTACTCAAAGAATGATCAAGAGCACGAAGAACATTTGAGAAAAGTGCTAGAAGTATTGAGGAAAGAAAAACTGTACGCTAAGTTTTCAAAGTGTGCATTTTGGTCGGAAGAAGTTCAATTCCTCGGTCACATAGTGAACAAAGAAGGTATCCAGGTGGACCCGGCAAAGATCGAATCCGTTGAAAAGTGGGAAACCCCAAAAACTCCGAAGCAAGTACATCAATTTTTAGGATTGGCTGGTTACTATAGAAGATTCATCCAAGATTTCTCCAAAATAGCAAAACCCTTGACTGCATTAATGCATAAAGGGAAGAAATTTGAATGGAAGGATGAACAAGAGAAGGCGTTTCAGTTATTGAAGAAAAAGCTAACTACGGCATCTATATTGTCACTGCCTGAAGGGAATGATGATTTTGTGATTTATTGTGACGCATCAAAGCAAGGTCTCAGTTGTATATTAATGCAACGAACGAAGGTGATTGCTTATGCGTCTAGACAATTGAAGATTCACGAGCAATATTATACAACTCATGATTTGGAATTGGGTGCTGTTGTTTTTGCATTAAAGACTTGGAGGCATTATTTATATGGAGTCAAAAGTATTATATATACCGACCACAAAAGTCTCCAACATATATTTAATCAGAAGCAACTGAATATGAGACAAAGCAGGTGGATTGAACTGTTGAATGATTATGATTTTGAAATTCGATACCACCCGGGGAAGGTGAATGTGGTAGCCGACTCTTTGAGTAGAAAGGACAGAGAACCTATACGGGTAAAAGCTATGAATATAATTATTCGTACTAACCTTACTACTCAAATAAAGGAGGCGCAACAGGGGGTTGTGAAAGAAGGAAAGTTGAAGAATGAGATACCCAAAGGATCAGAGAAACATCTTAATATTCAGGAAGACGGAACCCGATATAGGGCTGATAGAATTTGGGTACCAAGGTTTGGAGATGTGAGAGAAATGGTACTTAAATAAGCACATAAAACCAGATATTCAATACATTTCGGAGCGGGGAAGATGTATAAAGATCTCAAGGAACACTTTTGGTGGCCGGGTATGAAGGCCGATATTGCTAAATATGTAGGAGAATGTTTGACGTGTTCTAAGGTCAAAGCTGAACATCAGAAACCATCAGGTCTACTACAACAACCGGAAATCCCGGAATGGAAATGGGAAAACATTACCATGGATTTCATTACTAAATTGCCAAGGACTGCAACTGGTTATGATACTATTTGGGTAATAGTTGATCGTCTCACCAAGTCAGCACACTTCCTGCCAATGAGGGAAGATGACAAAATGGAGAAGTTTGCGCGATTGTATTTGAAGGAGGTTGTCTCCAGACATGGAATACCCGTCTCTATTATCTCTGATAGGGATGGTAGATTTGTTTCAAGGTTCTGGCAGACATTGCAACAAGCATTGGGGACTCGTCTAGATATGAGTACTGCCTATCATCCACAAACTGATGGGCAGAGTGAAAGGACGATATAGACGCTTGAAGACATGCTACGAGCATGTGTTATTGATTTTGGAAACAGTTGGGATCGACACCTACCGTTAGCAGAATTTTCCTACAACAACAGTTATCATTCTAGTATTGAGATGGCGCCGTTTGAGGCACTTTATGGTAGAAAGTGCAGGTCTCCGATTTGTTGGAATGAAGTGGGGGATAGATAGATTACGGGTCCGGAGATAATACAAGAAACTACCGAGAAAATCATCCAAATTCAACAACGATTGAAAACCGCCCAGAGTCGACAAAAGAGCTGCGCGGACAGTAAAAGAAAAGATATAGAGTTTGAAATTGGAGAAATGGTCATGCTTAAGGTTTCACCTTGGAAAGGCGTTGTTCGATTTGGTAAACGGGGGAAACTAAATCCAAGGTACATTGGACCATTCAAGATTATAGATCGTGTCGGACCAGTAGCTTACCAACTGGAGCTACCTCAACAACTCGCAGCTGTACATAATACATTCCACGTCTCGAATTTGAAGAAATGTTTTACTAAAGAAGATCTCACTATTCCGTTGGACGAAATCCAAATCAATGAAAAACTTCAATTCATTGAAGAACCCGTCGAAATAATGGATCGTGAGGTTAAGAGACTTAAAAAAAACAAGATTCCGATTGTTAAGGTTCGATGGAATACTCGTAGAGGACCCGAGTTCACCTGGGAGTGTGAAGATCAGATGAAGAAGAAATACCCGCATCTATTTCCAGAAGATTCGTCAACACCTTCAACAGCTTAAAATTTCGGGACGAAATTTATTTAACGGGTAGGTACTGTAGTGACCCGAACTTTTCCATGTTTATATATATTAATTGAGATTGATATTTACATGACTAAATGTTTCCAACGTGTTAAGCAATCAAACTTGTTAAGACTTGATTAATTGAAATAGATTTCATATAGACAATTGACCACCCAAGTTGACCGGTGATTCACGAACGTTAAAACTTGTAAAAACTATACGATGACATATATGGTTATTTATATAGTTAACATGATTTTATTATAAGTAAGTATCTCATTAGGTATTTTAACAATGAGTTATATACATAAAAATGAGACTATTAAATTAAGAAACTCGAAAACGATATATATAATGATTATCGTTATAACAACGTCTTACTAGGTACATATGAATCATATTAATATATTGATACACTTGATTAATTATGCTAAATGATAAGGAAATATATCATTAAGTGTATTAACAATGAACTACATATGTAAAAATAAGACTACTAACTTAATGATTTCAAAACGAGACATATATGTAACGATTATCGTTGTAACGACATTTAACTGTATATATATCATACTAAGATATATTATATATCTTAATATCATGATAATATAACAATTTAACATCTCATTTGATATAATAAACAATGGGTTAACAACATTTAACAAGATCGTTAACCTAAAGGTTTCAAAACAACATTTACATGTAACGACTAACGATGACTTAACGACTCAGTTAAAATGTATATACATGTAGTGTTTTAATATGTATTCATACACTTTTTAAAGACTTTAAGACACTTATCAAAATACTTCTACTTAACAAAAATGCTTACAATTACATCCTCGTTCAGTTTCATCAACAATTCTACTCGTATGCAACCGTATTCGTACTCGTACAATACACAGCTTTTAGATGTATATACTATTGGTATATACACTCCAATGATTAGCTCTTAGCAGCCCATGTGAGTCACCTAACACATGTGGGAACCATCATTTGGCAACTATCATGAAATATCTCATAAAATTACAAAAATATGAGTAATCATTCATGACTTATTTACATGAAAACAAAATTACATATCCTTTATATCTAATCCATATACCAACGACCAAAAACACCTACAAACACTTTCATTCTTCAATTTTCTTCATCTAATTGATCTCTCTCAAGTTCCATCTTCAAGTTCTAAGTGTTCTTCATAAATTCCATAAGTATAGTTTCATAAAAATCAAGAATACTTCCAAGTTTGCAAGTCTACTTCCAAGCTTTCAAATCCATTCCAAGTAATCATCTAAGATCAAGGAACCTTTGTTATTTATAGTAGGTTAACTTTCTAATTCAAGGTAATATTCATATTCAAACTTTGATTCAATTTCTACAACTATAACAATCTTATTTCGAGTGAAAATCTTACTTGAACTGTTTTCGTGTCATGATTCTGTTTCAAGAACTTTCATGCCATCCAAGGATCCTTTGAAGCTAGATCCATTTTTCTCATTTCCAGTAGTTTATCCAGAAAACTTGAGGTAGTAATGATGTTCATAACATCATTCGATTCATACATATAAAGCTATCTTATTCGAAGGTTTAAACTTGTAATCACTAGAACATAGTTTAGTTAATTCTAAACTTGTTCGCAAACAAAAGTTAATCCTTCTAACTTGACTTTTAAAATCAACTAAACACATGTTCTATATCTATATGATATGCTAACTTAATGATTTAAAACCTGGAAACACGATGAACACCATAAAATCGGATATACGCCGTCGTAGTGAAACCGGGGGCTGTTTTGGTTTGGATAATTAAAAACTATGATAAACTTTGATTTAAAAGTTGTTCTTCTGGGAAAATGATTTTTCATATGAACATGAAACTATATCCAAAAAACTTGGTTAAACTCAAAGTGAAAGTATGTTTTTCAAAATGGTCATCAAGATGTCGTTCTTTCGACGGAAATGACTACCTCTTTTGTAATTGACATGTAACTTAAATTTCGGACTATAAACATATACTTTTTCTGTTTGGATTCTTAAATTAGAGTTCAATATGAAACCATAGCAATTTGATTCACTCAAAACAGATTTAAAATGAAGAAGTTATGGGTAAAACAAGATTGGATATTTTTGATCTTTTTAGCTACAGGAAATGTTTAACAAATCTATACAAATCATATCCTAGCTAACTTATAATGTATTATACATGTATTCTAATATATTATGTAATCTTGGGATACCATAGACACGTATGCAAATGTTTTGACATATCATATCGACCCATGTATATATATTATTTGGAACAACCATAGACACTCTATATGCAGTAATGTTGGAGTTAGCTATACAGGGTTGAGGTTGATTCCAAAAATATATATACTTTGAGTTGTGATCTAGCCTGAGACATGTATACACTGGGTCGTGGATTGATTCAAGATAATATATATCGATTTATTTCTGTACATCTAACTGTGGATAACTAATTGTAGGTTACTAACGAGGACAGCTGACTTAATAAACTTAAATCATTTTAAAACGTAATAAAAATGTTGTAAATATATTTCGATCATACTTTGATATATATGTACATATTTGTATAGGTTCGTGAATCGATCCGTGGCCAAGTCTTGTTTCCGAGGAAGGAAATATCTGTGAAAGTGAGTTATAATCCCACTTTTAAAATCTAATATTTTTGGAATGAGAATACATGCAGGTTTTATAAATGATTTACAAAATAGACACAAGTACGTGAAACTACATTCTATGATTGAATTATCGAAATCGAATATGCCCCTTTTTATTAAGTCTGGTAATCTAAGAATTAGGGAACAGATACGCTAATTGACGCGAATCCTAAAGATAGATCTATTGGGCCTAACAAACCCCATCCAAATTACCGGATGCTTTAGTACTTCAAAATTTATATCATATCCGAAGGGTGTCCCGGAATGATGGGGATATTCTTATATATGCATCTTGTTAATGTCGGTTACCAGGTGTTCACCATATGAATGATTTTTATCTCTATGTATGGGATGTGTATTGAAATATGAAATCTTGTGGTCTATTATTACGATTTGATATATATAGGTTAAACCTATAACTCACCAACATTTTTGTTGACGTTTAAAGCATGTTTATTCTCAGGTAAATATTAAGAGCTTCCGCTATTGCATACTAAAATAAGGACAAGATTTGGAGTCCATGTTTATATGATATTGTGTAAAAACTGCATTCAAGAAACATATGTCGATGTAATATATTTCTATTGTAAACCATTATGTAATGGTCGTGTGTAAACAGTATATTTTAGATTATCATTATTTGATAATCTACGTAATGTTTTTAAAACATTTATTGATAAAATAAAGGTTATGGTTGTTTTAAAAATGAATGCAGTCTTTGAAAAACGTCTCATATAGAGGTCAAAACCTCGCAACGAAATCAATTAATATGGAACGTTTATAATCAATATGAACGGGACATTTCAGCTGGTAAGTTATGCACCATATTCTCCAAATTAATTACTCGAGCGCGAAGCTCGTTGACTTCTTCTATCACGCCGGGATGATTGGTGGTTGAAATAAGCTGATGAATAAGGTTTTGAATTGTAGATAATATATAATCGTTGTGAGATATCCTGGCAATGAGGGTGAAAATGGTGTTTCAGATTGGTTCGCCGGTAAGTGCTTCAGGTTCTTCGCCAAGAAGTGAATTTGATTGGTGAAAAGGATCGCCTTCTTCTCATCTCCATTGATTAAGTCGACTACGAACCCATCCCCAATTCATCCAGAATTGATGATGACTGATTGGTTGATCCATTCCGGCTACACGGCTTTCGGAGTTTGAGTGAAACTCCACATCGGAATAGCTGTCGAAATCAAAGGAACTTGAACTAGTGGCGAGTTCCATTTCGTACGATTGAATAAAGGATTTTTCGATATGAAATGATTTCCGGCTATCGGATGGTATTCTAATTACATAGAATATATATATATATATATATATATATATATATATATATATATATATATATATATATATATATATATATATATATATATATATATATATATAGAACAAAATATTTCGTAGTTTAGGGAGGAATTTACGGAATACGTCAAGCAAAGTTTACAGTAACAGATACGCTAAGATGTGAATTAGCAGGTACGCTAAGATGTGAATTAGCAGGTACGCTAAGATATGAATTTTTGTCTATAAACTATTCATGCAATCAATGCTGTAAGATGTGTCTAGACTAAGAATGATAAGCAAATGATTCCCTAAGAATGATAAGCAGGTAATTTTTGATAAGAAATGATAAGAAAAACTTTTTGACATGCAGACACTGTCAAAGTCCAGACTCACTAATGCATCTAAACAACTATCAGTTAGACACACTAATGCAAGACCTGGTTCGCTAAGACCACTGCTCTGATACCAACTGAAATGCCCCATTCATATCGGTTATAAATGTTAAATAATAATTGATTTCATCGCGAGGTATTTGACCTCTATATGATACATTTTACAAACATTGCATTCGTTTTTAAAAGACAAACTTTCATTACATCGTAGTTGACAGGCATGCATACCATTTCATAATATCCAAATTATAAATAACCAAATTTGTCATTTACTTTAATAATCTTTATTGAACTCAATGACTCGAATGCAACGTCTTTTGAAATATGTCATGAATGACTCCAATAATATCTCTAAAATGAGCAAATGCACAGCGGAAGATTTCTTTCAAACCTGAGAATAAACATGCTTTCAAGTGTCAACCAAAAGGTTGGTGAGTTCATTAGTTTATCATAAACAATCATTTCCATTAATTTAATAGACCACAAGATTTTTATTTCATTTCTCATAAACATCATACATCTGCATAAAAATCATTCATATGGATTGAACACCTGGTAACTGACCTTAACAAGATGCATATAGAATATCCCCATCATTCCGGGACTCTCATTGGACATGATAAATCGAAGTACTAAAGCATCCGTAACTCGGATGAGGCTTGTTGGGCCAAATAGATCTATCTTTAGGGTTCGCATCAATTGGTGGCAATTAACATAAACACCAATTCTTAGGCTACCAAGCTAAAAAAGGGCATATTCGGTTTGATAATCCAACCATAGAATGCAGTTTCGATTACTTGTGTCTATTTCGTAAAACAATCATAAAAGCAGCGCATGTATTCTCAGTCCCAAAAATATATATTGCAAAAGCGTTTAAAAAGGGAGCAAATGAAACTCACGATACGATATTTTGTAGTAAAAATATTCATACGACGGAACTGAACAATGCAAGGTAGACCTCGGATTCACGACCCTATATCATTTATATATAAATTAACAAATATATTCGTAATCGAACAAATTAATATATATATATATATATATATATATATATATATATATATATATATATATATATATTAGTTATATCATTTTTATATTATTAACCTATATGTTTCATATATTTATTTAATATATTTAAAATAAATAAAAATATTAATTTTGTTATGTTATATGTAATTATTACATTTTTGTATACATATATATATCGTTTGCTTGTTAAAATTATATTAATACAAAAATAATATTAGAAATGATAAAAATTATAATACTAATACTTTTAATAATAATAATAATAATAATAATAATAATAGTAATAATGATAATAATAATAATAATAATAATAATAATAATAATAATAATAATAATAATAATAATAATAATAATAATAATAATAATAATAATAATAATAATAATAATAATAATAATAAAAGAAGACTACCTTTAATAGTTTTCCCCAAAAAGATGCCCCATACCGGGCTCAAACCCATGACCTCTCGGTTAAACACAAACACTCTAAACCACTCCTCCATCTGTTTCTTTCTATTTCAATTCGCAGGTTAAATCTAGTTAACCATTACCTTATATATATATATATATATATATATATATATATATATATATATATATATATATATATATATATATATATATATATATATATATATAGTGCGTTCTTGTTTCACCCCATGATTAATTCGGCTCAACAGGCCCAAATCGTTTAAACTTAAGAAGCTTATTGTTAGACCCAATAAATGAAACCCATTTATTCAAACCCAATAAACATAGCCCAATTTGTTAAGTGATCCATTTATCTCAATCATTGATCCGGTAATAAAAAAATATATATAAATCATCAATTGGATTGGTAGCAGCCGTCGAACATCATCTCATCATCAAGTCATCTTCATCAATGAATCATCATACTTTAACAGAATATAACGGTTCAATAGCAGCAGTAACATGTGTAGTGACCCAAACTTTTTCGTGATTATATATTAAATGAAAACTATATTTGCATGATTAAATGTTTCCAACATGTTAAGCAATCAAACTTGTTAAGACTTGATTTATTGAAATGAGTTTCATGTAGACAATTACTACCCAAGTTGACCGGCGATTCACGAACGTTAAAACTTGTAAAAACAACATGATATATATATATATATATATATATATATATATATATATATATATATATATATATATATATATATATATATATATATATATATTTAACATGATATTATGATGAGTAAGTATCTCACCAAGTACATTAACAATGAGTTATATACATAAAATGAAAGTTGTGAATTAAGAAAAGCGAAACGATATATATAATGGCTATCGTTACAACAACGTCTTACTAAATACATATGTATCATTGTAAGATATTAATACACTATGTTTAACATCATGAAATGATAATTACATATATCATTAAGCGTATTAACAATGAACTACACTAGTAAGATGAGACTACTAACTTAAGGATTTCGAAATAATACATATATGTAACGATTATAGTTGTAATAGTATTTTACACATATTTATATGATATTAAGATATATTAATACACCATGTTAACATGTTAACATAACAATTTAACATCTCATTTAAGTGTAATAACAATGGATCAATTACATTTAACAAGATCGTTAACTTAAAGGATCCGAAACAACACTTACATATAACGACTAACGATGACTTAACGACTCAGTTAAATGTATATACATGAAGTGTATTAAGATGTATTAATACACTTTTGGAAGACTTCATGACATATATCAAAGTACTTCTACTTAACAACAATGCTTAAAATTACATCCTCATTCATTTTCATCAACAATTCTACTCGTATGCACTCGTATTTGTACTCGTACAAAACACAGCTTCTAAATGTATTTACTATTGGTATATACACTCCAATGATCAACTCTTAGCAGCCCTTGTGAGTCACCTAACTATGTGGGAACCATCATTTAACATCTAGCATGAAATATCTCACAAAATTACAAAAATATTATAAATCATTCATGAATTATTTACATGAAAACAAACTTACACATCCTTTATATCTAATCCATATGCCAATGACCAAAAACACCTACAAACACTTTCATTCTTAAATTTTCTTCATCTAATTGATCTCTCTCAAGTTCTATCTTCAAGTTCTAAGTGTTCTTCATAAATTCTATAAGTTCTAGTTTCATAAAATCAAGAACACTTTCAAGTTTGCAAGATTACTTCCAAGCTTTCTAATCCATTCCAAGTAATCATCCAAGATCAAGAAACCTTTATTATTTACAGTAGGTTATCTTTCTAATACAAGGTAATACTTATATTCAAACTTTGATTCAATTTCTATAACTATAACAATCTTATTTTGAGTGGAAATCTTACTTGAACTTGTTTTCATGTCACGATTCTACTTCAAGAACTTTCAAGCCATCCAAGGATCCTTTGAAGCTAGATCTATTTTTCTCATTTCCAGTAGATTTATCCACAAAACTTGAGGTAGTAATGATGTTCATAACATCATTCGATTCATATATATAAAACAATCTTATTCGAAGGTTTAAACTTGTAATCACTAGAACATAGTTTAGTTAATTCTAAACTTGTTCGCAAACAAAAGTTAATCCTTCTAACTTGACTTGTAAAATCAACTAGACACATGTTCTATATCTATATGATATGCTAAGTTAATGATTTAAAACCTGGAAACACGAAGAACACCGTAAAACCGGACATACGCCGTCGTAATAACACCGCGGGCTGTTTTGGGTTAGTTAATTAAAAACTATGATAAACTTTGATTTAAAAGTTTTTCTTATGGGAAAATGATTTTTCTTATGAACATGAAACTATATCCAAAAATCATGGTTAAACTCAAAGTGGAAGTATGTTTTTCAAAATGGTCATCAAGACGTCGTTCTTTCGACTGAAATGACTACCTCTTATAATATTGACTTCTAACCTATATTTTTGACTATAAACTTATACTTTTTCTGTTTATATTCATAAACTTAAGTTCAATATGAAACCATAGCAACTTGAATCACTCAAAACGGATTTGAAACGAAGAAATGACGGGTAAAACAAAATTGGATAAATTTGCTAGTTTTAGCTACGAAAATTTTGTAACAAATCTAGACTAAACATATCCTAACTAATTTATATTGTATTATACATATTATGAAATCTTGTTATACCATAGACAGGTATAAAATATTTTGACATATCATATCGACCCATCTATATATATATATTTCGGAACAACCATAGACACTCTATATGCAGTAATGTTTGAGTTAGCTATACAGGGTTGAGGTTGATTCCAAAATAATATATATACTTTGAGTTGTGATCGAGTCTGAGACTTGTAGACACTGGGTCGTGGATTTATTCAAGATAATATATATCGATTTATTTCTGTACATCTAACTGTGGACAACTAGTTGTAGGTTACTAACGAGGACAGCTGACTTAATAAACTTAAATCATTTTAAAACGTAATAAAAATGTTGTAAATATATTTCGATCATACTTTGATGTATATGTACATATTTTTATAGGTTCGTGAATCGACCAGTGGCCAAGTCTTACTTCCCGACGAAGTAAAAAATATGTGAAAGTGAGTTATAGTCCCACTTTTAAAATCTGATATTTTTGGGATGAGAATGCATGCAGTTTTATAAATATTTTACAAAATAGACACAAGTAATCGAAACTACATTCTATGGTTGAATTATTAAACTTAATATGCCCCTTTTAGCTTGGTAGCCTAAGAATTAGGGAACTGGTCCCTAATTGACGCGAATCCTAAAGGTAGATCTATGGGAACTAACAACCCCCATTCTGGAATTTGGAATGCTTTAGTACTTCGAGTTTATCATGTCCGATGGGTGTCCCGAAATGATGGGGATATTCTATATGCATCTTGTTAATGTCGGTTACCAGGTGTTCACCATATGAATGATTTTTGTTTCTATACAGTTTGTGAAATGCCTGATATGAGATGTGTTATAAAAATGAAATCTTGTGGTCTATTATTATGATTTGATAATATATAGGTTAAACCTATAACTCACCAACATTTTTGTTGACGTTTTAAGCATGTTTATTCTCAGGTGATTATTAAGAGCTTCCGCTGTTGCATACTAAAATAAGGACAGGATTTGGAGTCCATGCTTGTATGATATTGTGTAAAAACTGCATTCAAGAAACTTATTTCGATGTAATATATTTTTATTATAAACCATTATGTAATGGTCGTGTGTAAATGGTATATTTTAGATTATCATTATTTGATAATCTATGTAATGCTTTTTAAACCTTTATCGATAAAATAGAAGTTTTGGTTGTTTTAAAAAAAATGAATGCAGTCTTTGAAAAACGTCTCATATAGAGGTCAAAACCTCGCGATGAAATCAATTAATATGGAACGTTTATAATCTATATGAACGGGACATTTCAGTTGGTATCAGAGCTGGTTTAGCGCCGTTGGTGCGGGTTAGTCGTAAAAGAGGTTCTCACAGTGTTACCTGTGACGAAGCATTGGCTCTTACTCCTTGCGATCCCTTATGAGGATTGGCAATTACCGAGAGGCAGGCCCTAAAATCAGTATCTGAGGTACACTCAGTGGTCACCAGGCGGTTAGCTGGGAAGGCACTGGTGGGACGTGTGGTGTCCCCAACTGAAGATTTCAGTTGGTATCCGAGCGTTGGTCTTAGAGAACCAGAAATTTGCATTAGTGTGTCTTACTGAGTTTGTTATGATGCATTAGTGAGTTTGGACTTCGACCGTGTTTTCTTTAAAAACGATTGCTTAACACTTTTTGTTGGAAACTATATATTATTAACATGTAAATATTATGTGATATATTAATCTCTTAACATGTTTTATATTGTGTGATAGATGTCTACCTCTAGTACAAATCCCATTGACTCACCTAATAATAATGAAGAGTCGGATATATTTTGGGAAGATTCACAAATTCCTGAAGAGGGACCGGAAGAAGAGGAACCGGAAGAGGAGGAACCGGAAGAAGAGGTTCCGGAGGAGGAAATATTAGGAACCACAGAAAAACAGATAAATAAAAGAAAATCCTCAACCAATGGACCAAAGTTAATAATGGTCAATGGTGTTTCTGCCGAGGAAGCAAAATATTGGGAAGATTACCAATTTTCCGAAGAATCGGATCCCGATGAGGATTTCGATGATGTTATAGAAATTACCTCGACCCAATTTGAAAAAGCAAAAGAAAATAATAAGGGAAAGGGCATCAAAATAGTGAAACCTGATTCCAACCCCGATGAACTTTATATGTATCGTCAACACCTGTATTTTTTAAGTTGTAACAATAACCCGGGAACCTCTAAGCCACCAGGTTTTTCTAAACCATTTGTGAAGACAACGGCTTGTATTAGAGGAACATCATATATCCCTAGAAAATTAGCAAAACAAAACAATTCCGAAGAAGAAGAAACTAGTGAGTCGGAATAAAGAGTTGTAATCATGAGGTGTAAAATATGTAAAATAAGTGTGCTTGTATTTTTCTTGTTGTATGTGAAAATTGCTTGTATTATTTGATAATTATCTTTTACGAATCTAACTCTCGTCTATTTTTACAGTATAAAAACAAAAAATGGATGTTAAGGATTGACAACCAAAAATTTTAGAAGACCTATTCGGGGACATGATTGATGAAATCTTGTCTAAAGTCAGTCAGAATTCGTCGGCACAATTATTTAATGCAAAATTAGTGTGTAGAATATTTTATGAACGTTCCAGGCATGCCTTAGTTTGTAAAAGGCTTTCATTTGGAAGATGGGGTATATCACATTGGAGAGACCGTAAGTTATGCCGTGTTTTCTTTAAAGCGTTAAATGCGGGGAACCCAAATGCAATTTTACGCTACGGGTTGAGAACCTATTTTGACTCAACATATCCCAACCTAGGACTTCGTGAGTTAGAAAGAGCTTCTAACATACAACATAAAGAAGAATGTTATGCTTACGGGTTAGTGATGTTCGCTTCTCACCAAAGTGAGAAAAAGAACATCGGATTACGACTGTTAAATAAAACATTCCCACAAGTGACGGATTCAGTAGTTGGGGTGAGAAACAAGGTTTTTAGATTATTACGGGGCTGTTGGGCATTACGAAACCCTCGTCCTTTTGACGACGTTACAGCATGCTGCCTAGCCAACTGTCATAACGGTTATTTTCCACAAGACCAAGGATGGGAAGTAGTCTTAGTAAAACCAGAATGCATGACTTGTTTCTGGACTTATGAATAACGTGTTTTTATTTCCTTTACTGAACAACTTGCGTATTAACTAGGATTGTTGTCACAACTATTTTGTATCAAAGTGATTGTGTACTATAATTCATGCTATATGTATAATAGCGGTATTTTAAGTTTGTAAATTTTTGTATAAAAGTTTGAACGCGAAATATTATTATAATCAGTTTTTCATATAGAATTGTAGTAGTTGAATGGTATATTAGCTACTAAGTATGAACTTAACGGGTAGGTACTACCCGAATTGAAACTATAAAACGCTAATATGAAGAAAAATCTTTTATAAATGAGTTCATATTATGCTACGAAATACTATTGACTACTCTTAATATTCTATATGATAAACTTAATTATTTTAGGCTATTTTTGAAGGAAATGGCACCGACGACTCGTCAGAATTTGAACATGAGTGAGGAAGACTTTCGTGTTTTCCTTGCAGCAAACATAGCCGCAGTACAGGCTGCAATGCAAAACAACAAAAATAACTCTGAATCTAGCAATGCAAATAACGCCACAAGAAATTGTGTAGGATGCTCCTACAAAGAATTCACTGCCTGCAAACCTTTGGAATTTGATGGAACCGAAGGATCGATCGGATTGAAACGGTGGACCGAAAAGGTCGAATCGGTGTTTGCCATAAGTAAGTGTACTGAAGAGGACAAGGTTAAGTACGCTACGCATACCTTCACAGGTACTGCGTTAACGTGGTGGAACACCTATCTTGAACAGGTAGGACAAAATGCTGCTTACGCACTAACGTGGTCAGCATTCAAGCAATTGATGAATGAGAAGTACCGTCCTAGAAACGAAGTCAATAAGCTCAAGGTAGAGCTTAGAGAGTTACGAACACAAGGATTCGATATTACCACATACGAACGATGATTCACGGAGTTGTGCTTATTGTGCCCGAGAGCGTTCAAAGATGAAGAGGAGAAAATCGACGCATTTGTAAAAGGGTTACCAGAAAGGATCCAAGAAGATATAAGTTCACACGAGCCCGCTTCCATACAAAAGGCGAGTTGAATGGCTCATAAACTCATAAATCAGATTGAGGAAAGAGTTAAAGAGCAGACGGCCGAAGAAGCCAACACGAAACAAATCAAAAGAAAGTGGGAAGAAACCAGTGACAAGGGTCACAATTTTAACAATCAACACAACAATCACAACTTCAATTGCACCAATTATCGCAACAACAAACGCAACAACAATCGTTCCAACAACAACTACAACAACCATCCTAACAACAATAATCACCACAACAATCGTCCCAACATCAATAACAACCGCAACAACAACAATTCCTATAACAATAATGTAGTGACCCGAACTTTTCCATGTTTTTATATATTAATTGAGATTGATGTTTACATGATTAAATGTTTCCAACATGTTAAGCAATCAAACTTGTTAAGACTTGATTAATTGAAATAGGTTTCATATAGACAATTGACCACCCAAGTTGACCGGTGATTCACGAACGTTAAAACTTGTAAAAAAACTATATGATGACATATATATGGTTATATATATAGTTAACATGATATTATGATAAGTAAACATATCATTAATTATATTAACAATGAACTACATATGTAAAAACAAGACTACTAACTTAATGATTTTGAAACGAGACATATATGTAACGTTTATCGTTGTAACGACATTTAATGTATATATATCATATTAAGAGATATTCGTACATCATAATATCATGATAATATAATAATTTAAAATCTCTTTTGATATTATAAACATTGGGTTAACAACATTTAACAAGATCGTTAACCTAAAGGTTTCAAAACAACACTTACATGTAACGACTAACGATGACTTAACGACTCAGTTAAAATGTATATACATGTAGTGTTTTAATATGTATTTATACACTTTTGAAAGACTTCAATACACTTATCAAAATACTTCTACTTAACAAAAATGCTTACAATTACATTCTCGTTCAGTTTCATCAACAATTCTACTCGTATGCACCCGTATTCGTACTCGTACAATACACAGCTTTTAGATGTATGTACTATTGGTATATACACTCCAATGATCAGCTCTTAGCAGCCCATGTGAGTCACCTAACACATGTGGGAACCATCATTTGGCAACTAGCATGAAATATCTCATAAGATTACAAAAATATGAGTAATCATTCATGACTTATTTACATGAAAACAAAATTACATATCCTTTATATCCAATCCATACACCAACGACCAAAAACACCTACAAACACTTTCATTCTTCAATTTTCTTCATCTAATTGAACTCTCTCAAGTTCTATCTTCAAGTTCTAAGTGTTCTTCATAAATTCCAAAAGTTCTAGTTTCATAAAATCAAGAATACTTTCAAGTTTGCTAGCTCACTTCCAATCTTGTAAGGTGATCATCCAACCTCAAGAAATCTTTGTTTCTTACAGTAGGTTATCATTCTAATACAAGGTAATAATCATATTCAAACTTTGGTTCAATTTCTATAACTATAACAATCTTATTTCAAGTGATGATCTTACTTGAACTTATTTTCGTGTCATGATTTTGCTTCAAGAACTTTGAGCCATCCAAGGATCCATTGAAGCTAGATCCATTTTTCTCTTTTCCAGTAGGTTCATCCAAGGAACTTAAGGTAGTAATGATGTTCATAACATCATTCGATTCATACATATAAAGCTATCTTATTCGAAGGTTTAAACTTGTAATCACTAGAACATAGTTTAGTTAATTCTAAACTTGTTCGCAAACAAAAGTTAATCCTTCTAACTTGACTTTTAAAATCAACTAAACACATGTTCTATATCTATATGATATGCTAACTTAATGATTTAAAACCTGGAAACACGAAAAACACCGTAAAACCGGATTTACGCCGTCGTAGTAACACCGCGGGCTGTTTTGGGTTAGTTAATTAAAAACTATGATAAACTTTGATTTAAAAGTTGTTATTCTGAGAAAATGATTTTTATTATGAACATGAAACTATATCCAAAAATTATGGTTAAACTCAAAGTGGAAGTATGTTTTCTAAAATGGTCATCTAGACGTCGTTCTTTCGACTGAAATGACTACCTTTACAAAAACGACTTGTAACTTATTTTTCCGACTAGAAACCTATATTTTTTTTGTTTAGATTCATAAAATAGAGTTCAATATGAAACCATAGCAATTTGATTCACTCAAAACGGATTTAAAATGAAGAAGTTATGGGTAAAACAAGATTGGATAATTTTTCTCATTTTAGCTACGTGAAAATTGGTAACAAATCTATTCCAACCATAACTTAATCAACTTGTATTGTATATTATGTAATCTTGAGATACCATAGACACGTATACAATGTTTCGACCTATCATGTCGACACATCTATATATATTTCGGAACAACCATAGACACTCTATATGTGAATGTTGGAGTTAGCTATACAGGGTTGAGGTTGATTCCAAAATATATATAGTTTGAGTTGTGATCAATACTGAGATACGTATACACTGGGTCGTGGATTGATTCAAGATAATATTTATCGATTTATTTCTGTACATCTAACTGTGGACAACTAGTTGTAGGTTACTAACGAGGACAGCTGACTTAATAAACTTAAAACATCAAAATATATTAAAAGTGTTGTAAATATATTTTGAACATACTTTGATATATATGTATATATTGTTATAGGTTCGTGAATCAACCAGTGGCCAAGTCTTACTTCCCGACGAAGTAAAAATCTGTGAAAGTGAGTTATAGTCCCACTTTTAAAATCTAATATTTTTGGGATGAGAATACATGCAGGTTTTATAAATGATTTACAAAATAGACACAAGTACGTGAAACTACATTCTATGGTTGAATTATCAAAATCGAATATGCCCCTTTTATTAAGTCTGGTAATCTAAGAATTAGGGAACAGACACCCTAATTGACGCGAATCCTAAAGATAGATCTATTGGGCCCAACAAGCCCCATCCAAAGTACCGGATGTTTTAGTACTTCGAAATTTATATCATATCCGAAGGGTGTCCCGGAATGATGGGGATATTCTTATATATGCATCTTGTTAATGTCGGTTACCAGGTGTTCACCATATGAATGATTTTTATCTCTATGTATGGGATGTGTATTGAAATATGAAATCTTGTGGTCTATTGTTACGATTTGATATATATAGGTTAAACCTATAACTCACCAACATTTTTGTTGACGTTTAAAGCATGTTTATTCTCAGGTGAATATTAAGAGCTTCCGCTGTTGCATACTAAAATAAGGACAAGATTTGGAGTCCATGTTTGTATGATATTGTGTAAAAACTGCATTCAAGAAACTGATTTCGATGTAACATATTTGTATTGTAAACCATTATGTAATGGTCGTGTGTAAACAGGATATTTTAGATTATCATTATTTGATAATCTACGTAAAGCTTCTTAAACCTTTATTTATGAAATAAAGGTTATGGTTTGTTTTAAAAATGAATGCAGTCTTTGAAAAATGTCTCATATAGAGGTCAAAACCTCGCAACGAAATCAATTAATATGGAACGTTTTTAATCAATAAGAAAAAGCCATGCTAAAGGTGTGAAGAGTACCACCCGAATGAGTTCTGCACAACATTTTGCACCAAGTGTAAAAGAACTGGCCATGGTGTGAGAAATTGTGAGGTCTACAGCCCAATGAATAACAGAAATAAAAGAACAGATAATGTCGGAACAAGTAATGCCGCCTTTGTTTATTATGGATGTGGAAAACCGGGCCACATTAGGAGTAATTGCCCAAACCCAGAGAAAAATAATGGGCAAAGTCGTGGAAGAGTTTTCAATATTAATCGGCAGAAGCGCAGGAAGACTCGGAGCTTGTTACGGGTACGTTTCTTATTGACGATAAATCTTCTTATGTTTTATTTGATTCGGGTGCAGATAGAAGCTATATGAGTAGAGATTTTTGTGCTAAATTAAGTTGCCCATTGACGCCTTTGGATAATAAATTTTTACTCGAATTAGCAAATGGTAAATTAATTTCAGCAGATAATATATGTTGGGAGAGAGAAATTAAACTGGGTGATGAAACGTTTAAGATTGATTTAATACCAGTCGAGTTAGGGAGTTTTGATGTAATAATTGGCATGGATTGGTTGAAAAAGGTGAGAGCAGAGATTGTTTGTTACAAAAATGCGATTCGTATTATGCGCAAAAAAGGAAAACCTTTAATGGTGTTCAAAAGAAAAGAACAGCGTGAAGTTAAATCTTATTAGTAGTTTGAAGGCGCAAAAACTAATAAAAACAGGTTGTTACGTCATTCTAGCATATGTCGAGAAAGTACAAACCGAAGAAAAGAACATCAATGATGTTTCCGTCGCAAAATAGTTTCCCGGTGTATTTCCAAAAGAATTACCGGGATTACCTCCACACCGATCCGTTGAATTTCAAATAGACTTGGTACCAGGAGCTGCACTAATAGCCCGTGCTCCATATAGACTTGCACCCAGCAAAATGAAGGAACTCCAGAGCCAATTACAGGAACTTTTAGAGCGAGGTTTCATTCGACCAAGCACGTCACCGTGGGGAGCCCCTATTTTGTTTGTCAAGAAGAAAGATGGTACATTCAGGTTGTGTATCGACTACCGAGAGTTGAACAAACTTACCATCAAGAACCATTAACCACTACCGAGAATCGACGACTTATTTGATCAATTACAAGGTTCTTTAGTTTATTCGAAGATTGATTTACGTTCCGGATATCATCAAATGCGGGTGAAGGAGGATGATATTCCGAAGACTGCTTTTAGGACGTGTTATGGTCATTACTAGTTTATGGTTATGCCGTTTGGTTTAACTAACGTACCAGGTGTGTTCATGGACCTCATGAACCGAGTGTGTGGGCCATATCTTGACAAGTTTGTCATTGTCTTCATCGATGACATACTTATCTACTCAAAGAATGATCAAGAGCACAAAGAACATTTGAGAAAAGTGCTGGAGTTGTTAAGGAAAGAAAAACTGTACGCTAAGTTTTCAAAGTGTGCATTTTGGTTGGAAGAAGTTCAATTTCTCGGTCACATAGTGAACAAAGAAGGTATTCAGGTGGATCCGGCAAAGATTGAAACCGTTGAAAAATGGGAAACCCCGAAAACTCTGAAGCATATACGCCAATTTTTAGGACTAGCTGGTTACTACAGAAGATTCATCCAAGATTTTTCCAAAATAGCAAAACCCTTGACTGCATTAACGCATAAAGGGAAGAAATTTAAATGGAAGGATGAGCAGGATAAAGCGTTTCAATTGTTGAAGAAAAAGTTAACTACGGCACCTGTATTGTCATTGCCTGAAGGGAATGATGATTTTGTGATATATTGTGACGCCTCAAAGCAAGGTCTCGGTTGTGTATTAATGAAACGAATGAAGGTAATTGCCTATGCGTCTAAACAATTGAATATTCACGAGCAAAATTATACGACACACGATTTGGAACTAGGCACTGTTGTTTTTGCATTAAAAACTTGGAGGCACTACTTATATGGGGTTAAAATTATTATATATACCGACCACAAAAGTCTCCAACACATATTTAATCAGACACAACTGAATATGAGGCAGCGTAGGTGGATTGAGTTATTGAATGATTACGATTTCGAGATTCGTTACCACCCGGGGAAGGCGAATGTGATAGTCGACGCCTTGAGTAGAAAGGACAGAGAACCTATACGGGTAAAAGCTATAAATATAATTATTCGTACTAACCTTACTACTCAAATAAAGGAGGCGCAACAGGGAGTTGTAAAAGAAGGGAATTTGGAGAATGAAATGCCCAAAGGATCGGAGAAACACCTTAATATTCGAGAAGACGGAACCCAGTATAGAGCTGAAAGAATTTGGGTGCCAAAGTTTGGAGATGTGAGAGAAATGGTACTTGGGGAAGCACATAAAACCAGATACTCAATACATCCCGGAGCGGGAAAGATGTACAAGGACCTCAAGAAACATTTTTGGAGGCCGGGTATGAAAGCCGATATGGCGAGATATGTAGGAGAATGTTTGACGTGTTCTAAGGTCAAAGCTGAACATCAGAAACCATCAGGTCTACTTCAACAACCTGAAATCTCGGAATGGAAATGGGAAAACATTATCATGGATTTCATTACTAAATTGCCAAGGACTGCAAATGGTTATGATACTATTTGGGTAATAGTCGATCGTCTCACCAAATCAGCACATTTTCTGCCAATGAGAGAAGATGACAAAATGGAGAAGTTGGAGCGATTATACTTAAAAGAAGTTGTCTCCAGACATGGAATACCAATCTTTATTATCTCTGATGGGGATGGCAGATTTGTTTCAAGGTTTTGGCAGACATTACAGCAAGCATTAGGAACTCGTCTAGACATGAGTACTGCCAATCATCCACAGACTGATGGGCAGAGCGAAAGGATGATACAAACGCTTGAAGACATGCTACGAGCATATGTTATTGATTTTGGAAACAGTTGGGATCGACATCTACCGTTAGCAGAATTTTCCTACAACAACAGTTACCACTCGAGTATCGAAATGGCACCGTTCGAAGCACTTTATGGTCGAAAGTGCAGATCTCTGATTTGTTGGAATGAATTGGGGGATAGACAGATTACGGGTCCAGAGATAATCCAAGAAACTACCGAGAAAATCATCCAAATTCAACAACGGTTGAAAACCGCTCAGAGTTTACAAAAGAGCTACGCGGACCTTAAAAGGAAAGATATAGAATTTGAAATTGGAGAGATGGTCATGCTTAAGGTTTAGCCTTGGAAAGGTGTTGTTCGATTTGGTAAACGGGGGAAACTAAATCCAAGATACATTGGACCATTCAAGATTTTAGATCGTGTCGGACCAGTAGCCTACCGACTTGAATTACCTCAACAACTAGCCAATGTACATAATACCTTTCACGTCTCGAATCTGAAGAAGTGCTTAGCTAAAGAAGATCTCACTATTCCTTTAGACGAAATTAAAATCAACGAAAAATTACAATTCGTTGAAGAACCCGTCGAGATAATGGATCACGAGGTTAAAAGGATCAAGCAAAATAAGATACCGATCGTCAAGGTTCGATGGAATGCTCGTAGGGGACCCGAGTTCACCTGGGAGCGTGAAGATCAAATGAAGTTAAAATACCCGTAACTATTTCCAGAAGATTCATCAACACCTTCAACAGCTTAAAATTTCGGGACGAAATTTATTTAACGGGCAGGTACTATAGTGACCCAAACTTTTCCATGATTATATATTAAATGAAAACTATATTTGCATGATTAAATGTTTCCAATATGTTAAGCAATCAAACTTGTTAAGACTTGATTTATTGAAATGAGTTTCATGTAGACAATTGACCACCCAAGTTGACCGGCGATTCACGAACGTTAAAACTTGTAAAAACAACATGATATATATATATATATATATATATATATATATATATATATATATATATATATATATATATATATATATATATATATATATATATATATATATATATATATATATATATATATATATATATATATATATATATATATATATATATATATATATATATATATATATATATATATATATATATATAATATGATATTATGATGAGTAAGTATCTCACCAAGTACATTAACAATCAGTTATATACATAAAATGAAAGTAGTGAATTAAGAAACGCGAAACGATATATAACGGCTATCGTTACAACAACGTCTTACTAAATACATATGTATCATGTTAAGATATTAATACACTATGTTTAACATCATGAAATGATAATTACATATATCATTAAGCGTATTAACAATGAACTACACGAGTAAGATGAGACTACTAACTTAAGGATTTCGAAACAATACATATATGTAACGATTATAGTTGTAATAGTATTTTACACATATTTATATGATATTAAGATATATTAATACACCATGTTAACGTGTTAACATAATAATTTAACATCTCATTTAAGTGTAATAACAAGATCGTTAATTAAAGGTTCCGAAACAACACTTACATGTAACGACTAACGATGACTTAACGACTCAGTTAAATGTATATACATGTAGTGTATTAAGATGTATTAATACACTTTTGGAAGACTTCATGACATATATCAAAGTACTTCTACTTAACAAAAATGCTTACAGTTACATCCTCATTCATTTTCATCAACAATTCTACTCGTATGCACTCGTATTTGTACTCGTACAATACACAACTTCTAAATGTATTTACTATTGGTATATACACTCCAATAATCAACTCTTAGCAGCTCTTGTGAGTCACCTAACCTTGTGGGAACCATCATTTAACATCTAGCATGAAATATCTCACAAAATTACAAAAAATATTATAAATCATTCATGAATTATTTACATGAAAACAAACTTACACATCCTTTATATCTAATCCATATACCAACGACCAAAAACACCTACAAACACTTTCATTCTTTAATTTTCTTCATCTAATTGATCTCTCTCAAGTTCTATCTTCAAGTTCTAAGTGTTCTTCATAAATTCTATAAGTTCTAGTTTCATAAAATCAAGAACACTTTCAAGTTTGCAAGATTACTTCCAAGCTTTCTAATCCATTCCAAGTAATCATCCAAGATCAAGAAACCTTTGTTATTTACAGTAGGTTATCTTTCTAATACAAGGTAATACTCATATTCAAACTTTGATTTAATTTCTATAACTATAACAATCTTATTTCGAGTGGAAATCTTACTTGAACTTGTTTTCGTGTCATGATTCTACTTCAAGAACTTTCAAGCCATCCAAGGATCCTTTGAAGCTAGATCTATTTTTCTCATTTTCAGTAGGTTTATCCACAAAACTTGAGGTAGTAATGATGTTCATAACATCATTCGATTCATATATATAAAACAATCTTATTCGAAGGTTTAAACTTGTAATCACTAGAACATAGTTTAGTTAATTCTAAACTTGTTCGCAAACAAAAGTTAATCCTTCTAACTTGACTTTTAAATCAACTAGACACATGTTCTATATCTATATGATATGCTAACTTAATGATTTAAAACCTGCAAACACGAATAACACCGTAAAACCGGACATACGCCGTCGTAATAACACTGCGGGCTGTTTTGGGTTAGTTAATTAAAAACTATGATAAACTTTGATTTAAAAGTTTTTCTTCTGGGAAAATGATTTTTCTTATGAACACGAAACTATATCCAAAAATCATGGTTAAACTCAAAATGGAAGTATGTTTTTCAAAATGGTCATCAAGACGTCGTTCTTATAATATTGACTTGTAACCTGTATTTTCGACTATAAACTTATACTTTTTCTTTTTAGATTCATAAACTTAAGTTCAATATGAAACCATAGCAACTTGAATCACTCAAAACGGATTTGAAACGAAGAAATGACGGGTAAAACAAAATTGGATAAATTTGCTAGTTTTAGCTACGAAAATTTTGTAACAAATCTAGACTAAACATATCCTAACTAATTTATATTATATTATACATATTATGAAATCTTGGGATACCATAGACACGTATAAAATGTTTTGACATATCATATCAACCCATCTATATATATATTTCGGAACAACCATAGACACTCTATATGCAGTAATGTTTGAGTTAGCTATACAGGGTTGAGGTTGATTCCAAAATAATATATATACTTTGAGTTATGATCGAGTCTGAGACTTGTAGACACTGGGTCGTGGATTGATTCAAGATAATATATATCGATTTATTTTTGTACATCTAACTGTGGATAACTAGTTGTAGGTTACTAACGAGGACAGCTGACTTAATAAACTTAAATCATTTTAAAACGTAATAAAAATGTTGTAAATATATTTCGATCATACTTTGATATATATGTACATATTGTTATAGGTTCGTGAATCGACCAGTGGCCAAGTCTTACTTCCCGACGAAGTAAAAATTAGTGAAAGTGAGTTATAGTCCCACTTTTAAAATCTGATATTTTTGGGATGAGAATACATGCAGTTTTATAAATGTTTTACGAAATAGACACAAGTAATCGAAACTACATTCTATGGTTGAATTATTAAACCGAATATGCCCCTTTTAGTTTGGTAGCCTAAGAATTAGGGAACTGGCCCCTAATTGACGCGAATCCTAAAGGTAGATCTACGGGAACTAACAACCCCCATTCTGGAATTTGGAATGCTTTAGTACTTCAAGTTTATCATGTCCGATGGGTGTCCCGGAATGATGGGGATATTCTTTATGCATCTTGTTAATGTCGGTTACCAGGTGTTCACCATATGAATGATTTTTATCTCTATGCAGTTTGCGAAATTCCTGATATGAGATGTGTTATAAAAATGAAATCTTGTGATCTATTATTATGATTTGATAAGATATTGGTTAAACCTATAACTCACCAACATTTTTGTTGACGTTTTAAGCATGTTTATTCTCAGGTGATTATTAAGAGCTTCCATTATTGCATACTAAAATAAGGACAGGATTTGGAGTCCATGCTTGTATGATATTGTATAAAAACTGCATTCAAGAAACTTATTTCGATGTAATATATTTTTATTGTAAACCATTATGTAATAGTCGTGTGTAAACGGTATTTTTTAGATTATCATTATTTGATAATCTATGTAATGCTTTTTAAACCTTTATCGATAAAATATAAGTTATGGTTGTTTTAAAAAAAATGAATGCAGTCTTTGAAAAACGTCTCATATAGAGGTCAAAACCTCGCGACGAAATCAATTAATATGGAACGTTTATAATCTATATGAACGGGACATTTCAACATGAAGGGGTTGTAGGTTGGTAGTTTTCCGGCGGTTTAAAGTGGTTTGATTGAAAAAGAAATAGAAGAAAGTCGATGTAGCAGTAGGTTGTTTAATGGGGTATTGGCGGTTTAACTATGGTTTTGAACCAGAAAAACGGTTGTAGCAGGTATGCTATTTTAGGCTGGAAAACCGAGCAATATAGATAGGCAGGAGTAGTAATCGTGTAGTGGTAGATGGGTTTTGAGTTATGGTTCGAACGAGATAACTTGTATTCATGGTTTGGTGATGGTGACCGAAGACGGTTTCAAGGTGGTGGTAGTTTATGGTTCGTGAAGGTGGTGATGGGTTTTAAAGTGGTGGTGTCGTGGAGATAAGCAAGAAAAGATCATGAGGGTACGAAGGTGTGGTGATCTCCGATGGTTGTGGTCCTTAATTATAGCATCAATATCGTGTTTGTTTTTTTTTAGTCGTTGTTTTTAGTCATTGGCAACACAACTCAACATCTTTGTTGCTTGTTGGTTTACTCACGATTAACAGCAACAAGAAGGACGTGAAGCAGTTTCGAATAAACAGAAACAATAACAACGATTTTCTAATGGTTGCAGGTGGTTAAACGAGATAGTGAAGGTGGTGGTTTGGGTTGGGTGTTTGTTTGATCGATAAAGATAATGAGAGAGGTAGAAACCGAAAACAAGAGTAAAAAGATGAGTAAGTTTGGTGATAGTTTTATGATACTTGCGTTGAACCGAATCATAACCGAATACATATGGTGGCCTGATGGTGTTGCTTCGATAAAAGATCGAAAGCTGGACAGCAGGAAGATGGCTTTTTTTTGGGGTGGTTCACGACCTAAACAGGATCATCATGGGGTGGTGTTCGCTAGTAGCAAAGATAAAGAACCGAAAGACATTTATATTTTGCGATGGTTATGATGGTGGGTACCTATGACTCATGTTTGTTAACAGCGAATGTAGTGACCCGAACTTTTCCATGTTTATATAAATTAAATGAAATTGATATTTATATGATTAAGTGTTTCCAACATATTAAGCAATCAAACTTGTTAAGACTTGGTTAAACGAAATAGATTTCATATAGACAATTGACCACCCAAGTTGATCGGTGATTCACGAACAATAAAACTTGTAAGAACTATATAATGACATATATATGGATATATATATATATATATATATATATATATATATATATATATATATATATATATATATATATATATATATATATATATATATATATATATATATATATATATAGTTAACATGATATTATGATAAGTAAACATATGATTAAGTATATTAACAATGAACTACATATGTAAAAACAAGACTACTAACTTAAGGGTTTCGAAACGAGACATATATGTAACGATTATCATTGTAACGATATATATATATATATATATATATATATATATATATATATATATATATATATATATATATATATATATATATATATATATATATATATATCATATCATATTAAGATATATTAATACATCTTAATATCATGATAATGTAATAATTTAACATCTCTTTAGATATTATAAACAATGGGTTAACAACATTTACCAAGATCGTTAACCTAAAGGTTTCAAAACAACACTTACATGTAACGACTAACGATGACTTAACGACTCAATTAAAATGTATATACATGTAGTGTTTTAATATGTATTCATACACTTTTGAAAGACTTCAAGACACTTATCAAAGTACTTCTACTTAACAAAAATGCTTACAATTACATCCTCATTCATTTTCATCAACAATTCTACTCATATGCACTCGTATTTGTACTCGTACAATACACAGCTTCTAAATGTATTTACTATTGGTATATACACTCCAATGATCAGATCTTAGCAGCCCATGTGAGTCACCTAACCATGTGGGAACCATAATTTAACATCTAGTATGAAATATCTCACAAAATTACAAACTAATGGAGCCTATATGGAGAGTGTAAGTTCACGTGAATGGGAGTACTCACAAACACATTTCCATTTCAATTTTCTTGAATCAAATTACTCTCTCTCAAGTGTTATTCCTTTGTTCTAAGTGTTCTTCATCATCTTCATCAAAATATAGCTCAATCTAGTTCATAAATCCATACATAAACCAAGTTATAAAATAACTATTCAAGAACACACCAACAACACTTCCAAGTTTGTTAGCTTACTTCCAATCTTGCAAATCCACTTTGAGTGATCATCCAATCTCAAGAAATATTTCTTATTTACAGTAAGATTTCTTTCTAATATAAGGTAATACTCATATTCAAACTTTGATTCAATTTCTATACCTTTAACAATCTTATTTCGAGTGGAAATCTGACTTGAACTTGTTTTCGTGTCATGATTTTGCTTCAAGAACTTTCAAGCCATCCAAGGATCCTTTGAAGCTAGATCTATTTTTCTCATTTTCAGTAGGTTTATCCACAAAACCTAAGGTAGTAATGATTTCCATAACATCATTCGATTCGTATCTATAAAACTACCTTATTCGAAGGTTTAAACTTGTAATCACTAGAACATAGTTTAGTTAATTCTAAACTTGTTCGTAAACAAAAGTTAATCCTTCTAACTTGACTTTTAAAATTAACTAGACACATGTTCTATACCTATATGATATGCTAACTTAATGATTTAAAACCTGAAAACACGAAAAACACCGTAAAACCGGATTTACACCGTCGTAGTAACACAGCGAGCTGTTTTGGGTTAGTTAATTAAAAACTATGATAAACTTTGATTTAAAAGTTGTTCTTCTGGGAAAATGATTTTTCTTATAAACATGAAACTATATCCAAAAATCATGGTTAAACTCAAAGTGGAAGTATGTTTTCCAAAATGGTCATCTAGACGTCGTTCTTTCGACTGAAATGACTACCTTTACAAAAATGACTTGTAACCTGTATTTTCGACTATAAACTTATACTTTTTATGTTTATATTCATAAACTTAAGTTCAATATGAAACCATAGCAACTTGAATCACTCAAAACGGATTTAAAACGAAGAAGTTATGGGTAAAACAAGATTGGATATTTTTACTTGTTGTAGCTACATGAAAATTGGTAACAAATCTATATTAATCATATCCGAGCTAACTTATATTATATAATACATATATTCTAATATATTATGTAATCTTGGGATACCATAGACACGTATGCAAATGTTTTGACATATCATATCGACCCATCTATATATATTATTTGGAACAACCATAGACACTCTATATGCAGTAATGTTAGAGTTAGCTATACAGGGTTGAGGTTGATTCCAAATATATATATACTTTGATTTGTGATCTAGCCTGAGATGTGTATACACTGGGTCGTGGATTGGGTCAAGATAATATATATCAATTTATTTTCTATACATCTAACTATGGACAACTAGTTGTAGGTTACTAACGGGGACAGCTGACTTAATAAACTTAAAACATTAAAATGTATTAAAAATGTTGTAAATATATTTTGAACATACTTTGATATATATGTACATATTTGTTATAGGTTCGTGAATCGGCCAGTGGCCAAGTCTTACTTCCCGGCGAAGTAAAAATCTGTGAAAGTGAGTTATAGTCCCACTTTTAAAATCTAATATTTTTGGGATGAGAATACATGCAGTTTTATAAATGTTTTACAAAATAGACACAAGTACATAAAACTACTTTCTATAGTTGAATGATCGAAGCCGAATATGCCCCTTTTTTCTTGGTAGCCTAAGAATTAGTGAACATCACTAATTTTGAGAATTAGTGCACGCCTAATTGACGTGAATCCTAAAGATAGATCTATTGGGCCTAACAAACCCCATCCAAAGTACCGAATGCTTTAGTACTTCAAGTTTTATATCATATCCGATGGATGTCCCGGAAAGATGGGGATATTCTTATATGCATCTTGTTAATGTCGGTTACTAAGTGTTCACCATATGAATGATTTTTATCTCTATGTATGGGATGTATATTGAAATATGAAATCTTGTGGTCTATTATTACGATTTGATAAGTATATAGGTTAAACTTATAACTCACCAACATTTTTGTTGACGTTTAAAGCATGTTTATTCTCAGGTTATTATTAAGAGCTTCTGCTGTTGCATGCTATTATATGGACAAGATTTGGTGTCAGCATGCTTGTATAATATTGTTTAAAATTGCATTCCAGATTTATTTTGTTATAACATATTAATATTTGTAAACTAATATGTATTGGTAGTGTGTAAGTGTGATATTTGTTAGATTATCATTTCTGGATAGTCTAAGTGGTGTCTTTTTAACCTTGTCGATAGAATAAAGGTTATGGTTTGTTTTAAAAATGAATGCAGTCTTTGAAAAACGTCTCATATAGAGGTCAAAACCTCGCAACAAAATCAATTAATATGGAACGTTTATAATCAATATGAACGGGACATTTTAGCGAAAATAATAGCAGCAGTTTCATATGAATGAGTGAAGATTTAGTGGTGTTTTAATGCTGGTGGTTATGGAGTTGTCGTTGTGGTTAGTAAATAAGAAGAGATAGATGGGAGAGAGGTTGGTTGTTTGATTGTGGAAGCATACAGCAAGTTGATCTTTCTTTGTAATATATAAAGCAAGAAAGAAAGCAACAAAATGATATGATGATAAGTACAGTTAAAACCGTGTGAAAGATAAAGGGAGGCATAGTACAAACAAATTTCAATTAAGTATAGTAATTCACTTAATCATTTGAGTTGATTTCAAGTCACAGAATCAAAAACAATAATTTAAATCAATAATAATAATATAATAATATTTGGAAATTAAAACGTGCAATTAGTTAGCCGTCATCTACTATTCCTTTCATGGACTGAAATTCGTACTCCGTTGTTGAATCAGTGGCGGATAAAAAGTCTTTAGAAAAATTTCATATTTTTAAATTAACTATATTTATTTATTTTGGTCATTATGGTATAAAATTCAATCATAAATTATTAAACAAAAATTAACTCACTGTCCACGCCCGATCCTGGTTAAAATATAAAAAGTGTTGAAATTTACTAATTAGCTTCTAAATATATTTTTAATAGGCCTATGATTCATATAACTCATTTTCGGATCACCGTTTATATTAAAATCACATAAGTTTGTTTTACCTTAATTAATAACTATCAAGATGACAAACGAGTGCTACGAGCGTTTATTAAATAGATTCTAAATCATATATATATATATATATATATATATATATATATATATATATATATATATATATATATATATATATATATATATATATATATATATATATATATATGAAACGACCCGTCCTTATCCCCCTGAACGAAGTCATCAACATTTGATCCCATTGCGATGATCGACTCCAAGTAATGTCCTTAAAATGAGCAAATGCACAGCAGAAGACTTAATTCGTACCTGAGAATAAACATGCTTAAAAGTGTCAACCAAAAGGTTGGTGAGTTCATAGGTTTATCATAATAATCATTTTAATATGTTAATAGACCACAAGAATTCATAATCATAAACATAATACACTCGCAAGTGTATGTAAAGCATTCTAAGTGGTTGAGCACTTGGTAACCATACTTAACATTTAACCAACGTCGCATATTCCATTTATTATGAAATCTCACTACACTGTACCAAGAGTAGTCACCGAAACGAAGTACTGTGCAACCGTTGAATACTGGTCGTCCAGTCCGGTTGGGGTTGTCAGGCCCGATAGATCTATCAACAGGATTCGCGTTTACAATACCACATGTAAATAGTAGTTACCAAGCTACAGGGAAGTATGCCAGTGGTACAACTCAACGAAGAATATATTTTTAAGTACTTGTGTCTATTTTGTAAACATTTATAAAAGCAGCGCATGTATTCTCAGCCCAAAAATATATATTGCAACAGCAATTAAAAAGGGAGCAAATGAAACTCACCATACTGTATTTTGTAGTAAAAATACATATAACATCATTGAACAAGTGTAGGGTTGGCCTCAGATTCACGAACCTATATTATTCATATATATTAACACACATAATGAACACATAATGGTATTCAATCTAGTTTATATATATTAATTGCATAATATATTACTTATTGAAATTAGTATGTATTTATTATTCCAAATGTTATGTATATCTATATGTTTTATTTTTAAATTAAAATAGTAAATTAGACATACTATGATATATGTAATAATTACATTTTTAGACAAATATCTTTTGTTTGTTAAAATAATAGTTATGATTATACTAAAGAAATGATAAAAATAATGATATTTATAATAATAATGATATTACTTTAATAATAATAGTAATAGTAATGATATTTGTTAATATTGAAAATAAACGTATTAATAATATGATACTTCTAGTAATAATAATAATAATAATAATAATAATAATAATAATAATAATAATAATAATAATAATAATAATAATAGTAGTAAACTACCTTTGTAAGAGTTAAAAGGCTTTCCCAAAAAAAATGGTCATTGCCCGGGCTCGAACTCGCGACCTCTCGAATAACACAAACCTCCCTAAACCATCGATCTGCCACTTACTTAATGTAATAACTCTCGTTTTTAGTTATTTAACCTATACTAAACGGTTTTATCATCTTTCTCATGTACATCATCATCGATGCTTATTTTCACTGTGTATTCATCATCATCATTATTGTAATTATCATCACCCTCATAATATTTTACGATCATAATCATCATCGTTATTGTCTTATCGCCATACACCAAAGGATTGGTTTCAAACCCACTTATCATAGCCCATTAATTAATAAGCCCAAGAGACTATCTTTAATATTAATCGGCCCAACATTACTCCCTTGGCCCAACAGGAAAATGATTTCGGCCCAGGTGATTTTCAGACCCCAATTAACTAATCCACGATCCAAATATCGTATGCAATTCACAGCAAGGATTCCGATTGTCTTTCGGTCCCCACCGAAATTTATAACAAATTAAGTCATCAGCCAATCCACAAAACTTTATTATCCATACACCCTTTACATCAAGTGGGGTTTGTTTGAAAATGGAAAAATAGCCACATAAATTTCTTTACAGCTCAACATATTTGCATTTAAATTAAATCGATGTTAGTGGTTTGTGGGACTCGTCTGAGACTAGAAAAACCAACGCATCATTCATGATAATCCTCATCATATTAATATTGATGATATCTTGAGGATTTATCCAGTCGTAGCAGAAACACTTCAACGAACAGGAATAAAATAAAAATGGCGATTTTGATTGCATAGGAACGTAACATTAATCGATTTCTTGGGTTTTGTTTTCAATCGAACATGAAGATAAAAATAGTGTATTTGGTTAAGGTGAGTTGCGGTGGTTTGTAACAGTAAAAATAATATCGAGTTTTGTAGTCGTGATTTGCAAAAAATTAAGAGAGAGAAAGAGAGAGAGTGGGAAGAAGGTGGTTCTTGGTGGTGAAGGTTTGATGGTGGTGTTGTTCGATTTATAGGAACAGATCATAGAAGCGAGTAGTATTCAGTCCCATGGTGGCTATTTGAGTGGTCTTGACCGAATAGGAAACAGAAAACAGAAACACGACCGTAGCAACATGGGTTTCGTTTAACAGCTCAATCATGAAGGGTTTCGATGATGGTGGTGATGTGGTGGATCAAGGTGGAAGAAGGTGGTGATTCTGGAATAGTGAAGGTGTTGAGCATGAAATGAATTATGGTGACGGGTTTCGATATTGGGATTACGGATGAGTAACGAATCACAATTGAGTTTCCTTGTTTGGTTTAAGTTTGGTATTGGTTGATTTGTCTATGGCTAAAACGGAAGAATGAAAAATATATATATAGATCGTGATGGAATGGTGACAACAATAAGTGAAAGTTCTCGTGGTTTAGTAGTGAATGGTTGAAGATCGAACATAAAAAGAAAATGGAAGGATAGTAGTAGTGATCAAGAGGAGTTTTAGTGGGTTTATATATAAATATATATTAGGCATATGTTAATATAATTGTAATACAGAGAAATAATTAGATAGATGGTGAGATTCATGGTACTGTATCTTGTATAGATTAGAATAAAGTAGTAGTGCAAGTGGGTCGATCTTTTATCACAGCCAAGCAGAAGAAAATAAAAATGTAAAAAGATGATGTAGATCTTTAACAAACTAATACGATTGATTTGAAAGGGGGAAATGTTTGTAAAGATATGAACAAAATTAGATACAGTTATGATAGCTATATGAGTTTGATTTGATTTCAAAGGAGATCATGAGAGTGTTTTTATATAATTATTATTAATAGTTATAATTATATTAGTAATAATCTAAATACAAATAATAATAATATAATGTTAGTAATAATCATAATAATAAAAGTAATAATAATAATGATGACATAAATAACAATGATAATCATAATAATTATCAATAGTAATCTTAATAATAATAATCAATAACATTAATAAAAGTAATAATTTATTGAAAAATAACACTACTTATAATAATTTTTATTACTAGTTATAATAATAGTGATATTAACATTAATAATTACAATGTTAATAATAATAATAATAATAATAACATAATAAATCAAATGTGTCAATATTAATATAACAATTATATTTAACTTGTAATTACATTTGATATTACAATTTATTAATTTCGTAATATCTAATAATTATATCATATATTATATGAATACATCTATTGAATATTTAACATTTATATGTTATCTATATATGTTTCAACATAATAATTGCTAACAGAATCATTTATATATATTTATTTATTTTAAATAGATTCATAATATTATATATATTTTTTTAAACAATTAGATTTAATATAACTATATATATTTACAAGTAATATTTATTTACTTAATTATATATATATATCTATATATTTATAAATATAGTTCTCATTACATCGCATATTATTTTACATATTTATTTCCTAAAATTAAATCATATATTATATCAAATAATATTTCAAATTATTATTATATATACACATATTTAAATATATATGTATCTATTTACAAATAGTTGTTCGTGAATCGTCGGGAACAGTCGAAGGTCAATTGAATATATGAATCAGTTCAAAATTTTTGAGACTCAACCTTTCAGACTTTGCTTATTGTGTCAAGAATATTAAATCGTATCGAGAGTTTGGTTTAAAATTAGTCGAAATTTTCCGGGTCGTGACAATATATATATATATATATATATATATATATATATATATATATATATATATATATATATATATATATATATATATATATATATATATATATATATATATATATATATATATATATATATATATATATATATAGAGGCAGGATCAATGGGGAAGTAACCAATCGGGGGAAGCGGGGGGAAGCGGGGGGAAGCAAAAAAAAAAAATTTGTTTTTTCTGAAATTTTTTTTTCCGGCATCAAGATCACACGAAAATATGAACATTTAGAAGAGACACTTCGTGATGAATGTTATTATTAAGGTGGGAAAATGATCGACAAAAATAACATTCAAGATAATATTGTTCGTGAAGAATATGAACGTTTTTTTCCATGTTTTGTGAAGTAAAATTTAGCCCGATTTAGAGTTTAGGGTTTAGGGTTTAGGGTTTAGGGTTTAGGGTTTAGGGTTTGGTGTTTTGGGTTTATGGAATAAACCCAAAACACCAAACTCTAAACCCTAAACCCTAAACCCTAAATCCTAAACTCTAAACCGTTCGTGTTAAAAACTCAATCTAAATCCTAAATCTAAACCCTAAATCTAAACCCTAAATCCTAAATTTCTAAACCCTAATATCTAAACCCTATAAACCCTAATATCTAAACCCCAATAGCTAAAATCTCAAAATATGCTCGAAAAACACGATAATTGTTATATATTATTTCTTCGAGCGTTTTCCCGCCAAAATAAAAACATTTATCACAAAGTGTCTCTACTAAATGTTCATATTTTCATCTCATCTATAATGTTCGTGAACAAAGTTTTTTCAAAAAACGAAAAAAAAAAAGTTTTTGCTTCCCCCCGCTTCCCCCCGAATGGTTACTTCCCTCTTGATCCTACCACTATATATATATATATACATATATATTTATATATATATATATATATATATATATATATATATATATATATATATATATATATATATATATATATATATATATATATATATATATATATGTATATATTCAATATACTTTTCATATACATATATATATATATATATATATATATATATATATATATATATATATATATATATATATATATATATATATATATATATATATATATATATATATATATATATGTATATGAAAAGTATATTGAATATATACATATATATATATATATATATATATATATATATATTTATAGTAATATTATATATTATTTCATTTACACATATGAATTAAATCATATAAGTTTCTATTTCAAATTAATATATATATTTAAATATATATGTATTTATTTACAGATAGTGGTTCGTGAATCGTCGGGAATAGTCAAAGGTTAAATGAATATATGAAACAGTTCAAAATTTTCGAGACTCAACATTACAACTTTGCTTATCTTGTCGAAATTATATAAAGATTAAGTTTAAATTTGGTCGGAAATTTCCGGGTCGTCACAGTACCTACCCGTTAAAAAAATTTCGTCCCGAAATTTGATTGGGATGGTCATGGCTGACAATAAGTATGTTTTTAAGACGCATATGAGCTAGAATTTAGAGTTTTATCATCAATGAATAATATAGATAAAACAACTCGATTATGTGAAGAGTACGAATGAAACTATTGCAAAAGAGTGAAAAGAATAAATGCAGGTTCGTCTTAACTGGTGACGTAGTCATGGTTGATTTCTGGAATTCAAGGGATTTAGAGAAAAATTTTGTAATAAGATTTGATTCTCCGGTAATTAAGGAAATAGGATCTTCTTTGGTTAAATACGATAATCTGTTTTGATTGCTCTGTCGGATATTTCACTATAAATCCACCCTTCTCATTTCATTTATATTTTGGAGTTCCATACTTTTGTTTTCTCTTCCCGACTTTAAGTCAAGCGAATAATGGTCCAGAATTCATAGGTATGAAATTTGAAATGAACATAACTAACATTCTAAGAGAGAAATTGTAATAGCACGATCTTGATTGGTTAAATTACCAGAATTCAAGAGAAAAGATAGAACTATCAAGAAAATATGTTCTTGATGTGTTCAGAGATTTGGTAGAATGTAAGAGTCATGTAACATGGCACACGATGACGTTAATATCTGTGAATCATCACATTCCATTAGAAACTCAGCATGACTTACTGTAATATAATCACATTGATCAAGTGTCATTATATTATACTAACTCATGCTTCAGTCCCCAACATTACTTCAAAAACATTCATAATTTAAACTCGAAGGTTTACAGAATATTAAAACTAAACAGTTTCCTTTATGATGTAATACAGATAACACGAAGAGGTAAATGATTTTAGATGAAAATATCTTCAGAAATATCGAGGATATTTACAATGAAAGATACAATGATATCTTAGAATTTCTAATATCAAGGATGATGAGGAAGATTTGTCCGTAAAGGTTTAGAGTCAGGAGCAAGGTATTCGTTAATGACTTTAGCAGATACTGAATCATTTGGATTCTTTGAAGGCAGGTTTAGTCTTTGTGATTTGTCCATAGCCTTGGTGTTATGCGAGGTGTATATGAAATAGCTATATATTTTACTAGGAAAAACTATTAAATACGATACAATTTTACAAAAAATATGACAAGTTTTAATTATTTATTTACAAATGGGATATACCTAAACCTTGCTACAACACTATAGGCAGTGTACCTAATCGTAGAGTAGTGTAGTTTTTAGTAAGTCCAGTTCATTCCACAGGGAGACGGTTACACTATATTTTTATATAATTACATTTGTACAAAAATATATAAATATATATATAATAATATATAAAAGGGGGGTTTACCGTTTAATGACCGATTTGTCGATTTTATATTTTAAGCGAAGCGTAAAGTAAATTTAATTAACAAAATAAAATAAATAACAAAAAATATAAATGACGAATAATTAAAGGTGCGATGAAATATAAAATAAAATAATTATGCTTATTTAAACTTCCGTAATCATGATGTTTGATGTGTTGATTTTAGTTTTATGCCCATGGGTTAATTGTCCTTTGTCCTGGATTATTTAATATGTCCGTCTGGTTTTTGTCCATAACAGTCCATCAGTCATAAATATAAAGTGCGAGTGTCCTCATCAAATTATCTTTATACCCGAAGTCAAATATTCCAACTAATTGGGGACTTAAACTGTAACAAGGTTTTAATACTTTGTTTAATAATTACACCAGGATATCGACTGCGTGTAACCCAAGGTTTTAATACTTTGTTATCAATTATGCCAAGTGTCCTTGTACATAATTTCACCCCTGTTTTAATAATTCCATAGACTATTAATCCATTCCCGTGTCCGGTTAAATGAACGATTATTCGTACATATAAATATCCCGCCCATCGTGTCCGATCGAGTGTATATGGTTATTTATAGGGATGTCTAATTGTAAATCTTTATATTAAAATTAACAAACTATCATTTAATTAAAAAAATATAAAGCCCATTAATAGCCCATAGTCTAATTTCCACAAGTGTCGTTCTTTTGTCCAAACCCCAATTATGGTACAAAGCCCAATTACCCATTTTTAGTAATTATTTTTAGTCCAACATCATGATTACTTCGTCTTAAATAAGCATAATAATAACTTAAGTACGAGACATTAATTTAAAAAGAAGAACATAGCTTACATTGATTATTTATCGCGTAGTGTTACACGGACAGAATTTCGACTTCAAAAACCCGTAAAATACCCTTTACATAACCCGAACTAATCTAATATAAAACTACCCTATACTATATATATATATATATATATATATATATATATATATATATATATATATATATATTTATTTATTATTTAGTACAGAGTATTATTATTATTATTTATATTATTAAACTCGGCAGAATGCATGGCCTTTTATAGGGATTTTTGATTTTTCAAACTCCGCGAGTCGTGGAGTTTTTGGCCTTCAAACTCTGCGAGTCGTGGAGTTTGATTTTCCAGCTCACATCAATTTGGATCTTAGCTTTGCCGACATAATATATAAATAAATATAATATATAAATAATTTTAAGAATTATTTAAATATTATATTATATTTATGTGCATAGTTGACTTGTAATTTTTAGTCCGTTGCGTCGAGCGTTGAGAGTTGACTCATGTCCCGGTTCCGGATTTTCGAACGTCCTTGCGTATTATTTTATATCGTGTACTTTACGTTCCGCAACTTGTACTCTTGTCATTTTTAGACGTTTCTCATCAATAAATTGAACCACTTGGATTGTATCTTATTTAATATAAATGATTACAACTTAAAATAGGACAATTACAACTAAATAATTTACATATTGGGAGGATATTGCTACTAAATATATGTTCATTTGGAGCACTATCAAATATCCCCACACTTGAACGTTGCTTGTCCTCAAGCAATACATAACTTGAAATAATATAATACATCACACGAATCACTTCTTTATTCTTCACACTTTATACATCAGTGATTTTGAGATGGCGGTATAAACAATGATAGTAACGATAGAACCATGGTTAAAGGTGGGTGTGTCATCCACAGTTGCCTCGGGTTTAGATCAACGACACTTGCAATCAAATAGCCGATTTACTTTCGGTTTCCAAAGCAAAGTGCACATTTGAAAGGCGGTTTACAGTCCCACATGACTATGAAAATTTAGATCCGTTAGGAAATTGGATCTTTATGAAAACATTTGATCTTTTGAAAATTCAATCTAGCTTTTACCCTAGACAAGTTTTCTGGAATAACCCTTCACCGGTGTTTGCAAAATATTTTTGTGGGTTGTGTGGGTTTCAGATTTAAAAATTTTAGCTCAACACTTGTGGTTTTGTGTTACCCACTTGCTAACCTTGTATTAGGAAAGCAACACGTCCAGTTTACTTGTCCCGTATTTTACCTTTCGATAAACTACCGTCCGGTTGTAAAGGAAAGCGATGAACAAGCAACTGTTAAGGCAATGTCCCGTGACTTACTTTTGATTATGGTCTATAAACGTGTCGGATGCTAGTACTATCCTTTGTAGGAGCAATAGTAAAGATCATCCTATGATTTTTCGATCTGGCACAAGGTCCTGTCTTCGACCATGCTATGCAACCACCGTTCTTACGGTTGACACCCGATTTGGTTCAGGTGACCTAATGAATTCCAGGTGAATTCCTAGGATTTTACATTCAATGGTAATGAACGCATTGAAAATGGGTTTTCAGAAAACAAATCGGTTTATAATTTTGATCAAAATATTTTCTCGTTCAAGCTCGAGTTTAGATATCATTGAATTCCATGAGTTTGTAATTCTCAATCTTTAAGGTCAATCTCTAGGATTGAGTAATATCAGTCTTAAAAGCTAATTTTTAATCTTTAAGGAGATTATCCTTTCTGGAGATCTGATTCATTAGTCTTATCAAGCTAATTTACACGGTGCCCTCCCCATTTTACGAGACAGATCCTCTCATGGTTAGGATAAGTCTGACCACTTGGCGACCCTGTTTGATGCTGAGGTCCGTGGATTTCCTGCTGATTTTAGAGATGACTTTTCTAGATTTTTCGTCGACCTACAGCTGGTCTGGATGACAACTTCTTGACCTAAATCAAGAAGCGCGTGTATTTTTCGGAAGACTTTACTTCCTTTTAATGATGGAATTGATTCATCGTGTAGATCCATCTTTTCTTTTATTTTTATTATAATATTGCGGGTAAAACAGTCAATTTAGTCCAAAACAAAAGCACCTGCAATAAACTTTACAGAAACATGTCATAGATAGTTTTTAATTGAATAACTTGGTACATTCTCCCCACACTTGGCTTTTTTCATGCGTCTTTTTATATCTTAATAAATAAATTCAAGCGTTTTAGTTGTTTCTCAATTTATGTCCTTTCCGAGGTAACGATAATTTCGGTATTAACACCTAGTTTTCATAGTTCATAAATATGTATAAACATGATTTTGAATTCATTTAGTTGAAATTTTTTTTTAAAATTTTCACAAAATTTAGAAAATAAACCAAGTATAAACCCGAGATAATTTATAACTCTTCCCCACACTTGAGATCATGCAATGCCCTCATTTGCATGAAATCAGACTCTAATTATAAATTCATGAGGGTGATTAGTGTAGAAAAGTGATTGAAAATACCCAGTTTGTAATTACAAAGCTCGTCGAATGATAGATGGCGCGCCTCATCGTTCATCCCTTCTTGTTTTATCACACATGTTTTTTTTCTTCAAAAACGGCTGATTTTCTGAGCTGTTTGTTAATATTTGAAAATGCGTCTTTTACCCTTACTTATTATGCATGTTTATTAACGAGTTATGAACTAACCCGAACCCCTAATTTAACGTTAAGTGGGGTTAGACTTCCCCACACATAGCTGACGACATGTGAAGTCGGTAGAATAAGTTCCACGAATTAAAATAGTGAGCCACTTATTTACATCTCGGGTGGTATAAAATATATAAATGGGTTTAAAGTTTAGACCCACCCGAATATCACTACTTAATTTTTTTTTAAGTGTAGCTTTTAGTAAATGGATATGTCTCTTTTCTGGTTCTTGGTCAAATGGATCGATATACACCGACATACATATTATAGGGTGGACAATTTCTAACGTTTCCTTCCTTTTATTCTCGAGATCAAAGTTTTCACCTCTATTACCCAATTGGGTGAAATCCGAGGTGTCATTATCTATTACAGCTCGTAGTTCATCTTTGGTAGATGACTCGTCTATTGAGAATATTGGGTTGGAAAGTTGTGGAATAGTGAATTTCGGGATCGAAGTAGATTCTTCTTCATTAACGATACTTATCGGTCCCACTATTTTGGTCTCGGGGGTAAAATTTTCAACGTTATCGTTTTTCCAAGAGTACCAATTTGTCACCCTTACTTCTTCTTCATTCATTGATGGATCGATGATTTTTCTTGGAAGAGGCTAATGTGTCGATATGTTGTGAAATTGGTAAAACTGAATAAAAAGTATCATCGGGATAGTTGGTGATTTCGGAGCTCTCGAATTCATCAAAATTCGATGATATGAGATTTTCTTGCACAATACTCCTCAGATCAACAGGTGTGTAGTGTAGTGACCCGAACTTTTCCATGTTTATATATATATTAAATGAAATTGTTATTTACATGATTAAGTGTTTCCAACATGTTAAGCAATCAAACTTGTTAAGACTTGATTAATTGAAATAGGTTTCATATAGACAATTGACCACCCAAGTTGACCGGCGATTCACGAACGTTAAAACTTGTAAAAACTATATGATGACATATATATGAATATATATATATATATATAGTTAACATGATATTATGATAAGTAAACATATCATTAAGTATATTAACAATGAACTACATATGTAAAAACAAGACTACTAACTTAATGATTTTGAAACGAGACATATATGTAACGATTATCATTGTAATGACATTTAATGTATATATATCATATTAAGATATATTAATACATCATGATATCATGATAATGTAATAATTTAACATCTCATTTGATTTAATAAACAATGGGTTAACAACATTTAACAAGATCGTTAACCTAAAGGTTTCAAAACAACACTTACATGTAACGACTAACGATGACTTAACGACTCAGTTAAAATATATATACATGTAGTGTTTTAATATGTATTCATACACTTTTGAAAGACTTCAAGACACTTATCAAAATACTTCTACTTAACAAAAATGCTTACAATTATATCCTCGTTCAGTTTCATCAACAATTCTACTCGTATGCACCCGTATTCGTACTCGTACAATATACATCTTTTAGATGTATGTACTATTGGTATATACACTCCAATGATCAGCTCTTAGTAGCCCATGTGAGTTAACTAACATATGTGGGGACCATCATTTGGCAACTAGCATGAAATATCTCATAAAATTACAAAAATATGAGTAATCATTCATGACTTATTTACATGTAAACAAAATTACACATCCTTTATATCTAATCCATATACCAACGACCAAAACCACCTACAAACACTTTCATTCTTCAATTTTCTCCATCTAATTAATCTCTCTCAAGTTCTATCTTCAAGTTCTAAGTGTTCTTCATAAATTATACAAGTTCTAGTTTCATAAATTCAAGAATACTTCCAAGTTTGCTAGCTTACTTCCAATCTTGTAGAGTGATCATCCAACCTCAAGAAATCTTTATTATTTACAGTAAGATATCTTTCTAATACAAGGAAATACACATATTCAAACTTTGATTCAATTTCTATAACTATAACAATCTTATTTCGAGTGGAAATCTTACTTGAACTTGTTTTCGTGTCATGATTCTGCTTCAAGAACTTTCAAGCCATCCAAGGATCCTTTGAAGCTAGATCCATTTTTCTCATTTCCAGTAGGTTTATCCAAGGAACTTGAGGTAGTAATGATGTTCATAACATCATTCGATTCATACATATAAAGCTATCTTATTCGAAGGTTTAAACTTGTAATCACTACAACATAGTTTAGTTAATTCTAAACTTGTTCGCAAATAAAAGTTAATCCTTCTAACTTGACTTTTAAAATCAACTAAACACGTGTTCTATATCTATATGATATGCTAACTTAATGATTTAAAACCTAGAAACACGAAAAACACCGTAAAACCGGATTTACGCCGTCGTAGTAACACCGCGGGCTGTTTTGGGTTAGTTAATTAAAAACTATGATAAACTTTGATTTAAAAGTTTTTATTTTGGAAAAATTATTTTTATTATGAACATGAAACTATATCCAAAAATTATGGTTAAACTCAAAGTGGAAGTATGTTTTCTAAAATGGTCATCTAGACGTCGTTCTTTCGACTGAAATGACTACCTTTACAAAAATGACTTGTAACTTATTTTTCCGACTATAAACCTATACTTTTTCTGTTTAGATTCATAAAATAGAGTTCAATATAAAACCATAGCAATTTGATTCACTCAAAACGGATTTAAAATGAAGAAGTTATGGGTAAAACAAAATTGGATAATTTTTCTCATTTTAGCTACGTGAAAATTGGTAACAAATCTATTCCAACCATAACTTAATCAACTTATATTGTATATTATGTAATCTTGAGATACCATAGACACGTATACAATGTTTCGACCTATTATGTCGACACATCTATATATATTTCTGAACAACCATAGACACTCTATATGTGAATGTTGGAGTTAGCTATACAGGGTTGAGGTTGATTCTAAAATATATATAGTTTGAGTTATGATCAATACTAAGATACGTATACACTGGGTCGTGGATTGATTCAAGATAATATTTATCGATTTATTTCTGTACATCTAACTGTGGACAACTAGTTGTAGGTTACTAATGAGGACAGCAGACTTAATAAACTTAAAACATCAAAATATATTAAAAGTGTTGTAAATATATTTTGAACATACTTTGATATATATGTATATATTGTTATAGGTTCGTGAATCAACCAGTGGCCAAGTCTTACTTCCCGACGAAGTAAAAATCTGTGAAAGTGAGTAATAGTCCCACTTTTAAAATCTAATATTTTTGGGATGAGAATACATGCAGGTTTTATAAATGATTTACAAAATAGACACAAGTACGTGAAACTACATTCTATGGTTGAATTATCGAAATCGAATATGCCCCTTTTTATTAAGTCTGGTAATCTAAGAATTAGGGAACAGACACCCTAATTGACGCGAATCCTAAATATAGATCTATTGGGCCTAACAAACCCCATCCAAAGTACCGGATGCTTTAGTACTTCGAAATTTATATCATATCCGAAGGGTGTCCCGGAATGATGGGGATATTCTTATATATGCATCTTGTTAATTTCGGTTACCAGGTGTTCACCATATGAATGATTTTTATCTCTATGTATGGGATGTGTATTGAAATATGAAATCTTGTGGTCTATTGTTATGATTTGATATATATAGGTTAAACCTATAACTCACCAACATTTTTTGTTGACGTTTAAAGCATGTTTATTCTCAGGTGAATACTAAGAGCTTCCGCTGTTGCATACTAAAATAAGGACAAGATTTGGAGTCCATGTGAAATGTCCCGTTCTTATTGATTAAAAACGTTCCATATTAATTGATTTCGTTGCGAGGTTTTTAACCTCTATATGAGACGTTTTTCAAAGACTGCATTCATTTTTAAAACAAACCATAACCTTTATTTCATAAATAAAGGTTTAAAAATCTTTACGTAGATTATCAAATAATGATAATCTAAAATATCCTGTTTATACACGACCGTTACATAATGATTTACAATACAAATATGTTACATCGAAATCAGTTTCTTGAATGCAGTTTTTACACAATATCATACAAACATGGACTCCAAATCTTGTCCTTATTTTAGTATGCAACAGCGGAAGCTCTTAGTATTCACCAGAGAATAAACATGCTTTAAACGTCAACAAAAATGTTGGTGAGTTATAGGTTTAACCGATATATATCAAATCGTAACAATAGACCACAAGATTTCATATTTCAATACACATCCCATACATAGAGATAAAAATCATTCATATGGTGAACACCTGGTAACCGACATTAACAAGATGCATATATAAGAATATCCCCATCATTCCGGGACACCCTTCGGATATGATATAAATTTCGAAGTACTAAAGCATCCGGTACTTTGGATGGGGTTTGTTAGGCCCAATAGATCTATCTTTAGGATTTGCGTCAATTAGGGTGTCTGTTCCCTAATTCTTAGATTACCAGACTTAATAAAAAGGGGCATATTCGATTTCGATAATTCAACCATAGAATGTAGTTTCACGTACTTGTGTCTATTTTGTAAATCATTTATAAAACCTGCATGTATTCTCATCCCAAAAAGATTAGATTTTAAAAGTGGGACTATAACTCACTTTCACAGATTTTTACTTCGTCGGGAAGTAAGACTTGGCCACTGGTTGATTCACGAACCTATAACAATATATACATATATATCAAAGTATGTTCAAAATATACAACACTTTTAATATATTTTGATGTTTTAAGTTTATTAAGTCAGCTGTCCTCGTTAGTAACCTACAACTAGTTGTCCACAGTTAGATGTACAGAAATAAATCGATAAATATTATCTTGAATCAATCCACGACCCAGTGTATACGTATCTCAGTATTGATCACAACTCAAACTATATATGTTTTGGAATCAACCTCAACCCTGTATAGCTAACTCCAACATTCACATATAGAGTGTCTATGGTTGTTCCGAAATATATATAGATGTGTCGACATGATAGGTCGAAACATTGTATACGTGTCTATGGTATCTCAAGATTACATAATATACAATACAAGTTGATTAAGTTATGGTTGGAATAGATTTGTTACCAATTTTCACGTAGCTAAAATGAGAAAAATTATCCAATCTTGTTTTACCCATAACTTCTTCATTTTAAATCCGTTTTGAGTGAATCAAATTGCTATGGTTTCATATTGAACTCTATTTTATGAATCTAAACAGAAAAAGTATAGGTTTATAGTCGGAAAAATAAGTTACAAGTCATTTTTGTAAAGGTAGTCATTTCAGTCGAAAGAACGACGTCTAGATGGCCATTTTAGAAAACATACTTCCACTTTGAGTTTAACCATAATTTTTGGATATAGTTTCATGTTCATAATAAAAATAATTTTCCCAGAATAACAACTTTTAAATCAAAGTTTATCATAGTTTTTAATTAACTAACCCAAAACAGCCCGCGGTGTTACTACGACAGCGTAAATCCGGTTTTACGGTGTTTTTCGTGTTTCCAGGTTTTAAATCATTAAGTTAGCATATAATATAGATATAGAACATGTGTTTAGTTGATTTTAAAAGTCAAGTTAGAAGGATTAACTTTTATTTGCGAACAAGTTTAGAATTAACAAAACTATGTTCTAGTGATTACAAGTTTAAACCTTCGAATAAGATGGCTTTATATGTATGAATCGAATGATGTTATGAACATCATTACTACCTCAAGTTCCTTGGATAAACCTACTGGAAATGAGAAAAATGGATCTAGCTTCAAAGGATCCTTGGATGGCTTGAAAGTTCTTGAAGCAGAATCATGACACGAAAACAATTTCAAGTAAGATTTCCACTCGAAATAAGATTGTTGTAGTTATAGAAATTGAATTAAAGTTTGAATATGATTATTACCTTGTATTAGAAAGATAACCTACTGTAAGTAACAAAGGTTTCTTGATCTTGGATGATTACTTGGAATGGATTTAGAAAACTTGGAAGTAAACTTGCAATCTTGGAAGTATTCTTGATTTTATGAAACTAGAACTTTTGGAATTTATGAAGAACACTTAGAACTTGAAGATAGAACTTGAGAGAGATCAATTAGATGAATAAAATTGAAGAATGAAAGTGTTTTAGGTGTTTTTGGTCGTTGGAGTATGGATTAGATATAAAGGATATGTAATTTTGTTTTCATGTAAATAAGTCATGAATGATTACTCATATTTTTGTAATTTTATGAGATATTTCATGCTAGTTACCAAATGATGGTTCCCACATGTGTTGGGTGACTCACATGGGCTACTAAGACCTGATCATTGGAGTGTATATACCAATAGTACATACATCTAAAAGCTGTGTATTGTACGAGTACGAATACGGGTGCATACGAGTAGAATTGTTGATGAAACTGAACGAGGATGTAATTGTAAGCATTTTTGTTAAGTAGAAGTATTTTGATAAGTGTCTTGAAGTCTTTAAAAATTGTATGAATACATATTAAAACACTACAAGTATATACATTTTAACTGAGTCGTTAAGTCATCGTTAGTCGTTACATGTAAATGTTGTTTTGAAACCTTTAGGTTAACGATCTTGTTGGATGTTGTTAACCCATTGTTTATTATAACAAATGAGATGTTAAATTGTTATATTATCATGATATTATGATATATAATATATCTTAGTATGATATATATACAGTTAAATGTCGTTACAACGATAATCGTTACATATATGTCTCGTTTCGAAATCATTAAGTTAGTAGTCTTATTTTTACATATGTATTTCATTGTTAATACACTTAATAATATATTTACTTATCATTTAACATAATTACCCAAGTGTATCAATATCTTAATATGATTCATATGTACCTAGTAAGACGTTGTTATAACGATAATCGTTATATATATCGTTTTCGAGTTTCTTAAATTAATAGTCTCATTTTTATGTATATAACTCATTGTTAAAATAACTAATGAGATACATACTTATAAGAAAATCATGTTAACTATATATACAACCATATATATGTCATCGTATAGTTTTTACAAGTTTTAACGTTCGTGAATCACCGGTCAACTTGGGTGGTCAATTGTCTATATGAAACCTATTTCAATTAATCAAGTCTTAACAAGTTTGATTACTTAACATGTTGGAAACACTTAATCATGTAAATAACAATTTCATTTAATATATATATAAACATGGAAAAGTTCGGGTCACTACAGTACCTACCCGTTAAGTAAATTTCGTCCCGAAATTTTAAGCAGTTGGAGGTGTTGACGTATATTCTGGAAATAAATGAGGGTATTTCTTCTTCATCTAATCTTCTCATTCCCAGATGAACTCAGGTCCTCTACGAGCATTCCATCGAACCTTAACAATTGGTATCTTGTTTTGCTTAAGTCTTTTAACCTCACGATCCATTATTTCGACGGGTTCTTCGATGAATTGAAGTTTTTCGTTGATTTGGATTTCATCTAACGGAAGAGTGAGATCTTCTTTAGCAAAACATTTCTTCAAATTCGAGACGTGGAAAGTGTTATGTACAGCCGCGAGTTGTTGAGGTAACTCAAGTCGGTAAGCTACTGGTCCGACACGATCAATAATCTTGAATGGTCCGATATACCTTGGATTTAATTTCCCTCGTTTACCAAATCGAACAACACCTTTCCAAGGTGCAACTTTAAGCATGACCATCTCTCCAATTTCAAATTCTATATCTTTTCTTTTAATGTCAGCGTAGCTCTTTTGTCGACTTTGGGCAGTTTTCAACCGTTGTTGAATTTGGATGATCTTCTCGGTAGTTTCTTGTATTATCTCCGGACCCGTAATCTGTCTATCCCCCACTTCACTCCAACAAATCGGAGACCTGCACTTTCTACCATAAAGTGCTTCAAATGGCGCCATCTCAATGCTTGAATGGTAGCTGTTGTTGTAGGAAAATTCTGCTAACGGTAGATGTCGATCCCAACTGTTTCCAACATCAATAACACAAGCTCGTAGCATGTCTTCAAGCGTTTATATCATCCTTTCGCTCTGCCCATCTGTTTGTGGATGATAGGTAGTACTCATGTCTAGACGAGTTCCCAATGCTTGCTGTAATGTCTGCCAGAATCTTGAAATAAATCTGCCATCCTTATCAGAGATAATAGAGATTGGTATTCCATGTCTGGAGACGACTTCCTTCTAATACATTCGTGCTAACTTCTCCATCTTGTCATCTTCTCTTATTGGCAGGAAGTGTGCTGACTTGGTGAGACAATCAACTATTACCCAAATAGTATCATAACCACTTGCAGTCCTTGGCAATTTAGTAATGAAATCCATGGTAATGTTTTCCCATTTCCATTCTGGGATTTCAGGTTGTTGTAGTAGACCTGATGGTTTCTGATGTTCAGCTTTGACCTTAGAACACGTCAAACATTCTCCTACATATTTAGCAATATCGGCTTTCATACCTGGCCACCAAAAATGTTTCTTAAGATCCTTGTACATCTTCCCCGTTCCAGGATGTATTGAGTATCTGGTTTTATGAGCTTCTCTAAGTACCATTTCTCTCATATCTCCAAATTTTGGTACCCAAATTCTTTCAGCCCTATACCGGGTTCCGTCTTCCCGAATATTAAGATGCTTCTCCGATCCTTTGGGTATTTCATCCTTTAAATTTCCCTCTTTTAAAACTCCTTGTTGCACCTCCTTTATTTGAGTAGTAAGGTTAGTGTGAATCATTATATTCATAGATTTTACTCGAATGGGTTCTCTGTCCTTTCTACTCAAGGGGTTAGATTTTACTCGAATGGGTTCTCTATCCTTTCTACTCAAGGCGTCGGCTATCACATTTGCCTTCCCCGGGTGGTAACGAATCTCAAAGTTGTAATCATTCAACAATTCAATCCACCTACGCTGGCTCATATTCAGTTGTTTCTGATTAAATATGTGTTGAAGACTTTTGTGTCTTGAAGTCTTTCAAAAGTGTATGAATACATATTAAAACACTACATGTATATACATTTTAACTGAGTCGTTAAGTCATCGTTAGTCGTTACATGTAAATGTTGTTTTGAAACCTTTAGGTTAACGATCTTGTTGAATGTTGTTAACCCATTGTTTATTATAACAAATGAGATGTTAAATTGTTATATTATCATGATATTATGATATATAATATATCTTAGTATGATATATATACAGTTAAATGTCGTTACAACGATAATCGTTACATATATGTCTCGTTTCGAAATCATTAAGTTAGTAGTCTTATTTTTACATATGTATTTCATTGTTAATACACTTAATAATATATTTACTTATCATTTAACATAATTACCCAAGTGTATCAATATCTTAATATGATTCATATGTACCTAGTAAGACGTTGTTATAACGATAATCGTTATATATATCGTTTTCGAGTTTCTTAAATTAATAGTCTCATTTTTATGTATATAACTCATTGTTAAAATACCTAATGAGATACATACTTATAAGAAAATCATGTTAACTATATATATAACCATATATATGTCATCGTATAGTTTTTACAAGTTTTAACATTCGTGAATCACCGGTCAACTTGGGTGGTCAATTGTCTATATGAAACCTATTTCAATTAATCAAGTCTTAACAAGTTTGATTGCTTAACATGTTGGAAACACTTAATCATGTAAATAACAATTTCATTTAATATATATATAAACATGGAAAAGTTCGGGTCACTACAGTACCTACCCGTTAAGTAAATTTCGTCCCGAAATTTTAAGCAGTTGGAGGTGTTGACGTATATTCTGGAAATAAATGAGGGTATTTCTTCTTCATCTAATCTTCTCATTCCCAGATGAACTCGGGTCCTCTACGATCATTCCATCGAACCTTAACAATTGGTATCTTGTTTTGCTTAAGTCTTTTAACCTCACGATCCATTATTTCGACGGGTTCTTCGATGAATTGAAGTTTTTCATTGATTTGGATTTCATCTAACGGAATAGTGAGATCTTCTTTAATAAAACATTTCTTCAAATTCGAGACGTGGAAAGTGTTATGTACAGCCGCGAGTTGTTGAGGTAACTCAAGTCGGTAAGCTACTGGTCCGACACGATCAATAATCTTGAATGGTCCGATATACCTTGGATTTAATTTCCCTCGTTTACCAAATCGAACAACACCTTTCCAAGGTGCAACTTTAAGCATGACCATCTCTCCAATTTCAAATTCTATATCTTTTCTTTTAATGTCAGCGTAGCTCTTTTGTCGACTTTGGGCGGTTTTCAACCGTTGTTGAATTTGGATGATCTTCTCGGTAGTTTCTTGTATTATCTCCGGACCCGTAATCTGTCTATCCCCCACTTCACTCCAACAAATCAGAGACCTGCACTTTCTACCATAAAGTGCTTCAAACGGCGCCATCTCAATGCTTGAATGGTAGCTGTTGTTGTAGGAAAATTCTGCTAACGGTAGATGTCGATCCCAACTGTTTCCGAAATCAATAACACAAGCTCGTAGCATGTCTTCAAGCGTTTATATCATCCTTTCGCTCTGCCCATCTGTTTGTTGATGATAGGCAGTACTCATGTCTAGACGAGTTCCCAATGCTTGCTGTAATGTCTGCCAGAATCTTGAAATAAATCTGCCATCCCTATCAGAGATAATAGAGATTGGTATTCCATGTCTGGAGACGACTTCCTTCAAATACAGTCGTGCTAACTTCTCCATCTTGTCATCTTCTCTTATTGGCAGGAAGTGTGCTGACTTGGTGAGACAATCAACTATTACCCAAATAGTATCATAACCACTTGCAGTCCTTGGCAATTTAGTAATGAAATCCATGGTAATGTTTTCCCATTTCCATTCCGGGATTTCAGGTTGTTGTAGTAGACCTGATGGTTTCTGATGTTCAGCTTTGACCTTAGAACACGTCAAACATTCTCCTACATATTTAGCAATATCGGTTTTCATACCTGGCCACCAAAAATGTTTCTTAAGATCCTTGTACATCTTCCCCGTTCCAGGATGTATTGAGTATCTGGTTTTATGAGCTTCTCTAAGTACCATTTCTCTCATATCTCCAAATTTTGGTACCCAAATTCTTTCAGCCCTATACCGGGTTCTGTCTTCCCGAATATTAAGATGCTTCTCCGATCCTTTGGGTATTTCATCCTTTAAATTTCCCTCTTTTAAAACTCCTTGTTGCGCCTCCTTTATTTGAGTAGTAAGGTTAGTGTGAATCATTATATTCATAGATTTTACTCAAATGGGTTCTCTGTCCTTTCTACTCAAGGCGTTAGATTTTACTCAAATGGGTTCTCTGTCCTTTCTACTCAAGGTGTCGGCTATCACATTTGCCTTCCCCGGGTGGTAACGAATCTCAAAGTTGTAATCATTCAACAATTCAATCCACCTACGCTGGCTCATATTCAGTTGTTTCTGATTAAATATGTGTTGAAGACTTTTGTGGTCGGTATATATAATACTTTTGACCCAATATAAGTAGTGCCTCCAAGTCTTTAATGCAAAAACAACCGCGCCTAATTCCAAATCATGCGTCGTATAATTTTGCTCGTGAATCTTCAATTGTCTAGACGCATAAGCAATCACCTTCGTCCGTTGCATTAATACACAACCGAGACCTTGCTTTGATGCATCACAATAAATCACAAAATCATCATTCCCTTCAGGCAATGACAATATAGGTGCCGTAGTTAGCTTTTTCTTCAATAATTGAAACGCCTTCTCTTGTTCATCCTTCCATTCAAATTTCTTCCCTATATGCGTTAATGCAGTCAAGGGTTTTGCTATTTTGGAGAAATCTTGGATGAATCTTCTGTAGTAACCAGCCAATCCTAAAAATTGACGTATATGCTTCGGAGTTTTTGGGGTTTCCCACTTTTCAACGGTTTCGATCTTTGCCGGGTCCACCTGGATACCTTCTTTGTTCACTATGTGACCGAGGAATTGAACTTCTTCCAACCAAAATGCACACTTTGAAAACTTAGCGTACAGTTTTTATTTCCTCAATACTTCTAGCACTTTTCTCAAATGTTCTTCGTGCTCTTGATCATTCTTTGAGTAAATAAGTATGTCATCGATGAAAACAATGACAAACTTGTCAAGATATGGCCCACACACTCGGTTCATAAATTCCATGAACACAGCTGGTGCGTTAGTCAATCCAAACGGCATAACCATAAACTCGTAATGACCATAACGCGTCCTAAAAGTAGTTTTTGGAATATCATCCTCCTTTACTCGCATTTGATGATATCCAGAACGTAAATCGATCTTCGAATAAACCGACGAGCCTTGTAGTTGATCAAATAAGTCGTCAATTCTCGGTAGTGGATAACGGTTTTTGATGGTAAGTTTGTTCAACTCGCTGTAGTCAATACACAACCTAAATGTACCATCCTTCTTCTTGACAAACAAAACAGGAGCTCCCCATGGTGATGTGCTTGGTCGAATGAAACCACGTTTTAATAGTTCTTGCAGTTGGCTTTGCAGTTCTTTCATCTCGCTGGGTGCGAGTCTATAAGGAGCACGAGCTATTGGTGCAGCTCCTGGTACAAGATCTATTTGAAATTCAACAGATCGATGTGGAGGTAGTCCCGATAATTCTTTCGAAAATACATCGGGAAATTTTTTTGCGACGGGAACATCATTGATGCTCTTTTCTTCAGTTTGTACTTTCTCGACGTGTGCTAGAACAGCATAGCAACCTTTTCTTATTAGTTTTTGTGCCTTCAAATTACTAATAAGATGTAGCTTCATGTTGCCCTTTTCTCCGTACACCATTAAGGGTTCTCCTTCTTCTCGTACAATGCGAATTGCATTTTTATAACATACGATCTCTGCTTTCACCTTCTTCAGCCAGTCCATGCCAACTATTACATCAAAAATCCCTAACTGTACTGGTATCAAATCAATCTTAAATATTTCGCTACCCAGTTTAATTTCTCGATTCCGGCATATATTATCTGCTGAAATTAATTTACCGTTTGCTAATTCGAGTAAAAATTTACTATCCAACGGCGTCAATGGACAACTTAATTTAGCACAAAAATCTCTACTCATATAGCTTCTATCCGCACCCGAATCAAATAAAACGTAAGCAGATTTATTGTCAATAAGAAACGTACCCGTAACAAGCTCCGGGTCTTCCTGTGCCTCTACCGCATTAATATTGAAAACTCTTCCGCGGCCTTGTCCATTCGTGTTCTCCTGGTTTGGGCAATTTCTAATAATGTGGCCCGGTTTTCCACATTTATAACAAACTACATTGGCATAACTTGCTCCGACACTACTTGCTCCGCCATTACTCGTTCCGACACCATTTGTTCCTTTCGTTCTGTTAACCCCTGGTCCGTAGACCTCACACTTCACCGCGCTATGACCATTTCTTTTACACTTGTTGCAAAATTTGGTGCAGAACCCCGAGTGATACTTTTCACACCTTTGGCATAGCTGCTTCTGATTGTTGTTGTTGTTGCGGTTGTTATTGTTGTTGGGATGATTGTTGTAGTTGTTGTTGTTGTTGTTGTTGTTGTTGTTGTTGCGATTGATGTTGCGATTATTGGGATAATTGTTGCGATTATTATTGTAATTGCTGTTGTTGTTGTATTGGTGATTCTTATCACCGTTTTCCTCCCACTTTCTTTTGACTTGCTTCACATTGGCCTCTTCAGCCGTCTGTTCTTTAATTCTTTCCTCAATCTGGTTCACTAGTTTGTGAGCCATTCTACATGCCTGTTGTATGGAGGCGGGCTCGTGTGAACTTATATCTTCTTGGATTCTTTCCGGTAATCCTTTCACAAATGCGTCGATCTTCTCTTCCTCATCTTCGAACGCTCCCGGACACAATAGGCACAATTCTGTGAATCGTCTTTCGTACGTGGTAATATCAAATCCTTGGGTTCGTAACCCTCTAAGTTCTGTCTTGAGCTTATTGACCTCGGTTCTGGGACGGTACTTCTCGTTCATCAAGTGCTTGAATGCTGACCACGGTAGTGCGTACGCATCATCTTATCCCACTTGCTCTAGATAGGTATTCCACCATGTTAACGCAGAACCTATGAAGGTATGCGTAGCGTACTTCACTTTGTCCTCTTCAGTCACTTACTTATGGCAAACACCGATTCGACCTTCTCGGTCCACCATTTCAATCCGATCGGTCCTTCGGTTCCATCAAATTCCAAAGGTTTGCAGGCAGTGAATTCTTTGTAGGTGCATCCTACACGATTTCCTGTACTGCTAGATCCAAGGTTATTGTTGGTATGTAGCGCAGCCTGTACTGCGGCTATGTTTGAAGCTAGAAAAATACGGAATTCCTCTTCATTCATATTCACGGTGTGTCGAGTAGTCGGTGCCATTTCCTTCAAAATAGTCAAATGGAACAAGTTAATCATACAGAATATTAAGAGTAGTTAATAGTATTTCGTAGCATAATATGAACTCATTTATAAAAGCTTTTTCTTCATATTAGCGTTTTATAAGTTTAAATTCGGGTAATACCTACCCGTTAAGTTCATACTTAGTAGCTAATATACAATTCAACTACTACAATTCTATATGAAAAACTGATTATAATAATATTTCGCGTTCAAACTTTTATACAATATTTTACAAACTTACAATACCGCTTATTTTACATAAAGCTTGAAATATAGCACACAATAACTTTGATACAAGATAGTTGTGAAGATAATTCTAGCTAGTACACAAGTCGTTCAGCAAAGGCAATAAAGACACGTAATTCATACGTCCAGAAACAAGTCATGCATTCTGGTTTTACTAGGACTACTTCCCATCCTTGGTCTTGTGGAACATAACCGTTATGGCCGTTGATAAGACAGCGTGTTGTAACATCGTCAAAGGGACGAGGGTTACGTAATGACCAACAGTCTCGTAATAACCTAAAAACCTCATTTCTTACCCCAATTACCGACTCCGTCACTTGCGGGAATGTTTTGTTTAATAGTTGTAGCCCGATGTTCTTTTTCTCACTTTGGTGAGAAGCAAACATTACTAACCCGTAAGCATAGCATGCTTCTTTATGTTGCATGTTAGCCGCTTTTTCTAAATCATGAAGTCCTATATTCGAATACATTGAGTCAAAATAATTTCTTAACCCGTTGCGTAAAATAGCATTTGGGTTCCCCGCAATATATGCGTCAAAGTAAACACATCGTAACTTATGGGTTTCCCAATGTGATATCCCCCATCTTTCGAACGAAAGCCTTTTATAAATCAAGGCATTCTTGGAACGTTCTTCGAATGTCTTACAAACTGATCTCGCCTTAAATAGTTGTGCCGAGAAATTCTGACCGACTCTAGACAAGATTTCATCAATCATGTCTCCGGGTAGGTCTCTTAAAATATTGTGTTGTCTATCCATTTTGTGTTTTTATACTGTAAAATAGACAAGAGTTAGATTCATAAAAAAAATACTTATTGATACAAGCGATTTTTACATATATCATAACGCATAAGCACACTATATTACATATATTACACCACACGAATACAACTATCTTATTCCGACTCGCTCGTTTCTTCTTCTTCGGTTTTGGTTCATTTTGCCAAGTTTCTAGGGATATATGATGTTCCCCTAATACGAGCTGTCGTTTTCCACAACGGTTTAAAAAAACCTGGTGGTTTAGAGGTTCCCGGGTCATTGTTACAACTTAAGGGCTTCGGGGGTTGACGATACATATAAAGTTCATCGGGGTTGGAATTAGATTTCTCTATTTTTATGCCCTTTCCCTTATTATTTTCTTTTGCCTTTTTAAATTCAGATGGGGTAATTTATATAACATCATCGGAATTCTCGTCGGAATCCGATTTATCGGAGAATTGGTAATCCTCCCAATATTTTGCTTCCTTGGCGGAAACACCATTGACCATAATTAACCTTGGTCGGTTGGTTGAGGATTTTCTTTTACTTAATCGTTTTATTATTTCCCCCACCGGTTCTATTTCCTCCTCCTCCTCTTCCGGTTCTGATTCTTCTTCCTGTTCTGATTCTTCTTTCGGTTCTTCTTCGGGAACTTGTGAATCAGTCCAATATATATTCGACTCTTCGTTATTATTAGGTGAGTCAATGGGATTTGTGCTAGAGATAGACATCTATCACACAATATCAAACATGTTAAGAGATTAATATATCACATAATATATACATGTTAATAATATATAGTTTCCAACAAAAATGTTAAGCAATCATTTTTAAAGAAAACACGGTCAAAGTCCAGACTCACTAATGCATCCTAACAAACTCGATAAGACACACTAATGCAAATTTTCTGGTTCTCTAAGACCAACGCTCGGATACCAACTGAAATGTCCCGTTCTTATTGATTAAAAAAGTTCCATATTAATTGATTTCGTTGCGAGGTTTTTAACCTCTATATGAGACGTTTTTCAAAGACTGCATTCATTTTTAAAACAAACCATAACCTTTATTTCATAAATAAAGGTTTAAAAAGCTTTACGTAGATTATCAAAATAATGATAATCTAAAATATCCTGTTTACACACGACCATTACATAATGGTTTACAATACAAATATGTTACATCGAAATCAGTTTCTTGAATGCAGTTTTTACACAATATCATACAAACATGGACTCCAAATCTTGTCCTTATTTTAGTATGCAACAGCGGAAGCTCTTAGTATTCACCTGAGAATAAACATGCTTTAAACGTCAACGAAAATGTTGGTGAGTTATAGGTTTAACCTATATATATCAAATCGTAACAATAGACCACAAGATTTCATATTTCAATACACATTCCATACATAGAGATAAAAATCATTCATATGGTAAACACCTGGTAACCGACATTAACAAGATGCATATATAAGAATATCCCCATCATTCCGGGACACCCTTCGGATATGATATAAATTTCGAAGTACTAAAGCATCCGATACTTTGGATGGGGTTTGTTAGGCCCAATAGATCTATCTTTAGGATTCGCGTCAATTAGGGTGTCTGTTCCCTAATTCTTAGATTACCAGACTTAATAAAAAGGGGCATATTCGATTTCGATAATTCAACCATAGAATGTAGTTTCACGTACTTGTGTCTATTTTGTAAATCATTTATAAAACCTGCATGTATTCTCATCCCAAAAAGATTAAATTTTAAAAGTGGGACTATAACTCACTTTCACAGATTTTTACTTCGTCGGGAAGTAAGACTTGGCCACTGGTTGATTCACGAACCTATAACAATATATACATATATATCAAAGTATGTTCAAAATATATTTACAACACTTTTAATATATTTTGATATTTTAAGTTTATTAAGTCAGCTGTCCTCGTTAGTAACCTACAACTAGTTGTCCACAGTTAGAAGTACAGAAATAAATCGATAAATATTATCTTGAATCAATCCACGACCCAGTGTATACGTATCTCAGTATTGATCACAACTCAAACTATATATGTTTTGGAATTAACCTCAACCCTGTATAGCTAACTCCAACATTCACATATAGAGTGTCTATGGTTGTTCCGAAATATATATAGATGTGTCGACATGATAGGTCGAAACATTGTATACGTGTCTATGGTATCTCAAGATTACATAATATACAATACAAGTTGATTAAGTTATGGTTGGAATAGATTTGTTACCAATTTTCACGTAGCTAAAATGAGAAAAATTACCCAATCTTGTTTTACCCATAACTTTTTCATTTTAAATCCGTTTTGAGTGAATCAAATTGCTATGGTTTCATATTGAACTCTATTTTATGAATCTAAACAGAAAAAGTATAGGTTTATAGTCAGAAAAATAAGTTACAAGTCATTTTTGTAAAGGTAGTCATTTCAGTCGAAAGAACGACGTCTAGATGACCATTTTAGAAAACATACTTCCACTTTGAGTTTAACCATTATTTTTGGATATAGTTTCATGTTCATAATAAAAATCATTTTCCCAGAATAACAAATTTTAAATCAAAGTTTATCATAGTTTTTAATTAACTAACCCAAAACAGCCCGCGGTGTTACTACGACAGCGTAAATCCGGTTTTACGGTGTTCTTCGTGTTTCCAGGTTTTAAATCATTAAGTTAGCATATCATATAGATATAGAACATGTGTTTAGTTGATTTTAAAAGTCAAGTTAGAAGGATTAACTTTTATTTGCGAACAAGTTTAGAATTAACTAAACTATGTTCTAGTGATTACAAGTTTAAACCTTCGAATAAGATAGCTTTATATGTATGAATCGAATGATGTTATGAACATCATTACTACCTCAAGTTCCTTGGATAAACCTACTGGAAATGAGAAAAATGGATCTAGCTTCAAAGGATCCTTGGATGGCTTGAAAGTTCTTGAAGCAGAATCATGACACGAAAACAATTTCAAGTAAGATTTCTACTCGAAATAAGATTGTTGTAGTTATAGAAATTGAATTAAAGTTTGAATATGATTATTACCTTGTATTAGAAAGATAACCTACTGTAAGTAACAAAGGTTTCTTGATCTTGGATGATTACTTGGAATGGATTTAGAAAACTTGGAAGTAAACTTGCAATCTTGGAAGTATTCTTGATTTTATGAAACTAGAACTTTTGGAATTTATGAAGAACACTTAGAACTTGAAGATAGAACTTGAGAGAGATCAATTAGATGAAGAAAATTGAAGAATTAAAGTGTTTTTAGGTGTTTTTGGTCGTTGGTGTATGGATTAGATATAAAGGATATGTAATTTTGTTTTCATGTAAATAAGTCATGAATGATTACTCATATTTTTGTAATTTTATGAGATATTTCATGCTAGTTGCCAAATGATGGTTCCCACATGTGTTAGGTGACTCACATGGGCTGCTAAGAGCTGATCATTGGAGTTTATATACCAATAGTACATACATCTAAAAGCTGTGTATTGTACGAGTACGAATACGGGTGCATACGAGTAGAATTGTTGATGATACTGAACGAGGATGTAATTGTAAGAATTTTTGTTAAGTAGAAGTATTTTGATAAGTGTATTGAAGTCTTTCAAAAGTGTATGAATACATATTAAAACACTACATGTATATACATTTTAATTGAGTCGTTAAGTCATCGTTAGTCGTTACATGTAAATGTTGTTTTGAAACCTTTAGGTTAACGATCTTGTTGAATGTTGTTAACCCATTGTTTATTATAACAAATGAGATGTTAAATTGTTATATTATCATGATATTATGATATATAATATATCTTAGTATGATTTATATACAGTTAAATGTCGTTACAACGATAATCGTTACATATATGTCTCGTTTCGAAATCATTAAGTTAGTAGTCTTATTTTTACATATGTATTTCATTGTTAATACACTTAATAATATATTTACTTATCATTTAATATAATTAACCAAGTGTATCAATATCTTAATATGATTCATATGTACCTAGTAAGACGTTGTTATAACGATAATCGTTATATATATCGTTTTCGAGTTTCTTAAATTAATAGTCTCATTTTTATGTACATAACTCATTGTTAAAATACCTAATGAGATACATACTTATAATAAAATCATGTTAACTATATATATAACCATATATATGTCATCGTATAGTTTTTACAAGTTTTAACGTTCGTGAATCACCGGTCAACTTGGGTGGTCAATTGTCTATATGAAACCTATTTCAATTAATCAAGTCTTAACAAGTTTGATTGCTTAACATGTTGGAAACACTTAATCATGTAAATAACAATTTCATTTAATATATATATAAACATGGAAAAGTTCGGGTCACTACACCATGTTTGTATGATATTGTGTAAAAACTGCATTCAAGAAACTGATTTCGATGTAACATATTTGTATTATAAACCATTATGTAATGGTCGTGTGTAAACAGGATATTTTAGATTATCATTATTTGATAATCTACGTAAAGCTTTTTAAACCTTTATTTATGAATTAAAGGTTATGGTTTGTTTTAAAAATGAATGCAGTCTTTGAAAAACGTCTCATATAGAGGTCAAAACCTCGCAACGAAATCAATTAATATGGAACGTTTTTAATCAATAAGAACGGTACATTTCAGTTGGTATCCGAGCGTTGGTCTTAGAGAACCAGAAAATTTGCATTAGTGTGTCTTATCGAGTTTGTTAGGATGCATTAGTGAGTCTGGACTTCGACCGTGTTTTCTTTAAAAATGATTGCTTAACATTTTTGTTGGAAACTATATATTTTTAACATGTGAATATTATGTGATATATTAATCTCTTAACGTGTTTGATATTATGTGATAGATGTCTACCTCTAGAACAAGTCCCATTGACTCACCTATTAATAATGAAGAGTCAAATGTAAATTAGAATGATTCGTGGACTGATTCACAAGTTCCTGAAGAGGAACCGGAAGAAGAGTCGGAACCGGAAGAAGAATCGAAACCGGAAGAAGAAACAGAAGCGGAAGAAGAAATAGAACCAGTGGGGGAAATAATAAAACGGTTAAGTAGAAGAAAATCCTCAACCAACCGACCAAAGTTAATTATGGTCAATGGTGTTTCCGCTAAGGAAGCAAAGTATTGGGAGGATTACCAATTCTCTGATGAATCGGATCCCGACAAGGATTCCGATGATGTTATAGAAATTACCCCAACTGAATTTAAAAAGGCAAAAGAAAATAATAAGGGAAAGGGCATAAAAATAGAGAAATCTAATTCCAACCCCGATGAACTTTATATGTATCGTCAACCCCCGAAGTCCTTAAGTTGTAACAATGACCCGGGAACCTCTAAACCACCATGTTTTTCTAAACCAATGTGGAAAACGACGGCTCATATTAGGGGAACATCATATATCCCTAGAAACTTGGCAAAACGAACCAAAACCGAAGAAAAAGAAACGAGCGAGTCAGAATAAGATAGTTGTATTCGTGTGGTGTAATATATGTAATATAGTGTGCTTATGCTTTATGATATATGTAAAAATTGCTTGTATTAATAAGTATTTTTTTATGAATCTAACTCTTGTCTATTTTACAGTATAAAAACACAAAATGGATAGACAACCCAATATTTTAAGAGACCTACCCGGAGACAACTATTTAAGGCGAGATCAGTTTGTAAGACATTCGAAGAACGTTCCAAGAATGCCTTGGTTTATAAAAGGCTTTCGTTCGAAAGATGGGGGATATCACATTGGGAAATCTATAAGTTACGATGTGTTTACTTTGACGCATATATTACGGAGAACCCAAATGCTATTTTACGCAATGGGCTAAGAAATTATTTTGACTCAATATATCCGAATATTGGACTTCGTGATTTAGAAAAAGCGGCTAACATGCAACATAAAGAAGCATGTTATGCTTACGGATTACTAATGTTCGCTTCTCACCAAAGTGAGAACAAGAACATCGGGCTATAACTATTAAACAAAATGTTCCCACAAGTGACGGAGTCGGTAATTGGGGTAAGAAATGAGGTTTTTAGGTTATTACGAGACTGTTGATCATTACGTAACCCTCGTCCCTTTGACGACATTACAACACGCTGTCTTATCAACGGCCATGACGGTTATGTTCCACAAGACTAAGGATGGGAAGTAGTCCTAGTAAAACCAGAATGCATGACTTGTTTATGGACGTATGAATTACGTGTTTTTATTGCCTTTGCTAAACGAATTGTGTACTAGCTAGAATTATCTTCACAATCATCTTGTATCAAATTTATTGTGTGCTATATTTCATGCTATATGTAAAATAAGCGGTATTGTAAGTTTGTAAAATATTGTGTAAAAGTTTGAACGCAAAATATTATTATAATCTGTTTTTCATATAGAATTGTAGTAGTTGAATTGTATATTAGCTACTAAGTATGAACTTAACGGGTAGGTACTACCCGAATTTAAACTTATAAAACGCTAATATGAAGAAAACGCTTTTATAAATGAGTTCATATTATGTTATGAGATACTATTGACTACTCTTAATATTCTGTATGATTAACTTGTTTCATTTGACTATTTGAAGGAAATGGCACCGACTACTCGACAAACCATGAATATGAGTGAAGAGAAATTTCGTACCTTTCTTGCTGCAAACATAGCCGCAGTACAGGCTGCGCTACATACCAACAATAACTCTGAATCTAGCAATGCAGCTAACGGCGCAAGAAATCGTGTAGGATGCACCTACAAAGAATTCACTGCCTGCAAACCTTTGGAATTTGATGGAACCGAAGGACCGATCAGATTGAAACGGTGGATCGAAAAGGTCGAATCGGTGTTTGCCATAAGTAAGTGTACTGAAGAGGACAAAGTGAAGTACGCTATGCATACCTTCACAGGTACTGCGTTAACATGGTGGAATACCTATCTAGAGCAAGTGGGAGAAGATGTTGCTTACGCACTACCGTGGTCAGCATTCAAGCACTTGATGAATGAGAAGTACCGTCCCAGAACCGAGGTCGATAAGCTCAAGACAGAACTTAGAGGGTTACGAATCCAAGGATTTGATATTACCACGTACGAAATACGATTCACAGAATTGTGCCTATTGTGTCCGAGAGCGTTCGAAGATGAGGAAGAGAAGATCGACGCGTTTGTGAAAGGATTACCGGAAAGAATCCAAGAAGATATAAGTTCACACGAGCCCGCCTCCATACAACAGGCATGTAGAATGGCTCACAAACTAGTGAACCAGATTGAGGAAAGAATTAAAGAACAGGCGGCTGAAGAGGCCAATGTGAAGCAAGTCAAAAGAAAGTGGGAGGAAAACGGTGATAAGAATCACCAATACAACAACAACAGCAATTACAACAATAATCGCAACAACTATCCCAACAATCGCAACATCAATCGCAACTACAACAAACGGCCCAACAACAACAATAATAACAACAACAACAACAACAACAACAACTACAACAATCATCCCAACAACAATAATAACCGCAACAACAACAACAATCAGAAGCAGCTATGCCAAAGGTGTGAAAAGTATCACTCGGGGTTCTGCACCAAATTTTGCAACAAGTGTAAAAGAAATGGTCATAGTGCGGCGAAGTGTGAGGTCTATGGACCAGGGGTTAATAGAACGAAAGGAACAAATGGTGTCGGAATGAGTAATGGTGGAGCAAGTAGTGTCGGAGAAAGTTATGCCAATGTAGTTTGTTATAAATGTGGAAAACCGGGCCACATTATTAGAAATTGCCCGAACCAGGAGAACACGAATGGACAAGGCCGCGGAAGAGTTTTCAATATTAATGCGACAGAGGTACAGGAAGACCCGGAGCTTATTACGGGTACGTTTCTTATTGACAATAAATCTGCTTACGTTTTATTTGATTCGGGTACGGATAGAAGCTATATGAGTAGAGATTTTTGTGCTAAATTAAGTTGTCCATTGACGCCGTTGGATAGTAAATTTTTACTCGAATTAGCAAACGGTAAATTAATTTCAGCAGATTATATATGCCGGAATCGAGAAATTAAATTGGGTAGCGAAATATTTAAGATTGATTTGATACCAGTAGGGTTAGGGAGTTTTGATATAATAGTTGGCATGGACTGGCTGAAGAAGGTGAAAGCAGAGATCGTATGTTATAAAAATGCAATTCGCATTGTACGAGAAGAAGGAGAACCCTTAATGGTGTACGGAGAAAAGGGCAACACGAAGCTACATCTTATTAGTAATTTGAAGGCACAAAAACTAATAAGAAAAGGTTGCTATGCTGTTCTAGCACACGTCGAGAAAGTACAAACTAAAGAAAAGAGCATCAATGATGTTCCCATCGCAAAAGAATTTCCCGATGTATTTCCGAAAGAATTACCGGGACTGCCTCCACATCGATCTGTTGAATTTCAAATAGATCTTGAACCAGGAGCTGCACCAATAGCTCATGCTCATTATAGACTCGCACCCAGCGAGATGAAAGAACTGTAAAGCCAACTACAAGAACTATTAGAACGTGGTTTCATTCTACCAAGCACATCACCATGGGGAGCTCCTGTTTTGTATGTCAAGAAGAAGGATGGTACATTTAGGTTATGTATTAACTACAGAGAGTTGAACAAACTTACCATCAAAAACCGTTATCCACTGCCGAGAATTGACGACTTATTTGATCAACTACAAGGCTCGTCGGTTTATTCGAAGATCGATTTACGTTCTGGATATCATCAAATGCGAGTAAAGGAGGATGATATTCCAAAAACTGCTTTTAGGACGCGTTATTGTCATTACGAGTTTATGGTTATGCCGTTTGGATTGACTAACGCACCAGCTGTGTTCATGGACCTCATGAACCGAGTGTGTGGGCCATATCTTGACAAGTTTGTCATTGTTTTCATCGATGACATACTTATTTACTCAAAGAATGATCAAGAGCATGAAGAACATTTGAGAAAAGTGCTAGAAGTATTGAGGAAAGAAAAATTGTACGCTAAGTTTTCAAAGTGTGCATTTTGGTTGGAAGAAGTTCAATTCCTCGGTCACATAGTGAACAAAGAAGGTATCCAGATGGACCCGGCAAAGATCGAAACCGTTGAAAAGTGGGAAACCCCAAAAACTCCGAAGCATATACGTCAATTTTTAGGATTGGCTGGTTACTACAGAAGATTCATCCAAGATTTCTCCAAAATAGCAAAACCCTTGACTGCATTAACGCATATAGGGAAGAAATTTGAATGGAAGGATGAACAAGAGAAGGCGTTTCAATTATTGAAGAAAAAGCTAACTACGGCACCTATATTGTCATTGCCTGAAGGGAGTGATGATTTTATGATTTATTGTGATGCATCAAAGCAAGGTCTCGGTTGTGCATCAATGATGTTCCCATCGCAAAAGAATTTCCCGATGTATTTCCGAAAGAATTACCGGGACTGCCTCCACATCGATCTGTTGAATTTCAAATAGATCTTGAACCAGGAGCTGCACCAATAGCTCATGCTCATTATAGACTCGCACCCAGCGAGATGAAAGAACTGTAAAGCCAACTACAAGAACTATTAGAACGTGGTTTCATTCTACCAAGCACATCACCATGGGGAGCTCCTGTTTTGTTTGTCAAGAAGAAGGATGGTACATTTAGGTTATGTATTGACTACAGAGAGTTGAACAAACTTACCATCAAAAACCGTTATCCACTGCCGAGAATTGACGACTTATTTGATCAACTACAAGGCTCGTCGGTTTATTCGAAGATCGATTTACGTTCTGGATATCATCAAATGCGAGTAAAGGAGGATGATATTCCAAAAACTGCTTTTAGGACGCGTTATTTTCATTACGAGTTTATGGTTATGCCGTTTGGATTGACTAACGCACCAGCTGTGTTCATGGACCTCATGAACCGAGTGTGTGGGCCATATCTTGACAAGTTTGTCATTGTTTTCATCGATGACATACTTATTTACTCAAAGAATGATCAAGAGCACGAAGAACATTTGAGAAAAGTGCTAGAAGTATTGAGGAAAGAAAAACTGTACGCTAAGTTTTCAAAGTGTGCATTTTGGTTGGAAGAAGTTCAATTCCTCGGTCACATAGTGAACAAAGAAGGTATCCAGATGGACCCGGCAAAGATCGAAACCGTTGAAAAGTGAGAAACCCCAAAAACTCCGAAGCATATACGTCAATTTTTAGGATTGGCTGGTTACTACAGAAGATTCATCCAAGATTTCTCCAAAATAGCAAAACCCTTGACTGCATTAACGCATATAGGGAAGAAATTTGAATGGAAGGATGAACAAGAGAAGGCGTTTCAATTATTGAAGAAAAAGCTAACTACGGCACCTATATTGTCATTGCCTGAAGGGAGTGATGATTTTATGATTTATTGTGACGCATCAAAGCAAGGTCTCGGTTGTGTATTAATGCAACGGACGAAGGTGATTGCTTATGCGTCTAGACAATTGAAGATTCACGAGCAAAATTATACGACGCATGATTTGGAATTAGGCGCGGTTGTTTTTGCATTAAAGACTTGGAGGCACTACTTATATGGGGTCAAAAGTATTATATATACCGACCACAAAAGTCTTCAACACATATTTAATCAGAAACAACTGAATATAAGTCAGCGTAGGTGGATTGAATTGTTGAATGATTACGACTTTGAGATTCGTTACCACCCGGGGAAGGAAAATGTGATAGCCGACGCCTTGAGCAGAAAGGACAGAGAACCCATTCGAGTAAAATCTATGAATATAATGACTCACACTAACCTTACTACTCAAATAAAGGAGGCGCAACAAGGAGTTTTAAAAGAGGGAAATTTAAAGGATGAAATACCCAAAGGATCGGAGAAGCATCTTAATATTCGGGAAGACGGAACCCGGTATAGGGCTGAAAGAATTTGGGTACCAAAATTTGGAGATATGAGAGAAATGGTACTTAGAGAAGCTCATAAAACCAGATACTCAATACATCCTGGAACGGGGAAGATGTACAAGGATCTTAAGAAACATTTTTGGTGGCCAGGTATGAAAGCCGATATTGCTAAATATGTAGGAGAATGTTTGACGTGTTCTAAGGTCAAAGCTGAACATCAGAAACCATCAGGTCTACTACAACAACCTAAAATCCCGGAATGGAAATGGGAAAACATTACCATGGATTTCATTACTAAATTGCCAAGGACTGCAAGTGGTTATGATACTATTTGGGTAATAGTTGATCGTCTCACCAAGTCAGCACACTTTCTGCCAATAAGAGAAGATGACAAGATGAAGAAGTTAGCACGACTGTATTTGAAGGAAGTCATCTCCAGACATGGAATACCAATCTCTATTATCTCTGATAGGGATGGCAGATTTATTTCAAGATTCTAGCAGACATTACAGCAAGCATTAGGAACTCATCTAGACATGAGTACTGCCTATCATCTACAAACTGATGGGCAGAGCGAAAGGACGATACAAACGCTTGAAGACATGCTACGAGCATGTGTTATTAATTTCAGAAACAGTTGGGATCGACATCTACCGTTAGCAGAATTTTCCTACAACAACAGCTACCATTCAAGCATTGAGATGGCGCCGTTTGAAGCACTTTATGGTAGAAAGTGCAGGTCTCTGATTTGTTGGAGTGAAGTGGGGGATAGACAGAATACGGGTCCGGAGATAATACAAGAAACTACCGAGAAGATCATCCAAATTCAACAACGGTTGAAAACCGCCCAAAGTCGACAAAGGAGCTACGCCGACATTAAAAGAAAAGACATAGATTTTGAAATTGGAGAAATGGTCATGCTTAAGGTTGCACCTTGGAAAGGTGTTGTTCGATTTGGTAAACGGGGGAAATTAAATCCAAGGTATATTGGACCATTTAAGATTATTGATCGTGTCGGACCAGTAGCTTACCGACTTGAGTTACCTCAACAACTCGCGGCTGTACATAACACTTTCCACGTCTCGAATTTGAAGAAATATTTTGCTAAAGAAAATCTCACTATTCCATTAGATGAAATCCAAATCAACGAAAAACTTCAATTCATCGAAGAACCCGTCGAAATAATGGATCGTGATGTTAAAAGACTTAAGCAAAACAAGATACCAATTGTTAAGGTTTGATGGAATGCTCGTAGAGGACCCGAGTTCACCTGGGAATGAGAAGATCAGATGAAGAAGAAATACCCGCATTTATTTCCAGAAGATACGTCAACACCTCCAACTGCTTAAAATTTCGGGACGAAATTTATTTAACGGGTAGGTACTGTAGTGACCCGAACTTTTCCATGTTTATATATATATTAAATGAAATTGTTATTTACATGATTAAGTGTTTCCAACATGTTAAGCAATCAAACTTGTTAAGACTTGATTAATTGAAATAGGTTTCATATAGACAATTGACCATCCAAGTTGACCGGCGATTCACGAACGTTAAAACTTGTAAAAACTATATGATGACATATATATATATATATATATATATATATATATATATATATATATATATATATATATATATATATATATATATATATATATATATATATATATATATATATATATATATATATATATAGTTAACATGATATTATGATAAGTAAACATATCATTAAGTATATTAACAATGAACTACATATGTAAAAACAAGACTACTAACTTAATGATTTTGAAACGAGACATATATGTAACGATTATCGTTGTAACGACATTTAATGTATATATATCATATTAAGATATATTAATACATCATGATATCATGATAATGTAATAATTTAACATCTCATTTGATTTAATAAACAATGGGTTAACAACATTTAACAAGATCGTTAACCTAAAGGTTTCAAAACAACACTTACATGTAACGACTAACGATGACTTAACGACTCAGTTAAAATGTATATACATGTAGTGTTTTAATATGTATTCATACACTTTTGAAAGACTTCAAGACACTTATCAAAATACTTCTACTTAACAAAAATGCTTACAATTATATCCTCGTTCAGTTTCATCAACAATTCTACTCGTATGCACCCGTATTCGTACTCGTACAATATACATCTTTTAGATGTATGTACTATTGGTATATACACTCCAATGATCAGCTATTAGTAGCCCATGTGATTTAACTAACACATGTGGGAACCATAATTTGGTAACTAGCATGAAATATCTCATAAAATTACAAAAATATGAGTAATCATTCATGACTTATTTACATGTAAACAAAATTACACATCCTTTATATCTAATCCATATACCAACGACCAAAAACACCTACAAACACTTTCATTCTTCAATTTTCTCCATCTAATTAATCTCTCTCAAGTTCTAAGTGTTCTTCATAAATTCTACAAGTTCTAGTTTCATAAAATCAAGAATACTTCCAAGTTTGCTAGCTTACTTCCAATCTTGTAGAGTGATCATCCAACCTCAAGAAATCTTTATTATTTACAGTAAGATATCTTTCTAATACAAGGAAATACTCATATTCAAACTTTGATTCAATTTCTATAACTATAACAATCTTATTTCGAGTGGAAATCTTACTTGAACTTGTTTTCGTGTCATGATTCTGCTTCAAGAACTTTCAAGCCATCCAAGGATCCTTTGAAGCTAGATCCATTTTTCTCATTTCCAGTAGGTTTATCCAAGGAACTTGAGGTAGTAATGATGTTCATAACATCATTCGATTCATACATATAAAGCTATCTTATTCGAAGGTTTAAACTTGTAATCACTAGAACATAGTTTAGTTAATTCTAAACTTGTTCGCAAATAAAAGTTAATCCTTCTAACTTGACTTTTAAAATCAACTAAACACGTGTTCTATATCTATATGATATGCTAACTTAATGATTTAAAACCTGGAAACACGAAAAACACCGTAAAACCGGATTTACGCCGTCGTAGTAACACCGCGGGCTGTTTTGGGTTAGTTAATTAAAAACTATGATAAACTTTGGTTTAAAAGTTGTTATTCTGGGAAAATGATTTTTATTATGAACATGAAACTATATCCAAAAATTATGGTTAAACTCAAAGTGGAAGTATGTTTTCTAAAATGGTCATCTAGACGTCGTTCTTTCGACTGAAATGACTACCTTTACAAAAATGACTTGTAACTTATTTTTCTGACTATAAACCTATACTTTTTCTGTTTATATTCATAAAATAGAGTTCAATATAAAACCATAGCAATTTGATTCACTCAAAACGGATTTAAAATGAAGAAGTTATGGGTAAAACAAGATTGGATAATTTTTCTCATTTTAGCTACGTGAAAATTGGTAACAAATCTATTCAAATCATAACTTAATCAAATTATATTGTATATTATGTAATCTTGAGATACCATAGACACGTATACAATGTTTCAACCTATCATGTCGACACATCTATATATATTTCGGAACAACCATAGACACTCTATATGTGAATGTTGGAGTTAGCTATACAGGGTTGAGGTTGATTCTAAAATATATATAGTTTGAGTTGTGATCAATACTAAGATACATATACACTGGGTCGTGGATTAATTCAAGATAATATTTATCGATTTATTTCTGTACATCTAACTGTGGACAACTAGTTGTAGGTTACTAACGAGGACAGCTGACTTAATAAACTTAAAACATCAAAATATATTAAAAGTGTTATAAATATATTTTGAACATACTTTGATATATATGTATATATTGTTATAGGTTCGTGAATCAACCAGTGGCCAAGTCTTACTTCCCGACGAAGTAAAAATCTGTGAAAGTGAGTTATAGTCCCACTTTTAAAATCTAATATTTTTGGGATGAGAATACATGCAGGTTTTATAAATGATTTACAAAATAGACACAAGTACGTGAAACTACATTCTATGGTTGAATTATCGAAATCGAATACGCCCCTTTTTATTAAGTCTGGTAATCTAAGAATTAGGGAACAGACACCCTAATTGACGCGAATCCTAAAGATAGATCTATTGGGCCTAACAAACCTCATCCAAAGTACCGGATGCTTTAGTACTTCGAAATTTATATCATATCCGAAGGGTGTCCCGGAATGATGGGGATATTCTTATATATGCATCTTGTTAATGTTGGTTACTAGGTGTTCACCATATGAATGATTTTTATCTCTATGTATGGGATGTGTATTGAAATATGAAATCTTGTGGTCTATTGTTATGATTTGATATATATAGGTTAAACCTATAACTCACCAACATTTTTTGTTGACGTTTAAAGCATGTTTATTCTCAGGTGAATACTAAGAGCTTCCGCTGTTGCATACTAAAATAAGGACAAGATTTGGAGTCCATGTTTGTATGATATTGTGTAAAAACTGCATTCAAGAAACTGATTTCGATGTAACATATTTGTATTGTAAACAATTATGTAATGGTCGTGTGTAAACAGAATATTTTAGATTATCATTATTTGATAATCTACGTAAAGCTTTTTAAACCTTTATTTATGAAATAAAGGTTATGGTTTGTTTTAAAAATGAATGCAGTCTTTGAAAAACGTCTCATATAGAGGTCAAAACCTCGCAACGAAATCAATTAATATGGAACGTTTTTAATCAATAAGAACGGGACATTTCATGTAGTCTGATAGAGTTTCAGTTTGCCGGTTTACAAACTCTCTCATTTGTTCATTTTGAACATTGAGTTCTTCAAGTTTGATTTTCATATTGTCTAATAAAGTTTCAGACACGTAATTTTCCTCGTCTACTGGTTGTTGAGTTTGGAAATATTCTTGGGAATAATCCCAATTTGAATTGTATTCTTCATAATCATTCCATTCAGGTTCCGTGGGTGCGTAATTTTCCATAGGAACGTAATAATAACATTCCCATGTTGAGTGATAATCTCCACAGATTTCACAACCAGTTATTGTTTCGTCATTCGTGATCCAATATTGACCGAACGAATTGTCATCAACACTCGGTTGAGAGTATTGACTTCGTATGTCGTAAAGAGTTTCCAAAATATCTTCGAGACTTTTCATAATGCGCTTATTACCAAATTTTAATTATCCTATTAGTTATAAATATAAAAATTATATAAGTTATCAAATTAATAGACTTTTCTGCTTTTGCCCACGTTTCGAATAGCCAATAGATGCAGCAGGGAGCCAGAACCCTTTAAATCGGAAGCTCACAACTCAGCCACTAACAAATCCAACTATTACTACGAAGCAGAAAATTTGGATGTCTATCAATTTAACCACTTAAAATAATTTTTCGTTTGGAATTATTAGAGAAGAAGTAGAGAAAATTTCTAAGTCCTAAAACTAGCGTAGCGAGAAATAAGAAAGAAAAAGAAGCGCGTCGAAAAATATCGAGAAATAAAAATAAGAAAGTAGCGCGTCGTGACTTAAAAGGCACTAAAATTTTAAAATCGTCGCAAAATTCTAAAGCACCTAAATCTTAGTCTAAAGAAATAGCACTTAAGGGATTTTACGGCAAAGCCTAAAAATCTAAAAATAAAAATAAGCTACGGCAAAACTAAATTTAAAATTAACTACGAACGATAAAAATATTACGATTACACTAAATAAAAGGATACAAAATATAAAAATAAAAAGTGATAAAATTACTTATTTTTATAAAAATATTATATTTATATTTATTTTATATAAGTATTAATTTTTATATATAATAAAACTAAATATAATTAATTAAAACTAATTAATTAAAACTAAAACTAGATAATAAATTAATTAAACTAATTTAGGGTTTTAAAAAATAATAATAATTAATATAATCCGTAATTAATGCGAAGTAGGGTTCCTGGGTGCGCCTGTCAGGGTGGCTCCGCGAGTCGCGGTGCCACGTAGCAGAAAATCTCTGCAAGTCGCAGAGTTTGCAAGACTTTTTTTTTTATATTGTTTTTCTAAAATGATATATAAATATATTTATACAAAAATAAATTAAAAATATAGCGTTTCGCCGAAGTCCCCGGCAGCGGCGCCAAAAACTTGGTGTTATGCAAGGTGTATATGAAATAGCTATATATTTTACTAGGAAAAACTATTAAATACGATACAATTTTACAAAAAAATATGACAAGTTTTAATTATTTATTTACAAATGGGATATACCTAAACCTTGCTACAACACTATAGGCAGTGTACCTAATTGTAGAGTAGTGTAGTTTTTAGTAAGTCCGGTTCGTTCCACAGGGAGACGGTTACACTATATTTTTATATAATTACATTTGTACAAAAATATATATATATATATATATATATATATATAATAATAATATATAAAAGGGGGGTTTACCGTTTAATGACCGGTTTGTCGATTTTATATTTTAAGCGAAGCGTAAAGTAAATTTAATTAACAAAATAAAATAAATAACAAAAAAATATAAATGACGAATAATTAAAGGTGCGATGAAATATAAAATAAAATAATTATGCTTATTTAAACTTCCGTAATCATGATGTTTGATGTGTTGATTTTAGTTTTATGGCCATGGGTTAATTGTCCTTTGTCCTGGATTATTTAATATGTCCGTCTGGTTTTGTCCATAACAGTCCATCAGTCATAAATATAAAGTGCGAGTGTCCTCGTCAAATTATCTTTATACCCGAAGTCAAATATTCCAACTAATTAGGGACTTAAACTGTAACAAGGTTTTAATACTTTGTTTAATAATTACACCAAGATATCGACTGCGTGTAACCCAAGGTTTTAATACTTTGTTATCAATTATGCCAAGTGTCCTTGTACATAATTTCACCCATGTTTTAATAATTTCATAGACTATTAATCCATTCCCGTGTCCGGTTAAATGAACGATTATTCGTACATATAAATATCCCGCCTATCGTGTCCGATCGAGTGTATATGGTTATTTATAGGGACTTCCAATTGTAAATCTTTATATTAAAATTAACAAACTATCATTTAGTTAAACAAATATAAAGTCCATTAATAGCCCATAGTCTAATTTCCACAAGTGTCGTTCTTTTGTCCAAACCCCAATTATGTTACAAAGCCCAATTACCCATTTTTAGTAATTATTTTTAGTCCAACATCATGATTACTTCGTCTTAAATAAGTATAATAATAACTTAAGTACGAGACATTAATTTAAAAAGAAGAACATAGCTTACATTGATTATTTATCGCGTAGTGTTACACGGACAGAATTTCGACTTCAAAAACCCGTAAAATAACCTTTACATAACCCAAACTAATCTAATATAAAACTACCCTATACTATATATATATTGTAATGACCCGCACTTTTTCGATCATTCTATACTTGTAAGATTAATATTTACATAAATTAAACCTTACCAACATGATAAGAAATCCAAATTGTTGAGATTTATGTTTTTGAAAAGAGTTTTACACAACGTTTGACCGTCTAGTTTGACCGATGATATCACGAACTATATAACATATGATAATTATACGTTTGTGTATATATATGTATATATACATATTTAACATGATCTAAGAATGTTTTAATATCTCATTTTGTATTAATAACAATAAGTTATATGTATATTTTGAAACTACTAACTTAAGTTTTCAAAACGATAACCATACGCAACGTTATTTAACTTAAATACTTATGACCTATAATGTTTATACATATATCGTATAAGTAATGAATTTAATCACTTTTAAGAACTTAAATACATAAAACCATATAAGTGTATTCACAAAAGATAGCTATATTTGAATCCTCATTCCATTTTTCACAAAATTTCTATACGTATATCTAGAGTATATGTACTCGTATCATACGCAGCTTCTAGATGTATTTACTATTGGTATATACCAATAAAAATCTGCTCCTTAGCAGCCTTAAATGATTAAGAAATATGTGGAACCAACCATTTGTCAAGTAGCATGAATTATTTAGCAAGAAAACAAAGTTAGGTATCTTTTTTTTCCTTTATAACCTAAAAACGTTTTTATGCATGCACACCATTTCTTCACCCCATTTTCTCATACTTACACTTCCATTTCTCTCTCAAAATACTCTTAACTTCATACTTGATCATCTCCAAGCATTTTCTCCATCATTTAGCTTCAAAAACAACCCTTAATCATCATAAGAAAAACCATACAAGAACACTTCAAGAATCCTTTCAAGAACACAAGTTTACTTCCAATCTTTCATCCAATTCCATCACTCTTTTGGTTCTAGGTTCTTACTCCTCTTTTACAGCAATCTTGTCCAAGTAACTTGAGGTAGTAACTTTGTTCATAACCTTATTCGATTCATATATATATAGCTATCTTATTTTATGGTATAAAATTTTAACAACAAGAACATAGTTTGAATGTTTTCAAACTTGTTTGCAAACTAAATAGATCCTTCTAACTTAACTTTTAAAATACTTCAAGACCTGTAATATAACTTAAATATATGCTAATTTAACAAGGTATAACTTGGTTTTTCAAAGAACACCTTAAAACTGAATCTACGGTGTCGGAGTGTAACCGGGGGCTGTTTTGGGTTGGATAATTAAAAACTATTTTGAACTTTGAATTGGAGGCTTATTTTCTGGAAAATTGATATTTACTATGAATATGTTAATACATAAAAATTTCATGATTTAACTCAAAGTATAAGTATTTTTAGAAAAATAATCATTTAAGGTTGTTTACATGATGGAAAATGATCAACTCCATAAGTTTCACTAAAGTTTGACCTATGACCTGTGATTTCGAATAAAAACTAAGGTAGTTACAGTTCATAGTCTTAAAGAGGGACTCGATCCAAGGAAGTGGCAAGTTGAATCAACGAAAACGGAGTTGTAACGAAGAAACTATGACCAAAACGAGATCGGATATCTAAGACTAGTTTAGCTACGAAAATAATTGGAGAAAATTAAATAAATCACATCTTTTTAAAATAACATGATATTTTATATATATGTACTCATAATTTAATTTTATATGGTTCAGGATCACCCGTAAACAATACGAGAAGATTAATCATAAGATCCCATGATTGTACGCAACACGTCATTTGACAACACCGGTACTTTATGTACGCAACACGTCATTTGACAACACCGGTACCGTGGGTCAAGATTAATCTCGACCAATACATATACGATGGGGGTTTTTATTTATTTCATTGGGGGTTTATTAAACACCTAAAAATGAACCATTAAAATTGAATTACTAACATCGGACTGCTAACTACGGACTAAGAAATTATTAAAACTATTAAAAATATAAAAAGTATATATATGTGACGATTGTTTAAAATAGAAATATATTGATAAACTATATATGGATAGGTTCGTGATATCAATCGGAGACCAAGTCGAAATTACATATCTTCAAGACAAAAGTGAGTATATAGTCCCACTTTTAAACTCTAAGTATTTCGGGATGAGAATACATGTATTTTATGTTTTACGTTATGGACACAAGTAACTGAAAAATATATTCTACGTTGAGTTGTACCACTGGCATACTTCCCTGTAGCTTGGTAACTGTTATTTACAGCGGTATTGTAAACGCGAATCCTGTTGATAGATCTATCGGGCCTGACAACCCCAACCGGACTGGACGACCAGTATTCAACGGTTGCACAGTACTTCGTTTTGTGACTACACTTGGTACGGTGTAGTAAGATTTCATAATAAAGGGAATATGCGACGTGATTAAATGTTAAGTATGGTTACCAAGTGCTCAACCACTTAGAATATTTTTATTAAAATGTTTATATATGAAATCTTGTGGTCTATATTTATATCGCTGCCGGCATTAAACCTATATCTCACCAACTTTATGTTGACATTTTAAACATGTCTATTCTCAGGTGATAATTAGAAGCTTCCGCTGCAACATGTTGAATTTAAACAAGATCTTGAGTATGCATATTTGTTTCAAAAATAAAACTGCATATCGGAGGATTTGTAATGTAAAATATGCTAGAAATCGTATTGTTATCATCACATGTAAAGTTTGTAAGTCTAAGATTATCGCTAAACGATAATCATCTTTATTTTGTCTAAAGCTTGTATCAAAATAAGAATTATGGTTTGTAATGTAAAATATATGCAGTTGTTCTTTTAAAAATGTCGCATATAGAGGTCAATACCTCGCAATGAAATCATACGTTATCTAACACGTTGTTATGGTTAAGGACGGGTTATGACATGTGGTATCAGAGCGGTGGTCTTAGCGGACCAGGTTTGCATTAGTGTGTCTAACCGATAAGTCGTTAGGATACATTAGTAAGTCTGGACTTTGACCGGGTCTGATTTAAAAACCATTGCTTATCATTGTTGGTTAAAATTTATATGTAAATATTATGTAGTACTAATGGGTTAGTTGTTGTGTGATAGATGTCGGGCTCAAAACTTGTCATCACATTCAGCGACTCCGAACCAGAATCTTCAGATGGTGTTCCAGTCATTAACCTATCCGATGACGAAAATAATATCTTTGGGGAAGACTCACAAATTCCGGATGAACCGACTATAGAGAACCCGGAAAGTGAACCCGAGGAGGAAAGTGAACCCGAGGAGGAAAGTGAACCCGAGGAGGAAAGTGAACCCGAGGAAGAAATACAGGAAATTACAAAAGACGAGTTCGAACTAGGAAAGAAACGAAAGGCTAATGAATTAGAAAATTCAAATCCCGAGTTTAGTAAGGATGATGTGGCACCAACTCCACTAGACACTACCACCCCTATTCCCGCTATTCCTATTCGTTCTATCCCGGCATCCAGTTCTTCAGCCCCACAGCCAAAATATAGGCAGACAGCCAGGATAAGCGTTAAGCGATTCTTTGAACCTAAACGTCCTAGAAAATAGACCAAACGATGCGCTGCCGTATTAAACCATGGGATCATATAATGTTTTGTATAATATTATTAGTGTGGTTTGCTTAATGTTCGATGTAAGATAAGCATATGTAAAATAGTGAAGTGTGAAATGCAATAATTTTCCATGGTTAAGTATTATTTAGATGGTAGTAATTGATTCTGTACTAAGCTATTAAGTATGGACATTAACGGGTAGGTACTACCCTAGATATAATTATAAAACGCTAATAAGAAGAAAAGGCTTTTATAATAATACCTGGTTCATATTATTAATAAGCTATAATGTACTATAAATATACACTACATCTATAATATTCCATGTGAATAATTATTTTCTTTTCATTCTTATAGAAGAATATGGCGCGATTGAACCGAATGACGGAACAAGAAATCCAGGAACTCATCAATCAGCGAGTGAACGACAGAATGTTATGGGTCGAGGCTGCAAGAGGTGCTGCAGTTAACCCAAATCCTCGTGTGGGGTGCACTTACAAAACTTTTCAAGCTTGCAAGCCCTCATCATTCAGTGGAACAGAAGGACCGATCGGTTTAACCCGGTGGATAGAAAAGATGGAGACTGTGTTTAAAATAAGTGGTTGTGTTGAAAAGGACATGACCAAGTATGCATCGTGCACTTTACAAGATAGTGCACTCACGTGGTGGAAAAATTATGTGAAGGCTGTAGGAGGAGATGTAGCTTATGATACTCCTTGGGAAGAATTCAAAACAATGTTAATCAACGAGTATTGTCCAAGGAACGAGGTTAGGAAGTTGGAAGATGAATTATGAAGCCTGAAGGTTGTTGGTACTGAAATCACCAACTACAATCAGTGATTCATGGAATTAGTTTTGCTATGTCCTGAATTGGTTCCAACCGAAGAACGGAAGATTGAAATGTACAAAGATGGTTTGCCCAAAAAGGTCAAGGCAAACATTACAGCATCGAAACCTAAGACAATTCATGAAGCTATAACCATGGCAAACGAGCTAATGGATCAGGTCATCATGGATAAGAAAGCATCCAATACTGATGTGAAGGTATCAGGTAACAAAAGAAAGTGGAATGGAAATTATGATCGAGGTAACCAACAACAATCTTTTAAGAAACAAGAAACCATGCAAGGTGCAGGTAGTGGTTCAAGCTTTGGTTACAAAGGACAAAATCCTTTATGCAACCGATGCCACAAACATCACTCTGGCTACTGTAATGTGGTATGCAACAAATGTAATCGAAAGGGTCATCTTGCTGAAGATTGTAGGGCTCTCGTTACAAATACAAATGGTACCAAGACTCCTGCCACCAATGCAAATAGAACTGCTTTGGCTACCATTACTTGTTATGGGTGTGGAAAACAAGGTCACTATAAGAGCCAGTGTCCGAATCCAGAGAAGAATAATGGATCTGCACGTGGAAGAGCATTTGTTATTAATGCTAGAGAGGCGTGTGAAGACCCGGAGCTTGTTACGGGTACGTTTACCATTAATAACTTATCCGCATCTATTATATTTGATACTGGTGCCGATAGAAGTTACGTGAGTAGAGGCTTTTATGCTAAATTGAATTGTTCATCATTACCTCTAGATGCTAAGTACATGATTGAGTTAGCTAATGGTAAACTAATTAAAGCCGATAAAATTTGCCGTGATTGTAAAATAAATTTAGCCGGAGAAACATTTAAAATTGACTTAATACCCGTAGAATTAGGAAGTTTTGATGTAATAGTCGGCATGGACTGGATGTCCAAAGTAGGAGCTGAAGTTGTGTGTGCCAAGAAGGCAATTCGCATTCCTTGTAAGGATAGAATGCCGGTGATGATTTATGGAGAGAAGGGTAACTCAAAGCTAAAACTCATTAGTTATTTGAAAGCTCAAAAGTGCTTGAAGAAAGGGTGCTATGCTATCTTAGCACATGTTAATAAAGTCGAAAAGAAAGAAAAAGAGAAGTGCATCAACGACGTGCCTGTGGCAAGAGATTTTCCTGAAGTTTTTCCGGAAGAGTTGCCGGGATTACCTCCATTTAGATCTGTAGAATTTCAAATAGATTTAGTACCAGGAGCCGCACCAGTGGCTCGTGCTCCATATAGACTTGCACCATCCGAGTTAAAAGAACTTCAGAGTCAGTTAAAAGAATTACTGGATCATGGATTCATACGACCAAGTACTTCACCGTGGGGAGCTCCGATTCTATTTGTTAAAAAGAAAGATGGATCTTTTAGGATGTGTATAGATTATCATGAATTAAATAAGTTAACTATCAAAAATCGGTATCCACTACCGAGAATTGACGACTTATTTGATCAACTCCAGGGATCATGTGTTTATTTGAAAATCGACCTAAGATCGGGCTATCATCAACTACGTGTCAAAGAAGAGTACATTCCGAAAACTGCTTTTCGGACACGTTATGGTCATTACGAATTTTTGGTCATGCCGTTTGGATTGACGAATGCGCCAGCTGTATTCATGGACCTCATGAATCGAGTTTGTAGTCCGTATTTAGATAAGTTTGTTATCGTTTTCATTGATGACATTCTTATCTATTCCAAGAGTGAGCAAGAGCATGAGCAGCATTTAAGGTTGATATTAGAGTTGTTGAGAAAAGAACAGCTATACGCTAAATTTTCTAAGTGTGCTTTCTGGTTGAAAGAAGTGCAATTTCTTGGCCACGTTGTTAGTAGCAAAGGAATTCAGGTTGATCCAGCAAAAATTGAAGCCATTGAAAAATGGGAGACTCCTAAGACACCAACGCAGATACGTCAATTTTTGGGTTTAGCCGGTTATTATAGAAGGTTTATTCAAGATTTTTCCCGAATAGCTAAGCCGTTGACAGCGTTAACGCAAAAAGGGAAGAAATATGAATGGACTTCTGAGCAGGAGAGTGCATTTCAATTACTAAAGAAGAAGTTAACTACGGCGCCTATTTTATCGTTACCAGAAGGGAACGATGATTTTGAAATATATTGTGACGCTTCGCGACAAGGTTTTGGTTGCGTTCTTATGCAACGAAAGAAAGTTATTGCATACGCATCCCGACAATTGAAGATTCACGAGCGGAATTATACGACGCATGATCTAGAACTGGGAGCAGTCGTGTTTGCATTAAAGATATGGAGACACTACTTGTATGGGGTTAAATGCACTGTGTTTACTGATCATAAAAGCCTTCAACATATTTTTGATCAGAAACAGCTGAACATGAGACAACGTAGGTGGGTCGAGTTAATAAACGACTATGATTGTGAAATTCGTTATCATCCCGGGAAGGCGAACGTGGTGGCCGATGCTTTAAGCAGAAAGGAACGAGAACCAATTCGAGTACGAGCGATGAACATAAAAATTCGCATGAATCTCAACTCACAAATCAAAGAAGTTCAACGAGAAGCACTTACTAAAGAAAATATAGGAAATGAAATAATGAAGAAGTATGAGAAGCAACTCGTTATGCGGGAAGATGGAATTCGATATTTTGCAAATCGTATTTGGGTACCGAAGTTGGGTGGATTAAGGAAGTTGATATTAAATGAGGCACATAAGACAAGATACTCGATACATCCTGGAGTTGGAAAGATGTACCAAGATCTTAAGACACATTATTGGTGGCCTAATTTAAAGACAGACGTTGCAACATATGTTGGGGAATGTTTAACTTGTTCCAAAGTCAAAGCTGAACACCAGAAGCCGTCAGGGTTACTTCAACAACCAGAAATCCCAGAATGGAAATGGGATGGTATTACCATGGATTTCATCACGAAGTTACCAAAGACTGCCTGGGGATACGACACCATTTGGGTGATTGTTGATCGTCTCACCAAGTCTGCACACTTCTTGCCTATAAAGGAAACGGATAGAATGGAGAAACTATTACGATTGTATATAAAGGAAGTTGTTTCAAGGCATGGAATACCTATTTCCATTATATCCGATCATGATAGTAGATTTACATCAAAGTTCTGGAAATCACTACAGGAGGCCCTAGGAACTCGTTTGGATATGAGTACCGCGTATCATCCGCAAACCGACGGGCAGAGTGAAAGAACGATTCAGACTCTTGAAGACATGCTCAGGGCATGTGTGATCGATTTTGGAAACGGATGGGATAAATATCTACCATTAGCAGAATTCTCGTATAATAATAGTTATCATGCGAGCATTAAAGTTGCGCCATTCGAAGCATTGTACGGAAGGAAGTGTAGATCTCCTATTTGTTGGAATGAAGTAGGAGATCGACAATTAACTGGTCCCGAGATCATACACGAAACGACTGAGAAGATAGTACAAATCAAGGAGAGATTGAAAACAGCCCGTAGTCGCCAAAAGAGCTACGCCGATGTTCGAAGGAAACCATTAGAGTTTCAGATCGGTGACATGGTTATGTTAAAGGTGTCACCTTGGAAAGGTGTAATACGTTTTGGAAAAAGGGGTAAACTAAACCCAAGGTATGTAGGCCCGTTCAAGATCATCGAACGCATTGGACCGGTAGCTTATCGACTCGAGTTACCGCAACAACTCGCCGGAGTACATAATACCTTTCACGTCTCAAACCTTAAGAAGTGTCTTGCAAAGGAAGACCTCACCATTCCTCTTGAAGAAATCCATGTCGACGAGAAACTACAATTCATCGAAGAACCAATCGAAATCATGGATCGTGAAGTTAAACGGCTCAAGCAGAGCAACATACCGATCGTTAAGGTTCGTTGGAATGCTCGAAGGGGTCCCGAGTTTACTTGGGAACGAGAGGATCAAATGAAACAAAAGTATCCACACTTGTTTCCCGATGACGCAAAATAGGTACAATTTTAAAATTTCGGGACGAAATTTATTTAACGGGTAGGTACTGTAATGACCCGCACTTTTTCGATCATTCTATACTTGTAAGATTAATATTTACATAAATTAAACCTTACCAACATGATAAGCAATCCAAATTGTTGAGATTTATGTTTTTGAAAAGAGTTTTACACAACGTTTGACAGTCTAGTTTGACCGATGATATCACGAACTATATAACATATGATAATTATACGTTTGTGTATATATATGTATATATACATATTTAACATGATCTAAGAATGTTTTAATATCTCATTTTGTATTAATAACAATAAGTTATATGTATATTTTGAAACTACTAACTTAAGTTTTCAAAACGATAACCATACGCAACGTTATTTGACTTAAATACTTATGACCTATAATGTTTATACATATATCGTATAAGTAATGAATTTAATCACTTTTAAGAACTTAAATACATAAAACCATATAAGTGTATTCACAAAAGATAGCTATATTTGAATCCTCATTCCATTTTTCACAAAATTTCTATACGTATATCTAGAGTATATGTACTCGTATCATACGCAGCTTCTAGATGTATTTACTATTGGTATATACCAATAAAAATCTGCTCCTTAGCAGCCTTAAATGATTAAGAAACATGTGGAACCAACCATTTGTCAAGTAGCATGAATTATTTAGCAAGAAAACAAAGTTAGGTATCTTTTTTTTCCTTTATAACCTAAAAACGTTTTTATGCATGCACACCATTTCTTCACCCCATTTTCTCATACTTACACTTCCATTTCTCTCTCAAAATACTCTTAACTTCATACTTGATCATCTCCAAGCATTTTCTCCATCATTTAGCTTCAAAAACAACCCTTAATCATCATAAGAAAAACCATACAAGAACACTTCAAGAATCCTTTCAAGAACACAAGTTTACTTCCAATCTTTCATCCAATTCCATCACTCTTTTGGTTCTAGGTTCTTACTCCTCTTTTACAGCAATCTTGTCCAAGTAACTTGAGGTAGTAACTTTGTTCATAACCTTATTCGATTCATATATATATAGCTATCTTATTTTATGGTATAAAATTTTAACAACAAGAACATAGTTTGAATGTTTTCAAACTTGTTTGCAAACTAAATAGATCCTTCTAACTTAACTTTTAAAATACTTCAAGACCTGTAATATAACTTAAATATATGCTAATTTAACAAGGTATAACTTGGTTTTTCAAAGAACACCTTAAAACTGAATCTACGGTGTCGGAGTGTAACCGGGGGCTGTTTTGGGTTGGATAATTAAAAACTATTTTGAACTTTGAATTGGAGGCTTATTTTCTGGAAAATTGATATTTACTATGAATATGTTAACACATAAAAATTTCATGATTTAACTCAAAGTATAAGTATTTTTAGAAAAATAATCATTTAAGGTTGTTTACATGATGGAAAATGATCAACTCCATAAGTTTCACTAAAGTTTGACCTATGACCTGTGATTTTGAATACAAACTAAGGTAGTTACAGTTCATAGTCTTAAAGAGGGACTCGATCCAAGGAAGTGGCAAGTTGAATCAACGAAAACGGAGTTGTAACGAAGAAACTATGACCAAAACGAGATCGGATATCTAAGACTAGTTTAGCTACGAAAATAATTGGAGAAAATTAAATAAATCACATCTTTTTAAAATAACATGATATTTTATATATATGTACTCATAATTTAATTTTATATGGTTCAGGATCACCCGTAAACAATACGAGAAGATTAATCATAAGATCCCATGATTGTACGCAACACGTCATTTGACAACACCGGTACTTTATGTACGCAACACGTCATTTGACAACACCGGTACCGTGGGTCAAGATTAATCTCGACCAATACATATACGATGGGGGTTTTTATTTATTTCATTGGGGGTTTATTAAACACCTAAAAATGAACCATTAAAATTGAATTACTAACATCGGACTGCTAACTACGGACTAAGAAATTATTAAAACTATTAAAAGTATAAAAAGTATATATATGTGACGATTGTTTAAAATAGAAATATATTGATAAACTATATATGGATAGGTTCGTGATATCAATCGGAGACCAAGTCGAAATTACATATCTTCAAGACAAAAGTGAGTATATAGTCCCACTTTTAAACTCTAAGTATTTCGGGATGAGAATACATGTATTTTATGTTTTACGTTATGGACACAAGTAACTGAAAAATATATTCTACGTTGAGTTGTACCACTGGCATACTTCCCTGTAGCTTGGTAACTGTTATTTACAGCGGTATTGTAAACGCGAATCCTGTTGATAGATCTATCGGGCCTGACAACCCCAACCGGACTGGACGACCAGTATTCAACGGTTGCACAGTACTTCGTTTTGTGACTACACTTGGTACGGTGTAGTAAGATTTCATAATAAAGGGAATATGCGACGTGATTAAATGTTAAGTATGGTTACCAAGTGCTCAACCACTTAGAATATTTTTATTAAAATGTTTATATATGAAATCTTGTGGTCTATATTTATATCGCTGCCGGCATTAAACCTATATCTCACCAACTTTATGTTGACGTTTTAAACATGTCTATTCTCAGGTGATAATTAGAAGCTTCCGCTGCAACATGTTGAATTTAAACAAGATCTTGAGTATGCATATTTGTGTCAAAAATAAAACTGCATATCGGAGGATTTGTAATGTAAAATATGCTAGAAATCGTATTGTTATCATCACATGTAAAGTTTGTAAGTCTAAGATTATCGCTAAACGATAATCATCTTTATTTTGTCTAAAGCTTGTATCAAAATAAGAATTATGGTTTGTAATGTAAAATATATGCAGTTGTTCTTTTAAAAATGTCGCATATAGAGGTCAATACCTCGCAATGAAATCATACGTTATCTAACACGTTCTTATGGTTAAGGACGGGTTATGACATATATATATATATATATATATATATATATATATATATATATATATATACACATATATATTATATATATATTTATTTATTATTTATTACAGAGTATTTTTATTATTATTTATATGATTAAACTCGGCAGAATGCATGGCCTTTTATAGGGATTTCTGATTTTTCAAACTCCGCGAGTCGTGGAGTTTTTGGCTTTCAAACTCCACGAGTCATGGAGTTTGATTTTCCAGCTCACATCAATTTGGATCTTAGCTTTGCCGACATAATATATAAATAAATATAATATATAAATAATTTTAAGAATTATTTAAATATTATATTATATTTATGTGCATAGTTGACTTGTAATTTTTAGTCCGTTGCGTCGAGCGTTGAGAGTTGACTCATGTCGCGGTTCCGGATTTTCGAACGTCCTTGCATATTATTTTATATCGTGTACTTTGCATTCCACAACTTGTACTCTTGTCATTTTTAGACGTTTCTCATCAATAAATTGAACCACTTGGATTGTATCTTGTACATTTGAGCTTTTTGGTCATTTGCGTCTTCAAATCGTCATTTTTGCCTTTTGTCTTCGCACTTATTTAATATAAACGATTACAACTTAAAATAGGACAATTACATCTAAATAATTTACATTTTGGGAGGATATTGCTACTAAATATATGTTCATTTGGAGCACTATCAAGCCTCCTTCATAGTTTGCTCAATCCATTTTCCAGTTCTAAACCTTCTCTTTTTCTGAGCTTTGCCAACACATTATTCTTTATTATCAAACTTTTAGCTGTTAAGGTCATTTACAGTTTTTGATGCTTCCTCAGCATTTTCCACATTCAGAGTATTAATTCGCAGATTGGGTGCTTTTCAGAATTTTAGAATGGAAGATCATAATTCTAAAAGGTAATTGTTATATGTATACATATAACTGTTGATGTAGACATGTTGCGAGATTTCAAAGTACTGATTGCTGATTCTCAGTAATTGGTATGGCAATTCTCATTATAAGATGCAGATGAACCCATGATGGAGTTTCAATAATGATTTTTCGGAAAGTCAAAGATCAATAATGTAACATCCTCAATCGGGCCTAGTTGTAAGATTACTTATTTACCCTTAAGTTCGTGTTGATTAAATATATGTTTAAATTTTAAGTTGATATTTATTATTAAATAATAATGTGGTTAGGACCAGTTTGTGAAAAGGGTCACAGAACAGGTTTGTTTATTTAATTTGGACTTCGTTTGGGTTACCAAATGATGTACGAAAGATATCAGATAACTGATAAATACCCGTGTGTTGCACAGTGTGGGATTTAACCTCACTTAAAAGACTAGTGGGTGTTCTTTCTTCCATTTTCTAGACTTTTCTCAAACAAACACCGTACTTCATCTTTTCACCTAACCAAAACCCTAATCTTGAATCTTTGATCTAGAGTTCAAATTAATCATATCATCTTGTTCTCTGTGATTTCGTGATCATTTTAAGGTAAGCATCTCTTTGATTCATGCATTGATTCTTGTTTAAATGGAGTTTTTGTGTTCTTGAGTAAAAGTTAGATTTTGATGTTTGAATCCTAATCTTAAGTGTTTGTTGTGCTTAATTGATGTTAGAAATATGTTCTATATAGTTTATATGATGTATTGGGAGTGGTTTTGGTGTTAAATCTTGCAAAAATCGAGTTTTTGGGCCAAAATGGCAAAAATCAGCGAGCTGGTGTGTTCTAACAGCTCCCACACTTCTGACAGGTCAACCATGCGTGTGACCACACGTTTGAGGCTCAACCGCGCGGTTGATGACTCACTCGCACGAGTGAGGTCTCTCCCACGCGAGTGAGCACTGGTCAGTTTTTGGTAAACTTGCAAAGGCTGTAACTTTCTAACCATAATTCCGTTTTCGATGAATAAACTATCGTTGGACTAGTCTTGAAGTTTAATATCCAATGATAGGGTTTTAAGAAACTATATCAAACTTTATTTTGGTCATAAAAAGGGATTTTATGGTGTATGTCATGTTCTGTACTCGTTTGGTGTCGTTGTTGACTGAGTTTATGATGTGGGCTTATCATATAGTGAATATATGATGATATAGGTTAACTTACTATATAAATTGATTATTACATTGTACATTTGGAATTTAAACCCGATTAAACAGTTGCTGCTACTGTTCTTCATCACTCGCACGAGTGAGCCTTCACTCGTACGGTTGAGGTAGTCAACCGTGTGGTGAACCGTGCGAGTGAATGGTGATGGAAACTTATGATTTGATTATAATGATACGTACGGTTGAGATGTGACTCGTACGAGTCACCGATCACTCGTGTGGTGAACCGTACAGGTCAGATTAGTCATTGTATGATGTCTGGTCATAGACCAAACGTACGAGTAAGTTGTCACCCGTACGGTTGAGTGTTCTCAAACGTACGAGTGAGAGTGTTACTTGTACGGTTGATGGATCAGTTGTTATGTGCTTAAGTGTTGATATTCGGTGTTATTGTTTTATTGTCATTGTTATCGAGACATTTTAACTAACTTGTGTATATGTCTTTCTCAGGAGAAAAGGAGAAAGAGAAGGTTCAGTGATTAGACAGCTGAACACCTTCTCATTTGTTGGTAATCAGTGAGTGGGACTAACTGTGAAATATAGTATAGAGTAGCATGTTATATTATGACTGCCATGCTTGTTAGTTATACTTACTGATACAGTTAGTTAGTATGTTGTGATGACTGCATGTTGGTTGATGCTTGTCTGTTGGATCCCAGTGCATCCTTATTGTGTGGTTGCCTCGGTAGGAGAGATCAACCTGCGGGTTGGGTTCCTCATGTGGTTGCCTAGACAATCGTGGTGTATATATATGTGAATGACGCGTCCGTCGCGTGTGGATTATGTATATACATACGGTGGTAGAGGAACTTATGGTAAGCCCCAGTCCGATCAGCTGGTGGTAAATGGTTTGACCGAGCCGCCAGAGTCTCTGTAGATGGCACTTGGGTGATGTTTGTGTGTTAGCTTTTTGTCACATGATTAGTATAACACTTCTGTATGCTATGGCCTGTAGTTAGTCGTACTCACTTAGCTTCGTGCTAATTCCCCTCCATCTCCTCCCTGCAGGTTGTAGCTTTGTAGATAATGCTTTTGGGAGAAGACGGGGCATGCTAATGTTATGTTTGACATGGTTAACTCTGATGTGATCTTTTAGAATATGAACCGTGTACTTTTGAAAACAGAATGTATTTACGTCTTTTCCTGTGAATATGTAATTTGTTTTAGTGACACGTGACATCGGTTTATTTAAATGTTAATATCGTGTTTAATTAATATTATGCTTCCGCCATGTATTTATAAAAAAAAAATTAGCGGTGTCACAAGTTGGTATCAGAGCTTAGTTTAGCAGCATGCGCAGTGTGATCTAAATGCCATGTTCCCAAACTTAGTAGAGTCATGTCAAACATAACATGTTGGGGATGGGTTAAGTGAGTACTAGGACAGGTCATGTGTTAGTTGATAGTACTAATGGAGTTTATACTAAGCTTTGGTGTGAGTGTTGTGGTAGTACAGTAATGGCAGATAATGAAGCAAACGCTACTGGCCCCACTGTCCCTGGAACTGGTATTTTCAGAGCTCCTGAGGAAGATGGACATGTGTCATCAGAAGAGAAAACCTCACAGGAAGTTATAAACCTTCAGAGTCGATTGTTAGAAGCCCAAGAGAAAATTAAGGAACTAGAACAAGAGCGGGCGCAATGGAACCCTAATATCACCGCGTTGAACACAACATTTCCTCCTAACTATTATAACCAAGTTGGTGGCAGTTCTCAGTCACAGTTTCCTCAAACCACCTATCAAAACCTCCAAATGCCATTCCCGTTTAACCAGGCATTTCCAAACCAAATAATGCACCCATTTCAAGTTCCCGAGACGAAAAAGAAGTGTACCTATAAACAGTTTCTTGAGTGCAAACCTCCCGAATATCATGGTCACACAAACCCTACAATAACCCTTAATTGGCTAAGAGAAGTGGAGAGGGCATTAGAAGCATGTTTTTGTGAGCCTGAATCTATGGTACTGTTTGCTAGCAGGCTTCTCAAGGGTGAAGCGATGGAGTGGTGGGATTCTATTACAGCGTATTTTCCTAGGGAACAGATCAGTCAGATTACCTGGGAACAATTTGCTGCTAAGGTTCGTGAGCAGTATTGTTCTGAATATGAGATGAAAAGATTGAAAACTGAGTTTCTGAGTATGAAGATAACAGAGAATATGACAATTGATGAGGTTTTCAGAGACTTCACATCTAAGTTGAGGTTTGTCCAACAGTGGGTACCGACTGAGAAAGATAAGATTCAACATTTCATGTGGGTGATTAAACCAGAGTATAGAACAGTTGCCAGATTTGCAACAACCTTGGCGCAGGCCCATGAGATGTGTAAGGTTACTGAGGGTGACGTAATGGCAGCGAAAAGAGAAAGTTCAAGAGGTGGATATGTTGGGGGAAAATCAGATAGTCAATCGGGTAGACAGTCGACTCATCAGTCGAGTAAGCAATCCGGTTTTCGAGGTAAAAAGTCAGGCGGGTTTAAACAGAAGAGTAAGTCTGGTATGAGTGGATCGGGTTCTAGTCAGTCTGTATGGTGTAATATGTGTAAATCGACTCATGCCGGTCCATGTTCTCCAATGACCCGAAGATGTCTGAAATGTGGGGTGATAGGTCATGAAGCAACAGGTTGTTCTTTTAAATCATATGTTTGTTGGAGTTGTCATCAGGAGGGACATAGATCAGTAAATTACCCATCTGCGTCAAGAACCGGTTCTGGGGCAGGGTCAGGAGCGAGGTCGGTTACTTCTGGGGATCTTCTGCTTCTACTGCCAGGCAGAAGAGAAAGAATCCTCCAATAGCAGAGGCAAGGGCGTTTCAGATGACGGTAGACGCTGCAACCGCTACCGATGACGTCATTACCGATATGTTCTTGGTTAATTCCTTGCCAGCTCGTGTGTTGTTTGATTCAGGAGCGAATCGGTCTTTTATGTCCTAAGACTTCTGTGATAAGTTGAAGATGCCTGTTAGGATGTTAGATGAGCCTTTGGGAATAGAAGTAGCTGATGGTAAGATGGTTCCATGCACATCATCTGTGTCTGGACTTACCATCGAAATTGACGGCCATTCCTTCCCTTTAACCTGTTTGTTGATGCCTATACCTAGCTTTGATGTAGTCATAGGCATGAACTGGTTAAGAGCTAATAGGGCTAATATTAAGTGTGATAAGAAGATGATTTCTTTCCATTTGGCCGACGGATCTCGAGTGATAGCTAGGGGAGAGCGCAGTGGATTTAACTTTCCTATGGTTTCCCTAATGAAAGCTCAGAAGGCGATATCGAAAGGGTGTGATTCGTTCTTAGCTTATGTGCTTGATGTTAAGAAAGAAAAGAAGCAGGTGACCGATATCCCTGTTGTGTCAGAATTTCCAGAAGTGTTTCCAGATGATCTACCAGGGTTACCTCCAGTACGTGAAGTAGAGTATAAAATTGATTTGGTTCCAGGTGCTACACCAATTGCAAAAGCTCCTTACAGATTAGCTCCATCAGAAATCCGAGAAATGATGTCTCAGATTCAGGAACTGTTAGATAAGGGGTTTATTCGACTAAGTTCTTCACCGTGGGGTGCTCCTGTTTTGTTTGTGAAAAAGAAAGATGGGTCGCTTCGTATGTGTATAGATTACCGTGATTTGAATAAGAGAACAATCAAAAATAAGTATCCGTTACCAAGAATAGATGACTTATTTGATCAGTTACAGGGTGCTTCCTACTTCTCAAAGATTGATTTACGTTCAGGGTATCATCAGGTACGTGTTGCAGAGAACGATATACCGAAAACAGCATTCAGAACTAGATATGGTCATTATGAATTTTTAGTTATGCCATTCAGGTTAACCAACGCGCCAGCAGTGTTTATGGATTTAATGAACAGGGTATGTCGTCAGTATCTTGACAAGTTTGTGATTGTCTTCATAGATGATATATTGATATATTCGAAAATCGAGAAAGATCATGCTACGCATCTGAGGTTAGTGTTAGAGCTTCTGAAACAGGAACAGTTATACGCTAAGTTCTCCAAATGTGAATTCTGGTTGCGGGAAGTGCAGTTTCTGTGTCATGTAATTTGTGAGCAAGGTATTAAAGTAGATCAGTCTAAGATAGAGGCTGTAATGAATTGGAACTCACCAAAAACGCCGACAGAAATCAAAAGTTTTCTGGGTTTAGCAGGTTATTACCGCCGGTTTATCAAAGACTTTTCCAAAATAGCAGGCCCATTAAATAAGTTAACCAGAAAAGATGTAGCCTTTCGATGGGCTGATGAACAAGAAAAGGCTTTTCAGACTCTCAAACAGTTGTTATGTCAAGCACCAGTTTTAGCTTTACCAGAGGGAACATAAGATTTTGTGATTTACTGTGATGCGTCACGTGCAGGTCTGGGTTGTGTTTTGATGCAGAGAAATAAAGTTATAGCGTATGCTTCACGACAGTTGAAGAATCATGAACGAAATTACCCTACTCATGATTTAGAGTTAACTGCAGTTGTGTTTGCCTTGAAGCTTTGGAGACACTATTTGTATGGTACGCATTGTGAAATCTATACAGATCATCAGAGTCTTCAATATATCTTTTCACAGAAAGAATTAAATATGCGTCAACGTCGATGTTTAGAATTGATTAAAGACTACGATTGCGAGATTAAGTACCATCCGGGTAAAGCAAATGTGGTCGCAGATGCTCTAAGTCGTAAGAAAACAGTCGAAAACGTTAGATTTATGAGAATTAAGATAGTTTCAGACTTGATTGATCGATTGAAAACCGTTCAGTTAGTAGCTTTGAATGATGAAAACTTAAAGACTGAGCAAATGACCAAAAGAAAATTTGACCTATGCAATGATTCTAGAGGATTAAAGACTTATAATGACCGTATTTGGGTGCCTTTGCTTGGAGATTTGAGAGATTTAATCCTTACAGAAGCACATAAATCTAGATTGACAGTGCATCCAGGCAGTACAAAGATGTACAGAGATTTGAAAACGTTGTATTGGTGGCCGACAATGAAGACAGATGTTGCAGGTTTCGTTGAAAAATGTCATATTTGTGCGCAAGTTAAAGCAGAACATCAGAAGCCGTATGGGTCTCTACGACAGTTAGAAATTCCTCAGTGGAAATGGGATCATATAACGATGGATTTTGTAACCAAGTTACCCCGAACCCAGAAAGGTCACGACATGATCTGGGTGATAGTGGATCGTTTAACAAAGAGTGCTCACTTCTTAGCTACTCGTGAAACAGCTTTGTTGAGTGATTTAGCTGAGTTGTACTTAAAAGAGATCGTTAGTCGACATGGTGTACCATTGTCAATAGTTTCCGACAGAGATACTAGGTTCGTGTCAAACTTCTTGAACAGTTTACAACAGAATCTGGGTACGCGTGTGAATCTAAGTACAGCTTATCATCCATAAACAGACGGTCAGAGTGAACGAACGATTCAAACGTTAGAAGATATGTTGAGAGCGTGTGTCTTAGAATATGGTGGTTCTTGGGATTCGCATCTTCCATTGATAGAGTTTGCTTACAACAATTCGTATCATTCTAGTATTGGAATGCCGCCGTATGAGATGTTGTATGGTCGAAAATGCAGAACTCCTACGTGTTGGTTAGAAGCATGTGAGAAACAATTTGCAGGTCCTGAAATTGTTCAGATAACCGCAGAAAAGGTCGAAATTGCACGTGAGAAGTTAAAAGCAGCTAGAGATAGACAAAAGATGTATGCTGATCCGCGCAGACGTCCGGTAACATTTAATGTAGGTGATCGTGTATACTTGAAACTTTCACCGTGGAAAGGAGTGATCAGATTTGGTAAACGTGGTAAACTTGCTCCGAGGTTTATTGGGCCATTTTCGATCATAAAAATTTTGAACGACCAGACTGTTGTTTTAGATCTTCCTTCAGAGTTAGTAGGAATTCACAACACGTTCAATGTGTGTTATTTAAGGAAGTGTAAAGTAGACGACGAAAGTTTGATTCTTCCGCTGAAGGATTTGAAAGTGGATTTGAACAAGAAGTTAGTTGAAGAGCCGATTAGAATAGTGGACAAGAAGGTCACCAAGCTAAGAAAGAAACAGATTCCTATGGTGTTAGTAGAATGGCGGCACAGTTTAGGTTCCAACCTGACATGGGAAACCGAGGAGTTAATGAGGGTGCGCTATCCCCAATTGTTTGACCTTGACCAGATTCCGATGACGGAATCTTCTTAAGGGGGGTAGATTTGTAACATCCTCAATCGAGCCTAGTTGTAAGATTACTTATTTACCCTTAAGTTCGTGTTGATTAAATATATGTTTAAATTTTAAGTTGATATTTATTATTAAATAATAATGTGGTTAGGACCAGTTTGTGACAAGGGTCACAGAACAGGTTTGTTTATTTAATTTGGACTTCGTTTGGGTTACCAAATGATGTACGAAAGATATTAGATAACTGATAAATACCCGTGTGTTGCACAGTGTGGGATTTAACCTCACTTAAAAGACTAGTGGGTGTTCTTTCTTCCATTTTCTAGACTTTTCCCAAACAAACACCGTACTTCATATTTTCACCTAACCAAAACCCTAATCTTGAATCTTTGATCTAGAGTTCAAATTAATCATATCATCTTGTTCTCTGTGATTTCGTGATCATTTTAAGGTAAGCATCTCTTTGATTCATGCATTTATTCTTGTTTAAATGGAGTTTTTGTGTTCTTGAGTAAAAGTTAGATTTTGATGCTTAAATCCTAATCTTAAGTGTTTGTTGTGCTTAATTGATGTTAGAAATATGTTCTATATAGTTTATATGATGTATTGGGAGTGGTTTTGGTGTTAAATCTTGCAAAAATCGAGTTTTTGGGCCAAAATGGCAAAAATCAGCGAGCTGGTGTGTTCTAACAGCTCCCACACTTCTGACAGGTCAACCATGCGTGTGACCACGCGTTTGAGGCTCAACCGCACGGTTGATGACTCACTCGCACGAGTGAGGTCTCTCCCACGCGAGTGAGCACTGGTCAGTTTTTGGTAAACTTGCAAAGGCTGTAACTTTCTAACCGTAATTTCGTTTTCGATGAATAAACTATCGTTGGACTCGTCTTGAAGTTTAATATCCAATGATAGGGTTTTAAGAAACTATATCAAACTTTATTTTGGTCATAAAAATGGATTTTATGGTGTATGTCATGTTCTGTACTCGTTTAGTGTCGTTGTTGACTGAGTTTATGATGTGGGCTTATCATATAGTGAATATATGATGATATAGGTTAACTTACTGTATAAATTGATTATTACATTGTACATTTGGAATTTAAACCCGATTAAACAGTTGCTGCTACTGTTCTTCATCACTCGCACGAGTGAGCCTTCACTCGTACGGTTGAGGTAGTCAACCGTGTGGTGAACCGTGCGAGTGAACGGTGATGGAAACTTATGATTTGATTATAATGATACGTACGATTGAGATGTGACTCGTACAAGTCACCGATTACTCGTGTGGTGAACCGTACGGGTCAGATTAGTCACTGTATGATGTCTGGTCATAGACCAAACGTACGAGTAAGTTGTCACCCGTACGGTTGAGTGTTCTCAAACGTACGAGTGAGAGTGTTACTCGTACGGTTGATGGATCAGTTATTATGTGCTTAAGTGTTGATATTTGGTGTTATTGTTTTATTGTCATTATTATCGAGACATTTTAACTAACTTGTGTATATGTCTTTCTCAGGAGAAAAGAAGAAAGAGAAGGTTCAGTGATTAGACAGCTGAACACCTTCTCATTTGCTGGTAATCGGTGAGTGGGACTAACTGTGGAATATAGTATAGAGTAGCATGTTATATTATGACTGCCATGCTTGTTAGTTATACTTACTGATACATTTAGTTAGTATGTTGTGATGACTGCATGTTGGTTGATGCTTATCTGTTGGATCCCAGTGCGTCCCTATTGTATGGTTACCTCGGTAGGAGAGATCAACATGCGGGTTGGGTTCCTCATGTGGTTGCCTAGACAATCGTGGGGTATATATATGTGAATGACGCGTCCGTCGCGTGTGGATTATGTATATATATACGGTGGTGGAAGAACTTCTGGTAAGCCCCAGTCCGATCAGCTGGTGGTAAATGGTTTGGCCGAGCCACCAGAGTCTCTGTAGATGGCACTTGGGTGATGTTTGTGTGTTAGCTTTTTGTCACATGATTAGTATAACACTTCTGTATGCTATGGCCTGTAGTTAGTCGTACTCACTTAGCTTCGTTCTAATTCCCCTCCATCTCCTCCCTGCAGGTTGTAGCTTTGTAGATAATGCTTTTGGGAGAAGACGGGGCATGCTAATGTTTATGTTTGACATGGTTAACTCTGATGTGATATTTTAGAATATGAACCGTGTACTTTTGAAAACAGAATGTATTTACATCTTTTCCTGTTAATATGTAATTTGTTTTAGTGACACGTGACATCGGTTTATTTAAATGTTAATATCGTGTTTAATTAATATTATGCTTCCGCCATGTATTTATAAAAAAAAATATATTAGCGGTGTCACAAATAAGGTTACTGGTAAGTTTAATGCTAATGTGGTGGAATATAAACGGTTCTCCGGTAACGATGATGAAGGGGCAAATGTATATATCAAAGTTATAATAAGGCTAATCCAAATGAAAGGTAGATGTTTATTTACTGGAGCTGTGATAAAACTGTCTAATTTGGAAAGGAATTGCAAAGTTATTTTCGGTAATAACAACGTCAAAGGAGCTAGCATAGATACATGTTAAATGTTTACTCAGGTTCCGAGTGTTTTTAGGTGCATAACTATATGCATCAATCTTTCCTTCCATAGATGAAGTGCGGTTGGTTCATCCTCTCGATTGAGGTGTTTTCAAGAATCATGAAAGGTTTGAACGCAGATTGTAATTGTCAAAATACAAATGAGGTTTAAGATGAAATCAAGTGGCAAACTTGAAGAAATGTTTAGTTTCATATATTATAATCAATATTTTAATTCATTTTAATTGTCCAATGTTAGTAGTCCACAGTTGGTAGTTCAATAATTCATATATAGTTTAATATATAATATTCGATTTAATTAATACGTATCGTGACCCATTGTATACATGTCTCAGACTCGATCACAACTCAAAGTATATATATTATTTGAGAATCAACCTCAACCCTGTATATCTAACTCGTTCATTACCACATATAGAGTGTCTATGGTTATTTCAAATAATATATATAGATGACGTCGATATGATATGTCAAAACATTGTATACGTGTCCCGATTTATCCGACGATATTTAAAGTGCGTAAAATAAATAACAGAAATTAAATAACGATAAATAAAATTGCGAGAATTAAAATTGCGATAAATGAATTGCGATAAATAAATTGCGATAAATAAAATGTAATAAGGAATTAACAGTTAGCTAGGATTTTTGTTAGCGTGGATTCTTAACAAAATTTCTCATAGTTAATTTGTTTGTTTCTAACAAATTTTATTTTGTTAAATGTTTTCTTCATTATGCCACTTGTTGGATTCTGATAGGTCAAAACCCCAATATGAAATTGAATGAAAATGGTTATTCTGCGGTGAACGGATACGTATATCTGTGGATGTAAGTAGGATAGTAAATGACTGTTAAATCAGATTGGAAGAATGTGCAGTGTAACTTATTAATGTGAAATTTAAATATTCCTCAGGTATTATCTACCCGTTAAAATATTTTCACCATTAGCAGTTTGTACAAAAGAATTTTTAACTACAATCTTTATGAAAACATATTTACATATATATTTTTTTTCATATGTAATCATGGATTTAATGAGTTAATATGATATTAAACTCATCTGATTTACGGTTAGCACTAGAGTACATAATCTTAAAAACATTAGAGATTACATAATCATCATGTCGAATGAAGATAAATGATGTAAAACGTCATGTAGAACGATGATTATACTCGAAGTATAGAATGAGATGTTGAGGCATGTGATGTTAAAACTTGGGTTATAGGTGGTACTGGTGTTGATGTTGGTGACGTTGATGAAGCTGGTAAGTTTTGCACCATATTCTCCAAATTAATTACTCGAGCGCGAAGCTCGTTGAATTCTTCTATCACGCCGGGATGATTGGTGGTTGAAACAAGCTGATGAATAAGGTTTTGAATTGTAGATAATATATAATCATTGCGAGATATCCTGGCAATGAGGGTGAAAATGGTGTTTCGGATTGGTTCACCGGTAAGTGCTTCAGGTTCTTCACCAAGAGGTGAATTTGGTTGGTGAAAGGATCGCCTTCTTCTCATCTCCATTGATTAAGTCAACTACGAACCCATCCCCAATTCATCCAGAATTGATGATGACTGATTGGTTGATCCATTCCGGTTACACGGCTTTCGGAGTTTGAGTGAAACTCCATATCGGAATAGCTGTCGGAATCCGAGGAACTTGAACTAGTGGCGAGTTCCATTTCGTACGACTGAATAAAGGATTTTTAGATATGAAATGATTACCGGCTATCGGATGGTATTCTAATTACATAGAATATATATATATATATATATATATATATATATATATATATATATATATATATATATATATATATATATATATATATATATATATATATATATATAGAACAAAAGATTTCGTATTTTACGGAGGAATTTACGGAATACGTCAAGCAAAGTATACAGTAACAGATACGTTAAGATGTGAATTAGCAGGTACGCTAAGATATGAATTTTTGTCTATACACTATTCATGCAATCAATGCAGTAAGATGTGTCTAGACTAAGAATGATAAGTAAATGATTCTCTAAGAATGATAAGCAGGTAATTTTTGACAAGAAATGATAAGCAAAATTTTTTGACATGTAGACACGGTCGAAGTCCAGACTCACTAATGCATCTAAACAAATATCAGTTAGACACACTAATGCAAGACCTGGTTCGCTAAGACCACCGCTCTGATACCAACTGAAATGCCCCGTTCATATCAGTTATAAACTTTACATAATAATTGATTTCATCATGAGGTATTTAACCTCTATATGATACATTTTACAAACATTGCATTCGTTTTTAAAAGACAAACTTTCATTATATCGAAGTTGACAGGCATGCATACCATTTCATAATATCCAAATTATAAATTACCAAATTTGTCATTTACTTTAATAATCTTTATTGAACTCAACGACTCGAATGCAACGTCTTTTGAAATATGTCATGAATGACTCCAATAATATCTCTAAAATGAGCAAATGCACAGCGGAAGATTTCTTTCAAACCTGAGAATAAACATGCTTTCAAGTGTCAACCAAAAGGTTGGTAAGTTCATTAGTTTATCATAAACAATCATTTCCATTAATTTAATAGACCACAAGATTTTTATTTCATTTCTCATAAACATCATGCATCTGCATAAAAATCAGTCATATGAATTGAACACCTGGTAACCGACCTTAACAGGATGCATATAGAATATCCCCATCATTCCGGAACTCTCATCGGACATGATAAATTGAAGTACTAAAGCATCCGTAACTCGGATGAGGCTTGTTGGGCCAAATAGATCTATCTTTAGGATTCGTGTCAATTGGTGGCAATTATCATAAACACCAATTCTTAGGCTACCAAGCTAAAAAAGGGCATATTCGGTTCGATAATCCAACCATAGAATGTAGTTTAGATTACTTGTGTCTATTTCGTAAAACATTCATAAAAGCAGCGCATGTATTCTCAGTCCCAAAAATATATATTGCAAAAGCATTTAAAAAGGGAGCAAATGAAACTCACGATACGATATTTTATAGTAAAAATATTCATACGACGGAACTGAACAATGCAAGGTTGACCTCGGATTCACGAACCTATATCATTTATATATATATTAACACATATATTCGTAATCGAACAAATTAATATATATATATATATATATATATATATATATATATATATATATATATATATATATATAATATATATATATTAGTTATATCATTTTTATATTATTAACCTATATGTTTCATATTTTATTTTATATATTTAAAATAAATAAAAATATTAATTTTGTTATGTTATATGTAATTATTACATTTTTGTATACATATATATATCATTTGCTTGTTAAAATTATATTAATACAAAAATAATATTAGAAATGATAAAAATTATAATACTAATACTTTTGATAATAATAATAATAATAATAATAATAATATTAATAATAATAATAATAATAATAATAATAATAATAATAATAATAATAATAATAATAATAATAATAATAATAAAAGAAGACTACCTTTAATAGTTTTCCCCAAAAAGATGCCCCATACCGGGCTCGAACCCATGACCTCTCAGTTAAACACAAACACTCTAAACCACTCCTCCATCTGTTTCTTTCTGTTTCAATTCGTAGGTTAAATTTAGTTAACCATTACCTTATATATATATATACATATATATATATATATATATATATATATATATATATATATATATATATATATATATATATATATATATATATATATATATATATATATATATATATATATATATATATATATATATATAGTGCGTTCTTGTTTCACCCCATGATTAATTCGGCCCAACAGGCCCAAATTGTTTAAACTTAAGAAGCTTATTGTTAGACCCAATAAACGAAACCCATTTAATCAAACCCAATAAACATAGCCCAATTTGTTAAGTGATCCATTTATCTCAATCATTGATCCGGTAATAAAAAATATATATAAATCGTCAATTGGATTGGTAGCAGCCGTCGAACATCATCTTATCATCAAGTCATCTTCATCAATGAATCATCATACTTTAACAGAATATAACGGTCCAATAGCAGCAGCAACATGAACGGGTTGTAGGTTGGTAGTTTTCCGGCAGTTTAAGGTGGTTTGATTGAAAAAGAAACAGAAGAAAGTCGCTGTAGCAGTAGGTTATTTAATGGGGTATTGGCGGTTTAACTATGGTTTTGAAATAGAAAAACGGTTGTAGCAGGTATGCTATTTTAGGCTGGAAAACCGAGCAATATAGATAGGTAGGAGTAGTAATCATGTAGTGGTAGATGGGTTTTGAGTTATGATTTGAACGAGATAACTTGTATTCATGGTTTGGTGATGGTGACCGAAGACGGTTTCAAGGTGGTGGTGGTTTATGGTTCGTGAAGGTGGTGATGGGTTTTAAAGTGGTGGTGTCATGGAGATGAGCAAGAAAAGATCACGAGGGTACAAAGGTGTGGTGATCTCCGATGGTTGTGGTCCTTAATTATAGCATCAATACCGTGTTTGTTTATTTTTTTAGTCGTTGTTTTTAGTCGCTGGCAACACAACTGAACATCTTTGTTGGTTGTTGGTTTACTCACGGTTAACAGCAACAAGAAGGACGAGAAGCAGTTTCGAATAAACAGAAACAGTAACAACGATTTTCTAATGGTTGCAGGTGGTTAAACGAGATGGTGAAGGTGGTGGTTTGGGTTGGGTGTTTGTTTGATCGATAAAGATAATGAGAGAGGTAGAAACCGAACACAAGAGTAAAAAGTTGAGTAAGTTTGGTGATAGTTTTATGATACTTGCGTTAAACTGAACCATAACCGAATACATATGGTGGCCTGATGGTGTTGCTTCGACAAAAGACCGAAAGCTGGACAGCAGGAAGATGGCTTTTGTTTGGGGTGGTTCACGACCTAAACAGGATCCTCATGGGGTGGTGTTCGATAGTAGCAAAGATAAAGAACCAAAAGACCTTTATATTTTTCGATGGTTATTATGGTGGGTACCTATGACTAATGTTTGTTAACAGGGAAAACAATAGCAGCAGTTTCATATGAATGAGTGAAGATTGAGTGGTGTTTTAATGCTGGTGGTTATGGAGTTGTCGTTGTGGTTAGTAAATAAGAAGAGATAGATGGGAGAGAGGTTGGTTGTTTGATTGTGGAAGCATACAGCAAGTTGATCTTTCTTTGTAATATATAAAGCAAGAAAGAAAGCAACAAAATGATATGATAATAAGTAGAGTTAAAACCGTGTGAAAGAAGGGAGGCACAGTACAAACAAATTTCAATTAAGTACAGTAATTCACTTAATCATTTGAGTTGATTTCAAGTCACGGAATCAAAAGCAATAATTTAAATCAATAATAATAATAATATAATAATATTTGGAAATTAAAACATGCAATTAGTTAGCCGTCGTCTACTATTCCTTTCATGGACTGAAATTCGTACTCCGTTGTTGAATCAGTGGCGGATAATAAGTCTTTAGAAAAATTCCATATTTTTAAATTAACTATATTTATTTATTTTGGTCATTATGGTATAAAATTCGATCATAAATTATTAAACAAAAATTAACTCACTGTCCACGCCCGATCCTGGTTAAAATATAAAAAGTGTTGAAATTTACTAATTAGCTTCTAAATGTATTTTTAATAGGCCTATGATTCATATAACTCATTTTCGGATCACCGTTTATATTAAAATCACATAAGTTTGTTTTACCTTAATTAATAACTATCAAGATGACAAACGAGTGCTACGAGCGTTTATTAAATAAATTCTAAATCGTATATATATATATATATATATATATATATATATATATATATTCAATATACTTTTCATATGTGTGTGTGTGTGTGTGTATATATATATATATATATAGATTTATAGTAATATTATATATTATTTCATTTACACATATGAATTAAATCATATAAGTTTCTATTTCAAATTAATTTATATATTTAAATATATATGTATTTATTTACAGATAGTGGTTCGTGAATCGTCGAGAATAGTCAAAGGTTAAATGAATATATGAAACAGTTCAAAATTTTCGAGACTCAACATTACAACTTTGCTTATCTTGTCGAAATTATATAAAGATTAAGTTTAAATATGGTCGAAAATTTCCGGGTCGTCACAATAGATCAAGATTAACTACTAATACTATAATATAACTATAGAGATCCAATTGGATAGGTATGGAGAATAAGATTCCGATAGGGAGCTATCACAAGAGTCCAACTTTCTAGAATAAACACCAAACCTCAATCAACTGGGCTATCAAACTAACTGATTTATCACTAAGAGTTTAGGTCTTGAAGATTCTGGCTAAGACGAATATCCCTACTTCCAACGTTAACCTTAGAAGGTTTAAACGACCTTATGGATAGAATCATAGGTACATGAATAAAGTGGTATTATCCCTAAGGAAAGTCTCGGCTTTTCTTAATCCTAGTTAGTCTAACTAAAGCAATATTCCACCACTTAATACTAAGCTATGCCTTAACATTAACAGATGTGTAATCTTAGATATTCTAAGGTACTGCTAATTGGATTAGAGGTCACTCCTTTGCGATCACTTATTCAACCCCGGATCATCTTACAACATCTCAAGAACGTTGCTTCTGACGCGAATCATGCTTTTGAGCAAGCCTGTGTTCACTGAACTCTATACTGCCTACTCTAATCACAACCTAAATGGGCAGCTCTTCTCTGACAAATAAATGGTTATTCGTACGTAGGTACTATATCCCTATTTTGATGTTAAGCATACATAACTACTTATCCGTATCCTAGGGTTGATCAGGTCCTAATACTAGGTTATAGCCACGTGAATTGTAATGACCCGTCCTAATCCATAAGGACGAATACAATAACATATGGATCTATTGTGAGGTATTTGACCTCTATATGATACATATTACAAACATTGCATTCGTTTTTAAAAGGCAAACTTTCTTTACATCGAAAAGTGACGGCATGCATACCATTTCATAATACATCCAACTATAAATAACTTAATAATAATCTTGATGAACTCAATGACTCGAATGCAACGTCTTTCGAAATATGCCATGAATGACTCCAAGTAATATCCTTAAAATGAGCTAATGCACAGCGGAAGATTTCTTTAATACCTGAGAATAAACATGCTTTAAAGTGTCAACCAAAAGGTTGGTGAGTTCATTAGTTTATTATAATCATTCATTTCCATCATTTTAATAGACCACAAGAATTTTCATTTCCATTTCTCATAAATATCGTGCATACAAAAATCATTCATATGGATTGAACACCTGGTAACCGACATTAACAAGATGCATATAAGAATATCCCCTATCATTCCGGGACATCCATCGGACATGATAAAACAAACTCGAAGTACTAAAGCATCCGCTACAACGGATGGGGTTTGTTGGGCCTAATAGATCTATCTTTAGGATTCGCGTCAATTATAGACTGGTTTATTAATTCTTAGGTTACCAAGCAAAAAAGGGCATATTCGGCTTCGATCATTCAACCATAGAATGTAGTTTTAATTACTTGTGTCTATTTCGTCAAACATTTATAAAAGCACATGTATTCTCAGTCTCAAAAATATATATATTGCAAAAGCATTTAAAAAGGGAGTAATGAAACTCACGATACGATATTTTGTAGTAAAAATATTCATACGACGATACTGAACAATGCAAGGTTGGCCTTGGATTCACGAACCTATATCAATTGTATATATATTAAAACATATAATGGAAATCACATAATTTCATTTATTAATATATATTATTTATATATTTTTGATTATATAGAATTTATACTAAATTCCATTTAAAAACGTATACTCATATTATATCTTAAATTACATGTTATATATAGTTATTCGTTAAAATGATAGTTTTGATAATAATGATTTACTAATAATAATAATAATAATAATAATAATAATAATAATAATAATAATAATAATAATAATAATAATAATAATAATAATAATAATAATAATAATAATAATAATAATAACTTTATTGATAAGGATAATACTAATAATAAAAATGATAATGATAATCTTTAATAATAATAATAATAAGTTATTTCATTTTTATAATGAAAACAATAATATTGATAATAATACTTAATACTAATAATGAGTAATAATAATACTAATCATGATAATAATGATAGAAATAATAATTTTACCAATAATGTTAATCTCAATAACATAATAATTTTAATTAATAATAATGATAATAATAATAATAATAATAATAATAATAATAATAACTATGATAATAATAACTTTACTACTAATGATAATACTATGAATTGTATGAATGATACTAATAATTATATTTTTAATATTTGTAATAATCTAATAACAATAATAATTAATAATAATAATAATAATAATAATAATATAATAATAATAATAATAATAATAATAATAATAATAATAATATAATAATAATAATAATAATAATAATAATAATAATAATAATAATAATAATAATAATAATAATAATAATAATAATAATAATAATAATAATAATAATAATAATAATAATAACAACAAGCATAATATTGAGTAGTAAGTGTGGCGACCCGACAAAATCGTCATTGACGGCGCCGCTAACTTAGGTCCCGTTACGTGGTCGTAGTCCCTATATGAGACTCGTTTGACCAAAATTATGTCGCATTCATTTGAAATGTACAAAACTTACAAAGTTTAGTTTACCAAACGGTTCGACAACAAGTTTAAGTTTACAAAAGTTGTAAAGTATAAATGAAATAACTTGCGACATAATATAAGTTGAAAGTCACGGTTTGCTATAAATAGCGTAAGTATGTAAACAACATGTTTGAATCCAAAGGTGCTATCACTAGCGTATGCATGTATGTATGCTTGACCCCAAGCAAGTATGAGTGTACGCAGAATCATGTATCAAATAGCCATGTATGAACCTGAGAAACATATAGAAAACTGTCAACGAAAAACGTTGGTGAAATCATAGGTGTTTTAGTAAACGTTGTATTTGAACCACAAGATTTAATATAAGATGATTATCAAAATCATTTGCATTCCAAAAGTTGTTATTTGTATCCCGGGCACCCAATTATCAAACTTAACTGTTTTCCACCCTTTGCGTAGTGTTAGAACATACACTAGACCCGAAAATATATTTCATCCGCTAATGGTAGCGAACCGTCCGAATGAGTCTCGTCAAGCCCATGTGATCACATAATATAAGTTCTCGTTTACACCCTGCAAGTGTAACTAATGATAATTGAATTAAGGCTTTTTGTTCAAACCCGCACGTGGAATGTTCATTTCCGTACTTGTGTTCAAAGTGTAAAAGTATGTAGTATAAAACCGTATATGTTTCTCATCCCATGATTTAAAAGTATAAAAGTTGTTGAAAGATGGGACTATGATCTCACCTCGAGTGCACGAGTATAATTGTACTTCACAAAGTAAACGTGTGCATGAATGTTGCTTAGCCTTGACCTAAACAAGTAAGTTGTATCAATTAACTGGTTACGACACAAGGTCGGGCGAAATGTGTTCAATTAGTCCTATGGCTCATTACGACTCGATTATATAGCATGTGAATCACGTTGTCAAGTTTCATGCAAGAATCAAGTATAAAATAAGATTAGAACGATTGTATAAGTGTTTTGTTAAGTTTGACTAAAAGTCAAACTTGGTCAAAGTCAACGAAAAAGTCAACGGGGTCGGGTCGGGTCGGGTCCCGAACTATTTTTCTGAGGTTTTTATTCATATATAAGCATGTTAGAACAAGTTACATGTGAATCGGAGGTGCGTAGCATAGCAAATATTTTTCGAAATTTAACAAAGTAGGTCAGAACCCAAACACGGCTATTGCCGCGCCGCGGCCTGAGGTGTCGCGCCGCGACATTAGGCGTGGCCTGGTACCTGGTCAGTTTCAAAAGTTCAAGTCTTGATCCAAAATTCAATTTAGCACAAAACGCAAACCGTAAACACTTAGAACACGTATCTTATATCATTGGAAAGGTAATTTGACGAGGAACACAACTAAACACTTTTCATCAAGCAAAAACATCAATGACAATAACCAAAATCTCGTCAAGTGATCAATAAAGGTTTATTTTCAAAGTTTCAAGTTCGTAAAACGTATTTTATGATTCGGGAATCCAATTTACACATACGATATGCCGTTTTGAAGGTAATGAAACATACATTACAACTAAACACTTACTAATAACATTTCATGGCATTCGAAACATCAAAAGCTAGTTTTAAGTCTATCAAACCCTAACCAAAATCCACAAAAATCAATATTCATGTTTTTGAAGTTTTCTTAATCAACCTACGCATCAAAACGAAGCTAGTGATACTAGTAACACAATTAAAACATGTACTTTAACAATCAAACAACATTTAATCTTCCAAAATGCAAGATTAAGCAAACCCATTTCAAATGTTCAAACTAGTTACTCAAAACAACAAATCGAGCAAACAAAATATATATTCATGTTACACACGAGCCATAGACACTAACTAACACCATTTCAAGTATAAAAACACGAATTTAGAGAAAATCTAGAGTTTTAGAAATGTTACCCAAACTTGATGAAATTGGTATCAAATTGTAGAGGATGAAGAGAGGATTCCAAATACGTAATTTGTTTTGATGTTGGCCTCCTAGATCGAATTTAGATGATGAGTGATTGAATTGGGTAAGTGTGTGTGTGTTCTTGCTAGAGAGAAAGAGAGAGAGATGGAGATGATTGAATGGTGGTGATTGGGGTGGACTAGTTAACCTAGTCAACTAGTTTGCCCCGTGTCAATTTTAGTCCCTCGAGTTTAGAAGCGGGTGCGGGATTTTACCGAACGAATATTTTGAAAACGCTCGAGTAAACGAGTGATGTTATAATTAAATGACGGAATTATTATGAATGTTAGTCAACGGAAACTACAAATTTAAATAACGAAAGGTATTATTTAAAAAAAAAGACGGTGTTAAAAATAAATTTAACGGAAAAAGGCGGGATGTTACATTACCTACACCTTAAAAGAAATTTCGTCCCGAAATTTAGTTGAAAGTAGTAGTCGTTGTTCCTTCATCGAGATCGTGCGTTGCCCATTCTACGGATAAGTGAAAGTACTTCATCGGGCATTTCAACGAACTTTGACAGTCGGGGTTTTACGTTGTTTCAGAGTTTGGTTTCATGATTCAAAATTTCAACCGGTTCTCCTAGGAAGGAAAGTTTGTCATCGATAGTAGGTTCGTCGAAGAGGGTAACAAGTCCTGGTTTCGCAAGGTACGTCTTTAAGTTTGATACGTAGAATGTGGGATGTACGGAGACTCTTTTGTAGCGACTACGGTTCTCCTTGAGCCTTTCTTGGAATTGAAAAATTTTCCGGTTGTTTCATGAAGGATTTCAGGTCCGGTGGTTCGCTTGTCACCTACTTCGGTTCAACAATTTAAGAAAACGACAATTACGGCTATACGGGTCCTCGAAAGTGTGACGTTAAGACTTGAATGATAACCATCGTTGTAAGAGAATTTGGTTAAAGGCAAAAACTTTTCTCAAGTAAATTTGAAGTTGATAACACAAATTCGTATTACGGTTTCCAAGGTTTGAATCGTATGTTTGCTCGGTCCGTCGGGTTGTGGTTGATGTGCGGTACTCATGTCTAAACGTGGTCCCGAGACTTTTTGTGAGGCACTCCAAAATCTAGAAGTGAAACGAGGATCTCGATCTGAAACGAGGTACATCTCTTTAAGGTATATTTGAAAGAGTTTGTTAGGACGTGAAAACGTTTGTTGGAACAAGTTTCTGTTTCTCAAGAATTTCGCGCCGCGGAAAATTTATCGGTTTTCGAAGACGTTTATTAGAGCAAGTTTCGTATCGGGTTCTGAAAAACGTTCATTAGGACTATTCACCCTCGTGGTGAATACTTGTATAACGTGAAGAGTCTATCCCTCCATTGAGAATTTAAAATAAATATTTCCTTATACGAAAGTGCGAGTGTAAGGCGAGAGAGGTTTCCGCCTCGATGTGAGCATACCAAGCATTTTGTAGTTCGTCGATAAAATTGTGCGAAAATGAGATAGTATACACGTATAGCATATGGTTGAAGTCGAAGGAATTTTTCATTCATTCGGAAGCATAAGTATGGTTTGATAATAATCGACGATGTGTCCCGGGTATGGTTGTTATCAGTATTCTCGGAGTTGTCGGATGTTCAAACAAGGAAAAATGAAGTCATGTACATGGCACATGGTGGTGATTAGGTTGATCGAGTCCAATCACCATCACGAGTCATTAGAACTTTGGTATGGCTTACCGTAATATAACCACGTTGATCGAGTGTCGTTATATTACGCTAACTCATACCTCCATTCCCACATCACTCCATAACATCAAGTTCGTGTAACTGTGAAGATCTAGAATGAACAAAGTTTAACGACGTCTCAAACGTGACTCGTATTAAATCGAAAGAATTTCTGCAACTCTAAAGAAGCGTTCCCCGAGGGAAGTGTATAAATGTTTGTTCACGTCAATGCGGTTCGAGTCAGACAATAATGTATTCAGGTATGAAAAGAGTAACGAGTCATGATAACGAGTAGCACGCAACCGTTGTGATAAATGTTGATGACGATACTCATCTAGAGTAGTGATGGTAGTAACACCAAAAAGTAGATAGTAAGAAACACCAGTGGGAAACCGATAGTAAGTTGAAACGGTGGCGAATCATAATCTGGGAGACAGGGTTCCCGGACAAGTGTGACCAATGAAGTCGTTGTCATCCTTACGCGCATGAATCTCGAATTTACGTGTGTTACCAGGAAGTGGCAGAATACGGATTCGTATGATGAAAGTTTGGTACCATTATGGAGTTCACCTAAGAAAGATTCAAGTATATATGCACAAATAGTCAAGTAAGTGCTATCTATAGCAAATGCAAGTCAGGATGCAATGATTAACTATCCGGTTGTAGTCTAGATTCACTAATGCGTCCTAACGACTCTGTCAGACACACTAATGCACATCCTAGTTCCCTACAACCAACGCTCTGATACCATCTGTGGCGACCCGACAAAATCGTCATTGACGGCGCCGCTAACTTAGGTCCCGTTACGTGGTCGTAGTCCCTATATGAGACTCGTTTGACCAAAATTATGTCGCATTCATTTGAAATGTACAAAACTTACAAAGTTTAGTTTACCAAACGGTTCGACAACAAGTTTAAGTTTACAAAAGTTGTAAAGTATAAATGAAATAACTTGCGACATAATATAAGTTGAAAGTCACGGTTTGCTATAAATAGCGTAAGTATGTAAACAACATGTTTGAATCCAAAGGTGCTATCACTAGCGTATGCATGTATGTATGCTTGACCCCAAGCAAGTATGAGTGTACGCGGAATCATGTATCAAATAGCCATGTATGAACCTGAGAAACATATAGAAAACTGTCAACGAAAAACGTTGGTGAAATCATAGGTGTTTTAGTAAACGTTGTATTTGAACCACAAGATTTAATATAAGATGATTATCAAAATCATTTGCATTCCAAAAGTTGTTATTTGTATCCCGGGCACCCAATTATCAAACTTAACTGTTTTGCACCCTTTGCGTAGTGTTAGAACATACACTAGACCTGAAAATATATTTCATCCGCTAACGGTAGCGAACCGTCCGAATGAGGCTCGTCAAGCCCATGTGATCACATAATATAAGTTCTCGTTTACACCCTGCAAGTGTAACTAATGATAATTGAATTGAGGCTTTTTGTTCAAATCCGCACGTGGAATGTTCGTTTCCGTACTTGTGTTCAAAGTGTAAAAGTATGTAGTATAAAACCGTATATGTTTCTCATCCCATAATTTAAAAGTATAAAAGTTGTTGAAAGATGGGACTATGATCTCACCTCGAGTGCACGAGTATAAATGTACTTCACAAAGTAAACGTGTGCATGAATGTTGCTTAGCCTTGACCTAAACAAGTAAGTTTTATCAATTAACCGGTTACGACACAAGGTCGGGCGAAATGTGTTCAATTAGTCCTATGGCTCATTACGACTCGATTATATAGCATGTGAATCACGTTGTCAAGTTTCATGCAAGAATCAAGTATAAAATAAGATTAGAACGATTGTATAAGTGTTTTGTTAAGTTTGACTAAAAGTCAAACTTGGTCAAAGTCAACGAAAAAGTCAACGGGGTCGGGTCGGGTCCCGAACTATTTTTCTGAGGTTTTTATTCATATATAAGCATGTTAGAACAAGTTACATGTGAATCGGAGGTGCGTAGCATAGCAAACATTTTTCGAAATTTGACAAAGTAGGTCAGAACCCAAACACGGCTATTGTCGCGCCGTGGCCTGAGGTGTCGCGCCGCGACATTAGGCGTGGCCTGGTACCTGGTCAGTTTCAAAAGTTCAAGTCTTGATCCAAAATTCAATTTAGCACAAAACGCAAACCGTAAACACTTAGAACACGTATCTTATATCATTGGAAAGGTAATTTGACGAGGAACACAACTAAACACTTTTCATCAAGCAAAAACATCAATGACAATAACCAAAATCTCGTCAAGTGATCAATAAAGGTTTATTTTCAAAGTTTCAAGTTCGTAAAACGTATTTTATGATTCGGGAATCCAATTTACACATACGATATGCCGTTTTGAAGGTAATGAAACATACATTACAACTAAACACTTACTAATAACATTTCATGGCATTCGAAACATCAAAAGCTAGTTTTAAGTCTATCAAACCCTAACCAAAATCTACAAAAATCAATATTCATGTTTTTGAAGTTTTCTTAATCAACCTACGCATCAAAACGAAGCTAGTGATACTAGTAACACAATTAAAACATGTACTTTAACAATCAAACAACATTTAATCTTCCAAAATGCAAGATTAAGCAAATCCATTTCAAATGTTCAAACTAGTTACTCAAAACAACAAATCGAGCAAACAAAATATATATTCATATTACACACGAGCCATAGACACTAACTAACACCATTTCAAGTATAAAAACACGAATTTAGAGAAAATCTAGAGTTTTAGAAATGTTACCCAAACTTGATGAAATTGGTATCAAATTGTAGAGGATGAAGAGAGGATTCCAAATACGTAATTTGTTTTGATGTTGGCCTCCTAGATCGAATTTAGATGATGAGTGATTGAATTGGGTAAGTGTGTGTGTGTTCTTGCTAGAGAGAAAGAGAGAGAGGTGGAGATGATTGAATGGTGGTGATTGGGGTGGACTAGTTGACCTAGTCAACTAGTTTGCCCCGTGTCAATTTTAGTCCCTCGAGTTTAGAAGCGGGTGCGGGATTTTACCGAACGAATATTTTGAAAACGCTCGAGTAAACGAGTGATGTTATAATTAAATGACGGAATTATTATGAATGTTAGTCAACGGAAACTACAAATTTAAATAACGAAAGGTATTATTTAAAAAAAAAGACGGTGTTAAAAATAAATTTAACGGAAAAAGGCGGGATGTTACAGTAAGTAAACTACCTCAAAGAAGTAGCCATGAAAAATAATGCCCAAGTCCGGGTTTGAACCCGCGACCTCTCGCTAACCCGATAACACCTTTAACCATTCCACTGTCTATGCCTTTTGTTTTAATTACGGATTTTAATCTCTTATATCCCGTATTTAATGCATTGCCCTTATTTCAGCCCACCGAAAACAGAAATTGGATCTCAGCCCATCTCCATTATTTTGGCCCAAGTTCAACTTCGGCCCACCCCATTATTTCATCCTAAAAATGGAACCCATTCAATCAATTCATTTACCTTAAAGAAGCCCAATACAAAAATCAGTCCCTTTATGTGTATACACCTTCCATCATCATCATCGTGCCCCGTCACCATCATCATCAAAAGTCGCCATAACCATATCATCATCATGTATCACATACGCCATCATCATTAGTATAAATCGACCCATCACCATTTATGACATATATCATCTTCATAATCTAATCGGCCCAAGAATCACGGTCCAAAATAACATTTAAAACACATAGTGGCCTCAACCAAAACAGTTCACAGCCTAAATTATTCACAAGCTCATTTGGTATGATGTAAGTTTCTCCTTTTTAATCTTATGATTATAAATAAAGAATGAGTGGGTTTTTCCATCGGCCCACCACAAAAAGGAAATGACCAACAACAACAACAAAAAATGTCTGCCACCTTCCCTTACTATATTCGAAGTATAATATTATGTTTCTTTTTCCTTTTTCATAATTCATCATAGTCATTAACATCTAGTGTTGTTTCGCAGCTGTTTTAAAGAAAAAGCACAGCAGCAGCAGTGGGTTTAGTAGTAACTAAACAGTAGTGAGATATAGTAATCGATTTATGATGGTGATGAATGAAATGGTGAGTTATGGGTTTGTCAGTAAACTGGAAACAAAATAATGACAAATTGATAATGCAGCGGAGTATACGAAATACTATTATTGTTTATTACGAAATACGACGAAATTACACAAGTTTTATTTAATCCGATTGGATCCTCGGTTCCATCAAATTCCAAAGGTTTGCAGGCAGTGAATTCTTTGTAGGAGCATCCTACACGATTTCTTGTGGAATTAGTTCCACTGCTAGAACCAGAGTTATTGTTGTTATTTTGCATTGCGGCCTGCACGGCGGCTATGTTCGTAGCAAGGAAAACACGGAAGTCTTCCTCGGTCATGTTCAAGTTCTGACGAGTAGTCGGTGCCATTTCCTTCAAAAATAGCCAAAAGAATTAAGTTAATCATATAGAATATTAAGAGTAGTCAATAGTATTTCGTAGCATAATATGAACTTATTTATAAAAGCTTTTTCTTCATATTAGCATTTTATAGGTTTTAATTCGGGTAGTACCTACCCGTTAAGTTCATACTTAGTAGCTAACATACAATTTAACTACTACAATTCTCTATGAAAAACTGATTACAATAAATTTCACGTTCAAACTTTTATACAATATTTACAAATTTACAATACCGCTATTTTACATATAGCATAAAATATAGCACACAATAATTTTGATACAAAACAGTTGTGACAACAATCCTAGTTAATATGCAAGTCATTCAGCAAAGGCAATAAAAACACGTAATTCATAAGTCCAGAAACAAGTCATGCATTCTGGTTGTACTAATATTATTTCCCATCCTTGGTTATGTGGCAGATAACCATTATGACCGTTAGCTAGGCAGCATTTTGTAATGTCATCAAAAGGACGAGGGTTTCGTAATGCCCAACAGCCCCGTAACAATCTAAAAACCTTGTTTCTCACCCCAACTACCGAATCCGTCACTTGTGGGAAGGTTTTATTTAAAAGTTGTAATCCGATGTTCTTTTTCTCACTTTGGTCAGAAGCGAACATCACTAACCCGTAAGCATAACATGCTTCTTTATGTTGCATGTTAGAAGCTCTTTCTAAAGCACGAAGTCCTATGTTGGGATATGTTGAGTTAAAATAGGTTCTTAACCCGTAGCGTAAAATTGCACTTGGGTTCCCCGCATTTAACGCTTTAAAGAAAACACGGCGTAACTTAATATCTCCCCAATATGATATACCCCATCTTTCAAAAGAAAGCCTTTTATAAACTAAGGCATGCCTGGAACGTTCTTCAAATGTTCTACAAACTAATTTTGCCGTAAACAATTGTGCCGATGAATTCTGACCGACTCTAAACAAGATTTCATCAATCATGTCCCCGGGTAGGTCTTCTAAAATTTTTGGTTGTCTATCCTTAACATCCATTTTGTGTTTTTATACTGTAAAAATAGTAGATTCATAAAAGATACTTAACAAATAATACAAGCAATTTTTACATTTATCATAAAAGCACAAGCACACTATATTACATATATTACATCACATGATTACAACTCTTTATTCCGACTCATTTGTTTCTTCTTCTTCGGACTTGGTTTGTTTCGCTAATTTCCTAGGGATATATGGTTCTCCCCTAATACGAGCCGTCATTTTCACAAATGGTTTAGAAAAACCTGGTGGATTAGAGGTTCCCGGGTTATTGTTAAAATTTAAGAAGTACGGGTGTTTACGATATATATATATATATAAAGCTCATCGGGGTTGTAATCAGGTTTCTCTATTTTGATACCTTTTCCCTTATTGTTTTCTTTTGCTTTTTCAAATTGAGTCGAGGTAATTTCTATAACATCATCGGAATCCTCGTCGGGATCCGATTCATCAGAAAATTGGTAATTTTCCCAATATTTTGTTTCCTCGGCAGAAACACCATTGACCATTATTAACTTTGGTCCGTTGGTTGAGGATTTTCTTTTATTTAATCGTTTAACTGTAGGTATTAATATTTCTTCCTCTGAAACCTCTTCTTCTTCTGGTTCCTCCTCTTCCGGTTCCTCTTCTTCCGGTTCCTCCTCTTCCGGTTCATCCTCTTCCGGTTCCTCCTCGGGATTTTGTGAATCTTTCCAAAATATATTCGACTCTTCATTATTATTGGGTGAGTCGATGGGATTTGTACTAGAAGTAGACATCTATCACACAATATCAAACACGGTCGAAGTCCAAATTCACTAATGCATCCTAGCAACTCGGTAAGACACACTAATGCAAAATTCTGGTTCTCTAAGACCAACGCTCAGATACCAACTGAAATGTCCCGTTCATATCGATTATAAACTTTCCATATTAATTGATTTTGTTACGAGGTTTTGACCTCTATATGAGACGTTTTTCAAAGACTGCATTCGATTTTTAAACAAACCATAACCTTTATTTTATCAATAAAGGTTTAAAAATATTACGACGATTATCAAATAATGATATTCTAAAATATAGCGTTTTCACACGATTATTACAGAATGGTTTACAATAATATTACACATCAATTTAAATCTTCGAATGCAGTTTTTAAACATTATTATACAAGCATGCTGACTCCAACTCTTGTCCATAAATTAGCATGCAACAGCGGAAGCTCTTAATAATCACCTGAGAATAAACATGCTTTAAACGTCAATAAAAATGTTGGTGAGTTATAGGTTTAACCTATATATATCAAATCGTAATAATAGACCACAAGATTTCATCTTTCAATAACATACAATTTGTATAAAAATCATTCATATGTTGAACACCTGGTAAGCGACATTAACAAAATGCATATAGAATATCCCCAAAACAGAAATCCATCTGTATTAATAACTCGGAGTACTAAAGCATACCATTTTCCAGTATGGGGGGAGTTAGGGCCCGTAGATCTACCTTTAGGATTCGCGTCAATTAGGGTGTCTGTTCCCTAATTCTTAGGTTACCAAGCTAAAAGGGTGATATTCGGTATTCATTATCCAGCATAGAATGTAATTTCAAGTACTTGTGTCTATTTTGTAAAACATTTACAAAACTGCATGTATTCTCATCCCAAAAATATTATATTTAAAAGTGGGACTATAACTCACTTTCACAGATTTTTACTTCGTCGGGAAGTATGACTTGGCCACTGGTCGATTCACGAACCTATAAAAAATATGTACATATGTATCAAAGTATGATCAAAATATAATTACAACATTTTTTATTACGTTTTAATGATTTGAGTTTGTTAATTCAGCAGTTCTCGTTAGTAACCTACAACTAGTTGTCCACAGTTAGATGTACAGAAATAAAGTAATATATATTATCTCGAATCAATCCACGACCTCGTGTATGCAAGTCTCAGGCTAGATCACAACTCAAAGTATATATAATATTTTGGAATCAACCTCAACCCTATATAGCTAACTTCAACATTACTGCATATAGAGTGTCTATGGTTGTTCCGAAATATATATATATATATATGTATATATATATATATATATATATATATATATATATATATATATATATATATATATATATATATATATATAGATGGGTCGATATGATATGTCAAAATATTATATTCGTGTCTATGGTATCCCAAGATTACATAATATATATTAGAATATATGTATAATACAATATAAGTTAGTTAAGTTATGATTTGTATAAATTTGTTACAAATTTCACGTAGCTGCAACAAGCAAAATTATCCAATCTTGTTTTACCCATAACTTCTTCGTTTTAAATCCGTTTCGAGTGATTCAAGTTGCTATGGTTTCATATTGAATTTAAGTTTATGAATCTAAACAGAAAAAGTATAAGTTTATAGTCGGAAATATAGGTTACAAGTCATTTTTGTAAAGGTAGTCATTTCAGTTGAAAGAACGACGTCTAGATGACCATTTTGGAAAACATACTTCCACTTTGAGTTTAACCATGATTTTTGGATATAGTTTCATGTTCATAAGAAAAATCATTTTTCCAGAAGAATAGCTTTTAAATCAAAGTTTATCATAGTTTTTAATTATCCAAACCAAAACAGCCCCCGGTTTTACTACGACGGCGTATATCCGGTTTTACGGTGTTCTTCGTGTTTCCAAGTTTTAAATCATTAAGTTAGCATATCATATAGATATAGAACATGTGTCTAGTTGATTTTAAAAGTCAAGTTTGAAGGATTAACTTTTGTTTGCGAACAAGTTTAGAATTAACTAAACTATGTTCTAGTGATTACATGTTCAAATCTTCGAATAAGATAGTTTTATATATATATGAATCGAATGATGTTATGAACATCATTACTACCTCAAGTTTATTAGGTAAACCTATTGTAAGTGACAAAAATTGATCTAGCTTCAAAGGATTCTTGGATGGCTTGAAAGTTCTTGAAGTAGAATCATGACACAAAAACAAGTTCAAGTAAGATTTTCACTCTAAATAAGATAGTTATAGTTATAGAAATTGAATCAAAGTTTGAATATGAGTATTACCTTGTATTAGAAAGATATCTTACTATAAATAAGAAAGATTTCTTGAGCTTAGATGATTACTTGGATTGGATTAGAAAGCTTGGAAGTAATCTTGCAAACTTGATAGTATTCTTGATTTTATGAAACTAGAACTTATAGAATTTATGAAGAACACTTAGAACTTGAAGATAGAACTTGAGAGAGATCAATTAGATGAAAAAAATTGAAGAATTAAAGTGTTTTTAGGTGTTTTTGGTCGTTGGTATATGGATTAGATATAAAGGATGTGTAAGTTTGTTTTCATGTAAATAATTCATGAATGATTTATAATATTTTTTGTAATTTTGTGAGATATTCCATGCTAGTTGCCAAATGATGGTTCCCACATGTTTAATGACTCACATAGGATGCTAAGGAGCTGATGATTGAGTGTATATACCAATAGTATATACATCTTAGAAGCTGTGTATTGTACGAGTACGAATACGGGTGCATACGAGTAGAATTGTTGATGAAAATGAATGAGGATGTAATTGTAAGCATTTTTGTTAAGTAGAAGTACTTTGATATATGTCATGAAGTCTTCCAAAAGTGTATTAATACATCTTAATACACTACATGTATATACATTTAACTGAGTCATTAAGTCATCGTTAGTCGTTATATGTAAGTGTTGTTTCGGAACCTTTAAGTTAACGATCTTGTTAAATGTAATTGATCCATTGTTATTACACTTAAATGAGATGTTAAATTGTTATGTTAACATGTTAACATGGTGTATTAATATATCTTAATATCATATAAATATGTGTAAAATACTATTACAATGATAATTGTTACATATATGTATTGTTTCGAAATCCTTAAGTTAGTAGTCTCATCTTACTCGTGTAGTTCATTGTTAATACGCTTAATGATATATGTAATTATCATTTCATGATGTTAAACATAGTGTATTAATATCTTAACAAGATACATATGTATTTAGTAAGACGTTGTTGTAACGATAGCCGTTATATATATCGTTTCGTGTTTCTTAATTCACTACTTACATTTTATGTATATAACTCATTGTTAATGTACTTGCTGAGATACTTACTCATCATAATATCATGTTAAATATATATATATATATATCTCTCTCTATATATATATATATATATATATATATATATATATATATATATATATATCACGTTGTTTTTACAAGTTTTAACGTTCGTAAATCGCCGGTCAACTTGGGTGGTCAATTGTCTACATGAAACTCATTTCAATAAATCAAGTCTTAACAAGTTTGATTGCTTAACATGTTAGAAATATTTAATCATGCAAATATAGTTTTCATTTAATATATAATCATGGAAAAGTTCGGGTCACTACACATAATCATTTTAATAATTATTAGATTAACTAATTTGAAGATAGGTTCGACAGATTTCAATGAGTTGTCATTCGATTAGACAATACCCCCCATCTATTAATAGTTCATAGTCCAATGTCCACAAGTGTCGGTCTTTTGTCCAAACTCGAATTATGGTACAAAATCCAATAACTCCATCTTAATATTTAGCCCAACATCACAATTACTTCGGCTCAAATAAGCATAATAATAACTTAGTTACGAGACATTAATTTAAAAAGGAAGAATATAGCTTACAGTGGTATTTAATCGCGTAGCGTTACACGGACAGAGTTCAGACTTTAAAACCCGTAAAACATTCGTTACAATAACCCAATTATTATTTTTAATCTTAAATTAAACTTAATTATAATTATAAATATAAATTATAAATATAGAGAGAAAGAAAAGATTGAATTATGATTCAATCTGGTGTGTATTTCGTCGATAAGAAGGCTGGCTTTTATAGGCATTTTTGTCCCAGGTAGCTCCACGATCGCGGAGCTGCAGAGGTAAAACCTCCACGATCGCGGAGGTCAAGATTCCAGCTCACAAACTTTTGGACAAAACGTGGGCGGCTTTGTATAATATATATATATATATATATATATATATATATATATATATATATATATATATATATATATATATATATATATATATATATATTATATTCTTGTGCATAGTTGACTTGTAATTTTAGCTCCGTTGAGTTGTACGTTGATAGTTGGTTCATGTCTCGGTTCCGAATTTTCGAACGTCTTTTCGTACGCTTAGATATCTTGTACTTTGCATTTCGCGGCTTGTACTCTTGTCAATTTTAGACGTTTCTTATCAATAAATTGAACCACTTGGATTGTAACTTGTACATTTGAGCTTTTTGGTCATTTGCGTCTTCAAATCGTCATTTTTATCTTCGTCTTCGGACTTATTTATTTAAACGATTATTACATAAAAATAGAACAATTGCAACTAAAATTTTTACATATTGAAAGGATATTACTACTAAATATATGTTCATTTGGAGCACTATCACAAATGATGGTGGTTTGGGCCTGCTTGAAACGGAAAAAAAAATAGCTGTAGCAGGTTTATGTTTGGGACTAGACAGAAAAAGGAACAATCTGAATGGCTGTAGCAATATGCGGTTTAATATGAGGCGGTTTATAGTTTAAACATGAATTGAAAAGCTGCAGTTGCAGATAAGGGTGTTCGGTTTTGTAGCAGCGATATTCAGATAGTGGTTTGGGTGAGGGTTGTGATGGGGTGGTGATAACCGAAGGGTGGTTATCAAGAGTGGCGATGGTGGTCTTCGTTCGTTTGATGAACCGAATGTGGTGGGTTTTAGGTGTCGACCCAATAGTAACGTAAAGTAAATAAAAATAATAACAACAAAAACCGAATAGAAGGTGACAGTTTGTGCTCGTTTTCGAATGGAATAGAAACGTATACTAACCGTATTAATATGGCGGTAGCAAGCACTATAGTTGTGATGGTTGTTTGAGGAAGAAATGAAATAGAATATAGGAAAAGAAAACGGTAGTATTGAGTATTATTTTGATGGTGCTTCAACACCCAAGTGGGTTTCGTACAAGAAGAAGCTTGCTAGCGGTTTGGTGGTGGTTGTGGTGTCAAGGATGAAACAGAAAATGAGCAAGTTCAAGTGGGTGTTTGTATAGCATTTGTTTTCGATTTATAACAGAAAAGAGTTGTAGCATCTATGGTGATGGTAGTAATGGTTTTAGTGATGGTCTAAGTTGGTGGAATGGGAGCCGATGGTTAATAATGGTGATCAAACTTGGTGGTCAAGATGGCTTGATCTTGGTTGCGAAGTTAAACCGAAATAGAGACAGATTTATATGGTTACAGTTTGAATTGGTGATCATTTATAGTTAGTAAAGGTAGCGATGAAAGATGTAATATGGTAGTGTGGGTTTGTGGTAGTATTTGAAAAAGAAGAAGTAAAAGAGAAACTCAATTGAGTGTTTATGTTCTCTTGTATGCACATATTTAACAACCCGTCCTTATCCACCTGGACGAAGTCATCAACATTTGGTCCCATTGCGAGGCGTTGACTTAAATATGCCATGAACGACTCCAAGTAATATCTCTAAAATGAGCAAATGCACAGCGGAAGGTTTCTTTCATACCTGAGAATAAACATGCTTAAAAGTGTGTCAACCAAAAGGTTGGTGAGTTCATAGGTTTATTATAACAATCATTTCAATATCTTAATAGACCACAAGATTTCATATACACAAACATTTTTAATAAAAATATTCTAAGTGGTTGAGCACTTGGTAGCCATACTTAACATTTAATTAACGTCGCATATTCCCTTTATTATGAAATCTCACTACACTGTACCAAGTGTAGTCACGAAACGAAGTACTGTGCAACCGTTGAATACTGGTCGTCCAGCCCGGTTGGGGTTGTCAGGCCCGATAGATCTATCAACAGGATTCACGTTTACAATACCACATGTAAATAGTAGTTACCAAGCTATTAGGGAAGATATGCAGGGTGGTACAACTCAACGTAGAATATAGTTTAAGTACTTGTGTCTATCTCGTAAACATTTATAAAAGCAGCGCATGTATTCTCAGCCCAAAAATATATTGTAAAAGCAATTAAAAAGGGAGCAAATGAAACTCACCATACTGTATTTTGTAGTAAAAATACATATGACATCATTTAACAAGTGTAGGGTTGACCTCGGATTCACGAACCTATATCATTTGTTTATTTATTAATACACATAATCGTAATCGAACAATATATTTATATAATAATTTAATGGTTGTATCATTTTTATATTAATGATATATATATGTCTCAAATATTCTTTTTGTACATGAAAATATTAATTTTTGTTATGTTATGCGCCTTAATATATTTTTTTTTATTATATATCAGTTTGTTTGGGAAGATAGTTATTATAATAACACTAAATATGATAATTATAAAATTGTTAATGTTAATAATAATATTTATATTTCTAATGTTAGTTATAATAACGTTGATTTTATTAATCATTTTGATGTTAATGCTAATAATAATAATGGTAATACTACTAATAATAATAATAATAATAATAATAATAATAATAATAATAATAATAATAATAATAATAATAATAGTAATAATAATAGTAATAATAATTTTTATAATAACCTTATGTTACTAATAATAAAAATGCTTATTTGTACTATAATCTTAGTAATATCAAGGATCACTAATACTTGCATGACAAATTTATAATAATAAATACATTAGTAATGTTAATAATAATAATAATGGTTTTTAATACTTATAACTACGATAATAATAATAATAATAATAATAATAATAATAATAATAATAATAATAATAATAATAATAATAATAATAATAATAAGTGTTATAACACTAATAATAATGATAATATCAATAATAATAACAATAATAATCATAATAATAACATTAATAATAATGATAATATAAATTATTCTCAAAATAATAATAATAATAATAATAATAATAATAATAATAATAATAATAATAATAATAATAATAATAATAATAATAATAATAATAATAATAATAATAATAATAATAATAATAATAATAGTTATAAATATGAGAACTACCTTAAAAAGCTTAAAAGGAAATAAATCGTCAGCGCCGAGACTTGAACCCAAGACCTCTCGCTCACCCGACACCCTTCTTAACCGTTCCTCTGTGTGTGTTTATCTGTTATATGCTACTTTTTGATAAATATAACCCATTTATGTTTCTGTCTTCCTTCCTCTTCCATACTTGTCGACCAGAAATCCCAACACATAATCAAACAACGATTTAAGACTTGAATGTTAATTATAAGTAACCTTTACAAGTTACTTGTTTATTTAAACAACAAACAACAACAAAAAAAATAAAAATAAAATAAAAATAAAAATAAAAAAAAACTGCTCCTGCTGTTCGTCGCATATGAAGGAAAAAAAATATGATTTTGAATTTAAGATGTTTTTAGATAAATATTACAACATGAATTGTGTTTGAAATCTTTCATAGAAACTTTATAAATCATTGATTTTACCAGAAACACTAAAACAATTACAAATTTCATGATAAATCAATAGTTTGACTTTTTATTCTTAAAACTTTGACTTCGTAATTCGAATCCATTAGAAAGAATTAAAAGTTAAAAACTTGCAGATAGATTAATTCGATAATTCCTAATGCAATGGCATCTATAGATTTTGACAAAAAGTTCTAAATCAAATCATGGTGATTTATGCTCACGAACAGAGGGGTCGGTTTTGTTTAATTGGACTTTGGTTTAATCTTTTTGAATTACAGCAAACAGATAATCTCCATCGGTAATTGAAGGATGAATGTAATATATATATATAATCTGTTAATTGTTGTTTTGTGTGATGATCGTGGTAGCCAAACGTTCACAGGACAACAGAAAAATATAGAAAAAGATAAAGAATTTGGTAACCAGTAACATCATGTATATATCTGTATTATATATAATTAACTGGGTTTCATGTGTATCTGTTTATATTTATTTTTATTTATGTATAACCGTATTTATATTTATATATAAACCATAGTTATTTATTAATTTATCTGGTTACATGTAATCTGTATATGTCATTAATATATATATATATATATATATATATATATATATATATATATATGTACATCTGCTTATCTGTATCTTTATTTATATGTGTATTCTACATAATAAAGAAACATAATATTTATTAATAATACAACATTTATATTTAACATTAATATTAACAACAATAATGAAACTAATTCTAATGAAAATAATAATAAAAAAAAATAATAATAACAATAATCATAACCTTAAATGGTAATTTTTTTTTTTTAGTATTCAGATTAACAATAATACTTTTAGTAATAATAATAATAACTAAGATTATAATTGTACTAATAACAATTCTAATTATAAAAAAGCTAATATTATTAATAATAACAATACTAATAATAGTGATATTAATATTATTCATGTTTCATAATAATATAAGCAACTTAAATGTATTAACTTTCACTAATATAACTAATATTGATTTTAAATGTTAATATTGTTAATACTAATATTTATAAAAGTACTAATAATATTAGTATTACATTTTTAACTTGTAATTACACTTAACATGTTAAGATTATATATTATAATTATACATTATATATTATATGATAACATGTGTTTTATATCTATTATAAATACTTTATATAATATGTGTATGCATATTAAATGTGAAGATGTAATTGTCTTATATATATATATATATATATATATATATATATATATATATATATATACAAACAATTGTTCGTGAATCGTCGGATATGGTCGAAAGGTCAATTCAATATATGAAATAGTTCAAAATTCTTGAGACTCAACCTAACAGACTTTTCTTATTGTATCGAAATCATATAAAGATCAAGTTTAAATTTGGTCGGAAATTCCCGGGTCGTTACAGTACCTACCCGTTAAAGAAATTCCGTCCCGAAATTTGAGTGAGGTAGTCATGGCTATCAATAAAAATGTTTTCATGACGAATATGAGTTGATAAATAGAGTTTTATCATTATTGATTAATATAGATAAAACGATTCGATTATGTGAAACGTACGAGTGAAGCTGTCACAAAAGGGTGAAATAAAGAAGTAAAGATTTGTCTTAGTTGTTGACGTAGTCACGTTTGAATTCAGAAAATAGGGTGCATCTTAACTTTTGATGCTGTCTTGGTTGAATTCCGGAATTCAAGGGATTTAAATGGAAAATCTTGAAAATCTATAAGATATGATTCTTCGGAATTTATGGAAATTAAGATCTCTATAATTAAATGCGATGATCTGCCTCGATTGCTATGTCTGATATTTCCATTATAAATTAAACTCTCCCGTTCCATTATTTTCACCATTCCTATACTTTCTTCCTCTAGTCCTACTTCCAAAATATTGTGAAAATGCTCCATCCAGTTCTGATTCTTGATATTTTTCTAACTTTCGTATCTGTCATTCTTCTTTTCCATTTACCGCCGATGGAATCTATTCACTACTACTATTACCTTTGGGTTATTGTGTTTATCATACTCCCTTGTCTTTATATTGCTATTCATATTAATGTACATGATTTGTGATTTCTGTGTTGTTGTCGGGTTTTATATCTTCCCTTATGTTTCGGAGCTCTTTGCCTTTTTCTTCTCTTCTCGACCTCTAGTAAAGCGAGTAACGGTCCAGAATTCGTAAGTATGGAGTTTCGAATGAACTTAATGTTCTAATCAAGAAAGAACATAATAGCATAATTTGATTTGTCAAATTACCAGAATCTTTGAGAATAGAACTATCAAGAATATATTTTCTTGATATGTGCAGAAGTTAAGCAGAATGAAAGAGTTATGTAACATGGTACATGATGACGTTATGATCTGTGAATCATCATGTTCCAATAGAACTTCCAGCATGACTTACTGTAATATAATCACGTTGGCCAAGCGCATTATATTATACTAACTCTTGCTTCAATTCCCAACACTACTCCAGAAACATTCATAATTCATACTTAGGTTTTATAGAAATTTCCGATATAATGTAATACAGATAGCACGAAGAGGTATATAATTTCGGACGAGAATATATATGAAAATATCTTCAGAAATATCGAAGATATTTATGATGATATTTTGGAACTTCTAAGTTCGAAAGTTGATGAAGAAAAATTTTTCGCAAGATTTTAACATGACTTCGGAGTAGAATATTCTCTAAAGATTTCATCGGGCATTGAATTATTTGGTGAAATGTCCCGTTCTTATTGATTAAAAACGTTCCATATTAATTGATTTCGTTGCGAGGTTTTGACCTCTATATGAGACGTTTTTCAAAGACTGCATTCATTTTAAAACAAACCATAACCTTTATTTCATCAATAAAGGTTTAAAAAGCTTTACGTAGATTATCAAATAATGATAATCTAAAATATCCTGTTTACACACGACCATTACATAATGGTTTACAATACAAATATGTTACAACAAAATAAGTTTCTTGAATGCAGTTTTTACACAATATCATACAAGCATGGACTCCAAATCTCGTCCTTATTTAAGTATGCGACAGCGGAAGCTCTTAATAATCACCTGAGAATAAACATGCTTAAAACGTCAGCAAAAATGTTGGTGAGTTATAGGTTTAACCTATATATATCAAATCATAATAATAGTCCACAAGATTTCATATTTCAATACACATCCCATACATAGAGATAAAAATCATTCATATGGTGAACACCTGGTAACCGACATTAACAAGATGCATATTTAAGAATATTCCCATCATTCCGGGACACCCTTCGGATATGATATAAATTTCAAAGTACTAAAGCATCCGGTACTTTGGATGGGGTTTGTTAGGTCCAATAGATCTATCTTTAGGATTCGCGTCAATTAGGGTGTATGTTCCCTAATTCTTAGATTACCAGACTTAATAAAAAGGGGCATATTCGATTTCGATAATTCAACCATAGAATGTAGTTTCACGTACTTGTGTCTATTTTGTAAATCATTTATAAAACCTGCATGTATTCTCATCCCAAAAATATTAGATTTTAAAAGTGGGACTATAACTCACTTTCACAGATTTTTTACTTCGTCGGGAAGTAAGACTTGGACACTGGTCGATTCACGAACCTATAACAAATATGTACATATATATCAAAGTATGTTCAAAATATATTTACAACACTTTTAATACATTTTGATGTTTTAAGTTTATTAAGTCAGCTGTCCTCGTTAGTAACCTACAACTAGTTGTCCACAGTTAGATGTACAGAAATAAATCGATATATATTATCTTGAATCAATCCACGACCCAGTGTATACATATCACAGTATTGATCATAACTCAAACTATATATATTTTGGAATCAACCTCAACCCTGTATAGCTAACTCCAACATTCACATATAGAGTGTCTATGGTTGTTCCGAAATATATATAGATGTGTCGACATGATAGGTCGAAACATTGTATACATGTCTATGGTATCTCAAGATTACATAATATACAATACAAGTTGATTAAGTTATGGTTGGAATAGATTTGTTACCAATTTTCACGTAGCTAAAATGAGAAAAATTATCCAATCTTGTTTTACCCATAACTTCTTCATTTTAAATTCGTTTTGATTGAATCAAATTTCTATGGTTTCATATTGAACTCTATTTTATGAATCTAAATAGAAAAAGTATAGGTTTATAGTCGGAAAAATAAGTTACAAGTCGTTTTTATAAAGGTAGTCATTTCAGTCGAAAGAACGACGTCTAGATGACCATTTTAGAAAACATACTTCCACTTTGAGTTTAACCATAATTTTTGGATATAGTTTCATGTTCATAATAAAAATCATTTTCCCAGAATAAAAACTTTTAAATCAAAGTTTTTCATAGTTTTTAATTATCCAAACCAAAACAGCCCCCGGTTGTAACTACGACGGCGTAAATCCGGTTTTATGGTGTTTATCGTGTTTCTGGGTTTTAAATCATTAAGTTAGCATATCATATAGATATAGATCATGTGTATAGTTGATTTTAAAAGTGTAGTTAGAAGGATTAACTTTATTTGCGAACAAGTTTAGAATTAACTAAACTATGTTCTAGTGATTACAAGTTTAAACCTTCGAATAAGATAGCTTTATATGTATGAATCGAATGATGTTATGAACATCATTACTACCTTAAGTTCCTTGGATAAACCTACTGGAAAAGAGAAAAATGGATCTAGCTTCAACGGATCCTTGGATGGCTCGAAGTTCTTGAAGCAGAATCATGACACGAAAACAAGTTCAAGTAAGATCATCACTTGAAATAAGATTGTTATAGTTATAGAAATTGAACCAAAGTTTGAATATGATTATTACCTTGTATTAGAATGATAACCTACTGTAAGAAACAAAGATTTCTTGAGGTTGGATGATCACCTTACAAGATTGGAAGTGAGCTAGCAAACTTGAAAGTATTCTTGATTTTATGTAACTAGAACTTGTAGAATATATGAAGAACACTTAGAACTTGAAGATAGAACTTGAGAGAGATCAATTAGATGAAGAAAATTGAAGAATGAAAGTTTTTGTAGGTGTTTTTGGTCGTTGGTGTATGGATTAGATATAAAGGATATGTAATTTTGTTTTCATGTAAATAAGTCATGAATGATTACTCATATTTTTGTAATTTTATGAGATATTTCATGCTAGTTGCCAAATGATGGTTCCCACATGTGTTAGGTGACTCACATGGGCTGCTAAGAGCTGATCATTGGAGTGTATATACTAATAGTACATACATCTAAAAGCTGTGTATTGTACGAGTACGAATACGGGTGCATACGAGTAGAATTGTTGATGAAATGAAGGAGGATGTAATTGTAAGCATTTTTGTTAAGTAGAAGTATTTTGATAAGTGTATTGAAGTCTTTAAAAAGTGTATAAATACATATTAAAACACTACATGTATATACATTTTAACTGAGTCGTTAAGTCATCGTTAGTCGTTACATGTAAGTGTTGTTTTGAAACCTTTAGGTTAACGATCTTGTTAAATGTTGTTAACCCAATGTTTATAATATCAAATGAGATTTTAAATTATTATATTATCATGATATTATCATGTATGAATATCTCCTAATATGATATATATACATTAAATGTCTTTACAACGATAATCGTTACATATATGTCTCGTTTAAAAATCATTAAGTTAGTAGTCTTGTTTTTACATATGTAGTTCATTGTTAATATACTTAATGATATGTTTACTTATCATAGTATCATGTTAACTATATATATATCCATATATATATCATCATATAGTTTTTACAAGTTTTAACGTTCGTGAATCACCGGTCAACTTGGGTGGTCAATTGTCTATATGAAACATATTTCAATTAATCAAGTCTTAACAAGTTTGATTGCTTAACATGTTGGAAACATTTAATTATGTAAATATCAATCTCAATTAATATATATAAACATGGAAAAGTTCGGGTCACTACAGTACCTACCCGTTAAATAAATTTCGTCCCGAAATTTTAAGCTGTTGAAGGTGTTGACGAATCTTCTGGAAATAGATGTGGGTATTTCTTCTTCATCTGATCTTCGTGCTCCCAGGTGAACTCGGGTCCTCTACGAGCATTCTATCGAACCTTAACAATTGGTATCTTGTTTTGCTTAAGTCTTTTAACCTCACGATCCATTATTTCGACGGGTTCTTCGATGAATTGAAGTTTTTCGTTGATTTGGATTTCATCTAACGGAATAGTGAGATCTTCTTTAGCAAAACATTTCTTCAAATTCGAGACGTGGAAAGTGTTATGTACAGCCGCGAGTTGTTGAGGTAACTCAAGTCGGTAAGCTACTGGTCCGACACGATCAATAATCTTGAATGGTCCAATATACCTTGGATTTAATTTCCCTCGTTTACCAAATCGAACAACGCCTTTCCAAGGTGCAACTTTAAGCATGACCATCTCTCCAATTTCAAATTCTATATCTTTTCTTTTAATGTCAGTGTAGCTCTTTTGTCGACTTTGGGCGGTTTTCAACCGTTGTTGAATTTGGATGATCTTCTCGGTAGTTTCTTGTATAATCTCCGGACCCGTAATCTGTCTATCCCCCACTTCACTCCAACAAATCAGAGACCTGCACTTTCTACCATAAAGTGCTTCAAACGGCGCCATCTCAATGCTTGAATGGTAGCTGTTGTTGTAGAAAAATTCTGTTAACGGTAGATGTCGATCCCAACTGTTTCCGAAATCAATAACACATGCTCATAGCATGTCTTCAAGCGTTTGTATCATCCTTTCGCTCTGCCCATCAGTTTGTGGATGATAGGCAGTACTCATGTCTAGACGAGTTCCTAATGCTTGCTGTAATGTCTGCCAGAATCTTGAAATAAATCTGCCATCCCTATCAGAGATAATAGAGATTGGTATTCCATGTCTGGAGACGACTTCCTTCAAATACAGTCGTGCTAACTTCTCCATCTTGTCATCTTCTCTTATTGGCAGGAAGTGTGCGGATTTGGTGAGACGATCAACTATTACCCAAATAGTATCAAAACCACTTGCAGTCCTTGGCAATTTAGTGATGAAATCCATGGTGTAACGACCCGGAAATTTCCGACCAAATTTAAACTCTAATCTCTATATGGTTCCGACACGATAAGCAAAAACCGTAAAGTTGACCCGCACCTTTTCAATCTTTCTATACTTATAAGATTAATATTTACATAAATTAAACCTTACCAACATGATAAGCAATCCAAATTGTTGAGACTTATATTTTCGAAAAGAGTTTTACACAACGTTTGACCGTCTAGTTTGACCGACGATATCACGAACTATACAATATATGATAATTATACGTTTGCGTATATATATGTATATATACATATTTAACATGATTAATGAATGTTTTAATATCTCATTTTGTATTAATAACAATAAGTTATGAGTATATTTTGAAACTACTAACTTAAGTTTTCAAAATGATAACAATACGTAACGTTATTTGACATAAATACTTAAGACTTATAATATGTATACATATATCGTATAAGTAATGTATTTAATCACTTTTAAGAACTTAAATACATAAAACCATATAAGTGTATTCACAAAAGATAGCTATATTTGAATCCTCATTCCATTTTTCACAAAATTTCTATACGTATATTTAGAGTATTTGTACTCGTATCATACCTAGCTTCTATACGTATTTACTAATAGTAAATACATGTCAAATCACTACCTAACCAGCCATTGTACATGCCCTTAGAGCTAGGTAATTACTTTTGAATCATTGCAAGACTAATTACAAAAATACAAACTAGAATTTTGTCATGTTATCCTTAAAGATCACATTTTTAGGAGTATATATGTATCATCATTTTTGATTCATTTTTACTTCAATCTCTTAACTAAAAACACACACTCTTTCTTACTCTCTAAACTCCATAACACTTCAGCAACTTACCAAGAAGATCTAGCTTCAAAAACCATACTAAAACACCATAAGAAAACCATACAAAAACATTTCAAGAAAACCCTCCAAGAACACCAACTTACTTCCAATCTTTCATCCACTTCTATCACCCTTTTGATTCTAGCTTCTTACTTCTCTCTTACAGCAACTTCATCCAAGGAACTTGAGGTAGAATCTATGTTCATAACCTTATTCGATTCATATATATATAGCTATCATATTTTGTGGTACAAAAGTTTAACAACAAGAACATAGTTTGAATGTTTTCAAACTTGTTTGCAAACTAAATAGATCCTTCTAACTTAACTTTTAAAATACTTCAAGACCTGTAATATAACTTATGTATATGCTAATTTAACAAGGTAAAACTTGGTTTTTCAAAGTATAAGTATTTTTAGAAAAATGGTCATTTAATGATTTTGTTGTAACAAAAATGTTTAACTTCATATGTTTCACTAATGTTTCACTTATGCCGTATGATTTTGAATACAAACTAAGGTATTTACAGTTCATAGTCTTAAAGAAGAACTCGATCCAAGAAGATGGCAATTTGAATCAACGAAAACGGATTTGTAACGAAGAAACTATGACCGAAACAAAATTGGTTATCCTAGATCATTTCAACTACGGGATCAATTGGAAAAAATGATATAAATCACATATTTCTAAGATAACATGATATTTTATATATATGTACTTATAATTCAATTTTATATGGTTCAGGATCACCCGTAAACAACACGAGAAGATTAATCATAAGATCCCATGATTGTACGCAACACGTCATTTGACAACACCGGTACTTTATGTACGCAACACGTCATTTGACAACACCGGTACCATGGGTCAAGATTAATCTCGACCAACACATATACGATGGGGTTTTATGGGAGTTTTATTTATTTCGTTGGGGGTTTATTTATTGCGGGTATATTAAACATCTAAAAATGAACCATTAAAATTGAATTACTAACATCGAAACGCTAACTACGGACTAAGGAATTATTCAAAGTATTAAAAGTATTATAAATATATATACGAGACGTTTGTTTAAAATGAAAATATATTGATATATTATATATGGATAGGTTCGTGATATCAACCGGAAGACCAAGTCAAAAATATATATATCTTCGAGACAACAGTGAGTATATAGTCCCACTTTTAAACTCTAAGTATTTCGGGATGAGAATACATGTATTTTATGTTTTACGTTATGGACACAAGTAACTGAAAAATATATTCTACGTTGAGTTGTACCACTGGCATACTTCCCTGTAGCTTGGTAACTGTTATTTACAGCGGTATTGTAAACGCGAATCCTGTTGATAGATCTATCGGGCCTGACAACCCCAACCGGACTGGACGACCAGTATTCAACGGTTGCACAGTACTTCGTTTTGTGACTACACTTGGTACGGTGTAGTAAGATTTCATAATAAAGGAAATATGCGACGTGATTAAATGTTAAGTATGGTTACCAAGTGCTCAACCACTTAGAATATTTTTATTGAAATGATTATATACGAAATCTTGTGGTCCATTGTTATAACGCTGCTAGCAACAAACCTATATATCTCACCAACTTTATGTTGACGTTTTAAAGCATGTTATTCTCAGGTACGAATTAAGTCTTCCGCTGTGCATTAGCTCATATTAAGGATATTGTTTGGGACCATTTAAGCTATGATACAAGGACGTTGCATTCGAGTCATTGAAGTTCATTAAAGACTATTGTTATGCAAATGGCAGATTAGATCATTTGGTTGTTATAAAATGTTAGGCTAATATGTCAACTCTCGATGTAATAATAGATTGCCTTTAAGAAATAAATGCAACGTTTGTAAAATGTATCATATAGAGGTCAAGTACCTCGCGATGTTATCAACTATTGTAATTCGTTTTTAATCTATATGGACGATGTCCGGATGATTAGTTTCGGATCCTTTCAGTTGGTATCAGAGCGTTGGTCTTAGCGAACCAGGCCTTGCATTAGTGTGTCTAACTAGTAGTTGTTAGGATACATTAAGTGAGTCTGGACTTTGACCGTGTCTGCTTGTCAAAAGTTTTGCTTATCAATCCTAGTCGGAAATCATCTGCTTATCTTTCTTAGGGAACTTCCTGCTTATCATTCTTAAGTCTAGACACGTCTTACTGCACTTAGTGCATCGATAGTGTATAGACAAAATTCATATCCTAGCGTATCTGTTATTATAGACATTGTCTGACGTATTTCAAAGATTCTCCGTAATTCATGGGATTTTGATATTATATATATACATATGTAAATTATGTATTGAAGAGTACCAAACCCAACTCCTATAATCTATTCCAAACCAAAAATTCATTTCTCCGACCATACAAGATGGATTCTTCATCCAGTTCGAATTCCTCCGACTTCGATAGCTACGCCGATATGGATTTCCATTCGAGCTCCGAGAACAGCGTCACCGGAATGGATCAACCAATTTCCCATCATCTATTTTGGATGAATTGGGGATGGGTTCGTAATATACTAAATCTCTGGAGGCAAGAAGAAGGTGATCCATTCCATCCACCAAATTGTCCTCTTAACGATGAACCTGAAGCACTTACCGGCGAACCTATTCGAAACACCATTTTCTCGCTCATTTCTAGAGTATCTCGTCATGATTACATACTATCCCATATTTCGAATCTTGTTCATTCGCTCGTTCCAACCGTCAATCATCCCGGTATAATAGAAGAAGTCAACGAGCTTCGCGCTCGGGTAGTGGCTTTAGAAAATACGGTGCGAAGGTTACAAACACCAGCAGCAGCACCAGCAGCATAATCTATACCACCATCATCAACGCCGACAGTACTCTTGTCACCCCCAAAATCTCAACATCACAATCTGTATCTCGAATATCAACATCACACGACTCAATATCTGTACTTCGAGTATGATCTTCGTTCTATATATCGTTCTACATCGATTATCTTCGCTTTACGTATCGTATGACGATTATGTAATTTCTAAAGTCTTAGAGATTATGTAATCTAGAATTAACGATAAATCAAATGAGTTTATTATCTTATTGACTCATTAAATCTATGATTATCTCTGAAGAAAATATATATGCAAGTATATTTTCATAAAGATAGTAATTAAAAATTCCTTCGTACAAACTAATAATGATGAAAATATTTTAACGGGTGGGTAGTACCCGAGGAATATTTAGAATTCACATTAATAAGTTATATTGTACATTCTTGAATCTGATTCAACGGTCATTTGTTATTCTACTTACAACCATCGATATACGTATCCGTTCACCCCAGAATAACCATTTCCATTTAAATTTCATATTTGAATTTTTTTTTTTTTTTACCTATCCAAATCCAACAAGTGGCATAAAGAAGAAACATTGGACAATTAAAATGAAATAAAATGTTGATTATAACATATGAAACTAAACAATTCTTCAAGTTTGCCACTTGATTTCATCCTAAACCTCATTTGTACTTCGACAATTATAATCCTCATTTAAATCTTTTCATGATTCCTGAAAACACCTCGACCGAGAAGTTGAACCCGCCGCACCTCGCCTACGGAATGAAGATTTATACATACAGTTATACACCTGAAGAACTCTCGAACCCAAATTCATAATTTAACACATAACGTATTGAATCCTTTGCCATTTATTAGCAAGAACAACCCTACAATTCCTTTTCAAGAAGCTAAGTTTGTCACAGCTCCACTTTGACTTCTCAGTGAGACTACTCCTATTATAATCTCGATATTTATACTTTGACCTTTCGCCGTTGTTACCGGAGAACCTTTTTCACAACATCATCAGCAGACGTACCAGCAACTCGTTATCTCTTTGGCAAAATCCGCAATCAGTATTTTGAAAATCTCGTAGAAATTCTCCCAGTTATACCAAGAACGACTACCCCTAAGAATTACATATTTCGAATGTGAAGTTCTGAAAAAAAAAAAAAACATCCTGGACTATGAAGTAGTTCTTGAAATGCTAAAGAAGCAGCAAAAACTGTAAACGACTTTAACAGTCAAAAGTTTAATGATGAAGTACATTGTGTTGGTAAAGCTTAGAAAAAGAGGAGAGTTGGAACTGGAAAACGGATTGAGCAAAGTATGAAGGAGGATGTAGATAAATCACAAGAACTGAATCTGCTTTCAAAGGATTCAAACGATTCAGTGCCTGCTGAAACCATTAGTAAAAACCCTACCCCTTATCCTAAACCTTTCCCGATGATATTCTTCATCATCATCTTATCTTAGATATTATAAGATATCTTCATATCTTTCGTTATACATATCCTCCATATTTCTGGAGATATTCTCACAACTGTTCTTATCCAAAATCATGTATTTCTCCGTAATATCTGCGTTACAATATAAAAGAAACTGTGTTAGTTTCTAAGTTCTAAAACCTTCAAGTTTAAAATAGGAATGTTTTGAAGTAGTGTTGGGAACTGATACATGAATTAGTATAATATAATGAAACTTGATCAACTTCATTATATTACAGTAAGTCATATTAAGTTTCTAATGGAATGTGATGATTCACAGTACCGTCATCATGTGCCATGTTACACGGCTCTTACATTCTATCAAGTCTCCAAACATATTAGAACGTATCACCTTGATAGTTCTATTTTTCCGGAATATTCGAGTAATTTAACGAATCAAGATCGTGCCATTACAATTTTATTCTAAAACCAATAGCTAGGTTCATTCCAAATTTTATACCTACGAATTCCGAACTATTGATCGCTGGACTCAAGGACGGGAAGAAGAAACGAAGGGACAAAGTCCCAAAATAGAAATTGGGGTATAGATCACAGCAAATAGGAGAGAATATTAACTATGGATGACAATGATTATGGAAAACAGAAGCAGGAGCATCGAAGTATAAGGAAAGATATCAAACCCAACAACCACCCAGAAACTACAAACCGTGTATATCAATACGTATGGCGACGTAAAGACACGGGAGAATTAGAAACATTATAATTCCAAGAAAATCATAAAAGTGAATAGATTCTTCTGGCGGTAGATGGAAGAGAAGAATGAAAGATATAAAAGTTAGAAGTATAACAAAAATCAGAACGGGATGAAGCATTTCAAAGGATACCTTAAAGTAGGAATTAAGGAGAAAGAGTAGAAGATGCGAGTTGTGAAAAATAAGGAAACGAAGGGGTGGATTTATAGTGAAATATCCGACAGAGAAATCGAAACAGATTACCGCATTAAATCAAAGAAGATTCTGATCGCCGAATAACCAAATCTTATTACGTAAGATTTTTCCTAAATCCCTTAAATCCCGGAAATCAATTCTAAACCACGTCATCGATTAAAAACGATTCCATATTTACTCATTTCATTTTTTTTTTTTTGTGATAGCTTCGCTCGTGCGTCTCACATAACCAAATCGTTTTATCTAAATCTTTCAATAATGATAAAATTTCATTATTACCTCATATTCGTCATGAAAACATTCCTATGGTTATTTATGACAACCTCTACCAAATTTCGAGGACGAAATTTCTTTAACGGATGGGTACTGTAACGACCCGGAAATTTCCGACCAAATTTAAACTCTAATCTCTATATGGTTCCGACACGATAAGCAAAAACCGTAAAGTTGACCCGCACCTTTTCAATCTTTCTATACTTATAAGATTAATATTTACATAAATTAAACCTTACCAACATGATAAGCAATCCAAATTGTTGAGACTTATATTTTCGAAAAGAGTTTTACACAACGTTTGACCGTCTAGTTTGACCGACGATATCACGAACTATACAATATATGATAATTATACGTTTGCGTATATATATGTATATATACATATTTAACATGATTAATGAATGTTTTAATATCTCATTTTGTATTAATAACAATAAGTTATGAGTATATTTTGAAACTACTAACTTAAGTTTTCAAAATGATAACAATACGTAACGTTATTTGACATAAATACTTAAGACTTATAATATGTATACATATATCGTATAAGTAATGTATTTAATCACTTTTAAGAACTTAAATACATAAAACCATATAAGTGTATTCACAAAAGATAGCTATATTTGAATCCTCATTCCATTTTTCACAAAATTTCTATACGTATATTTAGAGTATTTGTACTCGTATCATACCTAGCTTCTATACGTATTTACTAATAGTAAATACATGTCAAATCACTACCTAACCAGCCATTGTACATGCCCTTAGAGCTAGGTAATTACTTTTGAATCATTGCAAGACTAATTACAAAAATACAAACTAGAATTTTGTCATGTTATCCTTAAAGATCACATTTTTAGGAGTATATATGTATCATCATTTTTGATTCATTTTTACTTCAATCTCTTAACTAAAAACACACACTCTTTCTTACTCTCTAAACTCCATAACACTTCAGCAACTTACCAAGAAGATCTAGCTTCAAAAACCATACTAAAACACCATAAGAAAACCATACAAAAACATTTCAAGAAAACCCTCCAAGAACACCAACTTACTTCCAATCTTTCATCCACTTCTATCACCCTTTTGATTCTAGCTTCTTACTTCTCTCTTACAGCAACTTCATCCAAGGAACTTGAGGTAGAATCTATGTTCATAACCTTATTCGATTCATATATATATAGCTATCATATTTTGTGGTACAAAAGTTTAACAACAAGAACATAGTTTGAATGTTTTCAAACTTGTTTGCAAACTAAATAGATCCTTCTAACTTAACTTTTAAAATACTTCAAGACCTGTAATATAACTTATGTATATGCTAATTTAACAAGGTAAAACTTGGTTTTTCAAAGTATAAGTATTTTTAGAAAAATGGTCATTTAATGATTTTGTTGTAACAAAAATGTTTAACTTCATATGTTTCACTAATGTTTCACTTATGCCGTATGATTTTGAATACAAACTAAGGTATTTACAGTTCATAGTCTTAAAGAAGAACTCGATCCAAGAAGATGGCAATTTGAATCAACGAAAACGGATTTGTAACGAAGAAACTATGACCGAAACAAAATTGGTTATCCTAGATCATTTCAACTACGGGATCAATTGGAAAAAATGATATAAATCACATATTTCTAAGATAACATGATATTTTATATATATGTACTTATAATTCAATTTTATATGGTTCAGGATCACCCGTAAACAACACGAGAAGATTAATCATAAGATCCCATGATTGTACGCAACACGTCATTTGACAACACCGGTACTTTATGTACGCAACACGTCATTTGACAACACCGGTACCATGGGTCAAGATTAATCTCGACCAACACATATACGATGGGGTTTTATGGGAGTTTTATTTATTTCGTTGGGGGTTTATTTATTGCGGGTATATTAAACATCTAAAAATGAACCATTAAAATTGAATTACTAACATCGAAACGCTAACTACGGACTAAGGAATTATTCAAAGTATTAAAAGTATTATAAATATATATACGAGACGTTTGTTTAAAATGAAAATATATTGATATATTATATATGGATAGGTTCGTGATATCAACCGGAAGACCAAGTCAAAAATATATATATCTTCGAGACAACAGTGAGTATATAGTCCCACTTTTAAACTCTAAGTATTTCGGGATGAGAATACATGTATTTTATGTTTTACGTTATGGACACAAGTAACTGAAAAATATATTCTACGTTGAGTTGTACCACTGGCATACTTCCCTGTAGCTTGGTAACTGTTATTTACAGCGGTATTGTAAACGCGAATCCTGTTGATAGATCTATCGGGCCTGACAACCCCAACCGGACTGGACGACCAGTATTCAACGGTTGCACAGTACTTCGTTTTGTGACTACACTTGGTACGGTGTAGTAAGATTTCATAATAAAGGAAATATGCGACGTGATTAAATGTTAAGTATGGTTACCAAGTGCTCAACCACTTAGAATATTTTTATTGAAATGATTATATACGAAATCTTGTGGTCCATTGTTATAACGCTGCTAGCAACAAACCTATATATCTCACCAACTTTATGTTGACGTTTTAAAGCATGTTATTCTCAGGTACGAATTAAGTCTTCCGCTGTGCATTAGCTCATATTAAGGATATTGTTTGGGACCATTTAAGCTATGATACAAGGACGTTGCATTCGAGTCATTGAAGTTCATTAAAGACTATTGTTATGCAAATGGCAGATTAGATCATTTGGTTGTTATAAAATGTTAGGCTAATATGTCAACTCTCGATGTAATAATAGATTGCCTTTAAGAAATAAATGCAACGTTTGTAAAATGTATCATATAGAGGTCAAGTACCTCGCGATGTTATCAACTATTGTAATTTGTTTTTAATCTATATGGACGATGTCCGGATGATTAGTTTCGGATCCTTTCACATGGTAATGATTTCCCATTTCCATTCCGGGATTTCGGGTTGTTGAAGTAGACCTGATGGTTTCTGATGCTCAGCTTTGACCTTAGAACACGTCAAACATTCTCCTACGTATTTAGCAACATCGGCTTTCATACCCGGCCACCAAAAATGTTTCTTGAGATCCTTGTACATCTTCCCCGTTCCAGGATGTATTGAGTATCTGGTTTTATGAGCTTCTCTAAGTACCATTTCTCTCATATCTCCAAATTTTGGTACCCAAATCCTTTCAGCCCTATACCGGGTTCCGTCTTCTCGAATATTAAGATGCTTCTCCGATCCTTTGGGTATTTCATCCTTTAAATTTCCCTCTTTTAAAACTCCTTGTTGTGCCTCCTTTATTTGAGTAGTAAGGTTATTATGAATCATTATATTCATAGATTTTACTCGAATGGGTTCTCTGTCCTTTCTACTCAAGGCGTCGGCTACCACATTTGCCTTCCCTGGGTGGTAACGAATCTCAAAGTCGTAATCATTCAACAATTCAATCCACCTACGCTGCCTCATGTTCAGTTGTTTCTGATTAAATATGTGTTGAAGACTTTTGTGGTCGGTATATATAATAGTTATAACCCCATATAAGTAGTGCCTCCAAGTCTTTAATGCAAAAACAACCGCGCCTAATTCCAAATCATGCGTCGTATAATTTTGTTCGTGAATCTTCAATTGTCTAGACGCATAAGCAATCACCTTCGTTCGTTGCATTAATACACAACCGAGACCTTGCTTTGATGCGTCACAATAAATCACAAAATCATCATTCCCTTCAGGCAATGACAATATAGGTGCCGTAGTTAGCTTTTTCTTCAATAACTAGAATGCTTTCTCTTGTTCATCCTTCCATTCAAATTTCTTCCCTTTATGCGTTAATGCAGTCAAGGGTTTTGCTATTCTGGAAAAGTCTTGGATGAACCTTCTGTAGTAACCAGCTAGTCCTAAAAACTGGCGTATGTGTTTCGGAGTTTTCGGGATTTCCCACTTTTCAACAGTTTCTATCTTTGCCGGATCCACCTTAATACCTTCTTTGTTCACTATGTGATCGAGGAATTGAACTTCTTCCAACCAAAATGCACACTTTGAAAACTTAGCGTACAATTCTTCCTTCCTCAATACTTCTAACACCTTTCTCAAATGTTCACCGTGTTCTTGGTCATTCTTTGAGTAAATAAGTATGTCATCAATGAAAACAATGACAAACTTGTCAATGTATGGTCCACACACTCGGTTCATAAGGTCCATGAACACAGCTGGTGCATTAGTTAAACCAAACGGCATGACCATAAACTCGTAATGACTGTAACGTGTTCTGAAAGCAGTCTTTGGAATATCATCTTCTTTCACCCGTATTTGATGATACCCGGAACGTAAGTCAATCTTTGAATAAACAGACGAGCCTTGTAGTTGATCAAATAAGTCGTCGATTCTCGGTAGTGGGTAGCGGTTCTTGATGGTAAGTTTGTTCAACTCTCGGTAGTCGATACACAACCTGAATGTACCATCTTTCTTCTTGACAAACAAAACAGGAGCTCCCCACGGTGATGTGCTTGGTCGAATGAAACAACGCTCTAAAAGTTCTTGTAATTGGCTTTGCAGTTCTTTCATCTCGCTGGGTGCGAGTCTGTAAGGAGCACGAGCTATTGGTGCAGCTCCTGGTACAAGATCTATTTGAAATTCAACAGATCGGTGTGGAGGTAGTCCCGGTAATTCTTTCAGAAATACATCGGGAAATTCTTTTGCGACAAAAACATCATTGATGCTCTTTTCTTCAGTTTGTACTTTCTTGACATGTGCTAGAACAGCATAGCAACCTTTTCTTATTAGTTTTTGTGCCTTCAAATTACTAATAAGATGTAGCTTCGTGTTGCCCTTTTCTCCGTACACCATTAAGGGTTCTCCTTCTTCTCGTACAATGTGAATTGCATTTTTATAACATACGATCTCTGCTTTCACCTTCTTCAGCCAGTCCATGCCAACTATTACATCAAAACTCCCTAACTCTACTAGTATCAAATCAATCTTAAATATTTCGCTACCCAATTTAATTTCTCGATTCCGGCATATATAATCTGCTGAAATTAATTTACCGTTTGCTAATTCGATTAAAAATTTACTATCCAACGGCGTCAATGGACAACTTAATTTAGTACAAAAATCTCTACTCATATAGCTTCTATCCGCACCCGAATCAAATAAAACGTAAGCAGATTTATTTTCAATAAGAAACGTACCCGTAACAAGCTCCGGGTCTTCCTGTGCCTCTGCCGCATTAATATTGAAAACTCTTCCGCGGCCTTGTCCATTCGTGTTCTCCTGGTTCGGGCAATTTCTAATAATGTGGCCCGGTTTTCCACATTTATAACAAACTACATTGGCATAACTTGCTCCGACACTACTTGCTCCGCCATTACTCGTTCCGACACCATTTGTTCCTTTCATTCTATTAACCCCTGGTCCGTAGACCTCACACTTCGCCGCGCTATGACCATTTGTTTTACACTTGTTGCAAAATTTGGTGCAGAACCCCGAGTGATACTTTTCACACCTTTGGCATAGATGTTTCTGATTGTTGTTGTTGTTGTGGTTATTATTGTTGTTGGAATGATTGTTGTAGTTGCTGTTGTTGTTGTTGTTGTTGTTGTTGTTGGGCCGTTTGTTGTAGTTGCGATTGATGTTGCGATTGTTGGGATAATTGTTGCGATTATTGTTGTAATTGTTGTTGTTGTTGTATTGGTGATTCTTATCACCGTTTTCCTCCCACTTTCTTTTGACTTGCTTCACATTGGCCTCTTCAGCAGTATGTTCTTTAATTCTTTCTTCAATCTGGTTCACTAGTTTGTGAGCCATTCTACATGCCTGTTGTATGGAGGCGGGCTCGTGTGAACTTATATCTTCTTGGATTCTTTCCGGTAATCCTTTCACAAACGCGTTGATCTTCTCTTCCTCATCTTCGAATGCTCCCGGACACAATAGGCACAATTCTGTGAATCGTCTTTCGTACGTGGTAATATCAAATCCTTGGGTTCGTAACCCTCTAAGTTCTGTCTTGAGCTTATTGACCTCGGTTCTGGGACGGTACTTCTCGTTCCTCAAGTGCTTGAATACTGACCACGATAGTGCGTACGCATCGTCTTGTCCCACTTGCTCTAGATAGGTATTCCACCATGTTAACGCAGAACCTGTGAAGGTATGCGTAGCGTACTTCACTTTGTCCTCTTCAGTACACTTACTTATGGCAAACAACGGTTCGACCTTCTCGGTCCACCGTTTCAATCCGATCGGTCCTTCGGTTGCATCAAATTCCAAAGGTTTGCAGGCAGTGAATTCTTTGTAGGTGCATCCTACACGATTTCCTGTAATGCTAGATCCAAGGTTATTGTTGGTATGTAGCGCAGCCTGTACTTCGGCTATGTTTGAAGCTAGAAAAGTACGAAATTCCTCTTCATTCATATTCACGGTGTGTCGAGTAGTCGGTGCCATTTCCTTCAAAATAGTCAAATGGAACAAGTTAATCATACAGAATATTAAGAGTAGTTAATAGTATTTCGTAGCATAATATGAACTCATTTATAAAAGCTTTTTCTTCATATTAGCGTTTTATAAGTTTAAATTCGGGTAGTACCTACCCGTTAAGTTCATACTTAGTAGCTAATATACAATTCAACTACTACAATTCTATATGAAAAACTGATTATAATAATATTTCGCGTTCAAACTTTTACACAATATTTTACAAACTTACAATACCGCTTATTTTACATATAGCATGAAATATAGCACACAATAAATTTGATACAAGATGGTTGTGAAGATAATTCTAGCTAGTACACAAGTCGTTCAGCAAAGGCAATAAAGACACGTAATTCATACGTCCAGAAACAAGTCATGCATTCTGGTTTTACTAGGATTACTTCCCATCCTTGGTCTTGTGGAACATAACCGTTATGGCCGTTGATAAGACAGCGTGTTGTAACGTCGTCAAAGGGACGAGGGTTACGTAATGTCCAACGGTCCCGTAACAATCTAAAAACCTCATTTCTTACCCCAATTACCGACTCCGTCACTTGTGGGAACGTTTTGTTTAATAGTTCAAGTCCGATGTTCTTGTTCTAACTTTGGTGAGAAGCGAACATTACTAATCCGTAAGCATAACATGCTTCTTTATGTTGCATGTTAGCCGCTTTTTCTAAATCACGAAGTCCAATATTCGGATATATTGAGTCAAAATAATTTCTTAACCCATTGCGTAAAATAGCATTTGGGTTCCCCGCAATATATGCGTCAAAGTAAACACATCGTAACTTATGGATTTCCCAATGTGATATCCCCCATCTTTCGAATGAAAGCCTTTTATAAACCAAGGAATTCTTGGAACGTTCTTCGAATGTCTTACAAACTGATCTCGCCTTAAATAGTTGTGCCGAGGAATTCTGACCGACTCTAGACAAGATTTCATCAATCATGTCTCCGGGTAGGTCTCTTAAAATATTGGGTTGTCTATCCATTTTGTGTTTTTATACTGTAAAATAGACAAGAGTTAGATTCATAAAAAAAATACATATTAATACAAGCAATTTTTACATATATCATAAAGCATAAGCACACTATATTACATATATTACAACACACGAATACAACTATCTTATTCCGACTCGCTCGTTTCTTCTTCTTCGGTTTTGGTTCGTTTTGACATGTTTCTAGGGATATATGATGTTCCCCTAATACGAGCCGTCGTTTTCCACATTGGTTTAGAAAAACCTGGTGGTTTAGAGGTTCCCGGGTTATTGTCACAACTTAAGGGCTTCGGGGGTTGACGATACATATAAAGTTCATCGGGGTTGGAATTAGATTTCTCTATTTTTATGCCCTTTCCCTTATTATTTTCTTTTTCCTTTTTAAATTCAGTTGGGGTAATTTCTATAACATCATCGGAATTCTCGTCGGAATCCGATTCATCAGAGAATTGGTAATCCTCCCAATATTTTGCTTCCTTGGCGGAAACACCATTGACCATAATTAACCTTGGTCGGTTGGTTGAGGATTTTCTTTTACTTAACCGTTTTATTATTTCCCCCACCGGTTCTATTTCCTCCTCCGGTTCCTCCTCTTCCGGTTTTGATTCTTCTTCCGGTTCCGACTCTTCTTCCGGTTCCTTTTCGGGAACTTGTGAATCAGTCCACGAATCATTCCAATTTACATTTGACTCTTCATTATTATTAGGTGAGTCAATGGGACTTGTTCTAGAGGTAGACATCTATCACATAATATCAAACGCGTTAAGAGATTAATATATCACATAATATTCACATGTTAAAAATATATAGTTTTCAACAAAATTTGTTAAGCAATCATTTTTCAAGTAAACACGGTCGAAGTCCAGACTCACTAATGCATCCTAACAAACTCGATAAGACACACTAATGCAAAATTCTGGTTCTCTAAGACCAACGCTCGGATACCAACTGAAATGTCCCGTTCTTATTGATTAAAAACGTTCCATATTAATTGATTTCGTTGCGAGGTTTTGACCTCTATATGAGACGTTTTTCAAAGACTGCATTCATTTTAAAACAAACCATAACCTTTATTTCATCAATAAAGGTTTAAAAAGCTTTACGTAGATTATCAAATAATGATAATCTAAAATATCCTGTTTACACACGACCATTACATAATGGTTTACAATACAAATATGTTACAACAAAATAAGTTTCTTGAATGCAGTTTTTACACAATATCATACAAGCATGGACTCCAAATCTCATCCTTATTTAAGTATGCGACAGCGGAAGCTCTTAATAATCACCTGAGAATAAACATGCTTAAAACGTCAACAAAAATGTTGGTGAGTTATAGGTTTAACCTATATATATCAAATCATAATAATAGTCCACAAGATTTCATATTTCAATACACATCCCATACATAGAGATAAAAATCATTCATATGGTGAACACCTGGTAACCGACATTAACAAGATGCATATATAAGAATATCCCCATCATTCCGGGACACCCTTCGGATATGATATAAATTTCGAAGTACTAAAGCATCCGGTACTTTGGATGGGGTTTGTTAGGCCCAATAGATCTATCTTTAGGATTCGCGTCAATTAGGGTGTCTGTTCCCTAATTCTTAGATTACCAGACTTAATAAAAAGGGGCATATTCGATTTCGATAATTCAACCATAGAATGTAGTTTCACGTACTTGTGTCTATTTTGTAAATCATTTATAAAACCTGCATGTATTCTCATCCCAAAAATATTAGATTTTAAAAGTGGGACTATAACTCACTTTCACATATTTTTTACTTCGTCGGGAAGTAAGACTTGGCCACTGGTCGATTCACGAACCTATAACAAATATGTACATATATATCAAAGTATGTTCAAAATATATTTACAACACTTTTAATACATTTTGATGTTTTAAGTTTATTAAGTCAGCTGTCCTCGTTAGTAACCTACAACTAGTTGTCCACAGTTAGATGTACAGAAATAAATCGATATATATTATCTTGAATCAATTCACGATCCAGTGTATACATATCTCAGTATTGATCACAACTCAAACTATATATATTTTGGAATCAACCTCAACCCTGTATATCTAACTCCAACATTCACATATAGAGTGTCTATGGTTGTTCCGAAATATATATAGATGTGTCGACATGATAGGTCGAAACATTGTATACGTGTCTATGGTATCTCAAGATTACATAATATACAATACAAGTTGATTAAGTTATGGTTGGAATAGATTTGTTACCAATTTTCACGTAGCTAAAATGAGAAAAATTATCCAATCTTGTTTTACCCATAACTTCTTCATTTTAAATCCGTTTTGAGTGAATCAAATTGCTATGGTTTCATATTGAACTCTATTTTATGAATCTAAACAGAAAAAGTATAGGTTTATAGTCGGAAAAATAAGTTACAAGTCGTTTTTATAAAGGTAGTCATTTCAGTCGAAAGAACGACGTCTAGATGACCATTTTAGAAAACATACTTCCACTTTGAGTTTAACCATAATTTTTGGATATAGTTTCATGTTCATAATAAAAAACATTTTCCCAGAATAACAACTTTTAAATCAAAGTTTTTCATAGTTTTTAATTATCCAAACCAAAACAGTCCCCGGTTGTAACTACGACGGCGTAAATCCGGTTTTATGGTGTTTATCGTGTTTCCGGGTTTTAAATCATTAAGTTAGCATATCATATAGATATAGATCATGTGTATAGTTGATTTTAAAAGTGTAGTTAGAAGGATTAACTTTATTTGCGAACAAGTTTAGAATTAACTAAACTATGTTCTAGTGATTACAAGTTTAAACCTTCGAATAAGATAGCTTTATATGTATGAATCGAATGATGTTATGAACATCATTACTACCTTAAGTTCCTTGGATAAACCTACTGGAAAAGAAAAATATGGATCTAGCTTCAACGGATCCTTGGATGGCTCGAAGTTCTTGAAGCAGAATCATGACACGAAAACAAGTTCAAGTAAGATCATCACTTGAAATAAGATTGTTATAGTTATAGAAATTGAACCAAAGTTTGAATATGATTATTACCTTGTATTAGAATGATAAACTACTATAAGAAATAAAGATTTCTTGAGGTTGGATGATCACCTTACAAGATTGTAAGTGAGCTAGCAAACTTGAAAGTATTCTTGATTTTATGTAACTAGAACTTGTAGAATATATGAAGAACACTTAGAACTTGAAGATAGAACTTGAGAGAGATCAATTAGATGAAGAAAATTGAAGAATGAAAGTGTTTGTAGGTGTTTTTGGTCGTTGGTGTATGGATTAGATATAAAGGATATGTAATTTTGTTTTCATGTAAATAAGTCATGAATGATTACTCATATTTTTGTAATTTTATGAGATATATCATGCTAGTTGCCAAATGATGATTCCCACATGTGTTAGGTAACTCACATGGGCTGCTAAGAGCTGATCATTGGAGTGTATATCCCAATAGTGCATACATCTAAAAGCTGTGTATTGTACGAGTACGAATACGGGTGCATACGAGTAGAATTGTTGATGAAACTGAACGAGGATGTAATTGTAAGCATTTTTGTTAAGTAGAAGTATTTTGATAAGTGTATTGAAGTCTTTCAAAAGTGTATAAATACATATTAAAACACTACATGTATATACATTTTAACTGAGTCGTTAAGTCATCGTTAGTCGTTACATGTAAGTGTTGTTTTGAAACCTTTAGGTTAACGATCTTGTTAAATGTTGTTAACCCAATGTTTATAATATCAAATGAGATTTTAAATTATTATATTATCATGATATTATCATGTATGAATATCTCTTAATATGATATATATATATACATTAAATGTCTTTACAACGATAATCGTTACATATATGTCTCGTTTAAAAATCATTAAGTTAGTAGTCTTGTTTTTACATATGTAGTTCATTGTTAATATACTTAATGATATGTTTACTTATCATAGTATCATGTTAACTATATATATATATCCATATATATGTCATCATATAGTTTTTACAAGTTTTAACGTTCGTGAATCACCGGTCAACTTGGGTGGTCAATTGTCTATATGAAACATATTTCAATTAATCAAGTCTTAACAAGTTTGATTGCTTAACATGTTGAAAACATTTAATCATGTAAATATCAATCTCAATTAATATATATAAACATGGAAAAGTTCGGGTCACTACATTTGGATTCTTTGAAGGCAAGTTTAGTCTTTGTGATTTGTCCACGGCTTCCTTCATAGCTTCGCATAATCCGCTTTTCAGTACTAAATTTTCTATTGAGCGTTTCCAAACACTCCTTTCTTTATCATCAAACTTTTGGCCGTTTAGACCATCTACAATTTTTCTGTTTCCTCTGCATTTAATGCTACGATATCTGAATCATCGGTTATCAATCCGGGGTGGTTTCAGAAGAATTGTGTTTTTAGATGATTAAACGCTGATGGTAATATGGTGGAATATAAAAGGTTCCCCAGTAACAATAAAGAGTATGCATATATATCAAGGTTATAATAAGGTTGTTTCGGATGAAAAGTCGGAGTTGACTTGCTGGAAATGTGACAAAATTTGCTACTTTGAAAGGGATTACCAAATTATTTTGGGTAATAATAATACTAAAGGAATTAGCACAGCTACGTGTTAAACGTTTACTCAGTTTCTGAAGGTTTTTCAAGTGCATAACTATATGCATCAATCTTTTCTTCCGTAGATGAAGTGCGGCTGGTTCATCCTCTCGATCGAGGTGTTTTCAAGAATCATGAAAGGTTTGAACTCAGATTCGAATTGTCAAGATACAAATGAGATTTAAGATAAAATCAAGTGGCAAACTTGAAGAGTTGTTTAGTTTCATATGTTATAATCAATATTTTAATTCATTTTTTTAATTGTCCAATGTTGATAGTCCAATAATCGGTTTATATATGTATAATCTTAGAATTATCCCACGACGTATTGTCTTTGCATCAACCCAGAGACGTATTGTATACGTATTGTCTTAGAATTAACTAAGACGTATTGTGTACGTATTGTCTTAGGATTTATCAAAACGTATTGTATACTTGTTGTGTTAGGATGTACCAAATATTCGAATTAATAAATACGTATCATGACCCATTGTACAACTTATTGTCTCATAATTAATCCGACGTATTGTGTACATGTGTCCCGATTTATCCGACGATATGTAAAGTGCGTAAAATAAATAACAGTATTTAAATGACAATAAATAAAATTGCAAGAATTAAAATTGCGATAAATAAATTGCGATAAATAAAATGTAATAAGAAATTAACAGTTAGCTAGGAACAGTTAGCTAGGATTTTATTAGCGTGGATTCTTAACAAAATTTCTCATGGTCAATTTGTTTGTTTCTAACAAATTTTATTCCGTTAAATGTTTTCTTCATTATGCCACTTGTTGGATTCTGATAGGTCAAAATCCAAATATGAAATTGAATGAAAATGGTTATTCTGTGGTGAACGGATTCGTATATTTGTGGATGTAAGTAGGATAGTAATTGACTGTTGAATTAGATTCGAAGAACGTACAGTGTGACTTATTAATGTGAAATCTAAATATTCCTCGGGTATTACCTACCCGTTAAAATAGTTTCACCATTAACAATTTGTATAAAAGAATTTTTTAATTACAATCTTTATGAAAACATATATACATATATATTTTTCTTCAGATGTAATCATGGATTTAATGAGTTAATATAATATTAATCTCATTTGCTTTTCGGTTTGAGCTAGAATAAATAATCTCTAAGACTTTGGAGATTATATAATCGTCACAGAATGTTTCTCCAATGATGTTATAGATTAATACTTCATCGGTTGTTGTTGTTGATACTCCTTGGTATCTACGGTGCGTATGACGTTGATGCTCATGGGACAGATCGTGAAGTTGAGGTTTGCGATGCGGATGTGGTTGTTGATAGTGGAACCGTTGTTGCCGGTGTTGCTGTTGGTGCTTGTAACCTTTGCATCATATTCTCCAAAGCCACTACACGAGCGCGAAACTCGTTGACTTCTTCTATTACACCGGGGTGATTGCCGGTTCGGACGAGCAGATGAATAAGATCTAGAATTCGAGATAGTATATAATCATGACGAGATACTTTGGAAATGATAGAGAAAATGGTATTATGAACAGGTTCGCCGGTAAGTACTTCAGGTTCTTCGCCAAGAGGAAATGTGGTGGATGGAAGGGATCACCTTCTTCTTGTCTCCAATGATTAAGAAGGCTACGAACCCATCAGATGAATTGGGGATGGCTGATTGGTTGATTCATTATAGTGACACTGCTTTTGGAGCTTAGGTGAAACTCCATATCGGAATCCGAGGGACTTGAACTAGTGGCGAGTTCCATCTTGTATGGTTAGGTAAAGGGTTTTTGATATGAAATTATTTTCGGATATCGGATGATATTCTAATTACATAGGATACATGTATATAGTACAGAAGATCCCGTAGATTACGGAGGGAATTAAGGAAACGTGTCAGACAAGATTTAATGTGATGGGATATGAATTTGTCTGTACACCATCTACGCACTAATTGCAATAAGATGCGTCGAGACTGTAAATGATAAGTAGATATTTCTCGACAAAGGGTGGTAAGCAAAACTTTTAACATGCAGACCAGGTTCAAGTCTAGACTCATTAATATAACCTAACAACTACTAGGTCGAAGTCCAGACTCATTAATGCATCCTAACAACTCCTAGTTAGACACACTAATGCAAGACCTAGTTCGCTACGACCACTGCTCTGATACCAACTTTAACAACCCATCCTTATCCACCTGGACGAAGTCATCAACATTTGGTCCCATTGCGAGGCGTTGACTTAAATATGCCATGAACGACTCCAAGTAATATCTCTAAAATGAGCAAATGCACAGCGGAAGGTTTCTTTCATACCTGAGAATAAACATGCTTAAAAGTGTCAACCAAAAGGTTGGTGAGTTCATAGGTTTATTATAACAATCATTTCAATATCTTAATAGACCACAAGATTTCATATACACAAACATTTTTAATAAAAATATTCTAAGTGGTTGAGCACTTGGTAACCATACTTAACATTTAATTAACGTCGCATATTCCCTTTATTATGAAATCTCACTACACTGTACCAAGTGTAGTCACGAAACGAAGTACTGTGCAACCGTTGAATACTGGTCGTCCAGCCCGGTTGGGGTTGTCAGGCCCGATAGATCTATCAACAGGATTCGCGTTTACAATACCACATGTAAATAGTAGTTACCAAGCTATTAGGGAAGATATGCAGGGTGGTACAACTCAACGTAGAATATAGTTTAAGTACTTGTGTCTATCTCGTAAACATTTATAAAAGCAGCGCATGTATTCTCAGCCCAAAAATATATTGTAAAAGCAATTAAAAAGGGAGCAAATAAAACTCACCATACTGTATTTTGTAGTGAAAATACATATGACGTCATTTAACAAGTGTAGGGTTGACTTCGGATTCACGAACCTATATCATTTGTTTATTTATTAATACACATAATCGTAATCGAACAATATATTTATATAATAATTTAATGGTTGTATCATTTTTATATTAATGATATATATATATATATATGTCTCAAATATTCTTTTTGTACATGAAAATATTAATTTTTGTTATGTTATGCGCCTTAATATATATTTTTTTATTATATATCAGTTTGTTTGGGAAGATAGTTATTATAATAACACTAAATATGATAATTATAAAATTGTTAATGTTAATAATAATATTTATATTTCTAATGTTAGTTATAATAACGTTGATTTTATTAATCATTTTGATGTTAATGCTAATAATAATAATAATGGTAATACTAATAATAATAATAATAATAATAATAATAATAATAATAATAATAATAATAATAATAATAATAATAATAATAATAATAATAATAATAATAATAATAATAATAATAATAATAATAATAATAATAATAATTTTTATAATAACCTTATGTTACTAATAATAAAAATGCTTATTTGTACTATAATCTTAGTAATATCAAGGATCACTAATACTTGCATGACAAATTTATAATAATAAATACATTAGTAATGTTAATAATAATAATAATGGTTTTTAATACTTATAACTACGATAATAATAATAATAATAATAATAATAATAATAATAATAATAATAATAATAATAATAATAATAATAATAATAAGTGTTATAACACTAATAATAATGATAATATCAATAATAATAATAATAACAATAATAATCATAATAATAACATTAATAATAATGATAATATAAATGATTCTCAAAATAATAATAATAATAATAATAATAATAATAATAATAATAATAATAATAATAATAATAATAATAATAATAATAATAATAATAATAATAATAATAATAATAATAATAATAATAATAATAATAATAATAATAATAGTTATAAATATGAGAACTACCTTAAAAAGCTTAAAAGGAAATAAATCGTCAGAGCCGAGACTTGAACCCAAGACCCCTCGCTAACCCGACACCCTTCTTAACCGTTCCTCTGTGTGTGTTTATCTGTTATATGCTACTTTTTGATAAATATAACCCATTTATGTTTCTGTCTCCCTTCCTCTTCCATACTTGCCGACCAGGAATCCCAACACATAATCAAACAATGATTTAAGACTTGAATGTTAATTATAAGTGACCTTTACAGATTACTTGTTTATTTAAACAACAAACAACAGCAAAAAAAATAAAAATAAAAATAAAAGAAAAATAAAAAAAACTGCTCCTGCTGTTCGTCGCATATGAAGGGAAAAAAAAAATATGATTTTGAATTTAAGATGTTTTTAGATAAACATTACAACATGAATTGTGTTTGAAATCTTTCATAGAAACTCTATAAATCATTGATTTTACCAGAAACACTAAAACAATTACAAATTTCATGATAAATCAATAGTTTGACTTTTTATTCTTAAAACTTTGACTTCGTAATTCGAATCCATTAGAAAGAATTAAAAGTTAAAAACTTGCAGATAGATTAATTCGATAATTCCTAACGCAATGGCATCTATAGATTTTGACAAAAAGTTCTAAATCAAATCATGGTGATTTATGCTCACGAACAGAGGGGTCGGTTTTGTTTAATTGGACTTTGGTTTAATCTTTTTGAATTACAGCAAACAGATAATCTCCATCTGTAATTGAAGGATGAATGTAATATATATATATATATATATATATATATATATATATATATATATATATATATATATATATATATATATATATATATAATCTGTTAATTGTTGTTTTGTGTGATGATCGTGGTAGACAAACGTTCACAGGGCAACAGAAAAATATAGAAAAAGATAAAGAATTTGGTAACCAGTAACATCATGTATATATCTGTATTATATATAATTAACTGGGTTTCATGTGTATCTATTTATATTTATTTTTATTTATGTATAACCGTATTTATATTTATATATAAACCATAGTTATTTATTAATTTATCTGGTTACATGTAATCTGTATATGTCATTAATATATATATATATATATATATATATATATATATATATATATATATATATATATATATATATATATATATATATATATATATGTACATCTGCTTATCTGTATCTTTATTTATATGTGTATTCTACATAATAAAGAAACATAATATTTATTAATAATACAACATTTATATTTAACATTAATATTAACAACAATAATGAAACTAATTCTAATGAAAATAATAATAAAAAAAATAATAATAATAATAACGATAATCATAACCTTAAATGGTAATTTTTTTTTTTTAGTATTCAGATTAACAATAATACTTTTAGTAATAATAATAATAACTAAGATTATAATTGTACTAATAACAATTCTAAGTATAAAAAAGCTAATATATTATTAATAATAACAATACTAATAATAGTGATATTAATATTATTCATGTTTCATAATAATATAAGCAACTTAAATGTATTAACTTTCACTAATATAACTAATATTGATTTTAAATGTTAATATTGTTAATACTAATATTAATAAAAGTACTAATAATATTAGTATTACATTTTTAACTTGTAATTACACTTAACATGTTAAGATTATATATTATAATTATACATTATATATTATATGATAACATGTGTTTTATATCTATTATAAATACTTTATATAATATGTGTATGCATATTAAATGTGAAGATGTAATTGTCTTATATATATATATATATATATATATATATATATATATATATATATATATATATATATATATATATATATATATACATATATATATATATATATATATATATATATATATATATATATATATATATATAAATATATACAAACAATTGTTCGTGAATCGTCGGATATGGTCGAAAGGTCAATTCAATATATGAAATAGTTCAAAATTCTTGAGACTCAACCTAACAGACTTTTCTTATTGTATCGAAATCATATAAAGATCAAGTTTAAATTTGGTCAGAAATTCCCGGGTCGTCACAACATATGTATATATTATATAGATATTAAGAAATGGATAGATGAGATAGATATTATGGTGTCGGTGTAAGTGCATAATATATGAATTGATATTGATAGAATAACACAAAGACAAAAACGGTTAACAACTAATTGAATCAATCAGAAATAGAAGAACGTGTCAATCAAATCAAATAATGAAAATAAATATTAGAAGCCCCTAAGTTGTTTGATTGTGCCGACAGTTTTCACGGACTGCTAAATCGTGCTCCGTTAATTAATTCAGTGGCGGATAAAGTCTTCGAAAAAATTCTAAATTTTTAAATTAAGTATCTTTATTTATTTTAGTCATTATGGTATAAAATTCAATCATTAATTTAATAAATAATTATTACATCAACTGTCCCTCTCATTTATGGGTAAAATATAAAAGTGTTAAAACTTAACAAATAGTTCTTAAATATATTTTTAATAAGTCTAAAATTTATAGAACTCATTTTTGTATCACCGTTTATTTTAAAATTACATAAGTTTGAATTTAACTTGGTTAATATCAATCGAAACATCAAACGAGTATTACAATCATTTAATATTTATTTTTAATATACTTTATTTATGTATGGAGATATATTTTAAATAATAATTATTATAATATCTTATTTTTATTTTTATTAATTTTTAATAACAACAACATATAATACTTTAAATTATATTTCGAATTATTATTTATATATATATACACACATATCTATTTACAATTAATTGTTCGTGAATCGTCGGGAGCAGTCGAAGGTCAATTGAATATATGAAACAGTTCAACCTTTTTGAGACTCAACCTAACAGACTTTGCTTATCGTGTCGAAATCCTATTAAGATTAGGTTTAAATTTGGTCAGAAATTTCCGGGTCGTCACATGAATAAGCGGAAAGGGTGATCCATAAATTAAACATCTAAACCGTCAAGGTTTCAGCATAACAGTAGCATAAGTTTCAGATAAAGTATTCAACATATAATAAACATTTGTAACGGATAGATAAGCATGCAAGATGAAAGCAACTTAAGATAACTTTATTCGATTAAGGAAAGCGTTCACCGTTTACAGACGAGATTTGGACCATTACAAGTGCTGACATCCTCTAGACTACTCCTATTACAATCTTCAGCGTTCGCCTCTGGGTACTTAATTTCCCGCTCGGAGGTGAGAAGACCTTGAAAGCTCTAGTGAGAGAAAGTGTATTGTAGTGAGAGAGTGAAGAGAGGTGTGTTGAAAATGGATGCCAAAAAGCCTTTAAATAGACTTGGAATTTGACTGCAAACGGCTGGCAGGTATTTTGGCAGGCCGTTTGGCAGTCCGTTTACAAGGGCCGTTTGCCAGACCAGCCCGTTTGCAGGGGCCGTTTAACTTGGGCGTGTGGCAGGCCGTTTGCAAGCCAGGCAGGCATTTTGGCAGGCCGTTTGGCTTGCTTGGTCAGCTGATTTTACTGGGTCGTGACTTGATTTCTTGTCTTTCACCGTTTCCGCTCTAGAATCTTCGTTTTAGCTCCGATTCTCTTGATTGTTTTTGCATCGTCTTCGTAATTACTTTACCTACAAATTTAACCGAAAAATGATTATTATGCCGACAATGATTTGAACTTTTATGCTTTTGGGACTTAATACCAGGGGTAAAAACGTAACTTTTGGAACTTTTACGCCGTTAAGGTATTTGTTTGCCATTGAATCGAATTTAATGAGTTTGATGTATGAGTGATTGATGAGATGTCTTGATGCTGGAATAAGCATCTTTTCTTATAGTGTTGTTAGAGAGCTTGTCCCCAGTTTCGAAGTCTTGACCAACTTCCAAGACGATTATGGAAATGTTGGTAAACTTTCCCTATATGGGTTGGCGGCGCTACAGTACTCAAGGAAAGTCATATAGATGCATTCCTCATTTGTCTTGGTGGCGCCGTATACTGTTTGGAAGAATATTTTCCATATCTCTTCACCCTAGGTAGTCATGTGACTTAGTTGCAGTCATTCAGTATTGGTACCTAAGGTGTCTTCATTATCAATTGTCTTCGGGCAATTGTTTTATGTCTTATGGATTAGGCTTGAGATATTGGGTACACTATCAATCCCCTTTATACTTAAATCCAGAAAAAATGCACGAAACCCTTTTGATTTTCGCAATGTGTGTTTGATTTCGTAATGTGTGTTTGAGTACGTCTGTGGGTGTGTTTTGATTTTGCAATGCCTGTTATGATTGATGAACTTGTGGCTATGTTTATGTGAATTTTTCGAAAATAAACAATGATCGGATCGCAAAACTAGTTGCAAAAATTGCAAGCGTCGGGTGTGATGGTTTTTGAAAACTGTTTGTTTACGCACTTAAAGACATAAACCGCAATTCGCAAGTACGCAAATCGCTTTGGACTTGCTTGCGACTGACGCACACTTCTTACTACTTTTGTATCAATGAATTTTGATTGTGACCAAGAACGCAAGATTTTGATCTAAAAATTCTAGGTCTTGAACTAGTCGCAAGATCGCAAATCATTTCCGAATCATGCACAAGTCCATTTCTATTTGCGAGGGAAATTTGTAATTATTTTTTGGAAATTTTTTTATAAACTTAAAAAAAAAATGGGTTAAATGGTTAATTTCCCTGAATAAAAAATAAGATTAATTTTGGGCTAGATAGTCCAACATATTTAGGCCCGTTTAAACCGCTCTCAATCCAACTCACAAAATAACCCTAAATTAAAGCCCTAAAAAGACCTAATATCACCTCCAGCCAAAACTCATCATCTGCAATTCGCCGTCCTCAAATCTAGAAGGTACGAACATCACTCTCTTCTAATATGTCTATTTATCCGTGTATATTATGATTTGATTGTTTGAATTTGTGAAATTATTAGGATCAAAAATGGTTCGTGGAGCAGGCGGTGCTGGAGCAAAAGCAGGAAAGAAGAAAACATCGACGTATGTAATCGATTGCGGTAAGCCAGTTGAAGATAAGATTATGGAGATTGCATCACTCGAAAAGTTTCTTCAAGAGAGGATTAAAGTCGGTGGTAAAGCTGGTAATCTTGGCGATTCTGTTACCATTTCACGTGAAAAGAATAAGATCTCTGTTACCGCTGACAGCAATTTCTCGAAAAGGTACTTTAATTTTTAGTAATAATATTGAAATCAGAATTATTATTTTCCGACTAATTTGTGGATTATTGTGTTAGGCTGTTTTTATAGTATTTGTAAGTATTGCGAAATGTGTGTATTGTGATGTTGGATTTAGTTTGAGTGGTGAATAGATAATTGATAGTTTTCGTGTAGGTTGGTGTTGATTACTTGATTATATTTATAAATTATAAATTATGCATGATTGTAGCTGATTTTTGTATATACACCTGTGGATCTAGGCTACAATCTTATACTGTACTGTTTTATTACTAGCTTTTGTGAAACTACTCTTTGTAAAATGTTTCACTAGTTTATGAAACAATTGAGGTATATTTGATGTATATATATATAGTAAAGTATTGCTTTTGAACTGTTCATGCACTAAAGATTTTGGTGTTTTATCTGAAATTGAGTGATGTGAGATGATATATAATTGTCAATTGACATTGAGTTATAGTATAAGCTACTAGTGTTTTGTGATGATGGTTTTCGACTTTTAGATGGTGTTTAGGTGGTGTTATTTTGATTGCTTATTTATACATAATGAGTGTAATTTTATTGTTTGGATGTGCTCATTTCGTCAAACGTGGAGTATGCTTATTTGTGAGGGGCTTAAAGCTTATAAGCAACAAGCTTGTAAAATAAGCCCCAAGCGCCTCCTTAATATGTATACTAGTTAAAGGCATGAAACTGGAATCAAAACTGATTACTCTCTCAGTTAAATAGGATAATTTTCCTTCGTCATCTAACTGTTAAGAATTCACTGTCATATTGTAGTTTTTATGTGAATGGTCATTAATAGTGGGATGCCTTTGGGTAGCATCTATGTAATTTCTTACTCTTGTAATCATTATCTGAAAATTCTTATGATGTTATTCTGCTTCTGCTTTTATAGTTTTTGCTGCTTTCTAAAGTTAAATGCCTTATCATTTCAGGTACCTCAAGTATCTAACGAAGAAATACTTGAAGAAACACAACGTGAGAGATTGGCTTCGAGTGATTTCATCTAACAAGGACCGTAACGTGTATGAGTTACGTTACTTCAACATTGCTGAGAATGAAGGTGAAGAGGAAGATTGAACAAAAGACAGTTTACTTTGTTTTATGTTTGAACCTTGTTTGGCTTTTGGAATATGTTATATCAGATTTATTTAGTCCCTTTGGTCTTTTCAGAGCTGTATTACTGTAAAAGAGTTTTGAGCTTTAGGTGCTTTAGCACTGAATCTTTATTTCGCTTCTATGAGATGTTACTTTTTAAACTACTTTCGTTTATCCCATACTCATATTATCAAGCTTTTGATTTATCTGAGTTTTTATGTCTACTCTGTTCAACGAAAGCCAAATATTTTGTATAACAAAAAGTTGAATTAATTATAAATAGTACATAGAACATTAACCTTTAACCGGCAACGAATTATCATGATTAGTAAAGAGCATTCATATAGGTTTCTGGCCGACCTTCGATTTTTCCAGTGCTGTTCGCATTTCGGAAATCTTTGGTTGAAAAGCTTTAAAAATAAGCTCAAGGCCCCGCTCTAGTCCATAAGCTCCGGCTATAAGCTCCAGCTCTAGCTAGTTTCACATAAACACACCCATAAGCTAGTATAAGAGCTTATGATTTTCATATGCTCTACTTTTTATGCCTATCAAACTAGGCTTATGACTTGGAACTTATTAAAATCATAAGCTCAAGCTTCTATAAGCTACCATAAGCTCCCAGCTTATCGTGTTCCAAACACACCCTTAAATGATTTTTTTTATTGTTTGTCTGGTGTAAAAGTGAAATTATGTACTCCGTAAACAATAAATAAATTTCTAGAGTTGTAATCTCTTGAATTCAATAATTTGTTTGAAATCCAACAGACCAATTAGAACGCGGCATGAGACGCGACAATCACAGTGATTGAAAAAAAATAAAAATAAAAAATTTTCGCGACAATCACAGTGATTGAAAAAAAATAAAAAATAAAAATTTTGAAATTTTTTTTCTAATTTTTCTTTTTTTAATTTAGGATGTCAAATCCAATCACATGTGGTTGTAGAACCTAATCACATGTGATTGTAAAACACAATCACATGTGATTCTGCATGTCAAATCCAATCATTTGATTGAAAAAAATTCAAAATTTTTTTTTTCAAAAAAAAAAAGTTTCAACCGAAAACAGACTTTAATTCAGTGATTTGATCAAGTTTGTTAGCGTTTCGTGATCATATCTTCAAAACTTCAGACTTTAATTTGGTGATTTGATCAAGTTTTGATAAAAAACTTTGTGTTTAAAGGTTTTAGTACAAACTTATTGAAATTCGTCATTTTACCAAAAAAAAAATTTCAATCACATGTGATTGGATTTGACATGCAGAATCACATGTGACTGGGTTTTACAATCACATGTGATTGGCATGGAGAATCACATGTGATTTACTGCATTTCAAATCCAATCACATGTGATTGAAAAAAAAAATTTGAAAAAAAAAAGTTTCGAAAAAAAAAATTTAAAAAAAAATTTTAAATTTTTTTCAATCACATGTGATTATTGCATCACACTCTGATTGGTTCCTTGTTTAAAATTTGGTTTCACATGAATATTTCTCTGAATTTCTAATACTTAAATTTAAAATGATAAAAATTTAAGAAAAAATGGAATTGCAAACAATATAGAAGCAGGCAGATAGAAGAAACATTCTGGATTTCATGGAGATTGGGGTGGTACGCCCACAAGCAACTCTCGCTCTACACCAATCACCTTTTCCTAATTTTTATTATTCAAATTATTCAAATTTAAGTATAAGAAACAGAAAAAATGGCGTCTTCAAAATTGCAGCCAAAGCCAGCGATTTCAACCAACAAGACGACCACCCTTTATTCCAATCTGCCCTCTCTCATGCTTCATATCGATTCCAAGAAACTCTTCGCCCAGGTAACACACCAATCTTCTTTCAGGCATTTCATCGAACACCTTCAATACAATAGTTTTACCAAACTTAAACTTTGACTGTCTACTGCAGACCCACTTTTCGTTGACCCGTATGCTGGCTGTTTTGTGCCTTCTAACGTCGACTTAGATAAATATTTGGACCAAAACTTGCAGAAGCATTACTGTGTTGGCACTAGATTTATTGATGATCAGTTGCTTAGTGCAACTAAAGGTGTTGATGGAGCTAAACAGGTTACTGTTAGTTATTCGTAACTATAAAAAATACAGTAGATAATAAGTTTTTTGAGTGTTGAAGAGCATGTGTATGTGTAGGTTGTTTTATTTACAGATGGAATGGATACAAGGGCTTATAGGCTTAATTGGCCTTCTTCTACTGTAATCTATGATGTATCGCCGCAAATGGTATTCAAGAAAGCATCTCAACAACTCAAAGGTTGTTAAACATGCTATTTTACGTTCGTTTCAATTATGGGTTTCTGTGGTCTTTGAAAATGCTTATTAAAACTGCTTAATGTGGTTTTAATGTACTATGCAGTTCAAAAGCATATCCAAACAAATCTCAACTTAAACATATGATGATTGATTTCATAAACTTATTTAATTTAATGGCTTCTGATTCAGTTTGAAATTACCTGTTTAATGGATAAATATATTGTTAATGATTTCTTGAGCCGAGATACAAATGTTGTGAATTGTTTTTCGGTTATGCAGAATATTGTATATCTGAAAATGACCTAATGGAAGGTTTTTCTAGAAATTGCTAGATGTTGGTGCTAAAGTTCCGAGAGGCTGCTTGCTGCTTCATGTTCCTTCGGAGTCATCTGATATGCAACAACTTTTACGTGATAAAGGATTTAATGGATCCAGGCCAAGTATATGGGTGTTCCAGGTGAACAAGCATCTCCTTTCTTCTTTTTTGTAAAATTTCATGCATTCTTCATCCTCGGTTTTCAAATTTCGGTCATCGTATTTGCTAATACGACCAATGGTATTAAAAGTTTAATTTGACTCAACGAATTCTTTGGTCTTTAGGGGTTTCCGGTGACAGATTTGGCTGGTCTTAAAGAGATCCTGTTTATGGTTAGTAATTTAGCCATGAAGGGGTGTCTGTTCGTGTGTGAATTCCCAATTTGGTTGGCTGAAACACAAGTGGAGATCAAGGTTAGTGCAAACTGCAAAATCTAAGCTTCACGTTATTTCACTATGGTTTCTTTGTTCCTATATGGGTGTCAATTTCAACTCATTTACTTTTGAATAAATTGATTTTGGGTTGCATTATATCTCAAATGGGTCAAATATACAATATTAGCTAAATTGGTAATAGGTCAAATGGGTCAAAATAGGTTCCTAAACACCCAACATCCATTTCTACACATCAGCCCCCTAATCATTTTTATTCAGTAATTTAGATCATGATCCTGGTAATATATTTTTTGTGAATATAATTACTGCGTTTTCTTTATTTAATTGTTTATAAGAAGACATTGGTAATTAGGTATATACAGATCAACCTGACCCCAGTACCCGACCAATTTCACCTAACCTCTTTGTGTGTAATGGCCACAAATTTAATGTCATTCTTTTACAGCCAACTGTAGAGAAGTGGGTGGATGAGCTTTTCATGAGCTTTGGTTTTCAAGTACGGATAAAACGGTATGATGATGTTGCAAGAAACCTTGGTCAACAACATATAGTCGGAGACTCGGATACCTTGCTTTTTGTAGCAGAACATCTACGATTTTCTGAGGATGAGGTGAGATAACAATCCAGTTAGATATAATAATGAGCAAATACTAAAGAGATAATTGCACTTAAATGCCATATCCTTGCATTCAATTTCAATTCATTGAATGAACTTTCGAAATCAACAAGAAAGGCTTAATGTTGGTACAAGTTTATAATCAAGGGGTATATGTTTGTGATTATAAAATTTAATGCAGCCCCTTAAATGTTGATCATGATTATTTGAACCTGACAGATGGAGATTTGGAGGAGAGAATTTCAGAGGATAGATGAAGATGGTGACGAAGATGGGTTTGAGGAGCTCTAGATCGATTCCAATATTGATTTTTCATTAGCGTTTGCAATCCATGTATAAGATATTTGTCATATGGTTACAGAGAAAAATAACTATAAGTTATAGTCTATAACTATGAATGGTATAACTGAAATTTCTGTGTTTTCAGAGCTTAATGAAGGATCCTGATTCTTTTTTCAGAAGTTCATTTTATATGCAATTTCTAAGTACAAAACTTTGAGATTTACTGTAGTGCAGGATATTGAAAATATTGTTTCGAAGTGATCACTTACATTTGGTAAGGTTCAATTTGTAATAGCTTGAATTTAATAACTTATTGGTATTGAATATGTGAATAAACATAAATTTGGCAATCTAACTCAAATGACTTGATATTAGTAGACATTTGTTTCAAGTAATATCTGTAGGGCTTCAAAAACACATATCACACGTTAAGTTACAACTAAATTTGATGCAATCACTGGGAATATAACATGTACGAATATACTGGGACAGAAGTATCATCACACCACACCACAAAGAATACAAAACGCCCTTAAAATCAGGTTGAGCTACCTTCTGGGTCTCATTCTTGAGCAGAGATCCATGTAGGCTTGGATCTGAAAGCTGTATGGCTCGAATTACAACTTCTGGGTCTGGAGAAAACCAAAACAAAAATCAATTGATTATTCCCTCCGCCCAATTCTAATATTTACATTGCTATTTTGGTTCACTTTGATGTTATAACCAATCAACAACATAGTTTCTACATGAGAAATCTAAGAATTTATTGGGAATCAGTGTACAAATTTTCAATATTGTGTATTTTTGAAAAAGATGCTTAGAACGGGACGGGGTAGTATGTGCATATTTTTTATATCATCACAGCAGTTAGTGTATAATAAAAACGCTTGTCTAAAACTAAGAGCCCTGGTCTAAGCATAGCAATTTCCATACGGTAAAAGTAATTTAAAAAGGTGGTAATTTTCACCCATTTATAGTATACACTTGATTACTGCATTGCTAGTACCTCTTAGCATATCACATACCAGACATGAATTTTGCAAAGGTATAACAGTGCTATCGTTGCAAGGGTGGGATTGCTGGGCGTGGTCTGATGACATTCATAACTCCTTGAGCCGTTTGCTATTCACATTAGATTCAAAAGGTCACACACCAAAATTTAGTAATCAACTCAGGTATACAATAATAATAAATGTTTGTTACCTCAAAAAAAGAATTGAAGTTTAGGCGTAAAAGGAAACGCCTAAGGAAAGGAGCTCGCTGGCTACCAGCCAGTCTACTGCTACGCAATATTGTATACAACGAGTTTGACTTCTTATTAAATTCCTACATATAACAAAACCAAGCGCTGAAAACAAATCCTTAATTAACTTTCTTTTTTTAGAAACCAGGAATTAAAATTATTAATTACCTCAGTTATACGTTCCAATTCATTGGTGCTTGCATCGGTATCCTGGTTCTCGATTTTCCAGCAAAACTGCAAACAAAGCTTCATGATTCCATCCAATATCCTTGATACCGAACCAATATCCAGAAACGATTGTGATATCAAAGCTGACAAGTATCTGTACATAATTTCAAGCAAATTATTTCATAATGGTCAAGAGAAATACCTTAATACCAAATTTAGACAAAATATCACGAATGGTCCCTGTGGTTAGTATCAAAAATCACCGGTGGTCCCTGTACTTTTTTCCATCAATGGTGGTCCCGGTGATTTGCATTTTTATTTGTCAAGGATGGTCCCTGTGGATATGCACCACAGGGACCATCGGTGATTTAAACTGCAAATCACAGGACCATCCATGACGGAAATAAGTACAGGGACCATCAGTGATTTCCGATACAAACCAGAGGGATCATCAGTAATATATTGTATAAGATGAAAAAGAGGAACTAATCATTACTCACTCTTGATGGAAATCGACCAACTCAGCAAAATCACGTGACTCCTCTATATGAGTTTGTAACACATTCCATTGAGATTCTATCACATCCACCTGAAAGTCATTACGATCAACAAAAAATTAGTATTATCCTAAACGGGTCAGGATAGGCTAAAACAAACCCAAAAGAATTATAAAAGCAGTGATAGATATATGCTCCATGAAACATTTTGAAAGGTGCTGGTTTTTATGAGTCCTACCTGAATATAAAACTGGAGATTTCTAATCAAAAATGCCATATGCTCTCTAACACGCCACATAGGTCTAAAACATTGTCGTCTCTGTTGAGATGATGAACCATTTGGACTTTTAGTGTGACGTTTGGAAAAGTTTGAGTGATCTTGTTGCATCACCGATTCCCATGACTTCTCTAATTCCATTTGTGTTCTCTTTAGCCGAAGTAAATACTGAAATATCCTACGGTACCTGTCCATTAAGGTTAAACTATTCAAAAACATATATATACTCCATCTCAAAGTGGACTAGCCTTTTGTTTGTAGGTAAAGAATAAGATAACTATATCAGTTTTGGGGTCTAAATCATAACAGTTTGTTAATATATCATACAAAGTGATAACCCAGTCTATCATCAAATATTAGAGAATTACATTTGGATGGATTTTTTAGAGCTAATTAGGTATTATGTGAGAAACTTGATTAAAAGCAATTTTCTATGACCTATGACCAATAAAATTAGAAGATTATGAGAAGCATTACAATTTACAAGTGACAAATGAATAAATAAAATAATAAAATTGTTTGATAAGTGCTCTAGATATAATTTGAGGAAGACATTTAAGGAAATGGAGGTGTTGAATGATTAAGACAGTATTTCAACCCTAAATGATTCAACACGGATTGCTGAACGATTCAACATCATTTGTCATTCAGATGCAGACTAAATGATGAACGGTTCATCATTCAGTGTTGAACCGTTCAATTAAGAGGCAATCGAACGCACCCTAAGGCAACATATATATGGGAGCCAAGCATATACCTTGAGAGAACTTCTTGTGTGAAGAATAACTGTAAAGGCCAATCAACAGAATATTCTAGGGCAATACCATCCCAGCCATCAAGGGACATCTCTAATGATGTATCAGATAACAAACTTGAATCAGCATCAGCATGTTTAGACTTTGATACATCCACTTTGGACGGTTTTATGTTATTCCCAATAGCAGGCATCCTGAAAGTTGCTTAGGACTTTAAAAGGTATATGCGCACGACCGATTTCTAGTAAGAAAATAGGATAATGCAAAAAATTACCGTAATGTCACTCTTGAAAAATATTTATCATCATCACTGATAGTCTTTGTTACAGCCTGCATTACAAGTATGCAAATATTTCTTTCAATTTACTCACTGATTATAGATATTTATATGAAATAACAAAATATTTTAATTACCAGGCGGAATGGAACCATTAGATCAGCTTCAGCAGTTGAATGCCGAGGGGGTAAACGCATCAACTGACGACTCTCCTCAAGAAAACTCTGTCAAACGATTAAAATCTTGTCAAGCAGTTTAAACGATATATGAAACTTGACAAGTTATGCAGAAGGGTAGCAAACACTATACCTGGCAAACGGGTCGAGATGGGTCGGGTTGGGTCAAAGATCAAATGGGTTTGGGTCGAAACGGGTCATGGGTCGAAGCGGGTCAGAATTATAATGGGTCGAGCGGGTTGGTTCGGGACCCGGGTCGGGCTAGTAAAATTGTTCGTGTTTGTATTTTTTGATGCATCTCTTCCGTACACATGCCCCGTAAGCGCGCCTCGAAAACACGTTTCAAAAACGCGCGGCGAAAACGCGAGGTGAAACGGGCGGCGAAATGGCCCCGAAACCGCGAGCTGGAATCGCGCGTCGAAAACGCGCGTTGAAAATGCGTGTCGAAAACGAGCGTTGAAACTGCACGTCGAAAAAGCGGGTCGAATACGCACGCCGAAGACGCGCTTTGATAAACGCGGGTCAATTCAATTTTAGTAGGACCAATTGGGTCAAGCCTAGGACCCATTAGTCTTTTTAAAGAATTTGGACTTTGATGAGTCTTTAAGATGGACTCCTACTTGTCTTTTTTCTATTATGTGCTTCGACTCATTTGGGTCTTTAAGTAAACCCAATGAACCCATTTTTTGGGCTTTGGGTCTTGGTTGCCAGGTGTAGCAAACACATATGCTAATTTTATTTGGTACAATTGGTTTCTGGTAATGCTATGCAAAATGGCTCTTGTTTTAAGAAATATCAGCAAACCACGGTACATAAGAAACTTCTCATTTATTACCTGAAAAAAATCACCTTTTGCTAGAAGAAAGTAATCTTTGATGGCCTTCAAATGCCCATTAAGATCAGCACGTACAACCACAAGCTGCATCATTGAATAGAAAAGGTTACACTGATATTCGCTGTACAAGACTACAAGAACAAGAAAGAAAAATAAGCGAAGTTTTCTACCTGCCAAAGATGACTTGCTGCAATGGCTCTGATTGAATCAACAGCACCCTCAAATGATCTTTTGTGAAACTCAGATGATTCCTTCCAAAATGGACAACAAGGGTGGTAAAAAAATTGAACAATAACATTTCAAATATTTACTGCCTTTTCAGGTAAAAAGTAATGGTAATAATATTTATGTGAAATAAGAACCTTTAGATTTGTAAGCATTAGTTCAATCTTATCGGCCTCTGATTGTGGCAGTAGTTCATCCCCCATCAACTTTTTATGTCTTGCATCTACAGAGCGAAAGGCGGAACTAGGGTTACGAAGAACCCTAATTGCTTTTCCAGCAAAAAGAACAGATTCTGCCACGTGCATTGGTATATATTCTGGCAACATATCCTGACAAAAAATGTATAAAAGAAGTTAGTTATATATGTTCTAAATGGGTCCCATTTTATACTCTTAAATGTCATCAACTAACATGCAATATAGTACCAATGAAATATGAAAACCCAAGTGCCAATCACTTAAAGATCCATCATTGACTGACATGCGTGCTAACTTCTCAGCCATGTTCGTGTTTGATGACTCACGCTCTGAGTTCCCTTCATGCCTAAAAACATTAAAATCAATATCCTAAGTTAACATCTTGAAATTGTGTCGTATCTCAACTTATTTATAAAAAACTGAAGTAAGACAATTAGGTGACTCATACTCGCATATGAAAAATTCTCCATATTGATCGTGAAGGATCCCATACACCATCCAGGCAGCAATTTGGTTATACATGACCTGGTGTCCATGCCATAAAAGTCTGTCCAAAAATGAAACAATCATTACTTTGTGAAACAACAGTTTACTAAATATGTATTCTCAGTGTATCAAACAACCTTAAAAACCCGTTCATGCATGTTAGATATGTCATGATGGTAACACCTAGTACTTTATTTTTCTTGTATAAATTGTATTATTATATTCTATTTGGTGATAGAAAATAGAAAATATAAAATACCTTTGAAGGCATGCCTGCAACTCAGGCACCCCACAATGGCATCGTTTATGCAGAAGATTAAGAAGTTTCCCTCCACAAATATCATCTCGTTCAATCTCCAAAATCAGCTCATATAGAGGTGGCAAAAGAACAAAGAACTACAAGAAAATTTCATCGTTTAAACCTCAAACAACAAGAAAATGCAAACATAACACTCTAAAATAAAACCAAATCCCAAAAACGTACATTGTTCAAGGATTGAGTAACTGTTGCTAAAATAGGTAAAGGATCAGATAACAACTTCTGCTCCATATGCAAAACCGCAGATCGATAAACTGAAAGAATCTCCACAATACCGTTTGCGATGGCCCTCCTATAAACACTCTGCTTTTCCTTTTTTCCGTCTAGTACTTCCGAAGTGCTTAACGTAGACGACTCATTCCCAGACCTTATCCAGCTTAAATTACGCGACTTACTAGCAAATCGATCAAGTTCGCGATAATAAAACCCTAATTTAACTGTCTTCTCAATAATATCCCTGCATTTCATAACCACCAGCAAGCATCTATTAAATCTAGAAGAAGACCAAACTTAGTGTTCCACTACATTTCAATATTTGATCAGCTAATTGAATATAACTTATACACTGACCCTTAAAAGGTTTATTAACAGAATTATCGTTCAAAAACCCTAGAATTTGGGGGAAAGTAAGAATAATAGCAATAAATTAGGAAATACCTTTCGCTTGGTTCGATAAAAGATATATCGGAAGCAAGTTTGAAAGTGCATTGATCGGAGATTGAGTCGCCGGGAGATAATCCGGAGGATAATCGGTGGTCCCTCTCGTCGATAATTAGGTCACCGGTGTACCCTAACAGTGACAGTAAGAGTTCGTGTAGCATTGCAATAATTTAAGTTATTAAAATAGGTACATACACTCAGATCTTGACGGGGAACTTGGCTTATAATCAACGAAACGAAAAATTGAGGTACAGTTTCACTCTTTCAGATTGTTGCTCGAGGGTCTTTTGAAGCAATTTTTAATTTGAGATTTATTAAGGGGTTTGTGATGTTCCCTCCAAAATTCTACACTAATCAAGATATGTAAATATGTAATTATTTTTTTTTTAAGTATTTCATCCCAAGTTTAAGATGTTTGTATAATGTAAATTAGTATTAGTAAGGTGATGTTTATTTTTTTAAGATGTTTTCGTCTGAAGATTTGCGGACCATGTCTGTTAAGAAGATGTGGTTTGAAAGTCTGTATGCTGAATAATGAAGAGTGTTTGTTTTTATGTTTGCAACAGCACATTTCTAAGTCTGCGAGGCTGCAGATATAATAAGACATTATTTTATCTTATGTCTTCAGAAAAACAAACTGTCTGCGGTAAAAACATCTGCGGATGCGCAAACATAAAGACATAATAAGGTATAGAAAAACAAACAACACCTAACTTTGTGATGTATGTTTGCATTCACATCCTAATTTGACAAAAAAAAAAAAAAAAAAAACACACGGATCATTGTCATTTTCAAACAATCATGTATACATTTTGATAACCGATTGCATTTATTAGACAAGTGTGCTCGAAATTAATTATACTTTCTCTTATCACAATTTAATGGTCCACGGGAAAAAAATAAACAATTTAAAAAATATCATTATCACAGTATATTGTTTATTATTTATAGTTTTACTTTTTTGTGTTACATGTATAAGAGTATAAGAGAACTTGATGTTATTATTCTATATATTTACACAAGTATATTATTAATTTAAGATAGCTCACAAATAGATGAACTATTATTTTATGTGATTATTATTATATATTTAAACAAGTTTATTATTAATTTTAGACAACTCAAAAAAAAGTTGATTGTATTCGAACAAATAAAGTATAATATTTATCGTATTGATCATCAAAATATTCTTCTTTTCCTATAAAATTGTTACACTTATAAAAATTGTTCAATATATAATCATAAACTTCAACTCCTAATTTAAAACCCTAACACTGCATCTTCATACAAATTTTAGTGAGTGGAAATTGACTGATTTTAATAATAATATTCATATTCAATTTTTTTTTAAGGGAAAAAGAAAGGAAATAAAAGGATCGTGGAAGAGAGTATGTCCTCCTTTTCGTTCGTACTTGAGCAACTTGAAAAAGAAATCTACGTATTTATTTGTTATCTTAGTATCATATCACATCATATTATAACATAATTCTTAGTCTCCTTTAATCATACAACACAGGGAGTGAGAGTTGGAGCCCGCCATTGGCCACGTTTTACTTGGCGACAACATCTCCCACTCCGAATCTCCGTTTCAATTGATCGTCACACGTGCATTACGGAGTTTTCGCCGTAGGGGGGACAAATATTTTGCATTTTTATTATTATCTTATCTTTTATGGTATTCTTTTTCTAAACTTTTTTTCAATGGATAACATATTAATTTGATGAATGAAGTGGAATGGGATACTTATATTACCTTCGTTATTATTATTTTTGCAGGTTTAACTAGAGGATGTATTTATTTAGCCGAATTTTATTAACTTGAGCACATCTCATGACTTTTTATTATTATTTTATATATAATTATTTAATTGTCATTTTAAAATTTATGTTATTTAATAAAATTATTTTTTATTAATAATGTTATTTTAAACTTAATTTATAATTGTATTTATCTATTGTACTGTTTTAATTATTAAAAGTATAAAACAAAAACTTAATAACATCCTAATTGACATAATCCCATTCTTTACTTTTCCCAGCCATCAATGACAGGCATGTAACCTAAGTCGGATTCCAACAATCGAGTAAGTTATGCTATGCGTTTTTTGACAGCAACTTCTCATATTTGAAGTTTTAGTTGTGATTTGGAACTTGGAAGTGGTTATGTGTTTGTGTTTTTTAAAGAGAGATTTGGGTATTTTTGAAGAACAAAAATATATATGTCTCTTGAACTGTTTCTTTCGATTTGAGTTGAAATTATTTTTAGTTTAAATTAATACTAGCTTAATGCCCGCGAATTCGCGGGGCTACTTTATGGGAGTAAGCAAGTATTAATTATAAAGTACTTAATGTAGCAATGTTTGTGTGAAACACACAAATAGAGGCTTTCGTCTTCGTCTTCGAGAACATACGGGTTTAGTGACTCTAGTGTAGCTTCGGATACAATTTATGTTCCTGGTAATAGATTAAAGCAAAAAGTACAGTAAGTAACTGAATTCACCTTATTGTCTTCTATGACGAAACATAGAAGACTGAACATAGAAGAAGGAACATAGTTTTAACCACTTACGAATGCATTAGTTCAAGTGACAATTTTGAGCCATTAGAAATCTAATTAGTCTGTTTCTCGCAAACAAATTTTGGTATAACGCGCGAATTCGTGAGATTTTGCAAGAAAAATTATTGTAATGGATCAATGGATTTAAGGAACTGTGTATAGTATTATTTATAAACATATACATAGTATGTATGGTCAACTTGACGAATAATTTTTCATCCAAACCTTTCCTTATCAAGATTGAATTTGAGTGTCACCTTTTTTTTACTTTTCACCATCATAAAACATATAAGCAAAATAGAGGTCTTTACCTTCTTTTGCACAGGTCTCGTTCGGATGGGTTTAACCAAAACATTTATTTAGAAAAATAATAATCACTTGACAAATACGATTACAGTAACGTTATTTTAATAACCAATAAACTTATTGTTATGGTATACAATCTCTGGACTCAGGGACTTTCGACCATTTTGACTATATTACGCTTACAACATTTTCTTAATTTACTTATTTAGTTGTGACTCCGTAAAATACATACAGTACTATACTTCTACAAAAATACTATATAAAAGTTACCTGCCAACCGACTTGTATGGTATTGAGATCATTGCCAAATGAACCGGGTATGACCCATAATTGTGAAAGACTAAACTCATACGGATCTGTAACTGCAGGCGTCCATAAGTTTATGTTGGCATTAGCTCCATAATACTCATCTCCATTTACATAAGCAACTGCATGCTACAATTCTAAGAATGCATCTTATTATAGTTATTATTGCAATAAAAACATAATATTAACATCATTCTCCATCACTTGAAATAATTTAGACACTTTTTGTATGTTCATTGGTAATAAAAACGGATATCAAATACAGTGCTCAGGAGATTACAGTTATTTAAGAAATTAACAAATAAGATGACAAAAATGTCATTTGTTTCTAACAAAGTAGAATGATTAGTTAATAAGTAATCACTTTCAAAATGCAAATTAATAATCGTAAAAGACTAAACTAACCTCATGACCACCAATAATGGAGTCATGCCTTACACATCTTCTTATCTTTCTTCATCATCTTCGTAACGAACTCGCTCTTAAAATATCTTTTTCAATAATTCTTCTAATAGGGTTAGTCCCTTCTAGATTATATCCCGATCCTGCCCACATATGAATTTTCTCATATATTTCAGTACTTGAGTTATGCCATTTTGAGAAGCTGATCTACCATGTATATTCCTATTGTTGTTGGCATCACCTCAAGTGTATACTATCGAGAATGACAATGAAAATTAGACAAGAGAATACCAAATGATGAGCAATTTTACGAAAGTAAGGACTTGTACAAATAACATAACCATGAACTGTTATTTAACTAAAAACCTTAAAACAATGGTGACCAATAAAACATAATCATTAGGAGAAGCTTACCACCTAAAAATTTGCTATGACCCTAATTTATATAGTAAGAAACCTTCATTTATGTATTTCATAAAGAACACAACTTTCAGCCCATATAACATAAATAATTGTGCATAGATGTACCATTTGTTTTTCTATATCCCCTTCGGTAGTAGGAAAGTAATATAATTAGTTTTCCAAAACACAAAAGAAGAAAGTTACTCACTTGCTTAAAAGGATGAGGTAGAGATAACTGGCATGCGATTCTTTAGCCTGATTACATAAAAAATAAAAATAAAAGTTAAGGCAAGTCCAAGACTTGTTTATAGAAGTGGTAATTGAACATTATCAGCCATGTTAAATCTGTAATCACTACTAGAAAAACGATTTTGATGGACGCCGGTTTTCCCGGACGATGGGCATCGTCCGGGATGAGGTACTAGACGCCAAAAAACGGGGCCACTAACACCTGCAAGTTTGACCGTTTTTCCCGGACGACCCAGAAATCGTCCCGGAAGAATTTTTTTTTTTTTTTTTTTTTTTTTTTGCCTGAAAACATTTGAGTCCAAAACGTGGGATTTTTTCGCGCCAATTTCTTCCCGGACGATTTATCGTCCGGGATACCCTTTCCGGACGAAAACTTGATCAGGCCAAATTTTTGCTATATATATATACAAACCATTTATATACACAAACACATATACACATCATCTATATAAATACGAAATTAACATCGAAAATGCGTACCCTTGAGCCGATGATTGTCTCGTTGGAAGTGTATTACGGAAGAGAATTCCGTAATCAGAGGAGAGATTACGATTATGCCCGTAGTTGTCAGTCTATATTCAGAGAAATTGACGTCCGCCACGCAAGTTTAGAGGACTTGTTTTTGTTTTTGCAGGAAATGGTTCCGTTCGAATACACGGATGTGTTGTATTACGAAGATGACTATGTTCCGGAATTGTCCGCTATGTATCTCCGTACCGAAGAGCAGTGGAACGGTATAAAAGAGACACTGTTCTGGCGTTCCAATCGCATTTCTCTCTATTTGATTTTCGAAGATGAAGAAATGTATTTTAATTTCGGTCAACTAAACTGCTAAGTTTAGTTAAGTTTGGTAATATTAGTATCGTTTTTATGTTGTATCATTTCGGTCAGCTAAACTGTTAAGTTTAGTTAAGTTTGGTAATTCTAGTTTTCTGGTAGGCCATGTATCGTTTTATCACATATATAATAAAATTGTCGTTTTATTTCAATTTACTATAATTAACACTGGATAAACGAAATTAAATAAATCACACATGTAAACACACACGAATTCAATATTATACATAGACTGTGAATTAATCACTACAGAAGACAAACCTGAAATAAATCACACAACGAAATTAAAACACACTACGAAATTAAATCACACTACGAAATGGAATATTATACAAAGATTGTGAATGACAAATTAAATCACACTACTAACGACGGTGACGAGGATGACTACGAGCATCCGACCGAGTGGACGAATTTCCAGAACCTGAGCTCGATGTTGTCGTAGTTTCAGCAGTAATAGGTACCGTCCTTAACATACGAGATCCTAAACGACCATTAACTGCACCAATATTAGTAAATAAACGATTCAGAAACGCTCCATATGGAAGAGGTCTTGTTGAGTTAGAAAGCCCGTTCATTCTGGAAGCGATTAAATGAGCAATATTAACTCTAATATTGTGAGTCATGCACCAGTGAATACAAGCTTCAGTCATTGATAAATTATCAACATCTGGTTCACGGTGGTACATGTTACTCGTGATAATTTCATTTCTTGTGACAACTTCAGGACGAAGATAACCGTCAATGATGCCCGTATTTTCTATGGTCCTGTATGGAACAACATCACGGCATAGAAGTGTGGTCATTTCATATTTTGGAATAAAATCAGGAAGACCTTCAAGTTCAAAACCGGGATTATAGATCTTTCTACCATTAAATGGAACGCCCAATAGTGCACCGAATTGTGGGAGAGTATACTCGTGTTGAGCGTTATAGAGTCAAAACCTCACTGTATCTTCATTAATGAACTGAAAGTTTCTATAGAATTCACGCACGAGTGGAGGAAAAAATTACTCATCAACATGAACGAAAGGAAGCCAGTCCATTCTTTCGAATTCTTGTAGAATTTCTGGAAGGTCTTCTACATTGACCTCACGACCTTCACTAATAGGTCTAACGATTCCTGGTGGATTCATTGTGTGATAGTGGGAGGGAAAGAAGAAGGTGATGTGTGAATGTGGAAATAGAAGAAAGAAAACTCGGTATAAGTATAAGGTGATTTCCCTCCATAATTAAGAGGTGATATTTATAGAGGTAGTAGGTGGTAGGTAGTTGTGTCAATAAACACGTTTATTGAATACAGCTATTGAATATTACTTTAAATAAAGCATATCTGATTCATGGTGATTCATATTGTGCAGTCACATATTGTTGTTATTAGTGGGTTATTATATAGAAAGAATTTTTCCGCCCAAAAGCCATCTATCGTTTTCCCGCCCAAAATTTCCCACCTAAAGTTAGACCGGATCGTTTAGGGGTAGGTTGAATTTAATTAGGGTTTAATATTTAGTGACGACATGTCATTTCTTTTATCACACTCACCTACTTCCCTGTTCGAGGTGATGTATAATTAACTTTTTACTGCACCTTTTTGTCATTAGTCTGAAATTGTACAATGCTTTAAATAAAGGTTTAATTACTTTACAGTGCACTCAGCTACTGCACCCCTCCTTTCATTTATTTATTATTATTTTTAAATATTTTATCCGTTGGAAAGATTGCGAAACAACACTTTTATTCATCACACAAACGGTTACATTTTTTTAAACTCGAAACAAATTAAACTAAAATACAACACAAAATATTAATCATCTGCGAAGTAGAGTTCACCAGTCATTTCACCATCTGTGAGGTACTCAGGAGACATCGGTTTTTCTCCGGCCGCTTCAGCTGATTCAGCGATGTAACGATAACCTAACGTCTCTTCATCTTCAAGAACCACATACAGAGAAATGCGTTTACCACGATCTTCAATGGTATCTTTTATAAAGTACCATTGGTCATCGGTAGAGAGATAACTTGCTGGCCTTAAATCCGCATCACAATCGTCTTTATAAAAGTAAACAGCCGTGAATTCACACGGAACTTTTTCCTTCAGAAAGGTTAGCAAGTCTTGTAAACCAACATCACGAATGTCGATATCTTCAAACGAAATTGTGTTGCCCCACATGTATTCCTTCATTTTATTACGGAAATCACCTCCGTAACGAACATCGAATGAAACAATCATTGGTGGAAGTGTTGACATTTTTATTGGTTGGAAGTGTTTTGATTTTGATTTTGATTTTGAGTTGAGAAGTGTGTGAAATGAGTTGAGTTAGAGGGTGTATTTATAGGTGAAAAAATAGCCGTTTTTAGAAATAAATTAAAAAAAAAGGTTTAATTACTTTATCACACTCAGCTACTTCCCTGTAAGCCCATGATGTATAATTAACTTTTTTAAAATAATTTTTTAAAATTATGCAAAAATTATTATTAAGTAATTTTTAATTAATAACTTAAGTAATTATATTGTTTTTTAAATTATTAATTTATTTAAAATTTAAAATAATTTTATAATTTATAAGTAATTAATAATAATATTTAAGTAATTAAAAATTATTGTTAAGTAATTTTTTATAATTTATAAGTAATAAAAAAAAAAAAAAAAAAAAAAACTCACTCCACCAAAAATTTCATCCGGCGCCTAATTATTTCATTTTCCCTCCATCACCTTCCCGGACGATTTATCGTCCGGGATTAGTCGTCCGGAAAAAAATGACGCAGAAAAGCTGAATTTCAGCTTCCTTTTTCACAATTTCACCTACCAAAAAACCTTAAACAATTCCGGCGATTACAAGCATATTCCGGCGATTTCGAGCATCTTCCACACCAAATCCATCAATCCTTTATCCCAATCACTACCAAGGTATGTTCTTCACTTTTTTCTTTTTTAATTTTGATTCTTTTTCATGTTTAGTTTGTTAAAACTCCAAATCCGAAAATTGGGTTAACATTTGATAATTGTTGTGATTATAGTTGCTTAAATCCGAATTTAGTTGCTTAAGTTTGATGATTTTCATGTTTAGTTGCTTAAGTTTGATGATTTTCATGTTTAGTTGCTTAAGTTTGATGATTTTCATGTTTAGTTGCTTAAATCCGAATTTAGTTGCTTAAGTTTGATAAATTTTCATGTTTAGTTTGTTAAGTTGCTTAAGTTTTGATTGTAATTGGTCCTAAAATTTAATTTTAATTAGTAAATTGATAGGTATACAAGTTTAATTAAAAAATTTAGTATAAGTATATAATTATATAATTATAAGTATACAAGTATAAGTGTATAGGTATATAATTATAAGTATACAAGTATAAGTATATAATTATCAATGTTATTGTTTATGTTTATGTTTATGCTTATGACTATGCTTAGGTTTATGTTTATGTTTATGTTTATGTTTATGTTTATGTTTATGCTTATGCTTATGCTTAGGTTTATGTTTATGTTTATGTTTATGTTTATGTTTATGTTTATGCTTATGCTTATTGTTGTATGCTTATTGTTTGGTTTAGTGGTTAATTAAAAATGCTTGTTGTAATCAAATGATTTATATTTCTATGAACGACTTTTTAAATTTTCCGCATTAGTATAAGTATATGTATATATATACACATATATTTATATGTGTGTGTGTATATATATATGCTTGTTGTTGTAAATATATTATATTTATATGAATATATATCATTTTCCGCATTAGTATAAGTATTTCTATATCATTGCCTATATCATTGTCTATATTATTGTTCTATTCACTATATTTTGTATAAATGTATATGTATATATCATTGTTCTATTAACTTTTATTTTGAATTTATGCAGATGAATTTCTTTGCTATGCTTTTCCTAATGATGGCCGGGGGGCCGGGGGGGCCGGGGGGACGGGGGGGACGGGGGCCAAAATAATCGGGGTAAACGGGGAAAAACACAAAACATAGGTTTGCGAAAGTTGAGGAATGCTCATGGAAAACTCCCGATTGACTTTGATATTAAGTTGAAAACCATTAATCCGATAGGCGACAATAGTGCAATGTTTGTTAATTTGATATCTAGTGTTGTTCGGAAACCAAGCTTCCCAAAATATTACAAGTGTTGGGCGGATGTGCCATCATCTTTCAAAGACGACGTCTGGGTTGATATACGCGTAAGTTTAATTAATTACCACTTATATATATATATATATATATATATATATATATATATATATATATATATACACACTTATATATGTATATATATGTATATATATACACTTATATATGTATATATATGTATATATATACATACATATATGTATATATATACATACATATATGTATATATATATACATACATATATGTATATATTACATACATATATGTATATATATATACATACATATATGTATATATATACATACATATATATATATATATATATATATATACATATATATATATACATATATATATATATATATATATATATATATATATATATATATATATATATATATGCGTTTCTTATATATAATCTTTTAATATATTTATTACTTTTTATCGTAGAATTACTTTCAAATTGATACATGGCTAGAAGGTGAGCATGCGGCTTCAATCCGAGCGGGTATTAACAAGATTGCGGCGTCACGATGGAAAAACGCAAAAAGTGAGTATATTGGTTATTACGAATTCCTCGAAGAAGAATATCCGAATGATATAAATTTCATTCGTGCGAACGCACCCGAGGATTGTGAACCCCGAGAGTGGGAGCCTTTTGTTGACATGATGCTTGACGAAACATATCGAAAGCGTTGTGCTCAAAATAAATTAAACCGGGCTGAAGTCAAATACAACAGTTTGCATGGTGCCAAATCGATAGTTAAACATTTGGTAAATTACTTACACCTACTTGTTTTTAATGTTTTATATAAATGATAAAATGTAAGAAAATGGGTTATTTGATTTTATACATTAAGTTATTTATTTATGTGTTTGTAGCACGAACGTCAAGCCAAGGATGCGAGAGTCGGTCCTATAAAAAATTACAAGCTCTTGCACAAACCCAAGGATGTTACCAAGTGGAATGATTCGTTCATACCGAAAAAAAATTACGTAAGTGATACATTTTTATAGATTATAGTGTACTTCTTATAAATATAAGTATAAGCCAATTGGTGTACTCCCGATATATATATATATATATATATATATATATATATATATATATATATATATATATATACACACAATGGTCTTGTAAGTGATACATTTTTATACGTATGTTGTATATATAAATAATGATATGTTAGTAATATTTATATTTTTTTAACTTTGTAGAAAGATATGAAGAGGTTGTTAAAAGAATTTCCCGGCACCGACGAGGAACTTATCATGGAACAAGTTTTGGGCGAACGACCGGGACACCAACGCGGATTGGGCCCGAAGATGCCAAAGTCGGTATCTAATTCTGAATCTTCATCGTCTACCGGTCGGAGTCGTCAACCCGAAATACCACCACAACCATACTACACGGCGGCCGACATTGAATGAATAATTGCTTTTAATAATATGCAAATCCCGGATGATGTTCGACCAAGATTTGGCTATCCTCCCGGTACTTCCACTACCGGTACTTCCAATACCGGTACTTCCACTTCCGCTAACCCGAGCTCGAACCATGACTTTGATGACGATTTGTATAATGATGGATTTGCCGGTTTGTAATTTGTTTGGTGTGCGTCAAGACAATTATGAAATGGTTGGTATGTTTTGTAAACGATCTTTTATTTTGTAGTTTTTCGGATATTGTAATAATGCATGTTTGGACAAGTGTATGTTTCAAGACTTTTGTTTAGTATTATTATGGTATTTTGTGAATTCGTAATCGTTATTATATAGCAGGTTTTTCATTTGTAAATGTGCTGGAAACTGCGATTTTGTGCCGTATTATTCGGCTGGAAACGCAGAAACAGAAACTGCTGAAAATGCAGATAACAGCTTTCCCAGACGATAAGTCGTCTGGGAAGAGTCGTCCGGGAAGACAAACAACGTCATTATGACGTCATTATTCGAGCGTTGTTGAGCGATTAAATAAAATAAACGGAGAAACGAGGAATCGTCCGGGAAGAGTCGTCCGGGAAAACCGTCCACGAACGTTCCGTTGAAAGTCAAAGTGGGGCCCACTTGTACGTCCGGGATGAAAACGTGGTCGTCCGGGAATACTTTCTAGGACGGACTTTCCCAGACGACTTATTGGGGACGAATAATCGTCCGAGAACACTATAGGGGACGAGTAATCGTCCCGATTCGTCGTCCGGGATGACCCCGATTCTAGTAGTGAATGGTGAAAATGGGTAAAAATATTGGATTTACTACACCCAAGTGCATCATACTTGCATTCTATTGTCATTGTATGTACAAAAAGGTTTTACTATCTAAAATTATATTCCCATTCTCGAAACATGATCGAGTTTCCGTTACTTGACATTGGCATAACCATCTCGGTGCATACCTGAAATATACTACAAAAAAATATATGTAATACACCGAATAAAAACTTAACAAAAGCTAAAATAGGTCATTTTAGAAAGCATAAACTAATCTTATCCACCCATTAAATTAACCATCTATGATCTTAACCCTCAATTTGTTCCTAATCTTGCTAATGACCTCATAATCTTGGCCTTGATTTGTTTGATTATAAAAATACCCTTGAAGACAAAAAAAGTGGTGGCCTCCAATTCAAATTTTAGGGGTTTGCAACTCACAGGGTACTTTTCAAGAAATAAGGATTTCCCTCTGTTCTTACACACACACAAAAAAACCCTAATTTCCTATCAACCCTACACGCAGCGTAGATCGCAATCGCAAGTAAAATCCGATTACTTTGATTCAGAAACGAAAAATGGAAAAAGCAAGAGACCTTCGACATCTAAAAATACACGTCAATCTTCAAGATCAAAAACCAATTCATGATGTAAATCGCATATTGTAAATTTCAAACCCTCGATTAAATCCACTGTTTCTCCAGTTGAACATGATATCTTCATCGGGACGAAATATAATTGGATAATTAACATCCGATTAATTTAGCAACTGTCGATCCACCAAAGAAGTCTGATCAAAATCTAGCAGACAACTATTCCGCTTGTAATACTCTACAACACCAGATTTAAATACTAAGGTAATCAGATATTTACTTCAATTACTTTGAATTATATTATTCATATCGAATTCACAGAAATATCATTCATAAGTCATAATCAAGAAATATAGGTTGATTTCAATATTTTTTATCGGTCCAGTGATAGCCGATGAATAACAGTACACGAACATCGATGAATAATAGTACATGAACGCAATATAACCGAATGAAGTCATTTACTTCATCAATACGTATTTATCACGCCTCAATCTATCAGTTTAACAAATTATAGAGTAATTCTATGATGATTTAAAACATAATCAATACATTAAAGATGAGTAATACATGACTATTTTATCAATAGATTTAGGGTTCCATACAATCGAAACCATATGGTTTCCGATATAAACATTATAATCGTCGAAATTGAAGTAAATATATGATTACCTTAGTATTTAAACCTAACAACAACAACAACAACAACAACAACAACAACAATACCCAATCCCACAAAAGTGGGGTATGGGAGAGGTGGGTGTAGACAATCATTCCTCGTACCCTAGATTAGAAGGAAGTCGCTACTCCACCCGCGAGTATAGAACCTGCGCCTAGATAAGGTCGTCCCTCCCTCTACTCTAGAGCAAAAGAGATTGCTTCCAAAAAGGACTTCCGGCCAGAAGTGCTCATAAAAACGAAATAGATAGGGCAAAAGATACGTACCTGTAAGAGTTATGTGCGCCTAGCAAGATGCAACCAAACACAGTAACCAAAAAGGGAACACATATAGCAGTATTGCACAACAGTAGGGCAAATAGCATGAATCATATAGAGCACAAAACCATTTAAATTCAAGTAGACATACAGACAAACAAAATAAATACATATACATATACATATATATATATATATATATATATATATATATATATATATATATATATATATACACACACACACACACCACACATAAGCATGGATAAAAACCCATGCTTAAACATATATGCATATAGATAAATTCGTAGATATAAACAAGACAGACAATCATACATACACCAATACATGTTACTTAGATACATAGATACATATATAGATACACACATATGCAACGGTACATGTATATAGCCTAAATACATATAAATAGATACAGGTGCATATATACTATGTGGAGGGGTATATATAGTGTAACTATAGAAAAACTAGTTATAGTTATGTATGTAGTTGTACAATAAATGTAATAAAAACATTGAAAAAAAAAAAGAAAAGAAAAAACAACAACTTACTCAATTATCCTAATTCTACCCCTCCACAGGCTCCTATCAAAAGTCATGTCCTCCGTCAGTAGAAGCTCTTTCATGTCCAGCTTCAATCTATCCTCCATCCTACGTCTAGGTCTACCCCTTCTCCTTACGCCGCCAACGGCGAGGGTCTCGACTCTCCTAACCGGGGCTAAAAGTGGGCGCCTCCTGACATGCCCAAACCATCTAAGTCGTCCTTCCCTTAACGTTGTAGGGTATTACAATTTTACAAACGGAATAGTCGGATGCTAGAGATTGAACATATATATTTGGTGGATCGACAATTATTCAATCAATTGAATCTTAATTATCCCATTATAATTCGTCTAGATGAAGATATCATGTTCAATTGATATCAAAAATCGAAACAGATATTCATGTCCTAAACAATTCAGATATACTTACCTTTTGATTCTAACATAGTCGCTGATGATTAACAATGGATTGTTCAGCAGAAATCAACCAGCTATCCTTGATTGATACACTTTTTTGGGTTAGATTATTGAAAAAAGATGGAAGTATAATGAAGGTTGTAGAGTTTTTGCCCTAATTCTGTGTGCTGCGACTCATGTAGCGACTCAATTGAAACCCCTAAATTTTTGAAAAAGGCCGTCACTTTTTTGTCTGCAGGGTATTATTGTAATCAAACAATTCAAGCTTAGATTTATGAGGTAATTAAGAAGATTAGGAAAAAATTAAGGGTGTAGATCATTGATGATATGTATCATATTGAATGTAATTATAGGCATGTAGCACCGTATCATTGGTCTAGAGTATAATCAGTATGCCCTAAGCCCATCTTGTTGTATAGACGTTGTCTGAAACTGGTGCTCCTTTATAACAAGTTAATAAAAAGGTACTACATGCCCCAACTTAATAAAGGTAATGCTATAAGATCAAGTTTGAAAAGTTATAATATATTATTGAAAATGCACCAACCTTGCCAGCAGTGTGCAGTTTACGAAATCTATCAACACTTTGTCCACCATTTATGTGACGAAAATATATAAGAATTGAAACATAAAAACATAATTATCTTCTTAAATGTGTTGAGGCAGTTACCGTAAGGGTCGCAAGCTTTAAAAGTTCAATGTAAGCCTTCATATTTCTCTAGTGTTCATCTAAATCCTTGGACTGCTCCTGGTAATAAATTGACAAATTAACACTATTTAAGGACATAATAACGTAACATAAAAAAGAAAAAGAAATAAATAAAACCTCTAAATACCAGCACAATAAGAATATTAAGCTTTGACCTATCTCAAGTTCAGTAAGAGTAACGTTGAAGAGGTCCTCACTTGATTGCTCAACAACTGTGAAGAGATCATCATATTCTTTAATTTCGAATTGCTTTACTACACAAATTTTAAGCTGGAGTGAATAAGAACACCAATTTAAATATTTTAATTATTTTAGAAGATTATGATTGGCTTTAAGAGATGAGATTATCACCTAAATGCCCATTTTTTCACTTTTTTTTTTTTGACTCAAAACCTCTAAAAAGAGTTGACAATTTGACCACACAAGGTCCTCTTTGTGACCTTGCTTCCTGATATACGCACGGATGAAAGGTGTCTCTTGCGACCTTTCTTCCCGGAAGACGCAAGGACACAAGGTTTTCAAATGTCAAAAACATAAAATATTTTCAAAAAATGTAAGTATAATTATAAGTTTCCTTTGAAGATACTTTATCACGGTATTCTCTGATAAACTCTCCGGGGATCTTGATAACAAACTCATCACTTTTGGATCTCTTGACCCTCTGTTCCAACTGTTCTTTCCTTTGAAGATACTTACTTTATCACGGTATCCTCATTGTTTTTCCTTTTCTTCAGAACATTCTCTAACACATAATTAAGCAGCTTAGGTTCCTCATCGGCCATGATTACAAGTCAACTGCCCAATAAACACACAAAATCAACACACAATAATGTAGAACATAACTTATTCTCAGTGGCGGAAATAGCATGGGGCAAGGGGGGGCAGATGCCCCTAGTCGATTTGCAATTTTTAGTGTAAAAATTTTGGGTTTTTCGACTTTGCCCCCGGTGGAATTTTTTTTTTGCCCCAAAACCTCCGTATTTTGCCCCAAAACCTTCATATTTTGCCTAAAAACCTCCACATTTTGCTTAAAAATCACCATATTTTTTCCAAAAACCTCCATATTTTACCAAAAAAAAGTTGATATGCTGTAAAAAAAATTTCGCCCTGGGTGAAAAAAATTCCTGTTTTTGCCACCGCTTATTCTCAAGACAAAGATATAAGCAACAATTTGTAGCTTTTCATATCCTTATAAGTTATAGCAGAACAAATTAAAATTTACCAATATTTCATAGCGTCTCATCTATGTTATACTAATACACATAATATATATACTTCAATGGAAAAAGTAAGAAGTAACAGAAAAGGGTTGTCAAAATATTAGAAAATATAGAACATAAGTCATACCTGAGTTAAATGCCTGCACCCATAGAGGACTGAAGTATGAGGCAACTATATCTTGATTTGGTATAACCTTCCAATTTATGAACATCCTATAATTAGTGCAATACATAAGACAATATAATACCAATAAAGTTTCGTGTTTGAATCATTGTTAGATAATGTTACAGAACCCCTTACCTTATATTATCATGAAGCCATTAACCGAACGACTGACCCTTTTTTTAGTCCTAGAGAATAACATCCAACTCCTTGTTAGAGTGATGCAATAAAAGTTTTGTTATAATAGTATAAAAGAGATTCAGAATTAAAGGTGGTAAGATGGGCGGGTTAGGCTCTCTGATAGGTAACAGATATAATCAGATTGATCCTTGTCATTTATTGCTCAATCGTATTTGACAGTTTTATAAATCCAATTATGTAATGACTCTTCTTTTCATGTAAAATCGTGGTATTCTTAGTCCATATTTTGTCTCGAAGTCTGAAATAGTGTCATTATGTCCTGGAACCTCTTGGACAAAACACCGCAAGTTTATAAGAAAATAAAAGCTACTAAAATAGAAGCTCAGAAACGACTTCACATGTAGATGTTTTTGACTGTAATGTTTAAACACATCGTGTTTTCATACCTTGAGTTTCTTCAGCAATCGTGAAGGCTTGTTAATATTGCTCAAATACATCATATATATATATATATATATATATATATATATATATATATATATCGCAATATCGTGAAAAATACTCTCGAATCAAGGATAGTTAAGGCGGTTTATACAAGTAATACACAAAGGTATGTAAAGTGTATCGGAAAGTGGTTTATAAAGAGTTTTGGTGAATTATAACCATTCTATAAGTTGTGATTTCATCATAGTTGATTCCGATACAAGTTATGGTCAAATTAGCGCTCTAAAACGATAAAACGAGGCTGCAGATATGTTGGACACCATCCAAAATGATTGGGACGCCGTCCAAATGAAGGGAGATTTGGAAAAAACGAGACAGTGAAATTCAGCACAACTGGACGCCGTCCAGCCCTTCACAACTGGACGCCGTCCAGAAGTAGGTTTCAGCCTACTTTTGCTTTTTGACCAACTTTTACTACTTTAAAAAAGGAAAAAACAATCAGATACGAGCAGATACGAACCAGAGGAGTTCTGAGACGATTTTAGGAGCAAAATTGGAGAATTCCAAGCTCTTTGAAGAGGCTTAACATCCAATAATCAAGATTCAACACTTTCTTCATTCAAGATTCATTCTCTATTATGTTGATTTCTTGTTCTTACAATGAATTCTACTTATCAATTGATTGCTATTTTGTTTGTTAATATGATTGTTGGCTAATAAATTATATTATATTAATATTTTTATATACTAATAATCTAAAAATAATATTTTTATAAAAATTGTACTTTTTACAACTTTTAGTATATTTTTTATATTTTGTATCTTTTTATTCGTTTTAGCGTAATTTTTGTATTTTTCGTTCATATTTAGTTTTAAATATAGTTTTTGCCATAGTTATTTTTACTTCTAGATTTTTAGGCTTTGCCGTAAAATTCCTTAAGTGTTTTTTCTTTAGACTAAAATTTTGGTGCTTTAGAATTTTGCGACACCGTTTTTAGTTTTTAGTTCCTTTTTAAGTTATTGCCATTTGGGATATAGTTTTTCTTTTAAGCTTTAATATTTTTAGACGCAACTTTTAATTCTTAAATTTTAATGCCTTTTAAGTTATGACGCGCTACTTTCTTATTTTTATTTTGCGACGCCTAATTATTTTTCGCCTTTTTATTTTTCGACGTTTTTCGACGCGCACTCTTTTTCTTTCTTATATCTCGACACTATAGTTTTTAGGACATAGAATTTTTCTATTTCTTCTCTAAAATTTCTTTAAATTTCAACGAAAAATTATTTTAAGTGGTTAAATTGATAGACATCCAAATTTTCTGCTTCGTAGTAATAGTTGGATTTGTTAGTGGCTGAGTTGTGAGCTTCCGATTTAAAGGGTTCTAGCTCCCTGCTGCATCTATTGGCTATTCGAAACGTGGGCAAAAGCAGAAAAGTCTATTAATTTGATAACTTATATAATTTTTATTTTTTATAACTAATAGGATAATTAAGTAAATGCACCACATTGTAGCTAAAATTTGGTAATAAGCGCATTATGGAAAATCTCGAGAATATTTTGGAAACTCTTTATGACATCCGAAATCAATTTAATCAATACTCTCAAACGGATGTTGATAACAATTCGTTCGGTCAATCTTGGATCACGAATGACGAAACAATAACTGGTTGTGAAATCTGTGGAGATTATCACTCAACATGGGAATGTTATTATTACGTTCCTATGGAAAATTATGCACCCATAGAACCTGAATGGAATGATTATGAGGAATACAATTCAAATTGGGATTATTCCCAAGAATATATCCAAACTCAACAACCAGAAGACGAGGAAAATTATGTGCCTGAAAATTCTTTAGATTATATGAAAATCAAACTCGAAGAACTTGATGCTCAAAATGAACAAATGAGAGAGTTTGTAAATCGGCAAGCTGAAACTCTATCAAATTACACACCTGTTGATCTGAGAAGTCGTGTGCAAGTAAATCTCATATCATCGAATTTTGATGAATTCGAGAGCTCCGAAATCACCAATTATCCCGATGATACTTTTTATTCAGCTTTACCAATTTCACAACATATCGACACATTAGCCTCTACAGACGAAATAAACGATCCATCAATGGATGAAGAAGAAGAAGTAAGGGTGACAAATTGGTACTCTTGGAAAAACGATAACGTTGAAAATTTTACCCCCGAGACTAAAATGGTGGGACCGATAAGTACCATTAATGAAGAAGAATTTGCTTCGATCCCGAAATTCACCATTCCACAACCTTCCAACCCAATATTCTCAATAGACGAGTCATCTACCGAAGATGAACTACGAGCTGTAATAGATAATGACACCTCGAATTTCACCCAATTGGGTAATACAGGTGAAAAATTTGATCCAGAGAATAAACGGAAGGAAATGTTAGGAATTGTCCACCCTATAGAAATATGTATGTCGGTATATAACGATCCATTTGATCAAGAACCAGAAAAGAGACATATCCATTTACTAAAAGCTACACTTAAAAAAGAATTAAGTAGTGACGATCGGGTGGTTCTAAACATTAAACCCATTGATATATTATACACCACCCGAAATGTAAATAAGTGGCTCACTATTTTAATTCGTGGAACTTATTCTACCGACTTCACATGTCGTCAGCTAAGTATGGGGAAGTCTAACCCCACTTAACGTTAAATTCGGGGTTCGGGTTAGTGCATAACTCGTTAATAAAAATGCATGATGAGTTAGGGTAAAAGACGCATTTTCAAATATTAGATAACAGTTCAGAAAAGCAACCGTTTTTGAAGAAAAACATGTGTGATAAAACAAGAAGGAATGAACGATGAGGCGCGTCATCTATCATTCGACGAGCTTTGTAATTACAAACTGGGTATTTTTAATCACTTTTCTACACTTATCACCCTCGTGAATTTATAATTATAGTCTGATTTCATGCAAATGAGGGCATTGCATGATCTCAAGTGTGTGGAAAGGTTATAAATTCTCTCGGAATTATACTTGGTTTATTTACCAAATTTTGTTGGTTTATTTGTCAAATTTTGTAAAAATTTGAAAAATTTTCAACTAAATGAATTCAAAATCATGTTTATACATATTTATGAACGATAAAACTAGGTGTTAATGCCGAAATTATTATTACCTCGGAAAGGACATAAATTGAGAAACAGCTAAAACGCTTGAATTTATTTATTAAATATAAAAAGACGCATGATAAAAGCCAAGTGTGGGGAGAATGTACCAAGTTATTCAATTAAAAACTATCTATCATATGTTTCTGTAAAGTTATTGCAGGTGCTTCTGTTTTGGACTAAATTAACTATTTTACCCGATTTATTGTAATACTTTTGAAAGAATAGATGGATCTACACGATGAATCAATTCCATCATTACAAGGAAGTAAAGTCTTCCGAAAAAGACACGCGCTTCTTGATTTAGGTCAAGAAGTTGTCGTCCAGACCAGCTGTAGGTTGACGAAAAATCTAGAAAAGTCATCTCTAAAATCGACTGGAAATCCACGGACCTCAGCATCAAACAGGGTCGCCAAGTGGTCAGACTTATCCTAACCATGAGAGGACCTGTCTTGTAAAATGGGGAGGACGCCGCGCAAATTAGCTTGATAAGACTAATGAATCAGATCCCCAGAAAGGATAATCTCCTTAAAGATAAAAAATCAGCTTTTAAGACTGATATTACTCAATTCTTGAGATTGACCTTAAAGATTGAGAATTACAAACTCATGGAATTCAATGATATCTAAACTCGAGCTTGAACGAGAAAATATTTTGATCAAAATTTCAAACCAATTTTTTTCTTCTGAAAACCCATTTTCAATGTGTTCATTACCATTGAACGTAAAATTCTAGGAATTCACCTGGAATTCATTAGGTCACCTGAACCAAATCGGGTGTCAACCGTAAGAACGGTGGTTGCATAGCATGGTCGAAGACAGGACCTTGTGCCAGACCAAAAAATCATAGGATGATCTTTACTATTGCTCCTACAAAGGATAGTAATAGCATCTGACACGTTATAGACCATAATCAAATGCATGTCATTAGACATTGCCTTAACAGTTGCTTGTTCAACGCTTTCCTTTACAACCGGACGGTAGTTTGCCGAAAGGTAATATATGGAGCAAGTATACTGGACGTGTTGCTTTCCTAATACAAGGTTAGCAAGTGGGTGACACAAAATCGTAAGTTTTGAGCTAAAATTTTCAAATCTGAAACCCACAAAACCCACAAAAATATTTTGCAAACACCGGTGAAGGGTTATTCCGGAAAACTTATCTAGGGTAAAAGCTAGAATGAATTTTCAAAAGATCAAATGTTTTCATAAAGATCCAATTTCCTTAAGGATCTAAATTTTTATAGTCATGTGGGACTGAAAACCACATCGTTACTACCATTGTTCATACCGCCGTATAGAAATCACTGATGTATAAAGTGTGAAGAATAAAGAAGTGATTCGTGTGATTTAATTTCAAGTTCTGTATTGCTTGAGAACAAGCAACGCTCAAGTGTGAGGATATTTGATAGTGCTCCAAATGAACATATATTTAGTAGCAATATCCTCCCAATATGTAAATTATTTAGTTGTAATTGTCCTATTGTAAGTTGTAATCGTTTATATTAAATAAGTGCGAAGATAAAAGGCGAAAATGACGATTTGAAGACGCAAATGACCAAAAAGCTCAAATGTACAAGATACAATCCAAGTGGTTCAATTTATTGATAAGAAACATCTAAAAATGATAAGAGTACAAGTTTCGGAACGCAAAGTACAAGATATTAAATTATACGTAAGGACGTTCGAAAATCCGGAACCGGGACCTGAGCCAACTATCAACGCCCGACGCAACGGACCAAAAATTATGAGTCTACTATGCACAAGAATATAATATAATATTTAAATAATTATATAAATTATTTATATATTATATATATTTTAAATAAAACGTCGACAAGTAAAAATCCAAAAGTTGGTGTGCTGGAATCCTGTCCTCCACGATCGTGAAGCTGTGAAGGCTAAAACCTCCACGATCGCGGAGCTGCAAAAATCAGATTTGGCCTATAAAAGGCCGAGCATTCTGCCGAGTTACCTACACCATATCTATATCTTTCCGTATCTTAATATATATATATATATATATATATATATATATATATATATATATATATATATATATATATATATATATTAGTTTAGTTGTATATTAGTTTAGATTAGGTAATGTAAAGGTTAATTTATGGGTTTTAAAGTCGAAGTTCTGTCCGTGTAACGCTACGCGATAAATACTCAATGTAAGTTATGTTCTCCTTTTTAAATTAATGTCTCGTAGCTAAATTATTATTATGCTTATTTAAAACGAAGTAATCATGATGTTGGGCTAAATACTAAAATTGGGTAATTAAGTTTTGTACCATAATTGGGGTTTGGACAAAAGAACGACACTTGTGGAAATTAGACTATGGGCTATTAATGGGCTTTATATTTGTTTAACTAAATGATAGTTTGTTAATTTTAATATAAAGATTTACAATTGGACGTACCTATAAATAACCATATACACTCGATCGGACACGATGGGTGGGGTATTTATATGTACGAATAATCGTTCATTTAACCAGACACGGGAATGGATTAATAGTCACTAGAATTATTAAAACAGGGGTGAAATTATGTACAAGGACACTTGGCATAATTGATAACAAAGTATTAAAACCTTGGGTTACACGCAGTCGATATCCTGGTGTAATTATTAAACAAAGTATTAAGACCTTGTTACAGTTTAAGTCCCCAATTAGTTGGAATATTTGACTTCGGGTATAAGGATAATTTGACGAGGACACTCGCGCTTTATATTTATGACTGATGGACTGTTATGGACAAAAACCAGACGGACATATTAAATAATCCAGGACAAAGAACAATTAACCCATGGGAATAAACTAAAATCAACACGTCAAACATCATGATTACGGAAGTTTAAATAAGCATAATTCCTTTATTTTCATATTTAATTGCACTTCTAATTATTGTACTTTTATTTATTGTCATTGTATTTAATTGCACTTTTAATTATCGTACTTTTTAATTATCGCACTTTTATTATCGTCATTTACTTTACGCTTTAAATTAAGTTATTTTTAATATTTTACATTAGGTTTTAACTGCGACTAAAGTTTTAAAATCGACAAACCGGTCATTAAACGGTAAACCCCCTTTTATATATAATATATTTTGTACAAATATAATTGTTTAAAAATATAGTGTAAAATAAGTCGTCTCCCTGTGGAACGAACCGGACTTACTAAAAACTATACTACTTTACGATTAGGTACACTGCCTATAGTGTTGTAGCAAGGTTTAGGTATATCCCATCTGTAAATAATTAAAACTTGTGTAATTTGTAACGTATTTCGTATTAAAAATAATAACTATTTCGTATACACCGCTGCACACATCACCAGACCAGTTGTAGGGTGACGAAAAATCTTGAAAAGTCATTGCTAAAATCGACTAGAAATCTACCAGGCCTCAACGTCAAACAGGGAAACTGGTAGTCAAAGCTTATCTCAATGAGGGAGATTTGCTGGCCAAATAGGAAGCGCACCATGATACACAAAATGTCAGTGATTGATCAGATTCTCAGTGGATAACCTCCAGAAAGGTAAGATATCAATTTTAAGCCTGATGAACCTCAATCTTTATGGTTGACTTAACGGATTAGATGATTACCTCATGATTATCGATGATATCTGGACGTAATGTGTATCCTCCTAAACGCATTATTTTCTTACCAACATCTAGCGATGTTAGGTACTGTGCGAGGGATTGGCTTGACCAATAGCGGGAAACCCGCACTCATTTTCCAAAATTCATAAAATCCGACAAAAAATCGGAAAACGTGCCTAGTGTAAAAACTAGCATTATATTTTCAAAAACATAAAATGTTTTTCATAAGGTCCTGATTTCCGTAGGATAAATTTTTTGGATACTTGGCTCTAAACTCCCAAAAATGTGTGCGTGTGTTCCCATTGTGTATATAGCGTGAGTGTGATTACAATAAAGGCTTGTTATACTTAAAACGTGTGTTTCATAGAGCGTGAGTTTGTGTTTCAAATAACGTGTGTGTTTCATGTGTTTCGCGTGACTTGTGTGATGTGTGTACTATATATTGTGTAAGTGTGTTTGATAGTTTTTTACTTTGTAAGAATGAATTGCTTGAGGACAAGCAAGGTTTAAGTGTGGGGTATTTTGATATTGCTCAAATACATCATATATATATCTCGCAATATCGTGAAAAATACTCTCGAATCAAGGATAGTTAAGGCGGTTTATACAAGTAATACACAAAGGTATGTAAAGTGTATCGGAAAGTGGTTTATAAAGAGTTTTGGTGAATTATAACCATTCTATAAGTTGTGATTTCATCATAGTTGATTCCGATACAAGTTATGGTCAAATTAGCGCTCTAAAACGATAAAACGAGGCTGCAGATATGTTGGACGCCGTCCAAAATGATTGGGACGCTGTCCAAATGAAGGGAGATTTGGAAAAAACGAGACAGTGAAATTCAGCACAACTGGACGCCGTCCATATTTCTGGATGCCGTCCAGCCCTTCACAACTGGACGCCGTCCAGAAATCGACGCCGTCCAAGCCTTTACAACTAGACGCCATCCAGAAGTAGGTTTCAGCCTACTTTTGATTTTTGACCAACTTTTGCTACTTTAAAAAAGGGGAAAACGAGCAGATACGAGCAGATACAAACCAGAGGAGTTCTGAGACGATTTTTGGAGCAAAATTGGAGAATTCCAAGCTCTTTGAAGAGGCTTAACATCCAAGAATCAAGATTCAACACTTTCTTCATTCAAGATTCATTCTCTATTAGGTTGATTTCTTGTTCTTACAATGAATTCTACTTATCAATTGATTGCTATTTTGTTTGTTAATATGATTGTTGGCTAAACTCTATAATGTTTGTCTAGATTAATAACTGAGGTATTGGATGTAATCTTATTGATTGAATGTATTATGTGTGATAGATTAAAGCTTGAATCAAAGAACCATGCTTATTGATGTTAAATCATTTGTATCTAGTTAATTGATATGTTATTGATAAAGAGAACTCTTGTTGATGATTCATATTGATTTACAATCAACTTGTCTTAGATTGATTGTTTACTAAACCGGACCAAGGGGGTAAATTAGATCAAAACGATTAGATGATATATGGATGAATTGTGTAAAGCGAACGTAAAAGACAATTGGTATTCAAGTCTTTGATCTAGCTAATCAACTAGTCACAAACGAAAAGGTCTAGGTGATAGGGAACCCTCCACTTAGTAATTCTAGTTTGAGTACTTGCTAAAGAGAACTCTTGGCAAGTCAATTTGGGTGATTAGCATATATATCATAGTTATTTGGTTACAAACACGAGAACTATAGAGAAAAGGAAACCCTTGATCTTGTAATCGAGTTTGTGTGTTTACTAAAGAGAACTCTTGGTAAATCTATTAGGTAACTTATACACATAGTCATTCAATCGGGTCTTAACTATTTAACTTACATCCAATACCGAGGGTAAAATATCTAGATGAACATTTCGTATCTTTGATCTTAATCAAACTATCTTATTTGCTTTCTTTGCACTTTTTTTCATTATATAAACTTAAAAGACCAAAAATATTGTTTTTACTTTTAATCTTCTCTGATTTGGCTAAATCGTTAAATAGCCACAAAAACATAATATCTTGTACCTTTAAGTTTCATTACTTAGTAATCATAATATAGTTTCTAATTCTAGTTTGACTAATACAACTGTCCTTGGAACGATACACGAAACTAAACCATTATTTATACTACTACACGATCGGTTACACTGCCCGTTAGTGTGTAACAATCTTTAATCGGTATTTTTCCATACTATTTCATATAACAATTCATATACCATGATTTGTACATCAAGTTTTTGGCGCCGCTGCCGGGGACAGTTTTGTGTCAAAATAGAATTGTTAACTAATTTGTGATTAAGTAGTTTCTTAATTATTTTAAATTATTAATAGTCTTTGATTTTTAGACTTATAGAATCGGTGCATTTAATAGTTTTGTTAGTTGTGTGATTGACAGATTTTAGGTTGCATATGCCACATACCCGAAGTTCAGATTCTCCATTACTTACACCACTTACAGAACCTGATAGAAAGCTTGGTAGGATCCCAAAAGAAGTACTTGAACTCTTTGAATCTTCATCAAAGCAAGAAACTTTTGATTCAGAATCAAGTACAACCAAGCCAAGATACTCTGAATTTGGTGAAACCGTTCAACCTTCAAATTTTGAAATGGAAGAAGAGGCAAGGCAGGTGGTACCAAGACAATCAATGGCGGCCAAGATGAAAGCAACCCGAACCGGACAAGGTAGTGCCATTACTCCGCCAACAGGTGAGGAAAAATTTGAAATAAAAGGACCTATTCTCCAAATGATTAACAACAGGTGTCAATTTGGTGGTGGTCCGAATGAAGATGCAAACGAACATATTCGTCTTTTTCAAGAGATATGTCTTCTTTTCAAACTTAAACCATACACTGACCAGACCATATTTTTAAGACTTTTCCCATGGATACTCCACGGGGAAGCAAGAAGTTGGTTAGATTCATTGGCCAAGGCTACGATAGAAACTTGGGATGGTATGTTGAAAAAATTTCTTAAGAAATATTTTTCAGCTTCTAAGTCCGCTAGACTCCAACAAGAAATTACCCAATTTTGTCAAAAGCCGATGGAAACCTTGTACGAAGCATGGAATCAATTTTCCAAAATGCTAAGAGGTTGTCCAAACCATGGTTTGGATACCTTTCAAAAAGTCCAAATCTTTTACAAGAGTTGTGATGTTGCAACCCGAATTTCCATTGATCAAGCGGACGGAGGTTCACTTATGGACAAAACCGAGCAAGAGGCTTATGAGATAATCGAGAAGCTAGCCGATTATTCTCATGAGTGGCATCAAGAATGACCAATTACTCGTAATGCTCAAGTCCAAAGCGTCGGTGCTTATGATGACCTTAGTTCCCTAAGTGTGAAAATAGACGGTGTTGCTCGAAACATGGACAAAATCACCAAGAAAATTCATAGTATGAAGGTAGGTTGTGAATACTGTGGTGGCCTCCATTTAGGAAAAGATTGTGATGCCGGTTTAACAATGGCTCAAAAAGAAGAAGTGGCTTTCATAAGCCAAAGAAATAATAATCAATTTCAAGGAAGAGCCCAATTTAACCGAAACTTTAACAACCCATACAACCCTCAAGGTCAAAATTTCAATTACCAACAAGGGTCAAGTAGTGGGTTCCAACAACAAACTCTGGGTTTTTATCAAAAACCCCAACAGGAAGAGAAAAAGTCAAATTTGGAGAGTATGTTGGAAAAGTTGATTGCATCACAAACTCAGCTTGTCACAAACATAAACCAAACAAATGAGAAAAACGAACACCAGTTTAGAAACTAACAAGCCTCAATTCAGAATTTGGAAAAGCAAATGAGTGGCTTAGCTAGTTTACTGAGTGAAAGAAAACCAGGGAGTTTACCGGGCGATACCAATAAGAACCCCTGAAATGAGCACGCCAATGTTATCACCACACGGATTGGTCTAGCATACGAAGCTCCAAGAATGCCCAAAAATTCTGATTTTAGTGTTCCGTTGAACAAAAATGATGAACCGGTTAAGGAGCCGGAACAAGTGGTTGAAAAGGAAGAACGGGAGAAACCCGTAGTGAAGCCATATCAACCACCGCTCCCATACCGACGGAAGCAACAACAAGAAAGGCTAGAAGCCGAAAGGTCAAAATTTCTAGATATGTTTAAACAAATTAACATAAATATGCCTTTCATTGATGTAATCTCAGGTATGCTCAAGTATGCTAAGTTCTTAAAAGACTTACTTACTAATCGGAAGAAAATGGAGGAACTTTCATCAGTCACCATGAATGCTAATTGTTCCGCAATCTTGATGAACAAAATACCAAAGAAGTTAGCAGATCCTGGAAGTTTTACCATACCATGTCTCCTAGGAGATTTGGAATGCATTAAAGCATTAGCGGATTTAGGGGCTAGCATAAATTTAATGCCTTATTCATTATATGTTAAGCTAGACCCCGGAGTACTAAAACCAACCCGAATGGCAATTCAACTAGCAGGCCGCTCTGTTAAACTCCCTCGTGGAATTTTAGAGAATATGTTAGTAAAAGTGGGTACCCTAGTATTTCCGGTCGATTTTGTAATTTTGGACATGGAAGAGGACACACGTGTGCCTCTTATATTGGGTCGACTTTTCCTTAATACCACTAGGGCTATGATAGATGTTTATGGGCAGAAATTGACCCTTAGTATTAAGGATGTCAATGTAACTTTTTCCGTTGACCATGCCATGCAATACCCCGAGTCTACTGATGATAAATGTTATTATGTGCAAACCATAGACACATATTCGGAGTTGTTGCAGGAATTTCCAGATTTGCAAGGTTCGGGAGAATGCATTTTGGCGGAAGGTGATGAAGAAAACATGGTGGAAGAAGTGGAGATGTTGACCACCTTGATGGCTAACGGTTATGAGCCAAATGATGAAGAATACAGAAAGTTGGATTTAAAAAATGAATACCGATGTAAAACATCGATTGAAGAACCTCCCTTTTTGGAACTCAAGCCACTTCCAAGTCACTTGGAATATGCTTACCTTCAAGAGGATTCTACTCTCCCGGTTATCATTTCATCCGAACTCTCTGTAAGTAAGAAGTCTAAACTTATTTCCATGTTAAAAGCCCATAAACCGGCTCTAGCATGGAAAATTCATGACATCAAGGGTATAAGTCCCTCTTATTGTACACATAAGATTTTAATGGAAGATAACTATAAGACATGTGTACAAAGGCAAAGGCGACTGAACCCTAATATGCAAGAGGTCGTTAAAAAGGAGATTGTCAAACTCCTAGATGCGGGTCTTATTTACCCAATTTCGGATAGTCCTTGGGTGAGTCCGGTCCAATGTGTACCCAAAAAGGGTGGCATGACCATTATCACCAATGAAAACGATCAATTAATTTCCACTAGGACTATCACGGGTTGGAGGGTATGTATTGATTATAGAAAATTAAATAATGCTACCCGAAAAGACCACTTTCCCCTTCCTTATATTGATCAAATGTTAGAAAGATTAGCATGAAAGAACTTTTATTATTTTCTTGACGATTTCTTGGGATATTTCCAAATCCCTATAGCACCTGAGGACCAAGAGAAAACCACCTTTACATGCCCTTATGGTACTTTCTCCTATCGACGTATGCCCTTTGGCTTATGCAATGCTCCCGCTACCTTTCAAAGGTGTATGGTAGCTATTTTTCATGATATGATTGAAGACTTTATAGAAGTATTCATGGATGACTTTTCAGTCTTCGGTGATTCTTTTGACTCATGTCTTAATAATCTTGAGCGTATGTTGATTAGGTGTGAAGAATCTAATCTTGTACTTAACTGGGAAAAATGCTATTTTATGGTAAGAGAGGGCATTGTATTAGGTCATAAAATTTCTTGTGCGGGATTGGAGGTGGATAGAGCTAAAGTGGAAGTCATAGCCAAATTACCACCACCGTCAAATGTGAAAGGTGTAAGAAGTTTTCTGGGGCACGCCGGTTTTTACCGTCGGTTCATTAAAGATTTTTCTAAAATTGCGACCCTGATGAACAAACTTTTTGAGAAAGACGCTCCATTTGTCTTCACGGATGAGTGTCTTAACGCCTTTAACCTCCTTAAAGCAAAACTCATGCAATCACCCATTCTCATATCGCCGAATTGGTCAATTCCATTCGAACTTATGTGTGATGCTAGTAACTTTGCTATTGGTGCCGTCTTGGGGCAAAGAATTGAAAAACATTTCCAGCCCATTTATTATGCTAGTAAGACATTACAAGGAGTCCAACTTAATTACACTACCACCGAGAAGGAACTCCTGGCAATTGTCTTTTCGTTTGATAAATTCCGATCCTATTTGGTACTAGCAAAGACGGTTGTCTATACAGATCATTCAGCATTAAAGTACTTTCTTGCTAAGCAAGATGCTAAACCCCGGTTAATACGTTGGGTCTTGATTTTGCAAGAATTCAACATTGATATTAAAGACAAAAAGGGGACCGAAAACCTAGCTGCCGATCACCTTTCTCGCCTTGAGAACCCGAATCTTGAGGTTCTCCATGAGACTGTTATCCAAGATAACTTTCAGGACGAAAATCTCATGAAAATTGAGAAAATTGATGATCTTTGGTTTGTTGACATAGCTAACTATCTTGTTGGAGGGTACTTAGAAACCGGTTGGTCACATCAGAAAAGAAAGAAATTCTTTAGTGACCTAAAATACTACTTCTGGGAAGACCCTTATCTTTTTAGGCATTGCGCGAATCGTATGATTCGGAGGTGCGTTTCGAGAAAGGAAGCACTCAAATTCTTCTTGATTGTCACCGTGGTCCAACGGGTGGGCACTTTGGTCCCCAAATTACGGGGAGGAAAGTTTACGAGGCCTGTTTTTATTGGCCTACAATATTCAAAGATGCCTACGCCGTTTGTAAGGCTTGTGACGCGTGCCAACGGGCCGGTAAAATCACTAAACGGGATGAAATGCCTCAACAAAGCATCCAAGTATGCGAGGTGTTCGATGTTTGGGGAATTGACTTTATGGGGCCCTTTCCAAAATCTCATTCTTATCTCTACGTACTCGTAGCCATTGATTATGTTTTCAAATGGGCGGAGGCAAAACCTCTCCCCACAAATGATGGTCGAGTTGTAGTAACCTTTTTAATGAAACTTTTCTCAAGGTTTGGCACGCCTAAAGCCCTTATCAGTGACCGGGGCACCCACTTTTGCAATAGGCAATTAGAAAAGGTATTGAAAAGATATGGAGTGATCCATAAAATTTCAACATCTTATCATCCTCAAACAAGTGGGCAGGTAGAGAATACCAATCGATCTCTAAAACGCATACTTGAAAAGACCGTTGGTGAAAATCTAAAAGAGTGGTCTGTTAAGTTAAACGATGCATTGTGGGCCTTTCGCACGACCTACAAAACACCTATTGGAACCACTCCTTTCTGAATGGTATACGGAAAAACATGTCATCTCCCTTTGAAGATTGAACACAAAGTGCATTGGGCGCTAAGAGCATGCAATTTGGATTACAAGGAAGCGGGTCAGTTACGTTTGACCCAGTTGAATGAATTAGACGAGTTGAGGCTTGAAGCCTATGACAACTCTCTAATTTACAAGGAAAAGACTAAACAATGGCACGACAAGCGATTGAAAAGTCCAAAAGAATTCATGGAAGGAGATCGTGTCCTTGTTTATAATGCCCGTTTCAAGTTATCGCCAGGAAAACTCAAGTCCCGATGGTCGGGACCATTTGTTATTAGAAAAGTGTACCCTTATGGTACAATTGAAGTGGTGAACTGGAAGGGCGACATTTTTAAAATGAATGGCCACCGGGTCAAACACTATGTCGATGGTCCCCTGGAAATTGAAGACGAGGTTAGCCTCAACTTCGAGAACAAAGCCTAAATCAAAATGGGGAAGAGTTGGGTGAACGACTCGTTAAAGAAAGTTCACGCGTGTAAATAGTGCGAATCGAGTGTTTTATGATTGGTTTGATTGTTTTTAATGTACAAAATGATCTATGATGATGATATGAGCTTTTGTGTGTTGAAAATGGGAATTTTTATGAGTTTTATGAAGATTTTGAGCCACCAGTCCATTGGGACGCCGTCCAAAATCTCTTGGACATCGTCCAAATTTAAAGGATTTTCTCAAAAAGAAGTCAGTAAGTTTTAGTGTAACTGGACGCCGTCCAGATTTTTGGACGCCGTCCAGCTTTTCTTTACTGGACGCCATCCTGATTTCTGGACGCCGTCCAGCTCTTCAATACTGGACGTCGTCCTGATTTCTGGACGCCGTCCAGCTCTTCAATACTGGACGCCGTCCAGAATTTTAGACGCCGTCCAGATGCCTGACCCAGAAAAAAAAACACGTTTTATACCATTCTAACCCAATTTTCAACCACAAAACACACTTCTCTCTTATTCGTTATCCCAAAAACGAACCAACACTCTAAAAACCCTAATTTCTTCCTACAAATTCGCGATTTCTTCCTTCAAATCCAAGCTTGAATCATGTTTTCTAGGATATTGCTAATCTTTTTTCATACTTGTCTTTCTTAATTACTTGATTTGTATGTCTATATGTATAATTTGGTGAAAGATAAGTGTGGGGTGTTTGATTTGCATGATTCTTGTTTTGATTAACATGCCTTAGTTGTTTAATTACCCATTATGTCTTGATTTTGCAAATAATTACACGTTTAAGGGGTATGCTCATGATTCTAGGGTTTGTGATGATTAAATCCGAAATTAGGGTAGTAAATTCAAGATATTGAGTTTGTTTGTGATGTTTATGAAGCTTGTGAAATGTTTAATTGTTGTTGATGATATAGATGTTAATTTGGCCGGGTCATAAATTGAATTTTAGTGAATTTATAGCATGCTTTGAATTGTGATGTTCTTATGAAAGATGTATGCTAGTTTCTCACATGTTTAAGCCTATTGAAGTGGATTGATGGTATGGAATGCTATAATGTAGTGGCGTTATAATGGTCATTTTGAGCTAAATTGTGATAACTAGTGCTATGATTGTAATGAATATCATTAGAATGCAAGTTTAAATGTCATGACCTATGAACACAACATGCTTAAGTCCTAAGTTGATGCCTAATTGTGAATTTTGTGATCCACATTTTTGTGAGAGTGTATTTGCTAGTTTATGTTGACTTTGGTTGACTGTGATCAATTATTCTAAACATACGCTTTTGCTTATATGAATCACAATGCTTATGAACTTTGAAAGGAATGACTAATTCCCCTTGCTACTCGGTTATGTTTTTGGCTAACATTAACACAACGGTTTCTATGTTCTTTGGTTTGGTGTTATTATGTTTTGCAGTGACAATTTAGCAGAGGTGGACAACCGAAAAGAGGCAAAACATCAAGAAACGTTCCACCACCACCGGTTCAACATCATTCATCATCATCATCCGGCGAAGAAGAAGACGCTCAAAATAATCCAATAGTATGGTTAGAACATCTTCGGGACAATGATGATTACGGGAAAACTTTTGCTCGAATTACCCGTAGGCCAATTAATGCTACGTGGTATCTCGATTGGGCTCCTTTGATTGAGGCGGGTATGCATGCCCATGTCACTCGTTTGTTAGCTATACCATATAGTAACATATTGACCTACGCATGGGAACAAATTTTCAGTCTACGCGATCAAGTGTTTCCCGTGCTATGTAAAGAATTTTACTCAACTTTTCGATTCAATAATGTTCACGATCCACTCTCGGATGCTTTCTTTAGATTCCGACTAGGGGGTGATGAAAGAAGTTTGAGTAGTTTTGGGTTATATAGAGTTTTGGGTATTTTTCACGAGCTTACTGACACACAATTAAGGCAATATTTGATAAGCTCAGAGTATCATGGGAGAGTGGGTTTTAATGAACAATCCTTTTGGAGAAGAATTAGGGGGCCAAATGCTTCTAGCCTGTTCAAATCAAGCAGACACAGGTATACTGAAATAGCAACCCCTGACGATAAGCTACTCCATCGACTTATCGCATGTACCTTTAATGCGAGAGTCGAAGGACATGAAAAGGTAAAATCTCTGGATCTATGGATAATGGATCAAATAAAACGGGGTTGTCACACCGATATACCGGGGTTAATTGGGAACTATTTGCTAAGTATCGCTACGGATGCACGAAGAGACAAACCGCTTCTAGGGGGCCACTACATTACGCGGATTGCTCGTCACTTTAATATTGATCTTAATCGCCTGATAGAATGTGACCATGCAATGAAACCCTTAAAAAAGGTTTCTTATGTTAATGCTGAGATTTTGATGTACGACGCAAATAGGCGTTTGGTACCTTTTGTGGCAGGTGGCGCGAGTGGTAGTGGAGCGAATGTTCAACAAGAACAACAAGAGGAAGAGGAAGCAGAAATGGAAACCCAGACAAATGTTCAAGATCAAGGTCCTTGGTATCCGTCTCAATCTGGTTGGGATGATTTGGTCAACAATAAGAACAACATGAGGGTGAGTCAGCAAGGAATGGAGCAACGCCAGATTGCTCAAGTACATAATCAGGGATGGAACAGTTATGGTATTGATTGGAATAACCATAACACCGAGTTATATTATTCCAACCCCGATCAGTACTATGGGACAACACGTGTGACATCCCAATACTACACTGATCCTGAAAACCCACCTTCGCCTTACCCAATTTATAATACTAACGATGCGATGCAGGATGCCAGTAACCGATTTGAGCAGGAATACCCACAGGGCCGCCGAAGCAGAGATGGCTCAGAAAACTACTTTTGGCCTTACGATAACTGAAGGCCTGCGATTCTATGATCCTTTTGTTACATTTTCAAACAATCTATTTATTTGTTATGGTGTGTATTAAAACAATATTGGTTTGTATTTTTAAACTAATTTTGTGGTTTGATAATGGTTGTGGTTGGAAAACACCGTTATTTTTATTATTATTTGTGTGGTTTGTTATTTTGTGCAGCGTGGTTGAATTTCAAAGACTGGCATTAAGTTCAGTAACATTTGATATTATGATGTATGTATGTTGATAATCGAGGAATGGACGATGCTCTTATGCTGGCAGTAAGTTCAGCGGCATTCGTCTAGATGTTCCACGATTTACAGGTTAAAAATTTGAAAATTTCTACAATCACCCTATCACTTTGCCCTCTAAATTTAATCCTTTTTCTGATTTCATGCAATGAGGGCCTTGCATGATCTTAATTGTGGGGTGGGAGATAGAAATTTATCGAGAATTCGTTTTACAAAAATTAAGGCGTTTATGATCAAAATTTTTAAATTTTCAGGTAGCCTTAGAAACGAAAATTGTCCAAAAACCATTTTACATACATTGTGTTCTAAAACTAGAAAAGAAATGTTGAGTTATGTTTTAAATTATTAATAATCTTTGAAGTTGTACTATCATTCAATTATTTGAATGTAAATCCTACTAGTTTAGTAAAACTAACTTGTAGGTCACTTGTACCAAAATGAGTGTAAACCGTGAGAGAGCGGTGATTGCATAGCGTGGTCAGAAACCGGACCTAAGCCAGATCAAAAACTAAAACAGGACGATCCTCATTGTTTCTCCTAACAAGGACAATGTTGCGTCCGACCACTTTATTATTACCCATAGGATGTATCCATTCCATCCTCAAGGAAGTAAAGTCTTCCGAACGACACACTTGCTGATTTGTTTCAGAAGTTGTAGTCCAGACCAGTTGTAGGGTGACGAAAAATCTTGAAAAGTCATTGCTAAAATCGACTGGAAATCTACCAGGCCTCAACGTCAAACAGGGAAACTGGTAGTCAAAGCTTATCTCAATGAGGGAGATTTGCTGGCCAAATAGGAAGCGCACCATGATACACAAAATGTCAGTGATTGATCAGATTCCCAGTGGATAATCTCCGGAAAGGTAAGATATCAACTTTTAAGCCTGATGAACCTCAATCTTTATGGTTGACTTAACGGATTAGATGATTACCTCATGATTATCGATGATATCTGGACGTAATGTGTATCCTCCTAAACGCATTATTTTCTTACCAACATCTAGCGATGTTAGGTACTGTGGGAGGGATTGGCTTGACCAATAGCGGAAAACCCACACTCATTTTCCAAAATTCAGAAAATTCGACAAAAAATTGGAAAACGTGCCTAGTGTAAAAACTAGCATTATATTTTCAAAAACATAAAACGTTTTTCATAAGGTCCTGATTTCCGTAGGATCAAATTTTTCGGATACTTGGCTCTAAACTCCAAAAAATGTGTGCGTGTGTTCCCATTGTGTATATAGCGTGAGTGTGATTACAATAAAGGCGTGTTATACTTAAAGCGTGTGTTTCATATAGCGCGAGTTTGTGTTTCAAATAACGTGTGTGTTTCATGTGTTTCGCGTGACTTGTGTGATGTATGTACTCTATATTGTGTAAGTGTGTTTGATAGTTTTCTACTTTGTAAGAATGAATTGCTTGAGGACAAGCAAGGTTTAAGTGTGGGGTGTTTTGGTATTGCTCTAATACATCATATATATATCTCGCAATATCGTGAAAAATACTCTCGAATCAAGAATAGTTAAGGCGGTTTATACAAGTAATACACAAAGGTATGTAAAGTGTATTGGAAAGTGGTTTATAAAGAGTTTTGGTGAATTATAACCATTCTATAAGTTGTGATTTCATCATAGTTGATTTCGATACAAGTTATGGTCAAATTAGCGCTCTAAAACGATAAAATGAGGCTGCAGATATGTTGGACGCCGTCCAAAATGATTGGGACGCCGTCCAAATGAAGGGAGATTTGGAAAAAACGAGACAGTGAAATTCAGCACAACTGGACGCCGTCCAGAAATCTGGACGCCGTCCAGAAGTAGGTTTCAGCCTACTTTTGCTTTTTGACCAACTTTTACTACTTTAAAAAAGGGAAAAACGATCAGATACGAGCAGATACGAACCAGAGGAGTTCTGAGACGATTTTAGGAGCAAAATTGGAGAATTTCAAGCTCTTTGAAGAGGCTTAACATCCAAGAATCAAGATTCAACACTTTCTTCATTCAAGATTCATTATCTATTAGGTTGATTTCTTGTTCTTACAATGAATTCTACTTATCAATTGATTGCTATTTTGTTTGTTAATATGATTGTTGGCTAAACTCTATAATGTTTGTCTAGATTAATAACTGAGGTATTGGATGTAATCTTATTGATTGAATGTATTATGTGTGATAGATTAAAGCTTGAATCAAAGAACCATGCTTATTGATGTTAAATCATTTGTATCTAGTTAATTGATATGTTGTTGATAAAGAGAACTCTTGTTGATGATTCATATTGATTTACAATCAACTTGTCTTAGATTGATTGTTTACTAAACCGGACCAAGGGGGTAAATTAGATCAAAACGATTAGATGATATAGGGATGAATTGTGTAGAGCGAACGCAAAAGACAATTGGTATTCAAGCCTTTGATCTAGCTAATCAACTAGTCACAAACGAAAAGGTCTAGGTGATAGGGAACCCTCCACTTAGTAATTCTAGTTTGAGTACTTGCTAAAGAGAACTCTTGGCAAGTCGATTTGGGTGATTAGCATATATGTCATAGTTATTTGGTTACAAACACGAGAACTATAGAGAAAAGGGAACCCTTGATCTTGTAATCGAGTTTGTGTGTTTACTAAAGAGAACTCTTGGTAAATCTATTAGGTAACTTACACACATAGTCATTCAATCGGGTCTTAACTATTTAACTTACATCCAATACCGAGGGTAACATATCTAGATGAACATTTCGTATCTTTGATCTTAATCAAACTATCTTATTTGCTTTCTCTGCACTTGTTTTCATTATATAAACTTAAAAGACCAAAAATATTGTTTTTACTTTTAATCTTCTCTGATTTGGCTAAATCGTTAAATAGCCACAAAAACATAATATCTTGTACCTTTAAGTTTCATTTACTTAGTAATCATAATATAGTTTCTAATTCTAGTTTGACTAATACAACTGTCATTGGAACGATACACGGAACTAAACCATTATTTATATTACTACACGATCGGGTACACTGCCCGTTAGTGTGTAACAATCTTTAATCGGTATTTTTCCATACTATTTGATATAACAATTCATATACCACGATTTGCACATCACTTGTTTACTTGTTTCTCTATCTCTTGTATCTACATCTTAAGAAAGGGACATTAATCCTAAACAACAAATCTATAGAGTTCCACTTAAAAAACAAATAATTATGACGTTTTGAATACAAATAACTCTAAAAATCCTTTTGACAATTATATATGAAGGAACTGTATTTAAGCAAATGAATAATACCTTAAACGTGAGAGATAAAACAAAATTACAAACATATCAACCACGATTAACATATACAACTAATTGATAGATACCAACAGCTAATAGCTAACTCATGAATCGATTATTGATAGATATAACTATATTATGAAAATGCAACTCACCTAATTGATAGGTACAAGTAATTGATGAAACCCTATCATATTAAACTCATGAAACCCTAACTAACTGAACTAACCTACGAATGAAACAAACGTTGAAATCAATCTGTAGTCAAATGAACAATTAACCGTGAACAATCCAAAAAACCAAAGAAAAACCCTAATTCAAAAAAATATTACCTTGACCAGAATCATGTATTCATTTTGTAATTTAACCCTATTTTTTGAAATTCTTCCGTGTTTCTTTTTCTTGAGAGGAAGAGGGGTAATTTAGTAATCAAACAAATCAATGTCAAGATTATGAGATCATAATCAAGTTTAGGCAAAAATTAATGGTCTAGATTAGTGGTTACTAATTAAATGAATGGCTGAGATTAGATTTAACTTTTTTAAAATGACCTATTTTTAGTTTTGTTATTATATATAGAATAGATAGATAGATAGATAGATATTTTAATGATTTCAAATGAATTTGGTTGTGAAATTCAATTAGATTTTGAAGATCTCTTAAAAGGTTGTATTAAAAGCTTGAAGTGGGTGAATCTGAACTGAATTGACAAAGAAAAAATGAAAAAGGTGAAAATACCCTCACATGCACTACACATGTTGTGATTTAACTTTCGTTACTGACTGAGACCACCCGCGCAATATTTTGAAAGTACAATGATCACTCAAATCTGAAAAAAGTATAAGAATGTGGCGTGAAATTTGAGGTAAAACGCATAAGACCACTCACATAAATTTTGCACTCAATGTTATTCCTGACTAGAAGTATTCACACAGATCGTCTTTCGCTTAGTGTGGGACAGCAGGGAGGGGGTTTATCGATCATGTTCTCAGATTGATTTGAGTTTTCTCTAGGCAGTAGTAAATTACTAGAGACGAACATGCAGGTGGTTTAGTCCGTGATGATCTCAAACTGATTTAAATGAAAAAAAAAAATCTCATGGTCCCCTAATTTTTTTGTATAATTTAACATTTTTTTTTCCACATGCATTCTACATTACATCTATACTATATAATAAAAGGGAGTTAATGATGAGGTCATTATGTGCTTGATAGAGTTGTAACATGTGTTTCTAAAGTTGTAAGATTAGAATTTGATGATGTAATATTTGAATACTTTTTTTTAATAAAATTAAATTATTTTTTGAAAATTTCCATACGCATTCTGTAGATTAAGTGCTGAAAATATATCTTGGAACTCTAAGTTGTTTTTGAAAGACTGAAACTTCTCTTACACACTTTTCTTCTATGGGTGTATAGCAAACACCATTAAAATTGAGTTGAATTTGGCAAATCTTTTTTTCAAATTTGGTTTTTTTAATCAAATCTAAATCACTATTTCTTATCTTTCTTCTTCAACCTTCATCTGAGTTTAATATTATGTGATTAATATTGGAACTTTTCATTTGATTTTGCTATATATGCATATATGTAAAAATCTCTACTTCATATTCTTTCCCATTACTATTACTCTTTTGGTTCTCCATCACGAATCATTCTTTTGGTTCTCCATCACTAATCATTCTCCTGTACCACTTTGAGCTTCATAAGACTAGGTAAAAGATAAGTTCTATAATACCATTATTTTATTTTATATAATGCTTATTTGAAAGATTTAATTGCTAATTACACAAACATAAGCATTTGCTTGATGCTCTGATTTGAGTTGTTCTAGAGTTATCTTCTTCTTCTTTTTAGTTTAGGGTTTGTTTTATGACCTTATTCTAATTTGATAGTTTCCTTTTCATCAAGGTAAATCGCTTATATTCCAACTATTGATCTCTATTTACTGCGTTGTGTTTTATTACGTGTGTTTGTTATGAATTTTTTTTAAACTGCGAAATTGTTTGTTATGGAATGGGTATGTGAAAGAGAGAAAAATATATAATTGGGTTGTAAGGATCGTATAGTCCAAACACAATGTCCTGCAATATAAGCCCAAGAGTCCATCCTTTTCTAAAACCAATTGGTGATAGAGGGACTTCCCCTTAGACTTATATACATACATTTGTTTTATCCCATGACCGATGTGGGACTTTGGTTTGCACCCTTACAAACCTCTCCTCAAACCTAAGTCCATCTAGGCCTCCCCTCCAACGATAGTCTGGATCCAACCTTTACCGCCGCCAACTCGGAACTCTCAACCTGGTGGGAGGGCAGGGAGATTTCGATACAAGGCTTCCAGGATCAACTCATCGTGCCAGGGTCCCCCTCGAACGAGAGCTGGGTCCACTCATCGCTGCTAAAGACCGAGGGGTGCGCCACATCGCTGCGTGCGCTCAGGGGTGCGCCCTACTGCGCCGTCCACCACATCGGGGCTATAGCCTAGCTCTGATACCACTTGTAAGGATCCTATAGCCCAAACACAATGTCCTGCAATATAAGCTCAAGAGTCCATCCTTTTCTAAAACCAATTGGTGATAGAGGGACTTCCCCTTAGACTTATATACATACATTTGTTTTATCCCATGACCGATGTGGGACTTTGGTTTGCACCCTTACATGGGTTTCATTGGTTATTAACAAAATTTGTTAATTGTTGTGATACGCTTATGCAATTTTTTTTATAAAACCATTAGCATGTCTGCTTTCACTTTATGGTTACAGGTAATATCTTCTTAATGTTAGAAAATTTTCACTTTATATAAATTATTCTGTAATTTGTAATGTTAAGGTTACATGGTCGTTAAAGGATGCGGCACTGAATTTGGGTACTGTTTCAAATTTTCAATATTAATATTTTGTAAGTTTATGGTTTTATTTATATATTCTACAGTTGTTAAACGTAAACATATATGTGGTGTTCCATTAGTATTTTTGAATTTTTATAATTCAATTATAGAAATTCAATCAGAGATTTTGAATTTGAGATTTTCCGTTTCAGTATCTCTTGGATTTCTTTTTACTTCGTGTAGTATAATTGTATAAGGTTTGCATCTGCTTCGAATGTTTTTTTTACTCATATGTAATGATTATTTGTTTCTTGCATATTATCTGTTTGATGAAATGCTTAAATGAAATATAACTTTTATAAATTGTGTTTGGTTTAACATCAATTGTGTATGAAATTTGTAAGCATCCGTTGTTATTATTCTTTCGAATTAAGTAGGAGAAGTTAACACCAACACTTTTACCGGACATCTGAAACATTTTATTTACGTGTATATCAATATAATGCAACTATATCTATGTATGAGCTACAGTAATGAATACATGAAGTACAGTAAGGAACTGAATGTCAGAGTATCAATTGAAACAACTAATGAATGTATAAACTACACTAAGGAACTGAATGTCAAAGTATCAACTGAAACAACTGAGAACTATTTTTAATAGATATATTGTTGTGCTATAATATTAATCACATTAGTTTTTAATAGAACTATTTTCTATAGATTATAGATTAAGGTAGCAATTTATCACAGTTTTTTTTTAATCAAACCCGTGAATTCACGGTCGCTAAACTAGTTCCTCTTCATTTCACTCTTTTCTCCCTAAAAATTCTCTAGAACAAAGTGTCACTGATAGACTCCACAAAATTGAGCGAAAATGGAATTAGCTACAAAAGCAATTGAATTAGCCAACAAAGCAGCAAGCAACAACACAGTAATCAACGCGTTCTTGTTGAGTGCATTCGCAGGGTTGACCTTTAGATCGTTTAACCAACAAAGACAAATTGAAACCCTAGAATCACAAAGGGATTCACTTGTGAAATCAAACAAATCATTGAGACAAACTATCTGGAATTGGAGACAAAAACTCTATGCTGATGCTGAATCTGATAAGAAACCTGTTGTTTCACTTTCTAAACTTAAATCCATTTACGGTGAAGTTCCCACAGTTTCTGAAGCCGGTTAGTCTTATGAATTCCATTTGTGTAAGCAAAATAATCTGTTATTTTATGGCTGTTTCGTTTTGTGATTCAAGCTGATGTATGGATGTTAGTTGAAATTCTGTTTTGGGTTTGTATAAAATGATTGTGGTTTTAATCTTGTGATTATTATTTAGGACCAATATAATTAGTTTAAAATTGAAATGATGAGGTTTAGACTTGTACGAACACTGATGTTTTGAATATTTGATTATAATTAGTTAAATTACCATAAGCAGTTAATCACTTTGAAAATGCCCATCTAAACATCTCTAAGTGAAATTTAGGTGATTAGCTGATTGCTGCAATGTTTTTAAGAAGCAAGTAGAACTAGTAAGAACTGTTTACTCGTTCACCGTGTAAGTTATAGCTCATTATGACCCAAATGTACACATCCTTATAGCTTGTGATGCAGGGAATCCCTTGTAGTTAAAGTGCTCATT